>NC_135900.1:29414354-30057621 GCF_964194155.1 Cetorhinus maximus
AAGAGCATGAGCTTCATTTCCCAAGGCGGCAGTTCACAGCTATGTTCAGTAAGTGACCTCTTTGCCTCGATCAAGCTGTACTTTACCTTCCCACTGACCTCAGCAGAGAACAAGCCCAAGCTTGTGACTCTGCAGCACTTACTAGCTTCCCTCATGTGCAGCACGTGATTGACTATACTCAGGTGACCATCAGGGCACCGCAACACAACCCAGCAACATTCATCCAGGGCAAGGTCATCATTCTGTAAATGTCTAGCCGTCGGTTAGCTCAAATGGCTAGAGTGTGGTGCAGAATGATGCAAATGGCGTGGGTTCAAACCCTGTGCTGGCTGTGCTAATTCATGGAGACTTGCTTCCTCGCCTTGCACTATGCTTGATGTAGAGAGTGCTGCCCCTCAAGCTATAGAACCACTTTGTTGTAAGATGTGTGCACTACAGTCGGTCTCATGAAGAGGTTCTGAGTCTTGTACATACAAGGTCTAAGCTCAGAGCTGTCTCCATGCTTGATTCTACGCACGTCTCTGTCCTATACAAACTGCCCGAGTCTAGACTCAGGTCATGTGTTCCTCTATATCACAGTGTGGGCAGTTCTGTACCCAGTCCCATTTTAACTCTCTCTATGCCAGACCCTTATACTACACCTCTGCCCAAGTCTTTATCCAATGTACTTAGAATGCATTTCTGTTTACCCAACATATTCACATTACTTCTACCATCCCTTCTCCCCCAACTCAAGTCTCTGTGTTTACAGATTCAAGCAGTCTGGAAATTTTATAATTCTTCCATAACTTGTCTTTACAACAGTTGGAGGAGTGGTAGACTCTATTGTACTAGGCAAACCCTGATGAATAGGAGGCTATTTTTGGATCTGATTGTTCTGGCGTTTGGTCAGTTGATCTAATTCTCTATTTTCGTTCTTTGGAGTTGAACCGCTCCTTCTCAACTCCCCATCTGGTGTTATCAATGGTCATTGGTTTGTCCTGTTTCTTACGGGAAAACAAACTCGCAGCTTGTCTATAGTGCTCATTCTGTTTTTCTTCCTACGTGCGGTTTATCATGATGCACACTGGGATAGAAAGTGTCCCTTTCTATTGTGTGGATCTGACTTGTCAACAGGCTCACTTTGCAGTTTAGCTTTCTGTGCAACAATGTTCTCATTGATTTTCTTCCTTGCCTAAGGTGCGCTGCAGTCAGTTGATGGTTGTTTCTCTATTCCAGCATTTTGAAGTATATAACCAATAGATGTCGGAGCTGGAGGTTGAAACTCTTTTTGCTGCTGGTTCACCTTTTGCCTACCTTCCACTCGAGACGTTGTGGTAACCATCTGATTGACTGGCTGGTCTGACCAACGAGGAGCTTCTGGCACCTGTAAAGAAAATGGACAAACCGGCTCTGCAAAGAGTGAAGACAATTCAGAGCTGGAGTCCCAGTCGAGAGTGTCTTTTCTGTTGGGGCTCTTGGGAGCTTTCAGTTCTGTGTATTTGATGACAGAGGTTGTTTTGACATCTCCTGCCATTTTAAGGTGGCCCAGGACAACACAGGCATCTCTGCTCAGAAGAGAAAAAGACTGGTTACGGATGACGTACATGACTTCAAAGGTTTGCTTGCCGCCATATCTTAATGGTTCCAGCAACATGCCTATAACCAGTATTCGGATTTCTCCAGGCCCATAAAGTATTGTGTCTGTCGTTCGTAGCTAGAGGTGTCTCAGCCACGGCTTTTTGTCCGAGAAGACCGTACCATCGGCTCCCATAGGTTTTTGGGATGACCATTAACCAAGATTTCCATGTTCCAGAACGAAAATCCCTGATCTTTGGTCTCACCAAAGAAGCATGGTTGTGTTACCTCTTGGTGGGGTACCTGGACCTCGTGAATCATCTTGGGATCATTCGTGAATCTGATTGTGTTAGCTTTGCATAGCTTTCTGAAGTGTCCTATGCAGTTGCAATTAAAACACTGTGCTGAGACTGCAGACACTGATCATGCCTGTGGGGTCACTTGGCTCCACAATGCTGGCATGGTCACCCACCCTCTAATGGTCTGTTAGGGTATTGTTTCCTTGGCCTGGAGCGTCCCTGCTCCTCTGCTGTTTCAGTAGCTGGACGGTGCAGGCTGCTCTACACCGTGGCTTGCCTTTGCCCCTTAAGATGGGTCTGTGCTGTAAACAAATTTCAGATTGCCTGACAATCTGAATGACCTTTTCAAGGATCAAATCTTCCTCAGCTTGAAGCATATCTGAGTGTGTATCATCTGCCACTCCAACAACAATTCTATCCCTGATTAGCTCTGATTTCAGGTCACTGTGGTCACAGTCTTCAGCCATTCTGTACAGCTCATTAATGAAGGAGTCAACAGGCTCTCCTGGCTGTTGCACACATTTGTTAAACTTTGCTCTTTCAAGGATCGTGTTACTGTTCAAATTAAAATGTGTCAAATAATTTTAAAACTTAATCAAATTTTGCAGAGGGTTCATTGATTCCTTGTTATGCTATTAGATTGTCAGCTATTGAACCTACTGAATGAAGGAGTGTGTTAACCTGTCCATCTTCTGTATTGCTGTCTACACCTGAAGCAATCATGAATCTAAGGAATCTCTTTCTCCAACGTCCCCAATTTTGTGACTGATCTGGGTCTTGGATGAGTCCAAACTGGTCTGGTAAGGTAGATTTTTGATCCATGGTCATTTAAAATTAAAAGTGTATATATCATTAAATGCTGTTAGAAAATCCAGGATGGTGTTGCCGCACACCTCTTCTCAATGAGGTTTCCTACGCTTGTCGGTTTTGGTGGACTCCAGCAGTAATGGCATTCGCAATTTCGATGTTATATAATTTTTATCAGCAACTCCCTGGATGAACGTTTCTGAGTCTTCTCCACAGTATTTAAGTATTTTTGGGTGCTGAAACTATTGATTCCCGGGTTTTTAAACTGCTGATGTTTTTAAAATTATTCTTTTCGGAGCAACCTCGGCTGCCATGTGGTCAGGTGCTGACTCGGGCTGTTCGCAATGCGTTTTACAACGGAAATTTGTGACTTCTTCTGACTTAAAAACTTTGTTAAAACTCGCTCTGGTCAAGAACTTATGTTTTATAGCTCAGCCCTGCTAGGCCTTATGACTCTGCATTCTTGGGGTATTGAAGCTGGACTTCAATTGGATTCAGTAAAGCCTTCTGCTGCAGTGTGGGGTTTTATTTCTGCCTTCTGCTTTCAATCATTGCTGGGGGGCATGTGTCAGGCGAGAGAGTTAAGAGTAAGGCGCTTGCCGGGAGAGCACTTGCCAAGAGTAGGGAACTTGCTGTGAAGTTAGCAATTGTGCAGGACATTGCCAGTCGACAGGTATTCGTCATGGCTGAGGGGTTGCCATAAGCATCCAGTCTTTGGCTTAGTTAGTGACTAAAGTAACTGTCACAGGGCTGAGGTTAGCTATAAGAATCCAGTATGAGTGGATCCAGCATTGACAAGATTGCCAGGGCTACAGTAATTGCCTTAAGAGAGCATGAAGGGAAAACATATATGAATCATTCAGTCAGTTAAAGTCTAGCTTGGGAGAATCAGCAGTAAAGTGCAGTCTTAATCATTTTGGGAAAGCCACAGTCTTTTTGAAAGTTGTTTCCACCAGTATGTGTGAGAGAGAGAGAGAGAAAGAGAGTGAGAAAAAAAGAGCGAGAAAAATAGAAAAAGAGAGAAAAAGAGGGGGAAAAAGAGAGGAGAAAGAGAGAACAGTCTGCAGTCAGCTGTGAAGTCTGCAGCTTCAACAGTTAAGGTGGACTGGAAACTGAGAGTTGGAAAAGGATCCACTTGAGTTGAAGTTTTAAAGCTGGAAAGGGATTTTTATGTTAGCGTTAAGTTGGCTAAGCTAAAATCTCGAAGGACTTCATGAGTTAGGGGACCAGGTTCAAAGAACCAAGAAGAGAAGACCCCAAAAATCCCAGGATCCATAGGAAAGACAGACTGATACACGTTGCACTTGTATATCATGCCATGCTGCGACTAATGAAATATTAAGAGTCAATCTTTATTATACAATAAACTTTGTCAGATTGCATTCTAAATTAGTGATTATCCAATATGGTTATTCCTCGACAAGAATTTTCATACTCTGGGGTTTAGTATGGAGTCCAAATCCTTACACTATGGGCCCATGTGGACTATGGCTAATTATCTTACCATACTAATGTCTAGTTAGTGGCTGAACATAGCACCAATATCATGTAGGTCTGTGCAAGTTATCCAGGAAGCTGTCACCAGGCTTTTATACTGACTACCATCCCCTGCCATCCTCTGAGGAATCTGACAGGATTGCTGCAGCACAAAGTCTTCCCCTTTAAGCTGCTGCAGCATTTTAATTTCCACAACAACATACAGCTTTCCATCCCACAATGGGAAAACTCAAAGGCAGTGGCATTTCTGATGCCTAGGGTCAACCACAATAAGATGGGTTCTTGAATTATAAGTTCAGAAACATCTAGCAAGCATGAATTACACAATCACAATCTGAAAATCTAGGCTACATAATCCAAAAATCAAAGTAATATTTTCCCCCATGCATTTAAGTAGCATGTTTAGGCCACTGGAGTACTGAAACACAAGCCAGGGAAATAGAATTAAGATAGATTGCTCTATCTCAAAGAGTTAGCGACAGCAAGGCCAAATGGTCTTCTGCTGTTATTTTTAGAGCTCTATAATAGAGATTGGTCCTTTAAAAAAAATCAATTAACTTTCATAATTTGTATTTGCTTAAACAAGTTAATAAGTAAATGTACGTGACAAAAAGAATATTGAAAATAAAATTTCTTAGCACTTGTTTAGAGAGTGGGTCACTGACTGTTAAAAGGATGACTTTTCCCACTAATTTTTCAGATTTTGCACCTACTTTGTGCAATCATCCCTAATACTATGGGGATATTAGATTATTCAGAAATTAGTAGAAAGGACTAGAACGTTAAGCAACATAAATCACACTAAAATTAGGCAAGAGAGTCAGGCATTTATGAGCTATAATGGTTTTGAAATACTATACATAAATTCAACTCTAGTCAATTTTGAATGCTATGACCTTGTCCTCACACAATCAGCAGTTTTTAAACCAAATACTGCAATAGAATTATTTTCATGATGCCAAAATATGTGCATAAAATAGGAAATTGATTAGGGTTACATTACAACAAAACAAAGAGCTAAATGATACAGTTCAATTTAATGGACATACAATTAGGAAGGAAATATTTAAACATGTGTAATTAGGCGGCAACACAAAGGGTGTGTTATTTCTACATTTCTACGCATGCATGCTTCTGATCATTGACAGAATGCCAAGAGAGATTGTCAAATATTGTTGTTGCTGGTGAAGTAAATGGTTCCACACTGAAAAAAAATTACCATAATAGCAGTTTCAAATTAAAACCATGACCAAGAAAGCCAATTTCCACATAGCAAATTTGGTGCTTTCAACAGGATGGCCCTTGGCAACCGCATCCAAACATTCCTATTCATTCCAAATTTTCACTCACTTCCTATGATGTTGAACAATGCACAGAATTTATTACACTACAGCAACAATTTTTCATGTAAAAAAGACCTGCATTTATCTAGCACCTTTCAGGAGTACAGGGTGCTCAAAGCGTTTTACAGCCAAAGAACTTGGTGAAGTGTGGCCACTGTTTTAATGTGGGAAATGTGGCAACTAATTTGCACACAGCAAGCTCTCACAAACTGCAATGCAATAATGAGATGATCTGTTTATAAGATATTGGCTGAAGGATAAATATTGTCCAGGATTATTGGGGTAACTCCCCTGTTCTTCTTTAAAATAGCACCATGGTATCTTTTAAGTTCAGCTGAAAGGGGAGACAGGGATCTCATAACATATTTTGTGCTGCAGATAATCCAATTTTAACTCCTGGACAGGAGTTGTGTGGACAAGAGCCTAGGCAAATGTTCCACAGTTTGAGGTTTGGGAGATTTTAAATCTTAGGCCCACAGAAGGGAAAAACAGTAAAAACTGGGAGCTAAGAGTACTCGTCCGAACTGGTCTCGTATGCTTTAAAATGGAACACCAGTAAAAACTGGGAAATAAGAATACTGTTCCGAACTGTTTTTTCCTTCTGGCTCATCAGATTCCCACCTGAATCCAGCAGCAAGCCCAGCTAGCCGATATTTGGCATTAGAAGGCTGCCACCTGGAACCAGGAGGAACAGTTCCTGTGGTTGAAAGAATGGTCAGGTGGACATTGGAGTCAGGAAAAGGGTAGGGAGAACCAAGGTTTCCTTCTGGGGTCTGAGGGGCACATAGACCCAAAAGGAAACAGAGAAAAAAATAAAACTGACTCACCTTCTAGGCTGCTTCAACCCTCAGTTCCTCTTTCCACCAGGGTAGGCCAGGTGAGAAAGTCACAATGGCTTCCTTGTGTGGGTTTCAGGTTAAAATTGCAGGATTTTTTGAAGCATTCTCAGGATGTGGGTGAACTGGTAAGGCCATAATTCATTGTCCATCCTGAGCTGCCCTTGAGAAGGTGGCTATGAGTTCTAGTGGATATGCTAGAATGATAGTTAGCGATGTAGATTTTTATCATCTCTCATCATTATGCCACTGGCTCACTACAGGTTCATTAAATAGGAGCTAATTCTGACTACAATAAACCTTAGTACCCTCTTTATGTTACATTCATTTAAAAGTATTACAAACTAATTCAGAAAAGAAATAACTTAGCTCTTTTTTGTTGAAGCCATTTTCTCCACAATAAAATATAGTTAAATTATTATTTTTATTTGACAGTGCAAATGACACTCAGCAGTGTAAAATACACAGAGAGGCCAGTAAAAAATGTCAGTGCTAAATAAAATACTACACCAAGAGAAAAGCACACAAAGCAAATCATGGTGATCGGGAACATACTGAAAAACAAAATGGAAGCCTGTCCAATCTGTTCAATTTAATTAATTGGAATTAACTACTGCATAAACAATATGAAATCTTAAGACCAGCTCAGCCTTACTTTAGCTCACATAAAAGCATTAAAGAGAGTTTCTAATTCCTTGAATGCTAACTGTTGTTATGTGGTTGGGAATGTCTTACATTATGTGGCAAATCTGTAAAAACGTCCCTGGCTCAATGGTTACTTTGTAGAAGACATTAACCATGCTAATTCTTTACTTTGAAACTGGGGGCTGAATTTTACAAAGTGAAGTGGGGTTGGGTGGGGGGAGCGTATGCAGCACATCTCCCGCTTGTTAGAGAATCCAACCAACCTCAAAAAAGGCTGCCCTGCAGCGATGTAAAGCTGCCGGTGGCCTTAACAAGCTGAGAATGGTACTTCCACCCCTCAGTGGAGGGGTGTCTCACCGTCTTGCAGTCCCAGCAGCACCAGAAGTCAGTAGTAGGAGTCCCACAAAGATGATGTATGGTGTTATAGCACAGTGGATGGTAAATGCTCAGCTGTTCAAATCCCAGAGGAAAACTTGAAACAACTGCCACGACTATTTTACAATTTGTATAAATTTCGAGATGCGTGCCTTGAATTCAGTAGTAATAAGGCCACCGAGTCTTATGGGGTTCTTACAAAACTAAATTAACCCTTTATTAATAAAATAAAAGATTTTAAGCACATAGATAGGTTTACAAATTACTACTATGATCACCCCTAGCTCCCCTAGTTAATCTAATTCCCAGTTACACCTCCGTTAAGGCAACAGTAAAACAGACAGATTTTAAGAGACTCAGGCAAAGTACCACGATACCCTGAACAGTCAAATTCAAAGTGAGTTTTCTTCACTTTGGGTAGACAGCAACTTGGGGCTTAGAGGCTGGAGGCTTTTCACACTTGTTAGATTTTAGAATTCCTTCTTCTTACACATAATCTCATCTCCTTCATACTTCTTGTTCTTTTCTAATAGCTCAGTCAATGGAGCAACCACACTGCTAAAATTTGGTACAAATTTCTGGTAAAACCAACTCAAGCCCAGAAATCTCAAAACCTCTTGTTTTGTTGTAGGCATTGGGGAATCCACGATTCCTTGACTTTCACATCTCTCAGAGCCATCGTACCATGTCCAATGGTATTGCCTAGATATGTAACTTGCACTATTTAACATTTAAAACCCAGCTTCCCTTCTGATACATCAAAGCCTTCAGACCAGTTGTCTTTAATTCAATTAAGTCCCCCCAACACACACATACACCACTATTCCTATCTTACAATAAATTCCAATAATATTATGAAAATCATAATATTTTCCTGACATATGGTGACTGGAACTAGGAAAATCCTGGGCTTTTTGGGCAGGGAGGAATAAAGAGGGGTGGGGGGCACATGATCTTAGAAGGCATGCCCCCGATGCACACAGGGCAGTCCCTAAAGTATGTACCCCCTTCTTTAATGTAAATCCCTTTTTAATGTAACTCCCATTGTCCGAATCTGTCTGTTCAACTCTACTTTTCTAATAAAAATCTTTCATTGCACCAATTTGATCAGTATGCTTTGAGAAAAATAAACACACTGTTTGGTTTCTTCTGGCTAAGTGTAACATTTCACCACCTCTTTTGACATTCAAGTAACTCTGGTTTATTTAAAATGCAAATTTTCCCTTTACACCTCATATTCTAAAACTTCAGCCATGTTTACCTACTTAACATTTAAAACCTAACTTATCTTCTGCTACATCAAAGCCTTCAGACCAGCTGTCTTGAATTCAATTACATCCCACACACAATACTCCTACCTTATAATAGATTACAATAACATTATGAAAACTATTATACTTTCCTAACACCCTCTCCTTACTAAATATGAACCGTCATAATTTAAAAAGATGGCTTCATTTTCTTAACCCATCTTACATTACCTCCTATACTTATTATACTTTTACATTACCAGATACATGCTTTAACATAATATATATACAAATCGTTGGTATCAACAGAAATCATTCCAGTCCAGTGTCAGGTTTTAAATGCCCAATTTTGCCTTCAAGCGTCGAAATCTTGACAATGCATCTGCAATCAGATTTTCTTGTCTAGCCACATGTATAATCTGTAGATTAAATGGTTGCACTAATAAACTCCATTTGAATAGCCTTGCACTCCTGTCTCAAAATTTGTCCAGGAACTTTAAAGGATTGTGGTCTGTATAAACAATTTTCTGACTAATTGTTTGCAACGTAAATTTAAAAATGCTGCGACCCGAACACCAGACCCAAAGTTTTCTTTTCGATCATTGAATATACAACAAAGAAGATATTCAACTTGCATGAAAAATGCCCTGTTGGTTTTTCAAATCTATTTTCATCTTCTTGTAACAGTACGGCCCCAATGCCTATATCGCTTGCGTCTATGGCCAACTTAAAGTGCTTGGCATAATTGGGTACTGCCAAAACTGGTGTTGTACTTAATACCAGTCTTCAAACTTTCAAATGCTTTCTGACACTCCTCTGTCCGTTGACATGTCTTGTTTTTTTTTTAAACAGTTCAGTCAATGGAGCAACCACACTGCTAAAATTTGGTACAAATTTCTGCTAAAACTCACTTATGCCCAGGAATCTCAAAACTTCTTGTTTTCTTGTAGGCATTGGGATATCCACGATAGCCTTGACTTTCACATCTCTCAGAGCCAGCTTACATGTTCAATGGCATGGCCTAGATATGTAACTTGCACTATTTAACATTTAAAACCTAACTTCTCTTCAGATACATAAAAACCTTCAGACCAGTTGTCTTTAATTCAATTAAGTCCCCCCCACACACACACACACCCCACTATTCCTACCTTACAATAAATTCCAATAACATTATGAAAATTATTATATTTTCCTGACATATGACGACTGGAACTAGGCAAATCTGGGCTTTTAGGGCAGGGAGGAACAAAGAGGGGTAGAGGGAAGGGGTATGATCTTAGGGGGCATGCCCTCGATGCACACAAGGCACCCCCCAAAGTACATACTCCCCCTTCTTTCTGCACTTTCACTAACTTTGATGGAAAAAAAACAGCCTTTCCTGTTCACACTCTCACCTGTCTTCACTGCCCTGCATATTATTGTGGAAATGGAGGCAGATTAAAGTTCTTAAGTGGTCGTTAACTGGCCATTTAAAGGCCTCAATAGGCTTAAGGGCAGGCAGGTTAGTGGGCACCTTACCCACCCCACATATTATGGGGACTGGGTCAGGGATGATTGGGAAGGTAGTGGGCTACACACCCATCGTATTTTATATGCCCCCCCGCCCTTCTGAAAACATCCCCAGTGGGGTGCTGTAAAATCCAGCCCTGGATCTCCAGGTGCAAATCCTACTGTCTCTAACTCAATTAAGATAGGATGCGAGAAACTAAATAGGAAATCAGAAACAGTTCAGATCTTGGTTTAGTTACAAAACAAAAAAAAGTGGCAATGGGAAATGAAAAAATTCTCCACTTAATGATAATGGAAACAGAAACATGGGGGAGAATTTTTCCTGTGGCGGGCGGGCTGGGTGGAGGCGGAGCCGATCGCCGTCCGCGATCAGCTGCATGCCGCCATTTTACGTGGGCGGTCCAATTAAGGCCCGTTCAGCGTAATGCATGGCTGGTGGCACTCAGCACTACCTGTGCGGGTGGGGGGAAGAAGGAGAGTCGGGGCCTGTGCTCCTTTGCGCATGCGCGCGAAAGAGTGCAGCAATCTCCCTGAGGCACGGAGCTGCCTCAGGGAGATTAAGTTGATAATAAAACTTTTTAATAAATAAAGTAATTATTTACTTTTTGTGACAGTGTCACATGAGCTGGGACATGTTTGCGAATTTTGCAAAATTTATATAATTATTTTATGAAACCTTCAGGAAACCTCATCCCGGCCGTGGATGAGGTTTCCTGAAAAACGTGAAGGCCGCTTGGGCGCTTCGCCTGTCCGCCAGCCTAAAGGTAGTGTTGTTAACAACTTTAATTACTTTTTTAATGGTCTTAATAGGTCGTTGACAGTTCGGCGGGCCTATGGCGGGTGCCCGCCGAACGGAATATCTAAA
Source organism: Cetorhinus maximus (assembly GCF_964194155.1). Taxonomy (NCBI): domain Eukaryota; kingdom Metazoa; phylum Chordata; class Chondrichthyes; order Lamniformes; family Cetorhinidae; genus Cetorhinus; species Cetorhinus maximus. Next base: position 29,425,341 of record NC_135900.1, read on the forward strand.
TGACGCGCGATGACGTCCAAACGCACGCCCAAAGTCATCGCACATCATTTTACATGTCGGGCCCACCGACGGCAATATTCTGCCCATAAATGATTATGAAACAAAAGCATTCTCTATAACTGCTAATGCAAATATATTTTTCTAAGAGTTTCATCAAATCCAAATTAAATAAGCTTCTTACACTTATTTTCATGCAAAATGTAATGTTTGTATTTCACGTTTCAATGGCTTTGCATATAACAATGTTCTTGCAGGATTTTCACAGAGGGATGAGGCCCAGACTCTGCAGAAAATATGTGCATGAACCATAAATACCGCAGTACTAGTTTTCTATCATAGAGGGAGCTCTGCTCTTTGTATGGCTGACTGAAGTCTTCAATTCAGAGAAGCCCTCACTGCAGTTTGACAATACAGTATACAACTCCATGCAAAATTCCAAAGGATTTTTAAAATGTGGCTGAGCCCAGGTTCAAAGCCATTTTATCAATGACTACATTTTGTCCTTAGTTATTAGATCATATCAGTTGCGCATCTAAATCACCACCATAATTGGACATAAATTAAGATGCCGTATCGTCTATTTTACCTCACCTAATTTACATAATTTACAGTTTTTACACAATCAATGTTGTGGAAAATTAAAATGAGCTTCACTTTCTCATGGAATGCTTGCATTTTAAAGTCATGAGCCATTTTTGTCACTACATTTTGAAGCAAATATTTCACCACTTGAAGCAACTTTTTTTTAAATAGCATGCTTAAATTTCCTGCATCAGTACAATTAAGTAACAAAAGGGAAAATCTGCAAATGCTAAAAATCAGGAACAGAAACACAAAAACTGCTGAGAACACACAGCAGGTTCTTCAGCATCTGAAAAGAGGGAAAATGGGTTAGCGTTTTGCACATTGATGCTACATCAGAATTAGAAGTTAAAGATAAGCCAGTTCTGTAATAGTTTAAACAAAGGAGGACTAAAATCCTATCACCAGAAGTGCAAGTTTGAATTTCCTGCTGTCTTTTATTAATTTATTCTTTCATGTGATGTGGATGTCACTGGCAAGGCCAACATTTGTTGCCCATCCCTAATTGCCCTTGGACTGAGTGGCTTGCTGTGCAATTTCAGAAGGCAGTTAAGAGTCAGCCACATTGCTTTGATTTAGAGGTCACACATAGGCCAGGCCACGTAAGGACAGCAGATTTCGTTCTCTAAAGGACATTAGAGAACCAGATAGGTTTTTGTGACAATCAATGATAATTTCATGGTCATTTTCCTCCTTAAGGAGCAAAGAATTTGGAGCAACCACATTGCCGCTATTTCAAAGGGAGTGAACTGCTCCAGTTGATGCAAACTGTTTCGGAAAAGCAAATAAAATTACACGGAATCAGGAGTATTGTGGTTACCAAGGGCAGGATTTTATGTTTGTCGGGTGGGCGGGCCTGACCCAATCTCCGATGGGCGGGGAGCTGATCCCCGCCGGAGAAACGGTCCGCACCACCATTTTACGTGGGCCGGCCAATTAAGGCCCGCCCAGCGTGACGTCCGGCGGGAAGCGCTATGCGCTCCTTGTGCGGGCAGGGGGGATTCCCTAAAAGCGAGAGTGCGCTCTTTTGTGCATGCGCACAAAAGAGCACACATCTCCCTGAGGCTAAGTGCAGCCTCAGTGAGATTGCTTCCACTTTGAACAATATTAAGAATAGAGAAAAAAAAATCCCCTAACATGTCCCCTTCATGTGACAAATGTCACATGAGATGGGACATGTTCATAATTTACAGATTAACTTTATTAAAATTTTTAACACCCTGCATGAAACTTCATCCCGCCTGTGGATGAGATTTCATGTTTTCTCTATTTGCCACCGGGGCTCCTGGCCTGCCCGCCAGGAGATTAAGGTTGGACGGGCGGGTCCTTTAATTGTTTAAATGATCCTGTCAATGGCCTCAATTGACCATTGACAGGTCGGTGGGCCCGCAGCTGATTTTGCTGTGCCCTCGCCGTCCTGAAAATTTAAATGGGGTGGGATGACGTCGCGGGTTCCGCCCAACATCATCCTGCGTCATTTTACGCATCGGCGAGCGGGCCCCGCCCCCTGCTCGCCGATGGCAAAATTCTGCCCTATGTCTCCTGGCCAAACACATGCATACCTGTATCATGCCTGCATAGTCTTTAGTTTGGAACAAAAGAAGCAGAATTTGTAGAAGATTTTTGGTGGGTAGTCCTGCATCTTCTTCAGACATCAGTACATGGAAGTGGAAGACAGTATAAGTGTCTGACCCTTCCTCCGTCAGAATCCCTCATCTGCAACAAAAGGAATTGAGAGATACCTGGTGGATCCAAATTCCAGCCCTTCCTCTGGGGTCTGTAACATCCTCACAGGCCCAGGAGTTTCAGGCCATTTTTTCTCTCCTCTTTGCTTTGTTCAGTCCTATAAACTTAGCAATTCTAATAAAGCTGGTACATTTGAAACATTAATACACCTTTTTTCTTTTCAGGAGTTGTGTATTTTCAACATTGAAATACAAAGTAGACAAACAATAACCAACATTTATGCAATAATACAATAAAGCAGGATCATCTCAGTTTCATCATGAGAGACACTACTTATATGGAAATGTGTACATTTTATATACTGCACCAAAATAAATTGCCATTAATACGTTTGAAGGACATGAGAGGATAATGTTGCCCATAAGCCTAACTTTTCTGAATGTCTTCAGATGCCTCTTCTGTTTCCCTGACTTTTAAGCAAGCCTTCCGCCATCTATTTTCTCAGCTTCTCTATCTGAGCTCCCTTATGGTTTCACTGTTCTACAGGCCTCTTGGCTGCTGCCCCAGTTTCTCTCAGAGGTCTCCAGATTACTTCTATGTTGCCAGCTGTGAAAAGATCCCAGTCACGTTATTGTAAAGAAATATATTAAAAGAGGAAAGTAAAAGGATGGGTATTCCTAACTGTTAAATGGTTGACTTTTTTGCTGGCATTTGTAAACTGGATGTGATGATAAGCTGCTTCGGTATGTTTTTGTACAAATATATAATTAATATCAGTAATCAGGAGTTAAAAACAAGAAGGATAAAAGGAGAAAAATTGAAAGCAGCTTATAATGAAAAAGGGAAAAGAGTGCTAATTAGTAACAGAAAGAAAGTTAATTTAAAAAATTAGTAAATGAGAAATTGAAACTTTTAGAAAGCATATTCCATCATTTACATCTGATGGAAGCAAATACTGTATACTAAACACCCCAATCCTATTGCTAATATTGCTGAAATAACCTCAGTACTACACCAAACCTGGCAAATCATGTGATCTATAAAAGTGCACTCATTTAAAAATGCAGTGCTAAATGCATGATGCTATTTCTTATTGGCCAAAAGGGGGAAAGCTGGGAGAGGGAGAAGTAAAAAACACCAATATTTCTGAATCTGGGGAATGGCTGGCAGGTTCAATCAATCCCTCACATTTCTTTTCACTCAAAAGGCATTTTTACACAGGCCATGTAACCAGGCTGAAAGCTGTGGCTGGATTTTCATGATCCCGATCGAATCATGAGACGGGGCCAGAAAAAAAGGCCACTAAGCAGCGCACCCAAAGGTCCTGCAGGGTTTCCACACTCAGCCATTTTCAGAATGGCAGGTGAAGGAAGCAGGCCCAGGGACAGGCCCGCTCCATTAAGGAGGCGATTAACAGCATTAAGGGCTCATTCAGAACCCATTTCGCGTAAGTTTTTAAAAATATTTTCATGGAGGTGACCGGATTTTAGCAGCTGTCGGGTTTCACACAAGCTGCAAGAAGCTGTGAACCATGGGTTGGAGGCAGGAATAGTTTAAAGGGCAAATAAAATGATTTTGCCTCCTTTATAGTTCATCATTCATGTACCTGTGTTCCGGGTCACCACGGGGGGAGCATGAAAAGCAAACACTTGCAGGCTTCGGGCGGGGGATCTTTGTTCAAAGGTACTCAGTGCCTGATCGAGGAACCCAGTATCAGCAAGAGGGAGGGGGGCAAATGAGAGTCATCCCCTGCCTTTTCTTCCACTCACTTCCCCTCCAGCCAACGACCCATGTCTTGCCCTCATTCACCTGTGGCCTGGGTCCCTTGGTCATCCTAGATCTCTCCGAGTGCATTACCTGCAGCAGCCACCAAGCCCGGGGTCCTAAATCCTGGGAAAGGCCCACATTGGCCAGGCACTTAATTCTGGCGGGGCTTCCCCAAAGGAAGCAACACAGAGCTTCAGCCACTTCCCAACCAGTGGGTGAGAACCCATTGCCAACTTTAATTTCATCTAGAATTCTGAACTTTTGTTTTTAAATAGCTCCATCAGAATTGCTCTATTCCATATCTGCACTGGAACAGATTTAATATTGAGTAACTTTACAGACCTTTAAAAGCAACAGTGCTAGCAAACTGATTACAATATTCAAATTATTATTGGAAACATTCATCTTCCTTCAACACAATCTTAAAACTTATTTACATATGGAAATACCTATTATAAATGAGAAATTGTAGAGGTAACCTCCCAAATCTTAAGAGTGTCTGTTAAATAACTGACTTTAGTGATAAAATGAAGTGTCTCTAGAGCATGACAATGGATTGCAACAATGAGGCAGTTGAATAGCTTAAGAAACTGTAAACAACAAGTGATTGTTTTCGGTGTATGTACTATTTTTTATTCATTCACGGAATCTGGGCATCGCTGGCTAGGCCAGCATTTATTGCCCATCCCTAATTGCCCTTCAGAAGGTGATTTCAGGAGGCATTTTAAAAGTCCACATTGCTGTGAGTCTGAAGTCACTTGTGGGCCAGGCCAGGTAAGGACAACAGATTTTCTTCCCTAAAGAACATTAGTGAACCAGGTGGGTTTTTACAACAATCGACAATGGTTTCATGGTCATTGTTAGACTTTTAATTCCAGATTTTTATTGGATTCAAATTTCACCATCTGCCATGGTGGGATTCGAACCCAGGAGACCCAAGGTATAACTGTGGGGCCAGGAGGAGCACTCCTGTTCTTCCTGGTCCACAAGGAACCTTTAAAAATATTTTTAAAAAGTTACTTACCTAAGCATTCTGTGGCTAGGATCCTTACCAGATTTTGTTAGCAGGTTGGAGGCAGAACAGCTTAGTCAGACCTGTGGTTAAATGATTTGCAAATCCCCTGATATCATTGGGACAGAACTCTAATTTAAATTCCTGGTCTGCCTTCAGGAAAGTAAAAATGGTGAAGCCAGGAGTGGCGGACAAACTCCGTGTGGAACGCATCCACTCACTCCTCAATCTTAACTCTCATTCCTGCCTTCCCAAACAATGTAGTTGAAAGTGGCCTTTGTAGTTCTCAAATTGATTATGGCCTTGAAAACAATTAACCACACAAAGCAAAACAATTAGCCACATGTAAGAATGCAATTACTGTACAATTTGACTGTTTCAATCATGTTGTCAAAGCAAACTTGCCAGATAATTGCAGGAATGAAATGTGACATATCAACAGAATAAGTACAAGTCTTAAAAAACATGACGTCTTAAAAATGAGAATTTTTGTTTTACTTAAGATGTATTATCAGTCACCTACATAATATCACTACAAATTAAGCCACATTACATGAGACCTGACTCAAAGAAGGGCAGGGCTGGGCCTTAAATATTCCTGGGTACAGAGTGCTTAGGAGAAACAAGAAAGGGAGAAAAGGTTGGGGGGTGGGGGGTGGGGGGGTGGGGGCGGGGAAGAGAGAGAGAGAGAGAGAGGGGGGGGGGGGGGGGGGGGGGGGGGGCGGAGGAGGCGGTGGTGGGGAGTAGCAGTATTGATTAAAGATGGCATTAAGTACTGGGGAGAGAGGATGTTCCAGAAGGGTCAAAGACAGAATCCCTCTGGCTAGAGGTAAGGAATGAAAAAGGTGCAATAACATTGATTGGTGTAGTATATAGACCACCAACTAGTGAAAGGGATGTAAAGAAACAAATTTGCAAGGAAATTACAGAGAGGTACAAGAATTAAAGAGTAATTATAATGGGGGACTTCAATTATCCAAATATAGACTGGGATAGGGATAATGCAAAGGGACAAGAGGGACAAGAGTTCCTGGAATATGTGCAAGATAATTTTCTGCAGCAGTATGTTTCCGATCCAATGAGGGGGCAGGTGCTGTTGGAACTGGTTCTGGGGAATGAGTTGGCCCAAGTGGATCAAGTATCAGTAGGAAAGCATTTAGGGGACAGTGACCATTGTGTTATAAGGTTTGGGTTGGTCATAGAAACAGACAGATAAAAATCCAGAGTAGGGATAATTAATTGGGGGAAATCCAACTTCGATGGGATGAGAAAGCATCGAGTGAGTTGAAATCAAATGTTGGCAGAAAAGGCAGTGGCTGAACAATGGGACACCTTCAAAAAAGAAGTATTGCAGACAAGGTCAAGGTCTATTCCTTTGAAGGGAAAAGGTCAGACAAGTAAATCCAGAGCGCCCTGGATGACAAGAGAGATAGAGGTGAAGATGAAAAGGAAGAAGTGCGCGTAGGGCAAATGTCTGGTAGAAAATACAATGGAGAATCAGGCTGAGTATAGAAAGACCAGAGGGGAAGTGAAAAAACGAATAAGAAAAGCAAGGAGAGAGCATGAAAAGAGACTGACAGCTAACACAAAAGGGAATCCCAAGGTCTTCTATAAACATATAAAAAATAAAAGGGTGGTAAAAGAAAGAGCACGGCCGATTAGGGATAAACAAAAAGGGGACTCGCACATGGAGGCAGGAGAAATAGCAGAAATATCAAACGAGTACTTTGCACCTGTCTTTACAAAGGAAGAAGATGCTACCCAGGCCGAGGTGAGAGAGGAGGTATCCAGTAAACTAGAATAATTTATAATTGAGAAAGAGGAGTTTTTAGAAAGGCTATCTTTACTTAAAATTGATAATGTACCAGGACCAGATGAAATGCATCCATGGGTACTGAGGGGCATGAGAGTGGAAATTGAGGAGGCACTAGTGATAATCTTCTAGTCTTCCTTAGACATAGGGTTGGTGCCAGAGGACTGGAGAATTGTGAATGTTACACACTTGTTCAAAAAGGGGGTGCAAGGATAAAATCAGCAACTACAGACCAGTCAGTCTGACTTCAGTGGTAGAGAAACTTCTAGAAACTATAGTTCAGGACAAAATCAATAGTCACTTAGACAAGCGCAGGATAACTATGGAAAGCCAGCATACATTCATTAAGGGAAAATCATGTTTAACTAGCTTGCTAGAGTTTTTTGAGGAGGTAACAGAGAAGGTTGATAAGGGAAACGCTGTTGATGTGGTGTATATGGATTTTCAAAGGGCATATGATACAGGGCCACACAGACTTGTGAGCAAAACTCTAGCTCATGGAATAAAAGGGAAAGTAGGCACTTGGATAAGAAATTGGCTGAGCGGCAGGAAACAGAGAGTAGTGATAAATGGTTGTTTTTCAGATTGGAGGAATGCTTGTAGTGGATTCCCCAGGGATCAGTGTTGGGGTCCTTGCTCTTACTGATATATATTAGTGACCTAGACTGTGCTGTGCAGGGAATTATTTCAAAATGTGCAGATTATACGAAGATTGATAGCGTTGTCAACTGTGATGAGGGTAGTCTTGAACTTCAAAAGGATATAAACATGTTAGTGGTTTGGGCAGACAAGTGACAGATTAGGTCCAATGCAGAGAGGTGTGACGTGATTCATTTTGGCAGGAAGTGTATAGTATAAGGAGAGACAGTATAAAATAAAGGGAGAAATTCTAAAGGAGATGCAGGAACAGAGAGACCTCAGTATATATGTACATAAGTCATTGACGTTGGCAAGGCACATTAGGAGAGCAGCTAATAAAGCATATAGCATATATAGCATATAGGCTTTATTAATAGGGGCAGTGAGTACAAGAGTTAGGGGGTTATGGTGAACTTGTATAAGACACCAGTTAGCCTTCATCTGGAGTACTGCGTCCAGTTCTGGGCGCCATACTTGGAGGATGTGAAGGCATTGGAAAGAGTACGGAGGAGATTCACAAGAATGATTCCAGGGATAAAGAACTGCAGCTATGGGGATAGATTGGAGAGGTTAGGACTGCTTTCCTTGGAGAACAGACTGCTGAGAGGAAACTTGATAGAGGTATTCAAGGTCCTGAGAGGTATGGACAGGGTAAATAGTGAGAAACTGTTCCCACTCAAGGAGGCATCAAGAACGAGAGGGCACAGATCCAAAATAATTGGCAAAAGGAGTAAAAAAGTGATGTGAGGAGAAATCTTTTCACCCAGAAGGTGGTTGGAGTCTGGAATGAGCTTCCCGAGAGGGGGGTGGAAGCAAGTTTAACCGAGGTACTCAAAAGCGAATTGGATTGCTATCTGAAAAGTGTGCAAGGTTATGGAGATAAGGCAGGGAAGTGGGACGAGGTAGAATGCTCTTTCAGAGAGCCAGAGAGACTTTATGGGCCGAATGGCTTCCTTCTGCACTGTAAAGATTCTGTGATTTTGTGAGGTAAGACTAGTCAACTCTGACAACAATAAACTGGCCCCATTCCTACCAACATTTAAAATTAATTTTAAATTAAAAAGAATTTCAAACAAATAATCTGAAGAGGGAAAATGGATTTCTATTACTGAATAAGACTTGGCATTCAATTGCCATTTTAATATAATATAACATAATAGATCCCCCAAGGACCTATCCATGGCCTTCTATTTCTCATCTACATGCTGTCCTTTGGCAATATCACTGGAAAAAACAGCATTAGTTTTCACATGTATGCTGACAACATCCAGCTCTACCTCACCACCACCTCTCTCAACCCCTCCACTAAAAGTGTCTGCTAAATTATCAGACATCAGGCTACTGAACAACATCCAGTCCTGGATAGGCAGAAATTTCCCCCAATTAAAAATTTGGAAGAGTGAAGCGATTGCCTTCAATTCCCGCTCCAAATTCCGTTCCCCATACTGATTCCATCCCTTTCCCTGACAATAGTTTGAGTCTAAACCAGTTTGCTCACAATCCTGGTGTCATATTACATCACAAAATTTGCTTCCAACCACATTTTAGCACCTTAACTAAGACCATCCTTTTCCATCACCCGACTTCTACCCTGTCTCAGCTCATCTGCTGCTGAAACCCTCATTCGTGCCTTCCTCTGGACTCGACTATTCCCATGCACTCCTGGCTGGTCTCCCACATTCTACGCTCTGTAAACTTGAGATTATCCAAAACTCTGCTGCTTATGTCTTAACTCGCACAAAGACCTGCTCACCTATCACCCCTGTGCTCACTGACTTATCTTGATTCCCAGCCAAGCAATGATTTGATTTTAAAATCCTCATCCTGTTTTCAAATCCCTCCATGGCTTCAATCCGCCCTATTTCTGCAAACTCCTCCAGCCCCACAACCCTCTGAGATATCAGCGCTCATCCAATTCTGGACTCTTGAGCACTCCCAATTCTAATTGCTCCACCATTGGTGGCTGTACCTTCAGCTGCCAAGGCCCCGAGCTCTGCCGTACACCTCTCTGCCTCAATTTCCTCCTTAAAGTCACACCTCAAAGCTTAATGATAAAAGCAAAATACTGCGGATGCTGGAATTCTGAAATAAAAACAGAAAATGCTGGAAAACCCCAAGTAGGCAGCATCCGTGGAGAGAGAAACAGAGTTAACATTTTGAGTCCGTATGACTCATCCAGTGCTAAAGAGGAGCAGAAATGTAATGGATTTTATACTGTTTAAAAGGCGGTGGAACACATGGAGCAAAATAGAAGGTCAGGGATAGGTGGGAGCTAAGGAGAAATTTGACAAAGATGTCATGGACACAGGACAAAGGAAGTGTTTATGGTAGTGTTAAAGACTAAAGAAGGTGCTGATAGTGACATAAAGAGAAGATAGCAGAATGGGTTAATAGCAGAACAAAGTTCAGCGCTCTGTGAAAGCACAACATAAAAACAAGTGACAGATGGTCCATTGGAGGGGGGGGGGATGTGGGGGTTGGGGAAAAATAATTTTAAAAAACAATTAAAAACAAACAAATAGATAAAACTCCAACCTGTCTCCTTCTGAACTTACTGCACTCCATTCTCTCAGGTCCAACCCTGATTTTGTTATTAAACCTGCCGACAAGGGTGGTGCTGTTGTTGTCTGTTGTACTGACCTCTACCTTGCAGAGGCTTAGTGCCAACTCTCAGACACTTCCTTCTACCTCCCCCTGGATCATGACCCCACCACCAAGCATCAAGCCATTGTTCCCAGGACTGTCACTGACCTCACCTCCTCTGGAGATCTTCCCTCCACAGCTTCCAACCTCAGAGTGTCCCAACCCTGCACAGCCTGCTTCTACCTCCTTCGCAAAATGCACAAACAGGACTGTCCTGGTAGACCCATCGTGTCAGTCTGTTCCTGCCCCATTGAACTTATTTCTTCCTATCTTGACTCCACTCTCTCTCCTATTGCCCAGTCTCTTCCCACCAACATTCATAATACCTCTGACACCCTTCTCATATCAACAATTTCCAGTTTCTTGGCCCTAGCCGCTTCCTCTTCACTATGAATGTCCAGTTGCTCTACACCTTCATTCCTTGACCGGGATGATCTGAGGGCTCTCTGCTTCTTCCTTGAATAGAGGCCCAAACATTCTCCATCCACCACCACTCTCCTCTGCCTGGCTGAACTTGTTCTCTCACTGAACAATTTCTCGTTTAACTTGTCTCACTTTCTCCAATTAAGAGTTATGGCTATGGATACCTACATGGGCTCCGGTTATGTCTGTCTTTTTGTGGGGTATGTGGACCATTTCTTGTTTCAGTCCTACTCAGGCCGCCTCCCACAACTCTTTATTCGATATGTCGATGACTGTATCAGTGCCGCTTCTTGCTCTCATCTGGACCTGGAAAATGTATTGATTTTGCTTCTAATTTCCACTCCTCTCAGCTTCACATGATCCATCTCCAACACTTCCCTTCCCTTCCTTGACTCCTGTGTCTTCATTTCTGGTGATAGACTGTCTGCCAATATTCATTAAAAGTCCACTGAGTCCCACAGCTACCTCAATTGCACCTCCTCATGCCCTGCTTCCTGTAAGGACTCCATCCCATTCTCCCAGTTTCTCTGCCTCCGTTGCATCTGTTGCAATGATGCTACCTTCCAAAACAGCGCTCCTGACACGTCTTCCTTTTTATGAGCCAAGAGCCAATGAGCCTGACTGTGGTTGACAGGGCCCTCAACAGTGTCCAAACCATCTCCCGCACCTCTGACCTCACCCCTTCCCCTCCTTCCCAGAACCATGATAGGGACCCCCTTGTCCTCATTTTTCACCCCACCAGCCTCCACGTTCAAAGGATCATTCTCCGCCATTTCTGTCAACTCCAGCATGATGCCATCACCAAACACATCTTCCCCTCACCACCCTCCACCAAGAACATTCCTTGGGGACCATTCCATCCGTGACACCCTGGTCCATTCCTCCTCACCCCCAACTCATCATCTTCCTACAGCACCTTCCCATGCAATTACAGGAAATGCAACAACTGCCCTTTTACCTCCTCCCTCCTCACCAAAGGCCCCAAACACTCCTTTCAGGTGAAACAGCGCTTAACTTGCACCTCCTTCAATTTGGTCTACTGTACTCGCTGCTCCCAATGTGGTCTCCTCTACATTGGGGAGACTAAACGCAGACTGGGCGATCGTTTTGCGGAACACCTTCACTCAGTCTGCAAGTATGACCCAGGCCTTCCTGTCACTTGCATTTCAACACCCTACCCTGCTCTCATGCCCACGAGTCTGTCCTTGGCCTGCTGCAATGTTCCAGTGAAGCCCGACACAACCTGGAGAAACAGCACCTTATCTTTCAATTAGACACTTTACAGCCATCCGGACTGAACACTGAATCCCACAACTTCACTCCATGAATTCTCTCCACCATCTTTATGCCTTTTTTAATCCAATTTTAAAAAAATGTATTAGTTCATTCTTGCTTTATTTATTTTTTTATCCTTTTTCTCCAACCTCCCACCCCCCTGCCAACTGGGCCACCTGTCACCTGTTTTCATGTTGTGCTTTCACAGAGCACTGACCCTTGTTCTGCTATTAACACATTCTGCTATCTTACCTTTATGTCACTATAAGAATCTTCTTTAATTTTTTAACACTACCATTAACACATCCTTTGTCCTATGTCCATGAAATCTTTGTCAAATGTCTCCTTAGCTCCCACCTATCCCTGACCTTCTATGTTGCTCCACCTATTCCACCCCTTCTTAAAAAGTATGAAATCCAACATATTTCTACTTCACTTTAGCTCTGAAGAGTCATGTGGACTCAAAACGTTAACTCTGTTTTTCTTTCACCACAGATGCTGCCAGACCTGCTGAGTTTTTCCAGTATTTTCTGTTTTTACTCCTTAAAGGCTACCTCTCTGATCAAGCTTTTGGTCAACTGGCCTAATACCTCCTCATGTGGCTTGGTGTCATATTTTGTTTTATAATGCATCGGTGAAGTATTTTGGGACTTTTTATTATGTTAAAAGTGCCAAATAAATATACATTGTTGTTGTTGTATAATCACAAATCTCAAATGGCACTAACAACCCTCTGAACTTAATATTTTAAATGAAATGAGTAAATATCTCGCATGAACCACTGTTATCCTATTTTATTTTAAAGTAAATTTTAAGTGTTAAGTTATGAACTGAGAGCTCCTCCAGCATAGTTGTTCAAGCTGTGGGGTAGTTCCCTTCTTAACCTCAAGCACAATGGACCAGGTCAATTATGACAAAACTACGAGTCAGTGTAATATACTATTTAGCTTAACAATGAACTTCATTAGCAATAACTTTTTGATTTAAACTATTTTCATTCTTTGATTCTTTCCCCCAAAATATACTAATCTCTTTTAAATTCTTTAGCAACGTGTACTCAAAAATGAAGTAATAGATTAGATATAGATAAGTTCTCTTACCCCTCTGCCGTTACATCAATGTTCTCTTTTTACAGACAGCAACCAACCATGAAGGACATAACAACCAAGGCTGCTCCTGTCCTCAACTGATTATTACACATGCACACCAAACCGCAAGGGTTAATGGAAAACGTTCAAATCAACGAAAGTTTTTCCCTCCTCCCTAGATGAGGCATATAGATACCATAGAATTATAACACTGTTTGGAACAGGAGATCATTTGGTCCCTCACCTGCACCACCTCATGGAAAGAGCCCTCCACTTACAACTACTCCCCTTCCCCCTTTTCCATTCTTTTCACTTCCAAATATTTATGCACTTTCCCTTTTCAGGCTCATCTGCTACAACCATATGCAACTACTGAGTTGCTGTTATGTTGTCTCCCACCTCTTTTCCCATGCACCACACCTACCATGCCCACAGTTGATATTCTTATTAGCAGAACAAGGGTTCAAACCTACCAACTTGGGCCTCATGCCCTCCCATACATCACCTAACTTCTGACCCCTCTGGCTTTCATACCGTGTAGAGCTTAGGGAGAGGGGCTTTAAGAACCTTCATTCCTGCACTCTGTTCTTATGTAGAGTTGTGATCCTGCTGAGGCTCAGTCCCATGAGAGCATCAGTGGCACCATGGAAGAGCACATATGCTGTCTTCTTTCACCATGACAGCAAGTCTAATATCCCCTTGGTGCATCGATCAGGGCCCTTGTTGGTGCTAGAGAGCCGGCTGAACCAGAATTCCCTGCTCCTGCTGAGATGATCAGTTTTCCACAAGAAATGTGCATATTTAAATAAAGTGACTCACAACCACAAAATATTTCACAGATGGACAGAAATACCCTATTACTTCTAAATCAGCAACATATTCAAAATTGTCTACTTTATTATAGTGACCTTAGAGAATGACTTTAGCTTGATCCTTTTAAAGACAGCTTCCCCTTGTTAAAGGGGAACTACACTCATGCAACAGGAGCTGCTACAATTGTCTTGGGAACACTTGGCTAGAAGGAAAACCAGGCAAATGGAGCAACAGGCATGAGGGTTCCTAGTTCTGATGTGTGTTGGAGGCATTAGTGATGCAGGTGAAAAGGAGATATGCCAGGAGGACAAGACACACACTGAGGAGGGAATGGGAGCATGTGGCTAGGGAGGGCAATTCCCAAAGTCTGGCTCTGAGAATCTGGTTGCATTGCCTCAAAAAATGAAATGACCTTACACAGGCGATCAAGATTAGTGAATGCATCTTCACATGACATCTCCTACCCGCCACACCACCAACCTCTTACGCTGTTCAATGCACCACATCCACATCATCCACTCAGCAGCAATCAGGACTTATGCCTAACATTCAGAGACACCACCTCACCCAAGTACCAATACTGCCAGCCTAACACCCACTTCTCATTGCTTCCATATCCCTCCAACAATTCAGAAAAAAAAAGACTTAAAAGATTTGCATTTATACAGTGCTTTTCATGAACACCACAAGTCTCAAAGCATTTTACAACCAATGAAATACTTTGTTGTAATATAGAAAATGTATTAAGCTGAGGCAAACATATTTCCCAAACATATTGAAACGCCCTCATTGATATTCTTCACTCTTTTTTGCACGACAAAGTTGTCCCATAAATGTAGGGAGTGGCATTAAACCAGCAGGCAGGCCTGCACTGACTGAGCTCCCAATTGGACACAGTGCTCTGCAGCATGGGCCTGGCTGTGACTGAGGCCATTGTAAACAATGTCGCAGAGGATGATTGTACATTTCTGCACTACATCCCTTCTCAAATTCCACCTCACACTCATCCATCCTGCTATTTGGCACCAAGTGTAATCTGCATATGGGCGACAATGAACCTGCTGCTTTGCAATTCACCCATCCTCCCCAACCCATGCCTTCTGCATTTTCACTTTCAGGTACCCAAGAAATGTTGGCTGGCCTGTCAGTGCAGCCCCAGAATGCAGATCGAGCGCTACATCAGATTTCTGACGAAGAAGCACCACCATCTTAATCTGACAATTGCAGCCACCAGCTTAAATACTGATACTGCACCAATTCTACAGTATAGAGTCAAGACCAGCACATGGTAACTCCACAGGCACTGGTGGGCTACAGCCAGGCCAGGTGAAAGGTTTTGTGTAAGCTCCCCGACAGGTAAAATCGCAGTCAAGTTCTGCTGCAGAAGACTCAGGTGAGAACTTCAATGGGGTGGCATTGAAAACATTGATGGGTATGCTCACCAAGATGCTTGTTACATTGGCAGACTTGCTAGAGAGTCTGTTGTCATCGTCAAGGAGCATGGAGGAGTCCAGCTTCAGCTTTGTACAGGGCTTTGCATACAGCTTGAGCCCATTCTTGCTAGAGTGGAAATGGTGGCCACCGCCATGACAGCACCTGCAGATCCAATGCAATGTTGCAGCACCTGATGGCTGAGTACTCAAGTTTCCATTGCAGCACATGCAGAAGTCACACAACATTTCAGTGCAGTAGTGAAAGCTCAGGCTGAAGTCATGAAATCACTGTTTGTTACCTTTCAAGCCCAGCTTGATGTCATGCAGGCTCAGATTGCTGTCATCATGGCTGCGCCAAGGTGCATGTGATCCATCACAGCAATTCAGCAATCCGTCGAACAGGTAACTAGGATTGCTGAGGCACTGCCCCAGGGAGTGGTAGTAGCACCGTAGTGCACAAACCTGCTGTCGTCTCTCAGGATGACAGCATTTGTCCTCCCATCACTGCCATCCCACCAGTGCCATCCCTGTTACCTCTCCGCCAGCCCACCCAGGTTATTGTCACCCCCCCCCCCCCCCCCCCCCCCCCCACCTATCCCATGTGGTACAGTCCAAAGCAGTCCCACAAGGCCAAGTTGCTTGAGGTTATCCTGCAAAGCCAACTGCACTCTTCTAGAATGAAAGTCAGCAGCTTTCCACTAGCCATGCTTCAATGACTGGGCATTGTGTGAGAGCACTAGGGCAGCCAAAGGAATCCACAAGACAAGCACCAAGAGGGTGCACTAGGGTAAATAGTTAATTTTTGTTTGTATCATTGGAAGCATTGTTAGAAAAGTTTCTATGTAATGGTTCTTTCATTGGTGGCTTTTATTTCAGGATTTTGGCCAAGAGAAAGCTGTAATGATGGGGGACTGTGGAGCAGCTGTGATGGGGGTATGACATTTTAGAGGAAATTAAGTCTACTCTCAGACAGCTTGTCCAGAGAAAAGGGACCCTTGTGTTTCCTCCCTTCCTCCTCCTGAGGTGGCCTCTGTGCCCTTAGGAGATCACAGTTATGAAAGGTGCCGCAGACCACCATGAACTTGGAGACATGCTCCAGAGAGTACAGGAGGGCTCTCTCCCAGCAGTCCAGGCAGTAGAACTGTTGTTCAGCAGGCTGATGGGCTGCTCCACAACGTTCCTGGTTGTTGCATGGCTCTCACTGTAGACGCTCTGTCTTTGCGTGCTCAGGTGGCTGATGGGATCCAATAGCCAGATATAGAGTCAGTATCCCTTGTCACCAGCCTCTAGTTCTTCATGCCGGGCAAAAGATGGTGGATACAGCTGACTGGCGTAGGATGAATGCATGTAGCTGCTGCCAGAATGTAGGTATTCACTGAGAGGAGCTTCTGGGCATGGTCACACATTAACTCGACCTTAACAGAGTTGGTGCCCTTGTATTTATAGAACAGCTCCTTGTTATCACATGGGAGCCACAGAGACACATGCATGCATACGATTATATCCTACACTTGTAATCTTGTCAGCCTGTCAAATCCATGTGCTCTCTCTGCATTGACCAGGGAGAAGTATGAGAAGATGATGAAGTCCCCACTGATAAGAACATAAAAAATAGGAGCAAGGGTCAGCTATTCAGACCTTTGAGCATTCTCCGCCATTCAAAGCGATCATGATTAATCTTCAACCTCAACTCCACCTTCCCACACTATACACATATTGCTTAATTTTCTTTGGGCAGAACTTTCCAGACTTCAACCGTTGGGACCATTTTCAGGTTATGACCCTGTTCACAACAGTGGTGCGCCTTCCAGTTTAATTTTCAAGAGGGTGGCCAGTTAAGAGCCTGCCTCTGGAATCGCCATCCAATTGGGGATGGTGGGCGGCCTGAAGAGGTGGGAGATCAGTTTTTTGTAAGGGCAACCAGAAACCTTTACTGCTTCTGTGTGAGTGTAAGACTGAGGGAAAGGCAGGAGAAGCGGGAGCAACAGAATGGAGGCACAAGTGGAGTGTGATGGGAGCAACCAACGCTATCTGGGACACCAGTCTTCAGAAGCTTCTCAGGCAATGGCAAGCTTCTGCCAGTGGAAGACATGAGCCTTGCCATTTTTTTTAAACCATTAAAATTTAGAAAACCTTGAACTCTCACCCTAATAAAACCTGGTCCTGCCTGAATGGATCCACTGGCGTGAAAACTGAGGGAGACACTGACCTCGACAGCCACAGGCAGAAGTATCCTTGTCCTGATATGTGGTTGCAGAAGGCAGCACAGTTCAGTCACAACCTCCATGATGAAACACAGGCGCCTCACACATTGACTTCTTCCTGAGATGGAGGTAGAAGTAGTAGTGCTCCATAAAGGTCCTTGCTATGTACGGCCTTCTATTGAGAGCTCTCCTCCTCCTTCCCTCTGCACACTACTTGTCCTCTCTGCTGTTTCTGCTCTATCTGCACGTCATGCTGCAGCGCAAGAGGGACTGCAAGAACAGCACCCATTAATGAAGTAGACTTTCTCCTGACAGACCAACTAATTCCTCCGACCTCCTTGTCAGGATCCAGCACCACTTCCTTGGCAAACTCTTCCAATAACATAGAACACAGTACTCTGCACCAGCAGAAATAAATCAAAAGCACCTCACTAGGAGATCTGATAGTTAGGCCCTTAAATAATGATGGTTGGGGGCCGCTCATACTGCTGAATGCGTGTTCAGCTGGGAATGATTAAGGCAACATATTAACTGGATCTGCATGGTACAAATGGCAGATCATGCACCCAATCAATGTTACAGGCTGTTTGACGCCACAATCTGCCCACTCTGCATGCTTCTGGTACACATACGGCACACTTCCACTAGCACAAGACAGTGTGGGCCTTGCCAGAAGTTGCTTGGAAGTATTCTAGGCAACAATTTCTGAGTTTGGGGCTTGTGTAGCTTGCATGGTAATAAAGAGCTCAATTTCATAGCAAATATTTACAATGTACAATAATGATGTTGTGCAATGCAGCTGAAAGATTTTCTTTGTTTTATTTTATTAGGTTGTAATATTTAAATTGCTGTGCATATCTAATTTGCCTGATAGACCGAAAGAGCCTTCTTTCACAATGCAGGACAAAATCAACATAAAATGATCTGAAAATATGGCTCCATGTTTACGTAGACATCATTCTACTTTATTTAAAACTTGTTTTTTAAGATGTTGAGATATTGCTGTGACATTGTTCCTTCAGGAATAGGAATTCATTTGAAATAAAATATAAGTGTGGCATAGCACCAAGGCTATGCAACTGAAGTCCTATGTTTATTAACAGTGAAACACATACACACTCTTAAAAAAATTAATTATGTTTTTTGGCAGGCATAAGCAAAATATAACACTAAATGGGCCTCCTGAATGTTGAACTGGACATGAAACAAACATCATTAATAAAACATTTCATTTATTTCAAAATGACTACAAAAACAAAGCCATATTGAAGTTTGGTGCTAAAAATAATAAACTAGAAGGAATTTGATGGGATACAAAATTGGCTTTGTTGTAAACCGTTATGCCTCTGATTCATTTTCTTTTTGATGTTGCCTTCAACACAAATAAGCTAATATTCAGAGAAGAAATTTGTCCCATCTTCTCCCTTATTGTAAAAAAGGTTGGTAAGAGATGTTATCTACAATCTAACCACCTCCCCTCGACATTCAATGGCGTTACCATTGCAGAATCCCCCACTATCAACATCCCAGGGTTACCATTTACCAGAAACTGAGCCAGACCCGACCAGTACTGTGGCTACACGAGCGGGTCAAAAGCTGAGAACTCAGCAGCAAATAACTCACCACCTGACTCACCAAAGCCTGTCTACCATCTACAAGGAACAAGTCAGGAGTGTGATGGTTAAAAACAAAAAGATAAAAACAAAAAACTGCGGATGCTGGAAATCCAAAACAAAAACAGAAATACCTGGAAAAACTCAGCAGGTCTGGCAGCATTGGCGGAGAAGAGCAAAGTTGACGTTTCGAGTCCTCATGACCCTTCAACAGAACTAAGTAGAAATAGGAAAGGGGTGAAATACTCTCTACTTGCCTAGATAAAAATGCGGTTCCAACAACATGACATCATCCAGGACAAAGCAGCTCGCTTGATCGGCACACCATTCACCACTGAAACATTCACTCTCTCCACCTCCGATGCACAGTAGCAGCAATGTGTGCCATCTACAAGGCAGCAACTCACCAAGGCTCCTTCAACAGTGCCTTCAAAACCCACAACCTCTACCAAAAAGAAAGACAAGGGCAGCAGATACATGGGAACACCACCCCTGCAAGTTCCCTCCAAGCCACACACCATCCTGACTTGGAAATATATTACTGTTCCTTCACTGTCGCTGGGTCAAAATCCTGGAACTCCCTCCCTAACAGAACTTTGAGTGTGCCTACACCACATGGACTGCAGTAGTTCAAGATGGCAGCTCACCGCCATCTTCTCAAGGGCAATTAGGGATGGGCAATAAATGCTGGCATAGTCAGCGATGCCCATAAAAAAAATCACTTAACAGGCTACTCTGCCACATCTTTCCTAACACATCAAGATTAAAACAGCTGGGATGACATCACAAAGATATAAATATCAGGAAGATAATTTTAAAATTTGAGCTGTTAGGCAATTGTTATCTTCTTCTATTCAGTGTAAACATACCAATAATATGACATGGGTTGGTAAACAATAACGTGGGTTGTTTATTTCAAGATAAGACTGTTGATCTTAGATAGGAAGCTAAGTATACATGTCTGACACCTACCACCTGCTGCTATGGGCTGAACACAAGTCATGGGACTAATATCACATCTTGCTGAGATGGTAGTGATTGGCAGCAGTTTTAGATACTCACCCTTAAAGGTACATGGGCATCATATCACAACAGCCAAAATGGGTTACTCAGCATGAATAGGGGTGATGAGAGAATGGATTTGATGCTGGACAGGAATGGGCAGGGGAGTTTTAGACGAGCTGAAATTTATGGAGGATGGAGGATGAGAGGTTGGCCAGGGGAGTACTGGAATAGTTGAATCTGGATATGACAAAGACATGGATGAAGGTTTTGGCAGCAGATGGAGAGATGAAGGGGTGGAGATGGTAAATGTTATGGTGTGGAAGACAGTTCTTGCGATGGAGAGGATACATGTTCACAGCTCAGCCTGGGGTCAAATAGAACACCAAAGTTCAAAACAGTCTGACTCAACCTGAGACAGTGGCTGGAGAGGGGGGTTACAATCAATGGTTAGGTGCAATGTTCATGGCGGTGGCCCAACCCTATGTCTGTGATTATCACCATGTAGATGTAGTGGACCAAGAATAAGGTAAAGGGCAGGAAGAGAAGCCACTGCTGAGGATGCTCTAGCTACTGTTGGATAAGAAAGAGTGGAGCCAATCAAGGGCAGCCCCATTGAGCTGGAGGGCGGAGGGGAAGTGTTGGTAAAGTGTGGCCAACAGTGTAAAAGTCTGCAGAAAGGTTGAGAGGAATGAGAAGGGATAGCACATCAGGGGAGGTCTCTTATGTGACTGTTATTGGTGCAATTTTACTGCTGCAAAAGGGACAGAAAACTGATTAGAGAGATTCAAATATAGAGTTGCGGGGAAGAAGAACACAGATTTATTTTCAAAGTAATATGTAGCTTGTGAGCTTTGGAAAGGAAAGGTTGGTTGGAGATAAATTGCTAATTTGCAAGAACATTGTGGGTGATGGTGAATTTTTTGAGATGGGGAATGATGATGGCAGTTTTGAAAGAGAGTACCAGAGGAGGTGGAGCCACGTGCAATGTTCAACAAGGATAACAGCCAGGAAGACAAGTTGTGGGATCAGAAGTTTATTGCTCGTGGACTCGATTGTTAAGGATATGGGTCTCATGTGCAAGATGAGCAGGATAGGAACTAGCACAAACAGTTCAGAGCTACTTCAGCTAACAGTAAAAATTCCCAGCGGAAAACTAATGCAGGGACAGACCAGGCACTGGAATAGAGGGAGTGCAGCAGAGCATTCAATCACTGGAGTAAAGTGTGATAGATCCAGAAGCCAGCAGAAAAATCACCTTCAGTCCAGGAGAAATGAATTTCTGTCCAAGACTCAACATATCTCCAGAGTAAAGCTGGGAAGCCAGAAGTGCATGGAGATGGAGACATGAAGCTCAACAGGTATTAGCAGCAGGTTGGGGTGGATACTACAATCTTGAATAGGTTACCCTAAAACTTGGTACAAGTTGAGTAACAGGGCAGAATTACGGTAGCTGAGTCTTACAGTGTGAGTCAACAGAGTGGCAGATGGCAGAAGAGCCTAGGAATGTAAATTTGAACAAAGTTCTAGCCATTGAAAAGAGCACAGTAAAAACACAGAACAATAAATGGCAGATAATGGACAATTTGCTAAAACTGGAGTTTTAGAATAAAGGAATTGATTCCTAGAAGATCTAAGCATAAACTCTGATGTTATTTGCACAATTATAATAATACTACAAGTTACTTGGAGACAAAGATGACTAAAACGTACAAGTATAGGAAAGAATCATAGTAAATGATTGCTAGTAAGCCAAAGTAATAGTCATAGTCTTGGGTTGGTTTTGAAACATGTGGTGCACACGTCACACAGAAAATTTCCAGATTCCACAATCTTTGACAAAATTTTTGACCTCGCGTGAATGTCATATTCCTTAAGCCCTTAATTCAGGTTGTCCATGAAATGTTTTGTCTGACTTCCCAGTTTATATTTTCCTGTCATTAGCTGGATTTTGGAAGCAGGCTGTCTGTAATGTCGGCAACATGTCCAATCCACCAGAGCAAAATGGCATCTGTATAACTATGACTTTGGTGGCAGTCATGTTGGTTCACTGCAGCATTTCAACAGCCACTGCTGTATCCTCCCATTGCTTTTTCAGTAGCCATTTTAAGTGGCATTTGTGGAATCAATGTCACTGCTGATTTCAAAGAATCCAGATTTCACAATTGTACTGAACAGCCACAATACTGTCTTTAAACTATAGACCATGCTATCTCCAAACACTTTAGTACAACTGGGTCAATGTGGCACTGGCTTTTTTGATGCAACTGTTGAATTTGTTATCGAACTATACAACACAGCTGAGGATATAAATTTGTCCACTGCTTTTATTTAATGCCCCTGTCATGTTTGTTTTAAAATTAGCCCATGGCAATCTGGTGCATTACATCAGCTTTCTTTTTAAAACAGATTCACCATAACTGAGCAGCTTAAGGATAGTCAAGTTAAATGAAATCATCAATGCCTGAAATGTTCATGAATGATAAGTTGCTTATCTTAATTTCAGTTCAGTCTGTTGTGGTCGAATAATATGCCCTTTTTAATGTCTATAGCTACATTGTTGAGCCATGCTGTAGAAAAAGGTCGGTAGCAAGAATACAACTCCAAACCATTTGTTATGGGGAGGGGGCTTATAGTTAACAGCAATGATGTCCATCCATTCTGTTGTGGAATATAAACAGAATTCTGGAACTACTCAGCAGGTCAGGCAGCATCTATGGAGACAGGAACAGAATTAATGCTTCAGTTTGGAAATATTCTGATGAAAGGTCATTGACCTGAGCTGTTAACTGTTTCTTGCTCCACAGATGCTGCCTGACCTGCTGAATATTTCTAGCATTTTAGTTATTTTATCTGCATAATTTGTGTCTGTGTGTAATTGTGGAATCGCTCTTCAGTATTAATGATCTTGTCAGAACAGCCAAACTTGCTCAGCAGATTCCAGATTTATCCTTCAGCTAATCTTACAAAGGCCTCAGTTACATTAATTAAAATTAAAAGATTGTCATTGTTCCAGATACTGACATAATCTCCTGTGATTTCTGAACATTTGAGGCTACTTGTTTTTTATTTGAACTCTCCATGTGAAGTTTGGAATTATGGATTGCCCGTCTTTGCTTTCACTCAACAGGCGGAATTTACAACTTTGACGAGGTCGTAAGTCAGTCGGTTATGGGTCAGTCTCTCATTATACACAATCCCGTGTATTTTCCTTTCCTCTGAAGTCATGCACATCACCCCTCCCAAGGAGTGAGCATTAGTGAACAAAAACAGGAACTTCTGGAAAGGATTTCCCAGGGCACGGCTCCAATTTCTGATGCAGAAAACAGAGATGCTAACTTCAGGGTCCAACTTCAAAGGGAAATTAATTGTGGCAATTCTATAATGTGCTTGAAAGCTGTTTGCAGACCTTCACCTGGACACCCAGGACCTCCACAGCTGCATCAGCAGACCTGGGAGTCCTTGCAGAAGCCATTTATCACGGAAAGTTTAACCCAAAATGTTTTTAAATTTAATACACACCTCGTTTTACGAGGTTAACGGTCATGTTAATTAGGCATTGGGTTTTCTTGAAACCCCATCCTCCAAAGTGGGGAGTTACTAATTAACACTACTAATCCATGGCCTAAGCAATATAAATAAAGCCCAACCATCAAGGGGGTTTCATATCTCTGATATTGACTGCTGTCTGTCTGACTGCCTTGCCCACTACTTGTCCAGTGTAAATTGACCCTATGACAGGGGTAGCCATTTATCTTTACCGTCTACACAATAATCTGCCAGTGTGCATTGCCTACCCATCGGAGAGTCCACTCCATTTTCATTCCTTTGGGATCAATGAAATAAAAATGCCATTGGTCCTACTAAGAGCGACAATTCACTTCTGCAGATTAATTTCCAGGCCGTAAAAATATAAATCTACCTCTAGGAATTTCCTTTTATTCTTTCATGGGATGTGGGTGTCACTGGCAAGGCCAGCATTTATTGCCCATCCCTAACACACCCTAAGAGTGTCTTGCTAGGTCATTTCAGAGGGCAGTTAAGAGGCAACCACATTAATATGGGTCTGGAGTCACATGTAGACCAGACCGGGTAAGGATCACTAAAGGACATTAGTGAACCAGATGTGACTTTATGATAATCGAGCAGTTCCGTTACCAGCGGCACTAGCTTTATATTCCAGACTTATTTCATTAACTGAATTTAAATTCCACCAGCTGCATGGATTTGAACTCATGCCATCCATTAGCCCGGGCCTCGGGATTATGAATCCAGTGACATTACCACTATGCCACTATCTCCCCATCTAAAGTTTATCAATTTCTACCAATTTGTTGCTGCTCCCACCTAACATGAACGTTCGCCTTTCCAATGCAATCTGTGTTTAACTGCTGACCAGTTAGTTCACTTTCAGCCGGAGCCGGAGATGGGTGAGGAGGAGGCGGCGGTAGGGGTTTAGCAAAACGTTACCAAAGCAATCCTTCCGTTGGTGTGTCTGAGTTATGGGGCATCCAGCAGCTGGCTGGATAAACATCAATATTGGGAACAATGCACAAGACTAGCAGGGATGTCAGCCTTTTTGAATTGTCTGTAAACAATTAAAGGCAATTGTAAAGAAGTCACAGGTGAGCAGAAAAGAATCCAGATCTCTTCCAACCTCAAGCCAAAGGCAGCAATACCAATTACACACAGTGAAAAAAAATGCCATACACTCGGGCGCAGCATCATTGGTTTTCTGTCCATGCGCGGACCAGTGTTGGCAGGGGACACAATGTTTTTTTTTAAATGTCTGTAATTGTTTCTAAGAATGTTTGAAAGGGGCTTTTAAGAGTTTGCTTCAATTGTAAAGGGATAACTTGTAATTTTCTTGAATAATAAAACATACTGGTCTTTGTGACCTGGTGATCCTTGACCCGGGAGCAGCACCAACCAGAAGAAAGAAGCCATGTGGCTGGCAGACACAAAGGAGAGCTGCAGACATATTTGAGAGCTACAAGTAGAAGAGCTGGAGAGTAAAGCCAATCAGCGCACACATGCAGACACAAAGAGAAAGTAGACAGAGACAGAAAGAGGCACACAGAATTCTTGTGTGGAGAAGGAGCAAATTACTCTCAGGAAGAGGCCAGTTTAACTGTTTGGCAAAAAAGGGGACAGGAGCTCTTTGAGATACTGTGCGAGGTGGCTAAAAAGATCTAAAACGAGGAAGGTTGTGTGAATAGCTCAGAGATGCTGTTGGGTATTTTCCCAGAAGTGGTCAAACTGTGTACCAGAGTGTTATTGGTTGGTCAGTTGAGAAGGAACTCTTGGAAGTTACATCATCAAGACTGGCGTAATTCAAGAGACAAAGAGTTCATAGAAGTGTGCGTTGCTGATGATAATCATACCCGCAAAACTCTAAGGTGAAAGCTGTTGTCGGATAGGACTCCTGACCTACTCTGTGTAAATAAAGAATAGCATATTGTGAAACTGGGTAGCTAAGTAGTGCCACATTTGTGTGGGGAGTGATGCAGGTGCTTGTGGTTAGGTAAGATGTACCTTTGTTGTATCAGCTATTTGAAGTGAAAATGTAACTTTTATTTGAAGTATCATTTGCCTGTTAATTTATGTTTAATTTGTGTTGGTTCTGATCTGTGTTAAAGAAAAAGCTACAAAAAGTAGAATCTTTTTAGTAATTTTTTCACTTGGGGATCATTCAGTAAATTTGGTTATTTTGGTTTCCAGTTCCCCAACAGGCATTGTAACACCCACACAAGCTTTTTCACACTAATTATCGGTTCCCGCCTTAATCACTATATCCCTCTATTCCCTTCCTTCTCATATATGCATCAAGTCTCCTCTTAAGTACATCAATGCTATCATTTCAACTACTCCATATAGCAGCAAGTTCCACATTTTCATCTGTCTCTACGGAAAGACATTTATTCCAAATTTTTGAACTGATCTGTCAGTAGTGATCTTACATTTAACCCCCCCCCCTTATTCTGGACTAGGGTGGCCAACTTTCACTGGACATATTCCAGAAGGTTTAATCATGGAACATCTGAACATGTGACACCTGATCACACGATAGCTGCTGCAGTTAGCAGATGCTGTAAAGATTGGGTCTGCTGTAGCTGAGTGTCTTTGCTCATGGTTTTGTGCCAACAGCTGGTGCTCAAAAAGTTCTGAAAACCATGATGCTGCCTGCAAACAAAGGTTTGGAAAGGTTTACTGCACCATTCCTGCACCTTTCCGTTATGTTAAGTGCCCATCTTTTTTTCAGAATTTTAGGCACCAATAGCAACAGGAACCACATGAATGAAGGCAAATCGAGATCCTATGATGTGATTAGAACTCCACTTCATTTCTGACACTTCTGAAATGGCACAGTAAATCTGTGCAGAATCGTTTTCAAAAGTATGTTTCAAGCAGTATTCAAATGGGCACTCACCAACAATCACTCAGAGCATAGAGAACTGTTTGTTGTTGTTTATTTTGGGATCTCCACAGGGCAATTTTCTTTGGGAATTGTCTTATTCTTGCACTTATTCTGTCTACACACACTCAATAGTAACGCAACTTCTTGTTGCACTTCTTCATATTTTATCTGATTGCATGAAGAGCAGGGAGCAGAGCAGGAGCAGCAGGAGGCTGCTCTGCCACATCAGGAATTGGGCACACTATAGCACTCCTGAAACTACAGGTTTGATGCCTGCATAGACCTAGGGCTCACTTCAATACAGCCCACAGATAATCTCATGCATCATGGTGGTGTGCTGCATGTTGCACTCTCACAATTTAAAGGGGATTGCACACAGAGGAGGAAAAGCAAGAGGGACATTCATCACCGACCTCAAAGAGCAGATGACAGCAGATGTTTGCTTATTATTTAATTTGCCATTTGTTAACAGTTAAATTGTAACACTTTTTTGTAATGATGTTATCAGTAGAGAGTTTCTGTAGTTGCTATGGATTTGGCAAAACCAAGTGTCACAGGATGGTCAGTGGGATTTTTTTTACTGAAGTGTAGATTGATTGTATCAGACAATGTACTGAGTAGGAAAAGGAAGGTACAGTGGGAGTCGGGGTAGGGGGAGAGTCATTTAGGTCAGTTGATGGCTAATGAGTTGCTGGTATAGAGCTCAGCTTGTAAGCTGACGCTGCAAGGCTCCTGCTGCTATATCATCTAGTGTTTCCTTCTTCTGGCATGGGTTGATCATCGGGTTGCTCCCATCATTCTGACAAGAGGATTGGGGGTGATGCAAGAAACGGAAGTCATTTTGGAGGAGATGGATGGAAATGGTCTTTCTAGTGGATGGGAGAAGTATGCCAAGGCAACTAATGTGGCATCAATGGGCAAAAGGGTGGCAGAGCAGTTGAATACGAGGAGCCCAGGAATCAGCAGTAATTCCAAAAGAAATTAATATAGCTGGTCAAAGCTGCTAATAAGATTTCTACTCACAACTCCCTTACTCACATCTAATTAGCCCTGCACAAACTGTAGCCCCAGCACTCACATCTCTTTCACTTTCCATCGTTTTCCACATTCACAGCAGCACATTTCACTATTTTTATTCGTTCATGGGATGAGGGCGTCACTGGCTAGACCAGCATTTACTGCCCAACCCTAACTGCCCTTGAGGAGATGGTGGTGAGTTGCCTTCTTGAATCGCGGCAATCCACATGTTATAGGAACACCCACTGTGTTGTTGGGAAGGGAGTTACAGAATTTTGACCCAGCGACAATTAAGTAACAGCAATATAGTTCCAAGTTGGGATGGTATGTGACCTGGAGTGGAACTTCTAGGTGATGGTGTTCCCATGCACCTGCCGCCCTGCCCTCGTCCTTCTAGGTGGTAGAGGTAACGGGTTTGAAGGTGCTGTTGAAGAAGTCTTTGTGAGTTGCTGCAGTGCATCTTGTAGATGGCACACACTGCTGCCAGTGTGTGTCAGTGGTGAAGGAAGTGAATGTTTAAAGTGGTGCATGGGTTGCCAATCATGCAGGCTGTTTTGTCCTGGAGGGTATCAATCTTCTTGAATTTTGTTGAAACTGTACTCATCCAGGCAAGTGGAGAATATTCCATCAGGCTCCTGATTTGTGACTTGTAGATAGTGGACAGGGCTTGGGGAGTCAGGAGGTGAGTTACTTGCCACAAGGTTCCCAGTCTCTGACCTCCTCTTGTAGCCACAGTATTTATCTGGCTGTTCCAGTTCAGTTTCTGGTCAATGGTAACCCCCAGGATGTTGTTAACGGGGAATTCAGCAATGGTAATGCTACTAAATGTCAAGGGAGATGGTTAGATTCTCTCTTGTTGGAGATGGTCATTGCCTGGCACTTGTGTGGCGTGAATGTTTCTTGCTACCAAGCCTGAATATTGTTCAGGTCTTGCTATATATGGACATGGACTGTTTCAGTATCTCAGGAGCCACGAATGGTACTGAACATTGTGCAACCATCAGTGAACATCCTCACTTCTCACCTTATGATGGAGGGGAGGTCATTGCTGAAGCAGCTGAAGGTGATTGGGCCGAGGACACTATCCTGAGGAACTCCTGCAGCGATGCCCTGGAACTGAGATTATTAACTTTCAACAACAACGATATTCCTTTGTACCAGGTTTGACTCCAACCAGTGGGGAGTTTTCCCCCGATTACTACTGATTTCAGTTTTGTTCAGGCGCCTTGACGCCACACTTAGTCAAACGCTGCCTTGATGTAAAGGGCAGGTACTCTCACCTCGCCTCTCGAGTTCGGCTCTTTTGTCTATGTTTGGGTCAAGACTTTAATGAGGTCAAGAGCTGAGTGACCCTGGCAGAACCCAACTGAGTGTGAGTGAGCCAGTTATTTCTGAGTAAGTGCCACTTGATAACGCTGTCGACAATCCATTCCATCACTTTACTGATGATCACTTTATTGATGATCAAGAGTAGACTGATGAGGCAGTAATTAGCTGGGTTAGACTTGTCTTGCCTTTTGTGAACAGGACAAGCCTGGGTAATTTTCCACATTGTCGGGTAGAAGCCAGTATTGTAGCTGTACTGGAACAGCTTGACGAGGGGTGTGGCTAGTTCTGGAGCACAAGAGTTCAGTACTATTCCAGAAATATTATCAGGGCCCACAGCCTTTGCACTATCCAGTGCCTTCTATCATTTCTTGATATCATGTGGAGTGAATTGAATTAACTGAAGACTGGCATTTGTGATGCTGGGGACCTCAAGAGGAAGGCAAGATGGATCATCCACCTGGCAGTTCTGGCTGAAGATGACTACTATTGTTTCAGTCTTGTCTTTTGCACTGATGTGCTGGGATCATTGAGGATAAGTATATTTGTGGAGCCGTGTCTTCCTGTTAGTTGTTTAATTGCCCACCACCATTCATGACTGGATGTAGCAGACTGCAGAGCTTCGATCTGATCCATTGCTTGTGGGATCACTTAAATCTGTCTATCACATGCTGCTTCTGCTGTTTGGCATGCCAGTAGTCCTGTGTTATTGCTTCACCAGGTTGACACCTCATTTTTAGTTATGCCTGTTCCTGCTCCTAGCATGCCCTCCTGCACTCTTCATTGAAACAGGGTCGATCCCTTGGCTTAGTGGTAATGTTAGAGTGGGTGATATGGCGGGCCATGAGGTTATAGATTGTGGTTGAACACAATTCTGCTGCTGCTGATGGCCCACAATGCCTCAGGATGCCCAGTCTGAGTTGCTAGATCTGTTCGAAATCTATCCCATTTAGCATCGTGGTAGTGCCACACAACACGATGGCAAGTATCTTCAATGTGAAAGCAGGACTTTGTCTCCACAGAGACTGTGAGTGTCACTCCTACCAATGCTATAATGGACAGATGCATCTGCGACTGGTAGATTGGTGAGGATGAGGTCAAGTAGATTTTTCCCTCCTGTTGGTTCCCTCACCACCTGGCGCAGACCCAGTCTAGCAACTATGTCATTTAGGAATCTGCCAGCTTGGTCAGTAGTGGTGCTACAGTGCCACTCTTGGTGATGGACGTTGACGACCCCACCCAAAGTAAACTGAACTTCCTTCTCGCTGTTTGCATTCTTCATTATCTAACACTGTCTTCACAATTACTTCCCTCACTTCCCTACATTTGAGCTTCCTCACACACCATCCACACTATTCTACCCTAGCACACATATCATCACAACCTTTCAGCCACACTGCAGTGGAATTCCCTTCTACTTGTAGACAATCTGACAAATAATATCATGAAGCAGACAGGAACAGGAGGAGGCCACCAAACCTCCTAAACCTTTTTCTTTTGAAAGAAATTGCACTGGAACTAGTGGAGAGAGGGCACATCAGGAACATCGAAACTGGTAAGACTGAAGGATATGCCATGCAGGCTTTTGGGCATGTTACCTTGCTTTTCTCTTCTCAATAACATACCTTCCTCGCACCTGACAAAATGATGGTTCTTTGAGCTACCTTTCATCTGTCACTGCCAACCCTTGCTATTAACTAAGCTATGCCCATTATAATTAATGATTCCAGCTGCAACAGAGGAACAATAGAACAATCCTCCTAAAGACATGAGGCATCTGGACGGAGTAGATACAGAGAAACTGTTCCCACTCACGAAAGGATCGAGAATGGGAGGCCACAGATTTAAAGTAATTGACAAAAGAAGCAAAAGCGAGATGAGAAAAACTTATTCCCGCAGCGAGTGGTTAAGGCTGGAATGCCCTGCCTAAGAATGTGGTAGAGGTAGGTTCATTTGAAGCATTTAAAAAGGAATTAGTCTGTCATCTGAAAAGAATGAATGTGCAGGACTAGAGGGAAAAGACAGAAGAATGGCACTCAGTGAATTGCTCATTCGGAGAGTCAATGCAGACACGATGGGCCAAATGGCCTCCTCCAGCACTGTAACAATTCTGTGATTATGTGACATACTTTACTCAACCTTACACTTACAGGAAAAGCAGTATTTTAAAGACAAATCTCACATAATCACTAATAAATATATATTTCTTCTGCCTTTTAATGAAGTTTTTCAGCTACACTCTCAAAAATCATATTATCTGACTATTTTGCCTAGATTTATATTATCATGACTTCCTGGTATTCGTTATTCTGCTACAAAAGTGAAAGAGAGATATATAACTTGCTGATGACTTCATCACGCAAGTTATTTTCTTTATCTCAGTAAATGAGTAAATTACACATCAGTCAAAACACTTGTTGTACTCACTAGGAATATAACGTAGAGAAAATGTAACTGAAATATGTGAAAAAGTCATGCATAGTAGAGACAAGTGTGCAGAAAGACCTTGTGATCCATTCCAAACTGCATGGGTGTAAAGTGATAAGTGTATTGCATTTATTCTGCTCACACAGATTAACTCTCCCGTTCTGTGTCAGGTTTCAGTAATACTATAACCAAAAGTCAAAACTGAAGGGTTATAGGACCCTGACAGTAAAACAGTAATCATTATTCTTCCCAAGAGAATCAGTGAAAGCTTAAATGATAATATTGGCTGATGTTTTACGCCGTCAGTAATTGCAGAGTAATTTTACCACTGACATTTATGCTTCCTAACCTGCAGTAGAGCCATTGCCAAATTTCAGATATTCCCTCCCTAGTCTCAGCAGTTAGGAGTTAACTGCAAAGTTTGATGAAGGAGTCTGACAACCCAATCTGCTTTACAAACTACTGCCCAGTCGTTTGATTATTCATTCTATGGTAGTAGTATCAGCAGCAGGACCTAAAACCAATACAAATGGCCTATTCCTCACAGTTTTTTTAAGGACATCTTGGGCATAGTTGGGAATCCTGCCCTAGTTACCTATATTTGACTACTAATTAAAACATTCAGTTACTGATCACTTCAACATCTGAACAGTGGTAAGCCAATATTAATAAGAATTTTACCTATATAGAAAAAGGAAAGCTTTAAATTCTAAACAGCTAGAAGTAAAATGCAATAACAAAGCAATACATAACTTTTCAAACTGTATTTACTAAAGTTCCATTGCCCATTTAAACAATGACGAGGTATTACCAGTCCACAAGAGCATGCCCAAGCCTGGGAGAAATCAGGTGCCTGATGAGAAAAGGTCAGTTTTAAAGTCTGGGAGAAAAAATTCATTGATTGTAAAACTACTTATTCATTCAAATATTCTAACCTCAATTTCCCGTAACATAAGACTAACAAAGTTTTTAACACTTCAGAATTGAAAATGGCACTGGTTCAAACATCAAAAGAGCTGAACCCAAGCCATGAGGTGAGAGTGACTGCCCTTGACATTAAGGCTGAATGTGACAAAGAGTGGCATTAAGGTGCCCTAGCAAAACGAGTCAATGGGAATCAGGGGGAAAACCCTCTGCTGGTTGGAGTCATACCTAGCACAAAGGAAGATGTTTGTGGTTGTTGGAGGTCAATCACCTCAGTTCCAGGACATCACTGCAGGAGTTCCTCAGGGTAGTGTCCTAGGCCCAACCATCTTCAGCTGCTTCATGATTACCTTCCTTTCAGAAGTGGGGATGTTCGCTGATGATTGCACAATATTCAGCACCATTCGCAACTCCTCAGGTACTAAAGCAGTCCATGTTCAAATGCATCAAGGCCTGGACAATATCCAGGCTTGGGCTGACAGGTGACAAGTAACATTCACACCACACAAGTGCCAGGCAATGACCATCTCCAACAAGAGAGTATCTAACCATCACCCCTTGACATTCAACGGCATTACCATCACTGAATCCCCCACTATCAACATCCTGGGGATTACCATTGACCAGAAACTGAACTGGACTAGCCATATAAATACTGTGGCTACAAGGGCAGGTCAGAAGCTAGGAATTCTGTGGCAAATAATTCACCTCCTGACTCCCCAACGCCTGTCCACCATCTACAAGGCACAAGTCAGGGTTGCAATGGAATACTCTCCACTTGTCTGGATAAGTGCAACTCCAACAGCACTCAAGAAGCTTGATACTGTCCAGAACAAAGCAGCCCACTTGACTGGTACCCCATCCACAAACATTCACCCCCTCCACCCCCGACACACAGTAGCAGCAGGTGTACCATCTACAAGATGCACTGCAGAAACTCACCAAGGCTCCTTAGACAGCACTTTCCAAACCCACAACCACTACCATCTAGAAGGACAAGGGCAGCAGACACATGGGAACACCACCACCTGGAAGTTCCCCTCCAAGCCACTAACCATACTGACATCACCATTCCTTCACTGACGCTGGGTCAAACTCCTGGAACTCCCTCCCTAATAGCACTGTGAGTGTACCTACATCACATGGACTGCAGCAGATCGGGAAGGCAGTTCACCACCACCTTTTCAAGGGAAAATAGGCGTGGGCAATAAATGCTGGCCCAGCCAGCAACGCCCTCAATCCCATGAATGAACTAAAAACAACACTAAAACCATGACAAGCATAGAGTAAAAAAGATATTTGTGTTAGAATTGAAAGAAGTAGAAATATCATATTATAGCAAACAGGCAACAGATCATTTCTAAAAGGCAGAAGGGGTCAACCATCTGAGCAGGAACAAAGTCAGTGCTATAACAGTGATGACGGCTGAAATTTAATCAGCAAGTGCACCCTGACATCAACGTAACTGCCCAGGACCACTGGGTATCACCAAAGTCTATGCGGTCAGGGGCATGTCTCTTCATTTGAATGACTATGGTAGGTGTCTACACCACTATGGGTGCACTTCAGCCACCTGCCCTGCAAAAAGGTCATCAGCTAGTTGAGGGGAAGAGTAAAAAGAACCATAGCCTCTGGATAGATCTGAAACTCTTTCGAGTTATCAACAGTCACAGATTGCAACTCTTTCGAGTACAATCACAGTTCTTGGTTTTTCCGGGAGTGGGACATGAACCCACAACCCTCTGATTCAAAGGCGAGGGTGCTATGAACTGAGCCACAGATTACTCCAGGTATTCCCCTTTGTAATGAGGTTGGCATGTTAAAAAAAAACTTGCTTTTTTGGCAGTCTAGGCCATGATTCCAGCCTTAGCCCTGAGGCAGGGCCCACTACTGTCATAGTATCCAATCATATACCAGCTTCTTCTGAAAGCCCTGTACAGGGGAACTCCCACTGAAAGGTCCTTGCCCCAGTCTGCTCCCAAAGTTCGGTTTGAGGATTGGATCTGCCAGGAGCCCCACTGACTCAACTTTGCTGATGATGTAGAAGATCCACACAGGCCAGCAATGCAGTAAAGAGTACACTGGGTTGAGAGCTCAGTCTGCCTCGACTGACTATGGAGAATGAATCCACTCTGGGCCTCTGACTGGCTTAGAGCCTTGTGCAACTGCACCGATTTAACAACTCTAACACCCTCCACCACCACCACCTCCCCACTCTAGCTCAACCCCTCCTACAATGCTGGGGGGGAAAGTTTATAATGCACCCCTTCCAAAGTTTTCACGGTTCTGGCCTCATGTCCATCACTTGCAGCACACTCCCACCAGAGTCCAGAGTTCACTGGAAAAACTACAGAGTTTCACCCCTATTTGAATTCTAGTATGGACAGACACACAGTGGCTTCGTAAAATTACCATGAATTAGGTAATCTGAGAGGAGAATTTTGTGCCTTAAAGGCTCATGCAGGCACAAAGACCTCCTGGTGAATAAAAAAAACATTGCCAATAGAAAACATTCAGATTTCAAGTCATTGGAATATCGCACCATGATGAGCCAAAAAGGCAGCTTGTTTGTGAAAAACCCACAGAAAAAAAAAGACAGAAACTAGACTGTGGGGCAACAGGAAATGAAAAGGTAAGCAAATCTGAAATAGTTCAGCAGGTTCATTTTCAAAAAATGTATTGTGAAAACACCTAGCATAGTGGGAAAACAAAAAGTTTTTCTTGACATAGATCTGAGTAAAGAAGCCCAGTTCAACTCCTTTAATCTCATGGAATAGCAATTTTACAGTCTTCCCATTCCAGCTTTAACATCCAGGCAAATATGACCTTAGTTTAATATCTTAGTCAAAGGATATCATCTCCTAACAATGCAGCACTCCCTCAGTGCTACACTGGAGCACAAAACTAGATTATGTACTCTTGTGCTAGTATAGGGTATCAACCCATAACCTGATATGGAAACAAGAGTGCCATCGCTGATCTAAGTTACCACTCTAGTACAGATTTACTTAGATTATTGGAACAGCATGAACTTCTATCAGGGTAGATTAATGACTATAATCTTTGGGAGCAAAAACTAATAGCACTCCAAAAAGAGCGTGGGGATCGTGATGCGCAATTAACCCACTCCTATTGCTTCTGACACAGGCAGCACACAAATGCAGTGCCGCTTGCTCATTTAAATGTTTGAAGCACAGAGGCAGCATTCAGTGTGCTGTTGGGTTGCTGCACGCCTGAGTAAAGGGCGCAAAATCGTGAGAGGTAGGCACTAGTTCAGACTAACCACCACCACTTAAAGGCAGCCTGAACCACTTAAACAGAAGGCACATTTTTGCTGTGACAATGTTCAAGATCACACTAGAAACCTGTTTGACCTGGGAAATGGCACAACAGTGAGCAAGCTCCAAGGTTCCCTGACACAGAACTGAAGGCCTTGGTGCAGGAGGTGAATAGGAGAAATAGGTCCCCTTTCCAAAGTAGGCCAGGTAAAGCACCAGACAAACTCAGAGAAGGCAATAGGACCAGACAGCCAAACAGGTCAATGCCAACATTATAATCCTGAAGACCTGGATCAATGACACAAGAAGTTCAATGACCTCACGAATGGCCAAGGGCAGGGAATGTATCTTCAAATGCCATATCCTACCAACTGCACCACTAGCTTCACATTCTGCTCAATGCAGTATACCCCATGCCCCACATCAATCACCTATCAACAATCTCTACCAATCACAACTCATACCTTACATTCATAGCTTCGCCTCACCCTCACACATTTGGCTCTGCTGCAAGCCTCGCAGCCACATCTGACACCGTACACACAATGCCAGCTATTCAATCATGATAACCACATCACCGGCCAACCCTCACTGACCTACTTTTGGAGGTCAATTTTGCATGGGTCTTGGAGCTCATCCTTTCAAGAGGAGAAGTGGGGGCCAACTCCATTAACTGGTGGACCCAACCTTGATGCAGTGCCTGGTGGCTGATGTCTCAGCTTTGATTGCACCAGAAGCAGAAGTCACCCAACATCAGAGTACTGCAGTGAAAGTTTAGACTCATGTCATGCAAGCTTTGCTTGTTGCCGTGCAAGCTCAGACTCTGCCATCATAGTTATGGATACAAGTGTTCAGATGATTTGATGGGTCTCAAAAGAAGGCCAGCAATCTGTCCTTGAACACATTATTAGGCTTGCTGGCTCCGTGGAGCACAAATCTGATTTCTTCTCTCCAGATAGCACTGTTCGTCCTCCCACCACTGTCACTCCATTAGGGCCCTAGCTGTTGCCTGACAGCCAGCTAGCCCATGCTGAAGTGATGAAGTCCAAAGCCTGGTCATCTAGGACCAGAGCTGCCCAAGGTCATCCTGCAAGGCTACGTGCAATCTCCCCCGCTGAAGGTCAGCAACCTTCCACCAGCCATATTGCAGCAACTGAGGTAGCAGCATGTAGGAGTGCTAGGCCAGATAAAGCCACCCCCAAGAAAAACACTACGGGAATGCAAGGATGAACAGTTGATTTTTTTACTGAGCATTAGGTGGTTTGTTTGATAAAGTTAGTTTAGAATGCTTGTTTTGTGGTGGCTTTTATTTCAGTATTATGGCCAAGAGGACGCTGTGACGGTAAGGGATGGTAAGGTTTGGGTCTGTTCTTAAATGGGTAATTGGGGTTGCATTTGCTGATACTACAGTCGAATGAACCAATTACGAACAGCCCGGCCAGGAAGAGGGTCTGTCAGCTGCTTCCTCTTCCCCTACTGGTCGTTATATACCTGCTGGCAAGGGCTGTGCTCTCCTGATGAAGTTGTGCAGGATGCAGCAAACTATGAAGGTTTGTGACACACACTATGGAGAGTACTGCAAGGTTCCTCCAGAGCAATTCAGGCAGTGGAGGAGTTGCTTTAGCACCCGAGGATCTGCTTGATGACATTCCTTGTGACAGCATGCCTCTTGTTAAAAACAAGTTGTCCATGTGTGTACGGATTATATAAAGTCATGAGCCAGGTGATCAGTGGATACCTCTTGTCGCTCAATAGCCACCTCCTGGTCTCTCCTGTTGGCTGAACTGTTGTGGATATAGCAGACCAATGCAGAATAAAGACATCACGACTTCTGGTAGGATAGGGGGCATTGACTTACATGATGCGCTGAACATGGTCTCACACCGGTTGGATATTGAGGGAATGGAAGCCTTCATGGTTGCAATACATCTCTAAACTTATATGTGGCACCCACAAAGCAACATATATGCTGTCAACAACATCCTGCACCATGGGTTAAGCCTGCTATCAAGGCAAAGCCAATGGAACACTCCATCTGCTTCTCTCCGGAAAGAGAGAAAGCAGTGTTTTCTCTGTTTTCTCTTTATATTCAGTGTGTAAGTATCCTTCCTTATATAACAACTATATACAGTGCACTACAGGATGTTGGAGATGTCGTCTGCTTCAGCCTGGAAGGAACCTGAGCAAAGAGGTTAATGGCCATTGTCACTTTCACAGCCACTGGTGATGCCATTTTCACTGTGCTCTGAAGCATCTAACTCACTGTTCCTCAGTGAAGTTGAAGGAGAAGAATTAAACCCTGAAGACGCTAGGTGGACATAGCCTCCAGCTGAGAGTCCTTCTCTTCTTTCTTTCTCTATTTGAACAGCTTGTCCTCCTCTCTCATGCCTGCCCTTTCTCACTGAAATGTTGCAGAGCAAGAGGGATGGAAGCTACACCACCCTTGACTAGGCGCATGTGGCTTTAACAGAACCTTTGGAATCAGGACCAAGGCGTTCACTACATGCCACACCAGAACCTTGGGATTTCATTAAGTGACAGTACAAACCAGCTAAAATCCCTATTAACTCAGCAGCAGCCGGTAGAAATCAATCGGCAACTAATCTGTTAATGGTTGATGATCCCTTTAAATGGGGGATGGGCCCCTCCTGCTGCTGAACACATATTCAACTGTATGAGCTTAAGATGGGGCATTAGCTGGAGTGTTGAGGTTGAAAATTGCACCACTAGTGTCAAACCAGTGTTATACAATCACTGATA
This sequence comes from Cetorhinus maximus, assembly GCF_964194155.1. Taxonomy (NCBI): domain Eukaryota; kingdom Metazoa; phylum Chordata; class Chondrichthyes; order Lamniformes; family Cetorhinidae; genus Cetorhinus; species Cetorhinus maximus. The sequence continues at coordinate 29,463,484 of NC_135900.1, forward strand.
TCAAATTTGCCTGCTCTGCATTCTTTCAGCACACAACCATGAAGTAGCACTACTGATCTATTCAAAATGGCATCCAAGTTGGCATGCACTAGAAGTGTTCATGTTCATAAGTCATTTTGGATGCAAAATAGCATCCATAGCATTGAAATATGGTGCTGAATTATTTGATCTTTATCTTCTTTCGTGTCACTTGTAAGTGGAATGTTTTAGCCTGAAATTAGAAACAGATTCTATAAAACATTGATAAAAATACAGTTGTCACTCAATTAAGAAACAGTATTAACATTTCAAAATCTAACCAATGGTCATAAAAATCTGAGCACCACTGGGAATTTTACTGCACTAAATTCTAATAGTCACAATGATGTTGGGTCATTCAAGCACAGAGAAATTAATGTTATCAATTCAGCCCAGACAAAACAAGAACACACAAAGAGCTTTGTGCAATGACAGAAAATTACAAACACCTTGTATATGATTTTGAGAGTTATATGTAGCACATTAGCCCTCAATGTACAGTACAGTTTAGATCTCATGTTCATTTGTCAATAGAATTCAATGTTGATGGCTCTGCTAATTAAACAGCACACTTTGTGGATTAAATGACCAAAATTAGATTTTCTTTTGAACATACACATTTATTGATTAATGAACACTAAGTATTGCTTCATATGTAGTACGTTAATAATCTCTGTCAATCGAGCAAACATATAATGAGGCAAAAAGGCTGAGGTGTGTTTGTCTTAGCAGGGTAAGCAGCAATGAATGTGCTGGATAGCCCCACTTTCTTAAAAAAACATCCAGCTAGTGTTTGATCTCCTACCAAACAATAAAGGCATCATGGCTGCTTCCGGAATAGCTGTCACTGATGGGTATAATGAACCTTTTGTGATGAAGTGTCACAGCAACTGTAATTGAGTGCAAATCCTTTCTGTTGAAAGGCTATGGGATTGATACAAAGATATCTGATGCTTACTTGGGTAGCATTTATGGCATTGTGCACTTGAAGGAGCCCTACCACCCATTGATAGCTTAGTGTCCTGTCCAACTAATGTCTCCTTTCCACAGGAAAAGTGATGAAGTTGTTAATGCTTACAAACATAGCATATGTCACTTACTTGTGTGTGCACTGTTTGATGTAGCAGATGCCTCCTGCACTGGTTTGAAAGAAAGCATGAAAGCTTCGTGCAGTGGTAACCTTCACTTCTACAGCATGGGCCTTCAGCAGGTCATTGTGCAGCAGGTGACACAATTCTACAGCAGCCTGTCTTGCGATGAGGAGGCAATGAAAATGAGTCTCCTCTGACATAGTCAGGTATATCCAGAAGTATTTTTGGCAGAGGTCCCAGAGTAATGACAGGTGTCAAAGCACCACAGGGATTGTTAAGCCTGCAACATTGGCCCCTCATCTTAATTGTGCTGCATGTTTAGAACTTCTACCGCCATGTCCTTGTATGCTGCGATTTCAAAATCGCACCAATCAAGAATATCAAAGCTGAGTATCACTGAGGTAAATTGCAAAAGTGAAGTGATTACCCAACAAAACCAAATGATGTACAGAACAAATTGCAACATGAGGGAATAAAAGTGCAAAAGAAATTAGCTGAAACAGAAACCACAGTTAACTTTGAAGAGGTTCACTAGAGAGAACTAGGTTCTGGATCTTGCCCATGAGCAGATTTTATGGAATAAAAACAGTAAATACTGAAAAAAACTCAGCAGGTTAGATAGCATCTGTGTAGAGAGAAAAACAGAGCTATATGACCTTTCATCAGAATGTAATTACATCTCTAACTTTTCCCAGTTCTGATGGAAGGTCACATAACTCTGTTCCTCTCTCAACACAGATGCTACCTAACCTGCTGAGTTTTTTTCCAGCATTCTCGGTTTTTACTTCAAATTTCCAGCCTTTGCAGCATTCTGCTTTTCAAACAGATTTTATGGGTAAAGTTCATGCTGTGGACAGAGCCTACAAAAAGAAATTCAGTGAGGGACCTTTAAATGAGGAGATTAAAACATTGAAATAAGCTGCACAGATCAGTCAAGGCTGCAGCCTCAATTTTGTGCCACAAATCACCCATCAGAACATTGAGGTTATTAAACAGAGGAACCAAACTGGATCCTCATTCCACTGGCAGATTAATGGTGGGGTAGAACTTCCATCTTTCCAAGTGATTTCATTGCTACCTGCTGAACAAAGGAGAAGCCAGAAGAACACATGAGGGAGAAAAGAAGAGGATATGTTGACGAGATTGGATGAAGAAGAGTGGGAAGAGGCTGGTATTGAGCATAAACACCAGCATGGAATCGTTTGGCTGAATAACCTGTTCTTGTGTCATAAATACTATGTGTTGTAAGGTTACATGCTGTCTCATGAAGGGGTCTAGAAGCTTGCATAGTTGAACAATAACTGTTTATTAATAACACATAACCATATACATACAAACAGGATACAATCCCGACTAGGTGCTATCTTCATGCCGACTTCTACCAGACTCACTACTTATTGTACAGCATTACTCCCATGTGACTCTCTACATCATAATGTAGGTGGTTCTGTTTCCCCAGACCCACGTTAACTCTTACAGTCCCGAACACCCTAAACTATATATGTAATACTAAGTCATCTGCTCCCATTAGTTGTGTGGGAGGTGTTTATAAGGGTAAAACCACAACCTATTGGTTTACTATAGTTAGAAGGAAGTGAAATTTAGTGCTGCTGCAGCTTTACAGCATTGCAGCTGATTAAAGGGATATTTCTTTGGCAGGGTACAGCAGAACAGTGCAGTATTGATGAGGGTTATTAAAAAGGCATGTGGGTTTACTGGTGCTTCATGCATGTCCCCCTAGCAGGAATAGGGCCCTGAACTGGATTTTTGGGAACTGACGTGACAAGCTTCATAATATGATGGCCCAGATTTTGTGGAGGAAAGTGGCACAGGCAGTGAGTGTAACCTCCACCACGCCATAGAAAGTGTCACACTGTGCACAAAGAGGTTTAATTACTTCATAGAGTTTGGTTAAAATCAGTAAAAGTATTTTTCACCTTGCACATACTGTGGGAAAGATAAATGCATAACTCACATCCTTACTTCTCATGTCCTTTGGTGATATTGTCTTAGTGACAGGTATATTGACCTACTCATGAGGAACCTCAATAATGTACTGTTAAATCTGAACCACTGAGAACTCACACTGCCTGTTACATTGGGTTTTGCTAGTCTTAAAGGAATTGTTTAAACATATGGGTGAACAGAAGTATCCTTATAACTTTCCTTCCATCATAAGGTCAGAAGTGGGGATGTTTGCTGATGACTACACAATATTCAGCACCATTCACAAATCCTCAGATACTGAAGCAGTCCATGTCCAAATGCAGCAAGACCTGGACCATATCCAGCCTTGGGCTAACAAGTCTGTAAGTAACATTTGTGCCACACAAGTGTCAGGCAATGACCATCTCCAACCAGAGAGCAATGACCATCTCCAACAAGAGAGAATCTAACCATCGTCCCTTGACATTCAATGGCATTACCATCACTGAATCCCACACTATCAACATCCTGGGAGTTACCATTGACCAGAAACTGAACTGCACTAGCCATATAAATAATGTGGCTACAAGAGCAGGTCAGAGGCTCAGAATCATGCGGCAAGTAACTCACCTCCTGACGCCCCAAAGCCTGTCCAACATCTACATGGCACAAGTCAGGGGTATGATGGAACACTGTCCACTTGCCTGGAAGAGCGCAGCTCCATCAGCACTCAAGAAGCTTGACACCATCCAGGAGAATGCAGCCCGCTTGATTGGAACCCCATCCACAAACATTCATTTCCTCCATCACCAATGCACAATGGCAGCAGTGTGTACCATCTACAAGATGCACTGCAGGAACTCACCAAGCCTCCTTAGACAACACTTTCCAAACCCACAGCCACTACCATCTAGAAGGACAAGGGCAGCAGACACAAGGGAATGCCATCACCTGGAAGTTCCCATTCAAGCCACTCACCATCCTGACTTGGAAATATATCGCCATTCCTTCACTGTCGCTGGTCAAAATCCTGGAACACCCTCCCTCACAGCACTGTGGGTGTACCTACACCACATGGACTGCAGCGGTTCGAGAAGGCAGCTCACCACCACTTTCTCGAGGGCAATTAGGAATAGACACTAAATGCTGGCCCAGCCAGCGACACCCATATCCCGTGAACAATCTTTTTTTAAAATTCACATTCCCTTAGCTCAGTTCCTATTGCAAAGAACAGGGCAGCACATAAGCAGCTTCAAAAATCTTCATCGAGATCTAGAAAGCCTAGATTTTCTTTAAGAAATCTGTCTAACACTTGCTTCGAGTGTGGGCACTGGACCACTGTTTTCTTCCTTGCCTGACCAGGATAGGTGGGAGGAGGGTGCACTTTCAGATAGAAATATGCACACACTTCCTATCTGACATATTGGACATTTAATAAGCCACTATGCAATTTAATTTATATACCCTAGAGTAAAGAAAGAATGATATGAACATATTTCACAGAATGAGAAGTGTGACACAAATTTATAAAATGTAAGCATGCTTTTTCAGCATTAAAATCACTACCAGCTCCAGAAGAATGGACGATGATTTCTAAAATATTAACAGAATTCAAAAATTTAAACAGGCATGTTGTAAATTAAGCTAAAAACGAGGCAATAAAGAAAGCTGCGTCAAATTTCAAAAAGATCTAAACCACACTTAAGAAAGCCACCACCATATTACCAGAAGAAATGGGTGGAAAGAAAGTTCATCCATAACATCCTATTTATCTGGCAATTTGTTTCTCCCTGATTTATTTCCTAGTATTATGAGAGTAATAAGAAAGCATTGTTAAAAAAAATTTACCTTAATCAGTTTTTGCGACTATTTTCTAAAGTAACTAATACACAGTTAAGTCTTTGTAAACAACCCAGTTTCACTTACATAGGTAATTGTCTAACTGCCTGGTATCTGTGGCATCCTTTCTTCATTTCGTAATCCCCCATGTCATTTTGTCCCACAGAGCAGTACTATTATCCAGATCTTCTACATCTCTGGAGGTCAAAATAGTGTTCGAGAAATACAAGGAAGCTCAATACAACAAGGTGTCTACTGAATCATCCACATTCCCTGAACACCTACAAACCTCACATCCCCACCTTCCCAAACCCCACAGCCTCCATTTCAATTGTTAGTTCCATTACTTACACAACTGTAACTCTTTGCTATAATGGCCATTCATGGAGTAATTATTTTTCTGGAACCTTCAGTCTGATATGACACTTTTTATCCTTGTCAAGAATATTTTGGCTTTTGCCAGTTCCAGCAGAATCTTTTTTCCCTTCCATATGTATGTTGCAATTGCGTCCATTCAGAAGATTACATTAACATATTACCATGCACAGAGAATTTATTATGCATACAGCAATGTCTATCAACTGGAGAGAAAATGAGCAAGATTAATGCACAATACCTCCACATATATCAGAGTTCTACAACATGCTTCTTTTTAATAAATTATTCTGAACAATTAATTTAAAAAAACTTCAATTGTACTGAATTCACACCAGTGACATAGTTCATAGCTCGAGTAGAGTTTTCCATATAACTATTCAGAATTTTCAGAAGGCCCAAAGTGACTCAGACCCAACCTTCAACAGTGGTTCAATTAACGTATTTCCCTGGCATTAAAGATTTGTCTTGCTAAAGCGATGTTAGCATTTGAATTGACATAAGTCCCACCAAAACTTTAGTTTTCTGTGCAACAAGTTGGCATGAAAATGACTGCAAATGAGAAAATTATCCTCTCCTCCTCTAAAAAGTTTAGACTTTTGCTTGAAGTTCACATTTGCTATTTGTAGATAACAGAGGTGACTGCATCAAACCATTCAGTCCTCTTAAATACTTGCTTTAGTCAGTGATAGTGCTGTGCATGTATTCACTTCATCTATATAATGACTAAGCTGCTTACCACTGTGTTAGTTGTGTTTTATTGATTCCGAGTTGACCTGCTTGATGAATGCCTCACAAATTGCCAGGGGTGGGTGGGAAAGGAAAGGAAATCAACAGTCCTCTGTTTTGTCTCAGTCCATCTAACTGCAGTATTAGTGGACAATCTTGCTGACAAGAAAAATAATAAATTAATTTGATTTGATTTTCCCAGGTGTACTCATACATCTAAATTAGCATCAAGACATAACACTAGATGTTTTCTATAACACACAATGTTCAAAGTCCTCCAAAAATAAATCCCTACAGCTAGAATTATTTAACCCAAACTCCAATCGAAGCTAGTGCAAACAGCAATAACTGCCTAATGCAAATGATGAGCCATCATAAATTCTATTGATAAATTATTGATAAAACAAATTATTAAAGATTTGAATGCAGATCAGGAGAAGCTGGCTGATATTCAAGTCAGAAACAATGACGATCTAATGACTCACTCTGTGCACAATATATAAAAGCAGGACACATTATCACCTGAAATAAGACAAACGCCTGTAGGCTGCAAACTTCTATCAATACCTTGGCCAATGACTAACGAGTATGAGCAATGCCACAGGTGGGGAAGAGCAAAAATGTAAATACAAGAGAAGTAATTAAAACAGAATGGGGAGTAAATTTAACACAACCTACTCAGCATGAAACTAATGGGATCATAAAAGCCACCCGTTTCTTCCATTTATTTCAATAAGTAGTATAAATGAGCTGGGTGTAAAATGGGTGGCAGATTTGATCCCATCTTTTTCCTGCGAAGTGAAGTTAGTTTAAATTTATCCCCTGGTCTTAAAACCAATGCAAATTAAGGAAATACGTGACAAGCTAAATTTTTAAACAAGCTACAGATTACATTAATCTAGTTATGGCTATTTTTTTTAATGAGGAAGAAGAATCTTATTTTATCCCACTTATAATAAGTTATAAATGTAAGAACAGTTCCTTTGCAGCTAGAAAATTTAGACCAAACAAATCATTTTCTAGCTTTATCCACTTTGTGAATGAATTTATAACATAAGTATATAGGCTTTTTACCACATGAAGAGGCCATTCGGATGAGCTTGGCCAACTTTTGAGGGTTGATTTTACACAATCCTATTTCTCTGCCTTTTGCCTAAAATGATTTCATTTTACCATTTTCTTTCCATTACCATTTTATTTCTGTTCCTCCTAACATCATAAAAATGACCTAAATCATACATCTCGTCTTCGGCTACACTGCTTGCTGAATCTGAGTAGTGTGTGCTCAACACATGTTTCACTCCTATGCACGTAATAGTACCTGGATTTGCATATTAAAAGTCCCACCACTCAATTCAGGCAGGTAGTCTGACCATCTAATGACAGGCTCTTGGGAAAATAGCATCAGTGGGAATGGAGCAGTAGGTCACACCCCACCATTTTCTCATTTCTGTCTGATAGGCAGCCTGAAAGTCTCCTCAATATATTGAAAGAAAGAAAACAAACTTTACAGAATCACAGCATTATTACGGTGTAGAAGGAGGCCATTCGGCCCATCGTGTCTGCACAGGCTTTCTGTGCATTTTAACTTAGTGCCAATCTTCTGTCTTTTCCCTGTTACCCTGCACACTGTTTCTATTTAAATAATCATCCAATGCCCTCTTGGATGCCTCAATTGAACCTGCCTCCACCACACTTCCAGGCAGTGCATTCCAAACGCTAACTACTCACTGTGTGAAAGTTCTTTTCTCACCTCGCATTTGCTTCTTTTGCAAAACACTTTGGTGCCCTCTGGTTCTTGATCCATTTATGAGTGGGAACAGTTTCTCCCTATCCACTCTCTCCATACCCCTCACGATTTTGAAAACTTCTATCAAATCTCCTCTTAGCCTTCTCCTCTCCAAGGAAAACAGTCCCAACTTCTCCAATCTTTCCTCATAACTGAAGTGTCTCATCCCTGGAACCATTTTTGTAAACCTCTTCTGCACTCTCTCCAATGCGTTCACACCCTTCCTATAGCATGGCACCCAGAGCTGTACACAATACTCCTGCTGAGGTCTAACCACTGTCTTATATAAGTTCATCAAAACCTCCCTGCTCTTGTACTCTATGCCCCTATTAATGAAGCCTAGAATACTGTATGCTTTGGAAACAGCTCTCTCTACCTGTCCTGCCACCTTTAATGACTTATGTACATATACACCCACGCTTCTCTGCTCCTGCACACCCTTTAGAATAGTATCCTTTATTTTATACTGTCTCTCCATGTTCTTTGTACCAAAAAGTGTATCACCTCACACTTCTCTGCATTGAACATCATCTGCCACCTATCTGCCCACTCCACCAATCTGCCCACTCCACCAATATGTCAATGTCCTTTTGAAGTTCTCCTCACAGTTTACAATTCTCCCAAGTTTTGTGTCATCCGCAAACTTTGAAATTGTCCCCTGCACACCAAGATCTAGATCATTTATATATATCTCAGGAAAAGCAAGGGTCCCAATACTAAGCCCTGGGGAACTCCACTACAAACCTTCTTCCAGCCTGAAAACTACCCATTACTCTCTATTTCCTATCCCTCAGCTTGCAATGATATAACAGCTTTCATATCCTTAGATTGACCAAAATACTTCACAACCAGTGAAAATATTTTTGAAACCAGTTACAGTTGTTAAGTAAATATAGTAGCCAATTTGTATACTGCAGGATTCCACAAATGAGCAGTTGATACATTTTGTTGATATTGGTTGGGGAGGAAAATGTTGGCCAGGACATCAGTGGAACTTCCTTCTCATCTCTAACTGGTGCTGTGGGATCTTGGTTTAATATCCATTTGAAAGATAACAATTTTGCCAACAAAGGGTTCCCCGAGTACCGCAATGAAATGCCAGGCCAGATTATGTGCTTAAGTCCTGGAGTGGAACTTGCACCTTTTGACTCTGAGGCAGGAATGCCAAAATTTAGCTAAGCTGACACTTCTAATATTTTTGTTCAGTTAACATGTCACACTCAAAATTATTCATAAAGGCTTGACTAAGAACACTAGATAAACAGAAAAATGAAGGCACAAACATAGACTTGTCTATCTTCTGGCAAACTGTTGTCCTCATCAATGTGAAGGAAGTCCATTGTGGGGATTAAATAATCTTTCATTTCAGTGTCATCTTCAAACACTCTCAGATTAGCTGGAGCACAGCCAGATATGCAAACATATGAAATAGGAGAAGTAGGCCATTCAGTCCAACGAGCCTGCTCCGCCATTGATTAAGATCATGGCCATCTACCCCCGATAACCTGTGATTTCCTTGCTGAACAAGAATCTATCTACCTCCACCTTAAAAATATTCAATGGCCCCACCTCCACCGCTTCTGAGGCAGAGAGTTCCAAAGTCGCACAACCCTTAGAAAAAAAAATTCTCCTCATCTCTCCCCTAAAGGGCGACCCCTAATTCTAAAACAGTGCCCCCTGGTTCTGGACTCACCCGCAAGAAGAAACATGCTTTCCATGTCCACCTTGTCAATATCGTTCGGGATCTTATATACTTCAATCAAGTCACCCCTCACTCTTCCAAACCCCAGTGGAAACAAGCTCAATCTGTCCAACCCTTCCTCATAAGACAACCCACTCATTCCAGGTATCAATCTAGTAAACCTCCTTTGAACCACCTCCAATGCATTTACATCCTTCTTAAAATAAGGAGACCAAAACTGCACACACTATTCGAGATGTGGTCTCACAAATGTCCTGTATAACTGAAGCATAACATCCTTACTTATATGTTCAATTCATCTCGTAATAAAGGATAGCATTCCATTAGCCTTCTTAATTACTTGATGTACCTGCATGCTACCTTTTTGTGACGCATGCACTATAACACCTAGATCCCTCTGCAGCTCAGAATTCTGCAGCTGTTCTCCATTTAAGTAATACTGTTTTTTTATTCTTCTCGCCAAAAGGAACAACTTCACATTCTTCCACATTGTACTCCATCTGCCACATTTTTGCCCACTCACTCAACCTATCTATATCCGTCTGCAACCTCATGTCCTCTTCACAATATACTTTCCTACCTATTTTTGTGTCATCTGAAAATTTAGCTAGCATGCATTCACTCTCTTCATCTAAGTAATTGATAATAAATTGTAAGCTGAAGCCCCAGCAGACCCCTGTGGGGCTCCACTCATCACATGCTGCCAATCAGAAAAAGACCCATTTATACATGCTCTCTGTTTTTCTGCCAGCCAGCCAATCTTCTATCCATGCTAATATGTTACCCGCCACACCGTAAGCTTTTATTTTCTGCAATAGCCTTTTATGTGGCACCTTATCAAATGCCTTCTGGAAATCCAAATACAGTGTGTCTGCAGACCCCCCTTTATCCACAGCGCATGTTACACCTTCAAAGAACTCCAATAAGTTGGTTAAACATGATTTCCCTTTCACAAAACCATGCTAACTCTTCCTGATTACCTTAAGTTTCTCTAAGTGCCCAACTATAACCTCCTTAATGAACGATTCTAACACCTTTCCCATAACAGACATCAAGCTAACTGGCCTATAGTTTCCTGTTTTCTGCCTCCCTCTTTTCTTGAATAGAGGGGTTATATTATTTACTTTCCAGAATCTAGGAAATTTTGAAAAATTAACACCAATGCATCTACTACCTCATTAGTCACCTCTTTTAAGACCCCAGGATGAAATCGATTAGGACCCGGAAACTTGTCAGCTCACAGCTCCATCAATTTGCTCAGTACTGTTTCCCTAGTGATTTCAATTTCACCAAGTTCCTCTCCCCCTTCCACCTCCTGATTTACAGCTATTACTGGAATGTTTTTTGTATCCTTTATAGTGGTGACAGAAGCAAAATATTTGTTCATTTCATCTGCCATTTCCTTATTATCTACTATTAACTCCCCATTCTCACTCTCTAGAGGACCAACACTCACTTTACTTAGCTTTTCCTGTTTAAGTACCTGTAGAAACTCTTGTTGCCCATTTTTAAATTTCTAGCTAGCTTCCTCTCATACATTAATTGTTTTCTCCTGATTAAGATTTTAGTCATTCTCTGCCGTTGTTTATATTCTGATCAGCCACTCATCTTTGCGCAGTCATGTGCTTTTTCCTTAAGCTTGATGCTTTCTTCAACTTCTTTAGTTTCCCACGGATGGTGGGTCCTCCCTTTAGAATTTTTCTTTATAGGAGAAATATACTTATTTTGAAATATTCCCTTAAATGCCTGCCACTGCTTCTCTATTGATCTATCCCCTAGCCTATTTTCCCAGTTCATTTCAGCTAGCTCAGCTTTCATGCCTACATAGTTGCCCTTATTTAAGTTTAAAATACTAGTCTTAGACCCACTCTTCTCCCTTTCAAACTGGATGCTGACTGGATAGAATAAACCCTCATTGCCTCTGCCCCAACGACATTCCTCTACCCATAACTTAAGACTGAAAATACATGAACACATTTTAATTCTTTCCTTAGACAAGATTGTCAGTGCACTAAGAATCTTTGGAGTTCTGTGCTATGGGTCTAGGCCTCCTAAGAACCGGGTTGAGACTATCCAAACTCATTTCATGTTGGACTCTTGCTGCCAAATGGCATAGGAAATTTTTAATCCAACAACGGGATTTAACTGAGTGCAATATAAAAGAACAGCATCCCTACTTATTGTACCACTCAGAACCACTACACCAATATTTTCAGTGAAACAGTCTTTGTATAGATGTGGTGAACAACATCAACATTGACTTAAACATTACCATTTATTCCTCGTTAGGGCAGCAACATAGTGTACAAATTCAAGCAGGGTGTGGGACACATCAATTGGAAACTTTCGTTTTGAATAATTACCTACAGTAGAGAAACAACGCCCCAGTATCTTGCCTTATAAGAATTGGAAAGGTTCTGATCTTGGTGAATTTAACAGCTGAGTCACAAATATTCATCCCAAAGAAGTTCAGATTCTGTAATTTAGAGTGGTGTCTTAAAGTTAGTCTATTTTTGTCTCAATTTTTCAGAGGAAAAAGAAGCACTGACACATACAGAAGATGCACATAAACATATAAATCTGTCACATCTCAATGCACATACTAACTTTCTGTCATATTATTTATGACTTTATAAAGATACCAGTTATTTCCTATTATCTCTTCAATAAATAAGTAAAGTGAGGCATGTTGTAGAAATACAATTCATTAATAAGATGGACTACAAAATCGTCACAGTGTCTAGCCTCAAATGCTTGCACAGCATCTATCTATTAGATTTCGCCTCAGCGCTGAAGAGTAATTGGATTCCTTCCCATTGACGTGTTGCAACCTGACAATTTGGGCAGATTTTTGGACAGGAATAGCAAATGCCCTTGAAGATATTCCCTGATGGCTTTCACCTTATAATAGTGAAATCCCAATTTTTATTTATTAAAAAAAAAGCTCCCATTTAGCTACTTGCAATTTTTGTCGGTGGTTTACCCAACTTGAGCTTTATTTCAGCATTATGGATACAATGAATGATCTCAACTGGCAACACAAAATTACAAATTTAGCCCAAGTAGTCACTTATTGTACCACACAGAATTACTACACTAACATTCTCAGTGATACAGCAGGAATGTGGCAGACTCCAAACATATACAGGGGCTAAACATTACCATTTCTTCCATTGTTGGTGCTATTATTGTAGAGCCGATAGAAGCTAATAACACATTTTACCACCTAACAAACCACTTCAAGGTTAGGTGTACAGTTCCAGTACAGTAAAAGTTACTGCTATTATGAAAACATAAAAGCTATCTTTTCTTTGATTCACAGTTGCAAAAAGGGAAGCAATGGTGACTTTGAATGGATACATTTGCCTGTGCAAAGCCAGATGCAGGGTAGCATCTGAAACAGAAATAGAGTACAGTATATTTAATTACCACAAGCCACCAAAAGTAGTGATGATTTATGCCTCAATTTCCAGTAAGAAACTTGGGAACAGTCAAAATACTAGGAGGTACAACATTCTAATAATAAACATGAGTTAATACTAGTGCTCTTCAACTATGCGTCATTAATGATGGCATAGCTGTACTATAATTCAGGTTATTTTTAACCTATAGTGAAACACGAAAACTGCATATTTTAAGTATTCTACCGTGCCTATTTTAAACAGCAGTTAATAATTTAACATCTGACCCGTGTCTACCATGACGAATTCTAATAACAGTGATCAGTTCAATATGCCTCTTTATTACTGCATTTTTTTGCCTGCAGAACCTATGTATTCTGTCATGTACAAAATGAGCTAAGAGACGAAATGGTACCTTTTCCTCAGCTCACTATTTCTGGAGACAAAGTAGATGCAAATATAAAGCAGGAAGACCACCTACTACTTATGCTTTCTTTTGTAAACGAACAGAGAAAAATATACTTACAAACTTATCAATTATCTAAGCCAATACCAATGCTTAGAATTGCTATATTTTGTCATCTCTAGATGTAAAGTTTTAAACTTGAAATACCCATCATTCTGTGGTTATTTAGGCAATTTGTCCAGCTTTGTACCTTTACTTTGGTAATAGGCTAAGTGAACCTTCTAACAAGTTCACAATATAGTACTTGCACATAACAAAAAAATTATATACTTCTTGACTTCATTAACTTCAGAGAAAATTGTGTGTACAAGTACAGAAATCTCCCATATCACTTTGTAAATCTGGCATACACTAAGAAACAAATTATTCTGGAAAGTTGCACTTTGCCGTAATGTATAACAGGACCAGAGAATTCAGTCAGGTTTCCCAAACCTGATCACTAATTAGTGATGCTGCTGGAAAGTTTACATTCAGTTACAGTAGGAGCTGGCTTAGTCATGAGGACCCCCATGGGAAATCACCATCCAACTTGCAGTACAACATGAAGAATGGTCACTTAGGTAAAATATTAGAGCACTGTCACTCATATTCCCCAAAATGAGTATGGGCGTGAGTATAAGAAATAGGAGCAGGAGTAGTCTATTCAGCTCCTCGAACCTCCTCCACCATTCAATAAGGTCAAGGCTGATCTTCGACTTCAGCTAAACCTTCCCACGCTAATTCCATATTCCCCAATTCCCTTCATCTCCAAAAATCTGTCGATCTCTGATTTGCCTATACTCAACATCTGAGATCCACTGCTCCATGCAATAGAAAATTCCAAAGGTTCACAATCCTGTGAGTGAAGTAATTTCTCCTCATCTCAGTCCTAAATGGCCAACACCTTATTCTGGGATGAACACCCCCAGTTCTGGAGTCCCCAGCCATGGTAAATATATTTTCAACATCAATCCTCTCAAGGCCCTTAAGAATTTCATATGTTTCAATGTGATCACCTCTCATTCTTACAAACTTGAGGGAGTATAGGCTTAGTCTACTCATTTTTCCTCATAGACATAGAGCAATCCCCTCATCCCAGCTGGCAGACTAGTGAATGTTTGTTGCATTTCCTCGAAGGTAAATATGTTCTTCCTTAGATAAGGGGACCAAAATTGTACACAGTACTGAAAGTGTGGTCTCACCAAGGCCCTATACAACTGCAGTAAGACGTCTTCACCCTTATATTCGAATCCATTTGTACTAAAGACTAACATACCATTTGCTTTTCTAATTACTTGCCATACCTACATGCTCACTTTTGTATACAAGAATACCCAGATCCCTCTAAATACCAACATTTTCCCAATCTCTAACCATTTAAAAAATATTTTGCTTTTCTGTTTTTCCAACCAAAGTGAATAACTTCATAGTTCTCCACTTTATATTCCATCTGTTATATTCTTGGCCACTCATTTAGCGAGTTTAGATTCTTTTGTGGCCTCTTTGTATCATCCTCACAGCTTCCTTTCCCACCTAACTTTGTATTGTCAGCAAACTTACATGCATTACACTCCATTCTCTCATCTAAGCCATTGATATGAATTATAAATAACAGACCCAAGCACTGATCCTTGTGATATCCCACTAATTACACTCAGTCACACTGAAATGATCTTTTTATTCCTATTCTGTCTTCTGTTCACTAACCGATCCTTAATTCATATTAATACATTACCCCCAATTCCATGAGCTCTAATTTTGTGTACCTAACCTCATGTGGCACCTTATTGAAATGTTTTTTAAAAATCCAAATACACTACATCTCCCAGCTCCCCACTTATCCATCCTACCTGTTACAAACTCAAAAAAAACTCTAATAAATTGGCAAAATGTATTTCCCTTTCTTAAATCCGTGTTGGCCATGTATGCCCAATCACATTATGATTTATTTACTAAGTGCCCTGTAACCACGTTCGTAATAACAGATTTCAGATTTCATCACTTACCCTACTACTAATGTCAGGCTAACTGACCTATAGTTCCCGATTTCCTTTCTCACTTCTTTCTTGAATAGCAGGGTTGTATTTGCTACCTTCCAATCCGCACAGTCCATTCTAGATTCTAGGGAATTCTGGAAAATCAAACCAATTCATCCATTATCTCTTTTAAAACCCTAGGATATAGGGTCATCGAGTGGAGAGGAATTGTTGGCTTTTAGGCCTATTAATTTCTGCTGTACTATTTCTTTACTGATACTAATATCAGAGTCCCTCAGTTTCACTGGGCCCTTAATTCCTCATTACTTCCAGAATGGTTTTTGTGTCTTCTACCATGAAGACAGATAAAAGTACTCGTTTAATGACACTGCCATTTTCTTATTCCCCATTATGATAGAGGAGGTAATTGGGATACCCAGCGGACAAAAATTTGATAAAGAGGAGGTATTAAAAAGGCTGGCTGTGCTTAAAGTTGATATCACCAGGAACAGATAGGATGTATCCGAGGATAGTGAAGGAAGTAAGGGTACAAATTGCAGAGATACACCAAGTTCCAATCCTCCTTAGATATAGGTGTGTTGCCAGAGGAGTGGAGAAATGAAAATGTTACACCCTTATTCAAAAAAAGTGTAAAGATAAACGCAGCAATTACAGCACAATCAGTTTAACCTTGGTGGTAGGAAAACTTTTAGAGATGATAATCCGTGACAAGATTAGCAGTCACTTGGACAACTGTGGATTAATTAGGGAAGGCCAGGACAGATTTGGTAAAGGCAAATCGTGTTTAACTAACTTAGTGAGATTTTTGATGAGGGAAATGTGGTTCATATGGTGTACATGGACTTCCAAAAGGCATTTGGTAAAGTGCCAGATAATAGACTTGCCACGAAAATTCAAGCCCATGGAATAAAAGGGATAGTGGCAGCACAGATAGAAAGCTGGCTGATTGATAGGAAGCAGAGAGTCATGGTGAACAGTTGGTTTCCAGACAGGAGGAGGGTATACAATAAAGTTCCCCATGGCTCGGCACTAGAATCGCAGCTTTGCTTGTTATATATTAATGCCCCAGACTTTGGTGTTCAGGGTGCAATTTCAAAATTTGCAGATGACAAAACTTGGAAGTACTGTTCACCTGAGGAGAAAAGTGATAGACTTCATGAGGACATGTGCTAATGGTATGGGCAGGCTCCTGGTAGATGAAATTTAGTACAGAGAAGTGTGAAGTGATACATTTCTGTAGAAGAAACGGGGAGTGGCAGTAATAAATAAAAACACAATTCGAAAGTGGGTGCAGGAACAGAGAGACCTTGGGGTATATGTGCACAAGTCATTGAAGGTGGCAGGGCAGGTTGAGAATGTAGTTACAAAGGCATACAGGATCCTGGGATTCATAAATAGAGGCACAGGGTGCAAAAGCAATGAAGTTTTGATGAACCTTTATAAAACTCAGGTTCACTTCAACTGGAGTAGTGTGTCCAATTCTGGGCACTGCACTTTAGGAAGGATGTGAAGGTTTTAGAAAGGATGCAGAAATGATTTATGAGAATGGTATCATGGATGAGGGACCTATAGTTACATGAATAGATTGAGAAGCTGGGATTGTTCTCTTTTGAGAAGAGAAGGCTGAATGAGACCTGATGCAACTGTCTCAAAATCATGAGCTGTCTAGGCAGAGTATATAGAGAGGAACTGCTCCCATTGGCAGAAGAGTCAAGAACTAAACGATATCAACTTAAGATGATTGGCAAAAGAACCAATGGCAACATGAGAAAAATCTTTTTTATGCAGTGTGTAGTTAGGATCTGGAAGGCACTACCTCAGAGTGTCGTGGACGCAGATTCAATTGAATCCTTCGAAACAGAATTGGATAATTATCAGAAAAGGAAAGAAATTCAGGCACTGCATTCTTCCAAAGAGTCAGCACTCACATGACAGGCCAAATGGCCTCCTTATGTTCTGTAACCATTCTACGATTCTATAATTATAAATTTCCCCATTTCCCTTCTCTGCCTCTAAAGGATCCATCTTTATTCCAATCTCTTCCTTTTTAAATACCTATAGAAATGTTTTTATGTCCCTAGCTATTTTATTCTGATATTCTATTTTCGCTTTCTTTATCAGTTTCTTTGTCATCCTTTGCTAAATTTTAAAATCTTCCCAATCCTCTTGGTTAGTCCTTTTTTTGATAACTTTATAAGCCTCTTCCTTTAATCTAATACTACCATTGGTAATGTAAATTAATAAAAATCCAATACAACAAAATATATATATGCTATGTATTTTGAATTAGTGATAATGCAACCTGCTCTGAAAAATACTGATGACTGTTTAATGCAAAAGACTTTTTAAAAATCACATCAATTACAGATAACTGCATTGAAATATTCACCTTTTCATAGCTTTCCAACAATATGCCTTCAGAGTCAAACCTGCTGTTGAGCTTATCTTCAGGAATTAATATGGTCTACCCTCACATACATGGCTCTTATCCATTCAATATTCTGTTGGATGTACCCATGTATTAAAGGCAGTTTTATAAGCTTCTCATCAAATAACAGCACATTCATTCCACTCAAGACATGTGCATGTTTGATCTAAACTGCACAATGTTTTGTAAAATTAACTTACTCTTGTTTTTAAATGTTATACATACACATGTACTTTGTTTACAAAACAGAACTAAAAGTTTATAACTATTGTTGGAAAACAGGTTTAATGCAATATGTGCAATGAACTACAGCGGAATTTCATTTATCTATACCACAATTGTTGCCTGTCCTAATTATCACAAGATTTTTTGCAGCAAAGTTTTGAGTAAGACATCACCTCAGTGCAATGCCTATTAACACCCGTCACCTCCTGTCTACAAAAAATAATTTCACAGCCCAGGAAAGATAAAATGCAATGTTATTAGCATTGTGGGAGCATCGTTGAAAGTAGCAGAGAAGAGATTGAAATAGTATGGTCATCTGATGTAGAGAAAGAGAAAATTTGGTGAAGCAACTGATGGAAATGCAACTGCCAGGAAGAAGAGGAAGGCCTATGACCAGATGGAAAGATGTAGTCGTGAGAGACTTAAACGCAGCAGGATTGGAAGAGAGAGGAGATGAAGGGTGATCAACCAGCATTGTGGCAACCCCAACTAAAGTGGAAGAAGCCAAAAGAAGATTGTCCTCATTCCAATGACTATGCTTTTGCTAGGTATAATAGAGCAAAGGTTGATTCTCATCATCCACTTGGGAAGATGTCTGTTTTCTGCCAATAGATTAGACAGAGGTACTATTTTATGGTTTAACTGACACAGCGTGACATTATATAGCATTTGATGCTCCAAGCTATGTTTTACAGAATATTTTCAACATTTGTTGAGTTAAAAATATACAATGCACCTTGTCTAGAAAACTAGTTGTAACTTTGCATACCAACATTTCAAAAGTATTGTGCTTCTGTCACACCTCTCCTGCCCAGTACAATTTGAAGCTCAGTGGCAACACACTGATGTGAGTTGAAATATATCAACGCTTATTTAATTTGTCTCCAATAACATCACTTACAGAGTTATAGTAATTGCTACAAGGCATTGTTAAACTATGGACATAGGTCAATTATGTACTGAAACCATACATGTTGATGGCTGGGAAAGAGGACAAGATCCAACTTTCCAAAATTATGTCAAGCAATCAGAGTGAAATTATCAAAACATTTCGATTAGCTTTTTGCTGGCTTCCCTTAATTTATGCCCATACCAATGTGTGAAACTGGATTCTTCACTGCTAGCACATTATTAGATTAGTATTGGTGATTAATTTCACACCTTCTCCAGATCAGTACACAATGTAAGAATATTGAAAGTCCAGACCAAGGCTGGCCTATTCGGTGAGGGACTGGTTCCAAAAAACAATTCAAAGGGACAACCAAAGCTTCCAGTTGACCGACAATGATACCTGTCTGTGGCAGCCACTGAATCAGGGGAGCTCCATCCAAAAAGAAGCAGGAGGAGAAGCAAACAATGTGGCCTAGAGAGGCACTTACCCCAGGGTTGTCATGGTGACGATGGTGTACCAGAAAGCAGCCGGGATGCTGGTGAACTTGGTGGCGGAGGAGCCTTTCTCGGCGTAGAACATGACGGTGGCGAAGATGATGATGGCCATGGTGAGGGAGAAGAGGAGGAAGCCGAGCTCGGAGGCGCAGCTCTTGAGGGTGTAGCCCAGGATGCGGAGGCCCTGCGAGTGGCGGGAGAACTTGAATATCCTGAAGACGCGGAAAACCCGCAGGGTGACGAAGGCGCCGCTCACGTCCTCGTTGTCGGTCATGACCAGGCCGATGTAGTAGGGCATGATGGCCACCACGTCGATGATGCTCATGACGCTGCGGACGAAGCGGTAACGGCTGGGGGCCGCCACGAGGCGGAGCAGGTACTCGACGGTGAAGATCATGACGCACGCGGTATCCAGGCAGAAGAAGGCCAGGGCGTAGCGCTCGCCGCACGGCAACTCCTTCACACTCCCCGGCACCAGGCCGCACGGCACCGTCTCCACCACGTTGGCCATCACCGAGACGGCGATGAAGAAGCCGGTGACGTAGTAGAAGACCAGCGCCAGGGTGCTGGTGTGGGGGTTCTCGAAAGCCCGCCACACCTTCTGGCGGGCGGTCATGGACGGCAGCCGGTTCTCGTTGCTGATGTCGTCCTCGGCGTCGTCCATGATCCGCTCGACGTTTTCCCGCTTTCGGTCCTTGTACTCTTCATAGCAGCAGTCGCCGATGATCTCCGGGATGATGCCGAAGAAGGAGAGCTCCTCGTCGTAAGCCGAGATGCACTCGTGCCTCGGGTAGTGCAGCTTGCCGGTCCGGTAAAAATTCAGGATGCTCCTGAAGATGTCAGGGTCCCGGTCGAAGAAGTACTCGCGGATCTCCTCGTTGTAGAAGAAGTCTTTCTCCGAGCTGCCCAGCAGAGTGTCCGGGTACCTCTCCAGAGTGCTCCTCCAGGTCTGGAAGCGCCTGCCGCTCACATTCAGGATGACCAGCCCGTCCTGAGGCCGCTTCCTCTGGCTGGGGGCGGCGGGCATGGGCTGGCTCGCCACCGGCATCCATCCGATGGCGGCCGCCCGGGCAAAGGGGAGCCAGGCGGCTACCCCCGCTGCCATGGCTCCGAGACTCGCCCGCCTGCCCTGCCCTGCCCTGCCTGCCTGCCTGCCTGGCTGGGAGGGTGGCAGAGAGAAACAGGTCGCTTCCCCCCGGATTCAGAACCACGCTTGATGCTGCACGCCCCACATCTAGAAAGAGAAAGGAGACAACCCAATGTAATTTGCAGACGTGTAAAATAAAACAAAAACTCCCAACGGCAAACCATTGCCCAGGCTCAGAATATTTATTTTACGCAAATCCCCATCTCTTTTGTTTTCTCTGTATATATATATATACACACCTACACACACACACATGCATTTTAACGAGTACCGTCTTATTATTGCAGTTGTGCTCCCACAGACATCAACTTCAAAGGCAAACACAAATTTACCAGGTGTTATCAAAAGAACATTTTAACTGTTTGTTGCCTTACCTCTCTGGAAAGTCGGCCACTTGTCGGATGCATGAAGGTTTCGGTCCTCTATCTGTTCAATCTGCTATATATATATATACATATATAAACGAATGTACATTATGTGCAGAAAATGCGAAGAACCTGTACCGGAGCAGTGACAGGAGAATTCCTCAAATAAAGCTTTTCAGTCCACCAGCAACAAGTTCAAGAAACGTAATCACGCTCGACGATTCAGTAGGCAATACGAGACCTCAACATATTCCACTTCTCCACTCTTTGCAGTACAGTACCTCTAAAAGAAGGCGAGATCGTTTGCATATACATTTATGTACAGAATATAAGGAGCCACTCGCAAGACTGAAGGCGCAGTGGAACTTCCCTGCTCTGAGATCGTGTGGGTGGTTCATAACCATCAGCTATTGTGTATTTAATGGGACCTCGATGTAAAATCAAGACCTACAGCTTTTTTTAAATGACAGATTAGGTTCTGGTGGATATGCCACTGGAGCCAGAACTTGCGTAAAATAAAATCGGTTGCTGAAACGAGAACAAGCGGAAATATGTAACGTTATTATAGAAATTGACGAGAGTTCATTCTGTTGCCCAGTGCCCGGCGTTTGTAGTGCCAGATGTGCTCCTTTACCGTCCAATCGTTTTCTGTACCGTTTATAAACAAATAATGTAGGGACAACTCAGGAGTGAGTGATCGTTTCAGCCACTCCAAGACGTGTTTCGGCTTTCTCAATTCATCTGAGTATTTAATTCTGTTTCCCTTGTTACAAGCCCGCAACAACGAGTTTCACCTGTAGAGGGCGATGAGATTCAGGATAGACTCTGATCTATTTGAGCATGGCAAACATAATCAAAACGGCTGCATGTAATATAGGCGATTTAGGAGATCATTAAAGAGGTTGGTGAGGCCTTAATGTTATACCATATACTTCGACGCTGAGCCGTTTTTAATTTCATAAATACTGTCAAGGTTTCTCAGAATTTAATGATTAAGTGCCTTAAGTGATTAAGGATGAAATCACTTCAATGATAAGAGATAAGCAGGCAGTAGAGACTTTATGGGTAGAATTAAGAAATAAAAAAAATAAAACCGTGAAGTGGTAGATTGTATGAATAACCGAGATTACAAAGCATGTAGCAAAGTCAGCATGATTTTAATGGGAGATTTTTAAACTTTAATTGAGATTAGGATAAACAGATTAGCACATGTCAGAAAGGTAGTGAACTTGTGTGTGTCTGGGATAGGTTTCTCCAACAATATGTCCTAGAGCCAACAAGGGGCTATGGATATTAGATCTAGTAATGAGTAAAGAGCCAGATTTAGTGAACAGTCTAATGGTGTGTGAACATTTTATCTAATAGTGATTATAATATGATCAACTTCAACATAGTGGTTGAATGGGAGAACAGCTACTAAGATTCTAGATTTAAGTAAGGCTGACTTCATTGCGATAATACAGACTGTCCACAGTAAACTGGGCAAATCTGCTAATGGGTAAAATGACAGAAAATCAGTGGAGGTGTTCAAAAAAGAATTTGTGACACAGAGCCAGTTTATACCCCTAAGCAGAAAGATCTCTACTTGCCAAGAAAAAAGCCATACGTAGCTAAAGAGATAAGAGACAACATAAACTAAGAAAAAGCATATAAAAATGCAAAACACAGCACAAATCCTGGCAAATGGAAACAATACAATGAACAGTAAGCGTGGCAAAAACAGACTACAAAAAGGGAGTATGAAAAGAAACTCAAGGAATATCAAAGTGAACTCAAAAATAAGACGGTGGTCAGGAGCAGTCTGGGCATATGATAAAAACTGCTAACGGTGACATGAAAATAAGGAAATGACGGACATGTTGAATAATTACTTTGTCAGTATTTACAGTTGAGATAGAGGTCAGCATTATGGACATCCCAAAGAAGCTATTATTGAATTAGAGGAGGAACTCACCAATATTAACATAAGCAAAACAACAGTAATGAAGAAAATTGTGCCCAAAATTGTTGATAGCAAAAAATTAAGTTGGTTCGGAGAGCCCGAGGTGTCATCAGGGTCAGTCCCTTCGCTCGTTAAGCTCTCTCCCCTCTCTGGTCCCATCCCAATCTCACCGCAGCCACTATTACCTGGCTGGACCTGCTCATGTCAGCCCTCCCGCTCTCCCCATGCAGCCTTACCTCGCACCATCCCTGCTCTTTCTCCTTGTGGCAGAAGCACCCAGCCCAGTGTGTCTGCGCCCCATCCACAAAGGGCCGAAGGCAGCGACAAGAGTCCACTCCCAAATCGCCACCCTAGAGACCAGAATTCTTCAGTCCGTCAGCAGCACCAGACTTCGTGACACAAATGGAAATGCGGGACAAACGGTGTCCCAGGGAGATTTCCGACAAATATTAAAAATACGTGACAACCCCATAAAATATGGGATGGTTGGTCACCCTGAAGAAATGAGTGACATTAAAGAGTGGCAAACCCCCAGGACCAAATGGTTTCTATCCCAGGATGTTGAAGGAAGTAAGGGAATATTGCAAATGCTCTCATCATTTTCCAAGATTCACCCAATTTGGGAACTGTTCTTTTAGATTGGAAAATTGCTCATGTCATTTTGCTATTTAAGAAAGGTAAGAAAGGAAACCATGGAATTATAGAACAGTTAGCCTACCATCTGTTGTCGGGAAATTACTAGCATCTATAATTAAGGATACGGTGACTGAATACCTTGAAGGTTTTCAGCTGATCAAATCCACACATGAATTTGTAAAGGGTAAACTATGCCTGGTGAACCTGATTGAATTGTTTGAAGAGGTGACTAAAATAGTAGACAGGGGAATATCAATGGATGTTATTTATATGGACTTGCAGAAGAGATTTGATAAAGTTCCTCATTAAAGACTGTTAGCTAAAGTTGGTGTTCATAGAACTGAAGGCAAATTATTCACCTGGTTAGGAAATTGACTGAGCGGATGCAATAAAGAGGAGGGATAAGGGGCAGTTATTCTAATTGGCAGGGTGTGACTAATGGCGTCTGACAAGGATCTGTGTTGAGCCCTCAACTATTCACTTTATTTATTAGTGACTGAGATAATGGGAGGGAAAGCTTCATTTCCAAATTTTCCAATCATACAAAGGAAGACAGAACTGTAAGCAATGTAGATGGAAGCACAAAAAAGGATAGAATAGCTTACTTTCAAAATGGTGAAAAGCTTGAAAAGTGGAGGTGCAAAGAACTTGGGGCCCAGGTATACAGGTCATGGAAATATCAAGACTAGGTTGTATTAATCCCTATGGAAAACAACAAGCCAGAATTTACCGAACGTTCCCAACGAGAAAACCAATGGACAAGATTTTAGTTTTTGTAACTTTAACAATCAAACTAAAATCAACAGACATTAAACCATGAATTAGCAGGCAAATTGTGGTCAATATAAGCTTTAAGTTACACATTAACTAGCAGGTGCAACAAAGATAGGTCTCACACATATATCTGGCAGTCCACACACAGCTTATATGGCATCAATTTCAGCCACACAATCCTGCAAGACTCTGATCTTCTTCACTAAGGGTTCCGCTTCTCTTTTTCCAGAATTCAGCCACTGATTCTCATGCAACAGCAGTTCACAATCAACCCAAGTTACACAGGCACGATTTTCACCAAAATGGCACTTCCACAGAACCTTCCCAATCCTGCTCATGACAGTCTTGATGGTGTGGAACTACCAGAAACCTTCATCCAAACCTTCAGTGACTGCCCTGTGTACTGCATGGCTGAGTTACATCAATCGGTTTCTTGAACTGAAGCAACTGCAGTAACTTATTTTTTTCTTATCTCCGACCCCAGATCCAGCTTTCATATTCCTTCAGCCTGCCTGCTTTACACCACTAATTCATCTGAGCTAAGATGGCTCTGTGTATTTTTATCTGGTTTCAACCAAATTCCCCAGAAACCTGAAGTTTCCATCTCAGTTTCTGTTTCAGTTTTCATTTTCATGGAAACCTAATGGTTCCATCTCACTTTCAGTTAGAAACTGACCAAAAAAGTTCCCATTCCTCAGGTACTGTCCTCTCCCTTCAAATCTGCTTGATCACTGTTCTCAAAAAACACTCTTGACCACTCTATACCTGAAAACTATTGTCCCATTTCCAACTTCCTTTTCCTCTCCAAAGTCCTTGAATGTATTGTTACTTCCCAAATCTTTGCTCATCTTCCCCACAATTCCATGTCTGCACTTCAAGTTTCCAATTTGATCACAGTACTGAAATGACTCCTGTTAAAGTTATGAATGATATTCTTTATAAGTGTGGCAATAGACTATCCCTTCTCATCCCCTCTGCAGCTTTCACAGCCGTAGACCACAATATCCTCCCCCAAGGCCTCTCCTTCATTGTCCAACTGAACTGCCTTTGCTTGGTTCCTTTCTTATCTATCTTCTCTTCCCACTCTTACTCTGTTACATCTGGAATTCCCAAAGGAATGATTGCTAGCCCTCAGCAATATCATCCAAAAAAAAACACTAGTTCCAGGTGTATGCCAAAAAGACTCAGCTCCATCTCACCATTACCTCCTCGGACCCCTTAGCTATCTCTGATTTGCTGCAATGCACATCTAATGTCCAATACTGGATGAACATAAATTTCCCCAACTAAATATTGGGAAGATTGAACCTTATAAGTTTCTGTTGAAGGGTCATGAGGACTCGAAATGTCAACTTTTTTCTTCTCCGCCGAGCTGCCAGACCTGCTGAGTTTTTCCAGGTAATTCTGTTTTTGTTCACTTGTAACCTTGATGTTATGTTTATGTTTAATACCAAGTTGAGTTTCTGAGCACATATCCACACCATCACCAATACTGTTTATTTCCACCTTCCTAACATTGTTTAGCTCTGATCTTCCCTCAGCCACCTGCTGCTGAAACCCTCATCCATGCTTGACTTGACTCTAGACTTGACTGTTCCAATGCACTCCTGGCTCCTCAATCCCTACAAGCCTTTGAGATTTTTACATTCATTTTTTTTTAATTCATTGCATATGGGCAGCATTTATTGCCCATCATTAAAGGGCATTTAAGAGTCAGCCACATGTAGGCCAGGTAAGGACAGCAGATTTCCTTCCCTAAACGAGGGACCATATGGGTTTCCACAACAATCGTCATCAAACTATGAATTCTAGATTTGAATTCAAGTTCTACTATCTGCCCTGGTGGGATTCAAACCCAGGTCCGCAGAGCATTACCCTGGAATACTACTCAGTGACAATACCACCATGCCATCGCCTCCCCTTGACAGCCCTGTTTTTAACTACCTTGGCTCTAAACTTTGAAACTCCCTCTCTAAACCTCTCTGCCTCCACCTCCACCTCCTAAAAACCTATCTCTTTAAGCAAGCTATTGGTCATCTTTCCTGATTTCACTTTCTATGCCTCGGAAAATGTAAAAAAATATTTTTTAAAATGTCAAATATGTTATTATTAACATAGCTATTGTTACGCACCTTGGGACTTTTAGGAAGTTAAATGCATTATAAAAATGTAAGTTGTCGTTTGTTGAGGGATATATATATTGGTCAGAGCAACTGAACCATGGTGGTGAACAACATTGCAAACATGGGGAAAAAAAACACAAAAATATTAAACAATAAACAAATTTAGTTTACTTTATGTAACTTTTATGAAAAACTATTATGAAAGAAGGACGATTATCAATCTCAATACCTGAAAAGATCATGCATTACACTGTTATGCATCAAATTATATTAAAATTGACTGAAAGGGTAAATAGCTGAGGGCGGAAAATTGACAATGAGTGATCCCAGTTACATATGTGATCATGTTAATATTTCTAGGCACGCCGCAGACACTTTCAATGTTTAAGCATAACTCCGGCGAAGAGATGCATTCAATCTGAACAGGGTTTATTAATATTTGCTTGTTATTAAAACAGACTCGGATAAAGTATAGTGAAGTGAGAATTTAAAACAATCTTGGAAGAGTGCAGTGAAATTCTTTGCCCAAGCAACAGGTACTTCAAAGGAATCCGTTTTACAAACGAATGGTTTAAACTCGATTCCGATTAACTGTGCAACACATTAAATCCCAGTTGTTACAGCCTTGAAGCAAAAACAAACATGCAGCAATGTAATATTGAATAACATCACGTTATTACCAGACTGTAAGAAGTTGGATGAAAGTAATTTGTTTTTATTGAGGTGCTTTTTTTCTTGTAACTGACTGTCGAAGTACAACGAAGCATGTTATTCAAACAAAATTAATTTGCTATTTATTCCAAATTGGTGTTTATTTTGACTATGTTTTGGTAAAACTTATACTCCACCTGTGCAATGAGAAACGTAAGTCAATGAATAGTTCAGATGCATTTGACATCGGTTTGAAGGGGCAGCACTGACGATTTTGCATTAGGTACAGTTGGAGATTGCAGTTTTCATAACAAGGATATTTAATCCTTCATTACAGCAGTTAATAGATAATTCTGATTTTTTTCCCCAGTTAATTAGTATAAAACATAAATGGGTTCATCAACGATATTTTGCAATAAATCAGCCTTTTCTTATTTTGATCGAAACGTCTCCCTGAGTTTGATAAATCTTTAAATGGCTTATTTTGAACGAAATTGCAGATTTGTTAACATAAAAGTATATCCACCTGTAATCATCTTGAAAGGGAAATAATGATATTTTGCTTGACAATGATATTTTCCTTGATGGCAATTAACCAGGGAAGTTGGATGCTGCTGTATCAAATCAATTCAGAAAGTGATACTCAATGTTGTTGTATATGAGTTAAAAAGTTCCTGTCACATCTATATATCAGGTATTCATATGAGCCATGCACGAAATTCAAGTGTTATAGTAAAGTTGCACATAGTAACTGGAAGCGGCACCTGTGCGGTAATGTGCTAATTCTTTTTAGGCTCACTTCTATCATCAATGTTAAAATATCAAAGCCAACTACAGATTGCGTCTCCATGGTTACCACCGTATACTAATTTTCAGGGTTGGCAATATAGCGTAATGCAAACAGGGAATGCTGGAAATTCACAGCAGGTCTGGCAGCACCTGTGGAGAGAGAAACAGAGTTGACTTTTCAGGTCAGTTGCCCTTCATTAGAATTGGAAAAACTTAGAGATACAACATGCCATGTAACCTGTCCATCAATAACATTTTCCAACTCTGATGAAAGGCTATCGACCTGAAACGTTAACTCTGTTTCTTTCTCCTGTGTGACCTGCTGAGTATTTCCAACATTTTCTGTTTTCATTTTAGGTTTCCAACATCGGCAGTATATTGCTTATATTGGTAATGCAGTGCTTTGCAATCGATATAAACGTTTCTCCTAATAGAAAGCAAGAAGGAAGCGGAAACAATCTGACATGATTTAGATAAAGGCAACCTCCTCTGCAGAGCTCTTAACGAAACACTATTTAATTAAATAACCCGAAACTATCAGGAAGTTGAAGGCCGTAAGTAACATTGCGGACTTCGGAACTCAGCGTTCGAAAGAAACAAAACTTAAAATCACAGAGGAAAAAAAAAACCCTTTTACCTGCCTCAGTTTGTAAACGAATATGTTAAGAAGTGAACAAATTTATGCAAAAGAAAAATGCTGCCGATTCTGGAAATTTGAAATAAAAACAAACTGCTGGAAATACTCAGCAGGCCAGGCAACATCTTGGGCGAGAGAAACAGAGCGAAAGTTTCAAATCGGTGGATTATCTATTAATACAATAGGGGCGATTTAACAAAGCATGCCCAGATAGCACCGGTAACAAAGCCATGAGTGTGCATAAAAAGTTGGGAGCATCTATTGTACTTATTTTATCTATCCCCTGAACCTCTGTCCCATTGTATAATATATATAAAT
This sequence comes from Cetorhinus maximus, assembly GCF_964194155.1. Lineage (NCBI taxonomy): Eukaryota > Metazoa > Chordata > Chondrichthyes > Lamniformes > Cetorhinidae > Cetorhinus > Cetorhinus maximus. The sequence continues at coordinate 29,492,217 of NC_135900.1, forward strand.
GCGACTCTTCATTTGTAAGTAATGGTCATTGGGGAATACAAATAAAGAGATCATGGAATTTTTGAAGGCATATTGTATTAAATCCCTTTCAAAGACCAAAAGCTCTTTGGTCTTGGTTCCAATGCTCCTTGCAGAAAGCAAGTTCACTTTCTCAAAGTAAGCTGTTGAATAAAGTGTTCCTGCACATGCATATCTGGATTTTAAAAAAATTTAACTTCCATCTCTTTGAGGTCACCACTTTCTGGAACAGTTATGCCATTGACTTACTATTGGACCTTTTTCATTCCAATTACCCTTAGCAAATAGCTCAGCAATAGAATAAATAACTTCTGTTCCAAAGAAAGTTGAGAATATCCTAACTGTTGGTATGATTGATCTCCTGGTGTTACACCTCAAACTATGAATATTTTCAGAACAGCTGCTGCCCAGTAGAATGTGTCAACATATAGACTCTCCCTTCTCAATAATGACTGTCAGGGTGAAGCTATTCATCTTAGCTATATCCAAATAATGAAGATACTCAATCAGGATTTTTGCTAACCCACACATACAGCACATCATATGGTTTCTTCAGGATCATGGATTTGGAGCTGACCTTGCCAGGCATCTCCGACTATGGATCTTTGCTCCACCTTTTTTTGAATTCAGCTAGAAAATAGCTCATCTCAGGGCTGATATACTATTTGAAGTTTATTCTTCCATGGCATTCATATTTCATGGCTTATGCTCAGAATTATTTGGACCTTCTGGGATAATTTGGCTTTTGAAACATCAGCACATTATTTATTTTCATGACAGTCTCTTCTCTTAGGATTATGATTGTTGATTCAGGTTCCACTTATCGTTCTCCTTATACTTGGCTAGGTGTATGATAATTTGTTGGTTTTATTACTTAACTGGACTTTACCAACTTTGATTAATTTATTGGTGTTTAACAGCTGGTCCAATGGGTTTTATTTTAGTATCTAGATGTAAAAACCTACCTAATTTGTTGATTTCCAAAACGTCCTTATGGACTAAATGTTATTAGGTAATAAAGTTATACTGTCATTTCTGCATTGATAAAATTACTTTTGGTCATGCATTGATGCAAAAGTGGCAATATATCTCCAGAGCCAGGTTCTAATCTGATTCCAAAATTGACTAAAAACAAGTGATTCTGTGACATCTAGTCCAAGCAATTTAATTTCAGTGTGCTATGAATCTGAGCTTAAGAATTTGGAGCTTCTGTGTGCACCAAAGTTTGCAAACTTACTGAAGATTTTTTTTAACATTTTGATGAAGTAGACACTCCTGCTTACTCCATACTCACGCTTCCCAGACAATAAAAAGAAGTCACCAGGAAAGTAGAACAAACACATATGTGTAAACATGCATGGATTCTCAACTGATGAAGCTTGCAATATAACTCTGGTGGTCTTGATTGTGCTTCATACTCTACCACAACTCTTAAATGGGTAGTGCCATAAAACTGCAGCTTTAGTCAGATGATATATCCAATTGCAACCCATTATATCTCACAACTTATGTTTATAAACATAAAAGGCACGACAGTACATTCTGCTTTTGGTCAGTTAGGAAATTAAAGGAATTCAGCCCCACACTGATTGACTGTGACGGAAAGGTTAATGCAAAAGAAGAGTCTCCATCCAAAAACCCTAACCACGTAATTTTCCTTATCAAATAGCTGACATTGAATTAATCATGTTTAGGTTGAAGGTCAAACTTCCCTTTTTCTATCTCATTTAACCACTGGATGCCTGCCACTGACACATTCTCCCATTAATTAGTGGAAACCCTACCATGGTGCCTCGGCAATAACCAGATGGTCAGAATAGCTTGGTTTTCAGATCTATTAATTTTATTGCTCTCTCTGGTATAACCTTAACATCACTTATATATTTTTTGTACCACTGATACTCCTCACTTAAAAATGGTACTCCTCATAGCTATTGCCTTAGCACTCTCAGGAGACAAATTCTTTTGTGTTTCACTGCTAGGCTTACCTCAATTCCCTTGGGGGCAAGCAGCTGGGGGCTGCTATATGTGCAAACTGCACAATGTTCTTCAACTATGTTAATGATAGAATTCCTCCAGGAATCGAGGTAAGTCTCCATACAAAACAAGATTCACCCCCAAAATTTTAAATCTATGCATTGTTTCTATCCTCGAAGTCAACTATCAATTTCTGAAGAGCTTTGCAATCCACACTTCCAAATCTCCATTTTACATCTTAGCAGAATGGTTGTTCTTCCTATCTTGACCCCTTCCCCTCAAGCCTCTCAAAGTTTCATTAATTTTTATGCTCTTTGAATGCAATAGGTATTCATAAGAAATAGTAGTTCTTTCATTCAGAGGTGTTTGAGTTACTCTAAGAATTAAAGTAAAGAAGAAAATCCTCAGGATACCAATACAGGCTATCTCCAGGTGAAACCTTAACCTGTATTCGATATTTTGCTTGCTTGTAGCTCAGAAAATCATTCTCCCTTTGGACCAGGGTAGATTAATGCAAAGATATTCAACTTTCTGAACAGAGCAGTGATATGGAAGTCTTCCCTTACTCAGTCAAGCACAAGATGGATCTAAAGTCTCAATGGTTGAAGACTTTGATCATAAATAACGTCAAACTCTTGTATATATATATATGTCCATTTGCTCTTTTTAAAAAATCTCTCACTCTCCACAGTTGTCCCTGTTGTTTTACATCCATATACTCTAATCAATTACTAAAGATTTTTAAGGGAAGACAAATGGTCACAAGCACTTTAACCAGATTAGTAAATATTTAACTTTTTGTATTAATATTTAAATGAAACCAAACTTCTTCAACACTTGCAAATTATAATTATACTTGGAAAGTGCATGGTTTCATGTTTTCATAAAAGAAGATTGTGATTGACAAATTTGATAAAGTAATTTGAGGAGGTGGCAGATATAATAAATGCAAGAATTGCAGCAAATGTCATGTACATGGACTTTAAGAATGCCTTTGACAAGATACCACATATGACATGATTGGAGAAGATGTAGGATAGGCTGGAAAATTGTATTAAAACAAGGAGCTAGAAGGGAGAAGTTAAAGGCAACTTCCCTGTGTGGTTGGAAGTGGGCATATAAGATTCTCATCTGGAAGTGCTTCTGTTCACTGTGTAAATCTGTGATTTAAAAATAGGTCTAGAGGGAATGGTGTGCAAATTTGCAGAGGACATTAAAACAGGGGACATAACAAATAATTCTGAGGACCTGCAAAGTGATACTGATAAGATGGTCCAGTGGGAAAATATGTGACAGATGGAATTCAATATCAGTAAATACATAATGCTACATACTTCCAATGAGGGAAGGCTGAGTAATATGGAAGAGGATTTAGGATTTCAGCATCACAAGAGTTCTCAAGGGCAATTAGCAATGGGCAATAAATGCTGGCCTAGCCAGCGACGCCTCCATCCCATGAATGAATTTTTAAAGAGACAGGAGAGTAGATCTGAATGAGACGTAGATCGGATGGATAGTTGGGAATATGGTTCAGGTGAGAATTGGGTGCAAAGAAGTGCTTCTTTTACTTTTTTCAGCTCCCAGTAGTTGGTGAATTTCCTTCCTTGTTTCCAGACTAGGTGAGAGCAATTCTCTATTACTTTAGCTGTGTATGTTATTAACTAATTGACTAATTAAACATATAAGATTGGACAGAAATGGCAGGGTGTGCTGTGACTGCAGCATGTGGGAATCTATGGAATTCACTGCAATCCCAGACAACCATTTCTGCAGAAAGTGTCTGCAGCTTAGGCAACTTCGGCTCCAAGTTGCTGAACTGGAGTCTGAGTTGCGGACATTGTGTGGCATCAGGGAGGGGAGAGAGTTAACTGGGCACTTTGTTCCAGGAGGTAGTCATATTCCTTAAGTTAGGCAGAACTTTAGAGTTGGTCAATGGTCAGGGACCCGAGGATGTGACTGCTAGTCAGGCAGGTTTGGGGATCCAGCATATAATGATGGAGGAGACTCAGTCACTGGCTTTGTCCAACAGGTATGATGTGCTTGCTACCTGTCTGGATGAGGAGAAGGACTGCAAGTTGGATGAGTAGACTGGCCATGGTGAAGGATGCCATTCAAGTGGGGGGAGTGAAGAGGAATAGGGTAGTGAGAGGAGACAGTATAGTCATGGGACTAGATACCATTCCGTGCAGCTATGACTGGGAGGTCCAAAGGTTGTGTTGCCTGCCTCGTGCCATGGCTAAGGACATCTCCTCATGGCTGGAGAGGAACTTGGAGTGGGAGGGAGATGATCCAGTTGTCATTGTCTACATGGGAAGCAACACATAGGTAGAACCAAGAATGATGTTCTGCTAAGAGAATTATAGGAGCTAGCGACCAAATTAAAACATAGAACATCAAAGGCAATAATTTATGGATTGTTACCTGACCCATGCTGAAATTGGCATTAAATTAAGCAGATTAGCTAATTAAATGTGTGGCTCAAAGAGTGATGTGGGAAGAAAGGATTGTGGTTCATGGGGCACTGGCATCAGTACTCAGGGAAGAGTGAGCTATTGTGTTGGGATTATCTCCACTTGAACCAGGTTGAGACCAGTGTCCTGGCCAATTGTATAACTAGGGCTGTGGATAAGGCTTTAGACTAATTGGGTGGGGGCATTTAGATTTATAAATCAAAAGAGAAAGGTCGAGGCATCAGAACAGTATAGCAATGTGGGTAAAAACAAGCAGAGTGGATCAGGAAGGGACGGAGAGTTTAACAAAATTTGTGCATTGACGAATAAGGATAATGCAGGGAATAGAAGTCAAAAACTGAAATTAAAGTTTTTTTTATCTGAATGCATGTAGCATTCGCAATAATACAGTTGAACTGGTGGCATAAACAGAGATAAATGATTTAGATTTAATTACCATTCCAGAGACATGGACGGAATTTTCCCAGAATTGCATTAAGTGCGGTAGTGGGCAGATAAAATGGAGTCCTACCCGCCGATGAAAATGGTGGTTTTCCAGATCTTCCCGAACACGCCTCATTATATATTCACTCCCGCGAAACACGCCATTTCCATGGTGGGCGGGATCTCATTCACCCACTCGCAGTCACCCCGCTGTTGCATCGTGCTGGCTGCCATCTTTAAAAGGCAGCCGCCAGCAAAGCGCTCATCGCTACCAGCTCACCACCGCTGCCTGGGAGACATGGCCAGCAAAGGAAAAAAGACTGCAGCTCCCCTGTCAACGACAGGTCTCTTGAGCAACTGCTGGATGTTGTGGAGGCCCGCCGGGATATGCTGTACTCCCGCTCTGGCTGCAGGATGGGTAGCAATGTCACCAACCCAGCTTGGGAGGCAGTGGCAGTGGTGGTCAGCGCAAACGCTCTGCCGAGGAGGACAGCCACCCAGTGCCGCATAAGGATGAATGATCTTCTCTGTTCCTTCAGGGTAAGTCACTGTTTTCATCACTCCCAACTCACACACTCACAAACCCATCACACATCCACATGTCACTGCCAGTGCAAGGGACATCACCATTCACTCTTTCACAAACACCATTATTGCCCTCATCCCCTCCATGAGACCACTCACCACCCACACAGGCCAGGCATACTTATCATCTGGCCTGGCAGGCATCCTGATACACTCTCCCTATCTCTATCCATGCAGGACAAACTGGCTCACAACAGGAGGGAAAGGTTGCAGACAGGTGGAGGGATGCTAGAAATCAAAGTTCTGACAGAATTCAAAAACAGAGCCATGCAGCTGACTGATGATGACCGGGACCGGTCCTGTGCTGACGATGAGGTTGGTTCTGCTCTACCAAGTGAGGATCCAGCAGTGCAACATCTATCAGGCAGCCATGCAGTGAGTGATGTGTCCTCTTTCACAGGCCACTGTCATGCACTAATTATCTCCCCTTGCTTTTGCAGGCACATCTGCCAAACAGCTGACAGAGTCCATGACCCTGGGCCACCTATTAAGTTCTGAAGAAACCTCTGAAGAGGAATCTGAAGGCACCTTCCCTGAAGTTCCGTCACAGCGCTCACCCACGCCCTCCAGCAGCGCACAGACACACACCTCGGTGGGACCTAGCTTTAGAGCATCTTCGAGATCACAATCTGGTGAGCACATCGCACTGTCTGATCCACGGCAGGTGGAGGCAGGGACTTCCCAGGTCCCCAACACTCGAGGGACTTTTGGAGGCCAGAACTTTGCTGACTCCGAGTCAGATGGCGAGCCTCTGGACTCGGTCATGTCACAGCTGCTGGAGCTGCAAAGGCAAGCTTGGGAACATCAGGAAGGGATGTCTGCTGCACTCCTCAGATTGCAAGGCACGATGGAGGAGTCTGTCCGTCTTCAGGCTGAGGTGATAGTGCTGGCATTACAATGCACCGAGGTCAACACCGGCAGGGTGGCGGCCGCCATTGAGGTCTTGGTCCAGTACATCACTCCTGCACTGCTGCGCAGGCTTAACTCCAGCATTGATGTCATAGCTGGCCTCCAACAGTGTGTACGCAAGAGGAATGCTTGGCAGCTCGATCTCACTCCAGCTACCCCTTCCGCTCACGGAGTCAGCCAGGGACTCTCGGGCACCCAATGGAAGGAGGCTCAGCAGGTGCACGATCTGGGGCCATTCACCCAGGTGACTCTGGGAGTGACCGTCCCATCTGACTCCCCTCTTCCCGTAACCTCCGCAGCTCCAGCTCTACAGGCCGAGGAGGGTGCCACTGCCAGACAGCAGGATGCCGAAAGCAGGCCGGGGCCCTCCAAATCTTGGCCCTCCAGAGGACGCCTGCCAAAGTCATCACAGGGCATCACAGTCAGCAGGCTGTCTCCACCTCCGCTGTGGACGTCCGGGGAGCACCAAGGCATTGTGGCAGAGTTGGGAAAGTTAGGTAAAAGTAGTTGCACAGTCTGGCCATGGGTGTTGATCACTTGTACGTATAGCTCACTATTGTCAATAAATTCCCAAGAATGTCACTCTGCCTATAGCTCCTTGTTCTGATGAGCAGTGTTCTTGTCACTCAGATGTGAAACATTTCTGCACAAGATAAAAGGCAGGTGTCTCAGTCCAGGGCCTCTTCCCTGTGCTCTGTGTGGCCTTCAGACCACAGTGTTGGTCCAGCCTCACACTACCTGGAAACATTACAGGTGCCTGCACCTTGGCAGTGCTGATCATTGCTGCCAGAATGTAGTGGACAGGCGCCACAGAGTTCTCTCATACTCTCTGTGTGCTCTCAGCACCTTTAAGGTGGGGCTGGTCCCCATCACACCAGCATCTGTGACCAATAATGCTGTGCACTAGCTCCTGAAGGGTTGAGGTGCTGAAGGCGGACACAGCCCATCCTCATCTTTGTAATCTCATTCTGCCCCACAACCCTCCAAGATATCTGCACCCCTCTAATTCTGGCCTGTTGGCCATTTCTATTTTAATTGCTCCACCATGGTGGCCATGCCTTCAGCTACTAAGGGCCTAAGCTCTGGAATTCTCTAAACCTCTCCATTTCTTTACCTCTTTTTCTTCCATTAAGATACTCCTAAAGCCTACCTTTTTGACCAAACTTTTGGCCATCTGCCCTAATATCTCCTTGTGGTTCAGTGTCACATTTTGCTTTATATTGCTCCTTGTGAAGTGCCTTGGGTCATTATCATGTTAAAGGTGCAATATAAATACAACTTACTGTTAAATCTGGCACCAAGAGATTTCCAGGTGTCCAACAACTGTGACATCAACAAGTAGGGTTAAATCACATTGAAACATTCTCACAGACAGCAAACAAGGAAATGAATTGAACATTTTTGACTCTTAATTATAATTTTACAGAGAGCGTAATAAATGATTAAAATACACATACAGGATTAAGGTAGATGCTGAAATATTATAAACAGTACTTAAAAATATTAATTAAGAAAGTTATTAATTTTTTGATCATAATGGAGAAATTTGACATTTCACAAACAAATAATTTGTTTTTTAGGGTCATTGAGGCTCTTCAGCATTAATTATAAAATTAGTGTGCCATTAATAAGCCCAATTTCACCTCATTCAACAAGGTATAACTTTAAGGTTTTTGCAACGAGACGAATAGCGTATAAGGGCAAATTCTTAGCAGTTCAGTGTTTGCAGTCTGGGGGAACTTCAACCGTGCATCCTATAATACTCAAGTTCTATACTACCAAACGACTATTTCTGAACTAGCTTTAGATCTACTATGACTTCATCCTGGTGCATGGTCGTGACCAGGAGATTTACAACAGCTTGAAGCATTACTGTTTCCTCTACTCCTGCATGCTGTCTGGAGATGCACAACTCTACAACTAATGAAAGCAACTTTGATTTCTGCATTTAATTGTACTCAAGAAGTTGCTGACAGTTTCAGAGGAGTGAATGCTGACAGTTTCACCATCATTACTACTGCAAAATCAAGGCCAAAGTGATTAGGTTTAACCTTAAATTATTCTCTGTGTCTTTGAGAACCTTATTCCTTTTAACTTGAAAACCTCAGAATCGCTCAAATTTTGGCTTAGACTGAATTCTTTTCCTCTGAGTTTTGAATCTATTAGCGGAAGAGCATTCTTAGAATCTAAACTTTTGCATTGAGCCCAATTTCCCAGGACACAATAGAAGGACTTTCATTATGATTGGAACAATATTACTTTTCAGGCTATAAAAATACACATGTTTGCTTTTTAAACATTATTTGATGAAAAACTAAAAGACAAATATCAAGCGTGTTTTTTCTCTGAAGAGGAGAGTTTTGTGTACTCTTTTGCAGCAGATATTTTGGTTCCATGTTGCAGACTACACTCGTTGGTGAGCCGTAGCTTTTTAAGTCTTTGAGAATCTTTCCATTTGTCCTGATATCTAGTTAAAATTCATGGCACAGTCAGAATAGTGAGCAGAGGACCGTTTTTTCTAATTGTTCAGCTGCTGATTCTGTCCTGTGCCTCCACAGAATCCTCATTGTCTTTGAAAGCATCAGAGTAACACCACAATAGACCTGTTTTGTGCTTTAACTGCAAAACTAATATACCGAGCAGTAATAGAACAAGCAGATAATAGAAACATAACATGAATATTTATAACCTTGTTACACTCTGGTAGCTCCTCTGCAAGACTTCGAATGTACTTCCACCTATCACTGGTCCCAACAAATACCATGAATTTGCCTGCTCTCCCTACCTTCCCAGGAGTTTTTCATCCATTTCATGATGTCCTCCAACATTACATCAGAGAGGCAACACACTATCCAGAACTCCTGGCCACAACTGCTAAAAACACTGTCCATTTCCTTGACTGTAGAATTACCCTTGCACACAGCAAGTTAGCTTGGCAGGATAGCTCAGGTTATTTTCAAAATGGTACTTTGCCTACAGGATAAGAAGTGGCTGTATATTTAATGCCTGAGAATCAACCACATATTTGTGGGCTTGAACTGAATTATAGGTAAAGGTAGCTGCTTTCCTTCCCTAAAGGATATTAAGGAACCAAGTGGGTTTTTACAACAATCCAACAGCTTTATGGTCACTTTACTAAATTTTATTTATAGGTTTTTATAAACTGAATTCAAATTCTCAGAACTCCATGGTGGAATTTGAACTCACATTCTTTGGATTATTAGTTATCCTCTAGATTGCTAGTACAGTAACATAGCTATATTATTGTACCCATTTAATGACATTTTAAATGGAAGAATGTTAATCAAAGCCAAGAATAATTATTGCTGTCTGTCACATTATGAGCACTTTTGTTAATATATCCTATTGTTATTATAAATCAAGTTCTAATGCTTTAATCTATTACATAGTTATGTCACTAAAAATGATTTTGTGAACCTTTCTCTTCCCTTGGTGGTTTTCTCACTAGCCTTTCCTTCACCCTTACCCTCCTCTCTTAAATCCTTACTGATGCATTGTTCAGTGGGTGCCAATCACCCTTTGGCAACTTGTCCAAACAGCTATTAGTTTGAAGTTTGAACTTGCTATTTGACTATAGGAATCAGTACAGCTATGCTTGATTCTACCCTTGCCTAACAAACACAGATACTTCCAGCAGGCATCACTACATAGCAATCAGTTGGGAGGCCTCAATGAATGCAGATGACACAAAGCTGGGTGGGAGGGTGAGCTGTGAGGAGGATGCAGAGATGCTTCAGTGTGATTTGGACAAGCTGAGTGAGTGGGCAAATGCATGGCAGATGCAGTATAATGTGGATAAGTGTGAGGTTATCTATTTTGGTAGCAAAAACAAGGAGGCAGATTATCATCTGAATGGCTATAAATTGAGAGAGGAGAATGTGCAACGAGACCTGGGTGTCCCTGTACACCAGTCGCTGAAGGTAAGCATGCAGGTGCAGCAGGCGGTAAAGAAGGCGAATGGTATGTTGGCCTTCATAGCCAGAGGATTCGAGTACAGGAACAGGGATGTCTTGCAATTGTACAGGGCCTTGGTGAGACCACACCTAGAATATTGTGTGCAGTTTTGGTCTCCTTATCTGAGGAAGGATGTTCTTGCTATAGAGGGAGTGCAGCGAAGGTTTACCCGACTGATGGCGGGACTGACGTATGAGGAGAGACTGAGTCAATTAGGATTATATTCACTGGAGTTCAGAAGAATGAGGGGGGATCTCATAGATACCTATAAATTCTAACAGGACTAGACAGGGTAGATGCAGGAAGGATGTTCCCGATAGTGGGGGAGTTCAGAACCAGGGGTTACAGTCTGAGGATATGGGGTAGACCATTAAGGACTGAGATGAGGAGGAGTTTCTTCACCCAGAGTGTGGTGAGCCTGTGGAATTCATTACCACAGAAAGTAGTTAAGGCCAAAACATTGTATGTTTTCAAGAAGGAGTTAGATATAGCTCTTGGGGGAAAAGGGATCAAACGGTATGGGAAGAAAGCAGGCTATTGAGTTGGATGATCAGCCATGATCATAATGAATGGTGGAGCAGGCTCGAAGGGCCAAATGGCCTACTCCTGCTCCTAGTTTCTATGTTTCTATGTAATTCCCGCTTCCTAAATTTAAAGGGGTCAATTTTATCTTATTCCAGTCAGTGCAAGAAATGCAGTTGCAGCCTAAAGGTTGCAGTGCCCACATCACCACTGCATTTGAACTCCCAAAAGGCCCGCTCCACATTCTGTAGGGTCGTGATAAGGGCAACATGTTTTCTGCATATTTCCAGTGAGAGCCTTGTTGCAGTATACAAATTAGGTTCCTATGGCATGCATAGGACCCTTAAAGGGACTGCTCCAGGTTGCTTGCACAAGGATACTTTTTATTTTTTTAATATTTTTATGGGGCCAAGAGGAGCATGAATGTTTGCCTGCACTCTTGCTCAGAAAATCTTCCAATTCCTACCTTTCCATCCTCCATGATTACCTTACTTCAGAATAAAATAGCTATCTCAGCTCTACTGGCCTCCAGAATTTCCTCCAAGACCGCTGGAGTTTTTGTGAGTGCTAGAATAGTGCTTGCAGTTCACTGGCCTGATAGAAATAAGGCCGAGTGCTCAAACCAGCTTGGTCATTGGTTCAGTATCTGTACCACCTTCTGCCCTCCCAAATACAAAAGTGATGCTAAAGATGGTGACAAATTTAGCTTTGAAATAAACCTCACTGCTTTATTTAAAAAAACATAGAAGCCAATTGTTCTGGCCTGATTGTGATTGTTGTTTACATTAAATAAAGTAATAATATAGAGCAGTCTATTTGATTAGAATGGGGCTGGAATTTTATTGCCATGTCAGGGGCCCTGATGATGGACCTGAATTCTGAGGGCAACCCTGCCTTAGCCATCTGTGGGGCCCCCAGATACATTTTACAGCATCAGGATGGGGGTAGGGGTGGAGGTGGGGGTGGTGGGGGGGGAGTCAGACAACTAGTTAGGTCTGCCATTCCTTTAAAGGTCAGCACCAGCCCTGAGTAACTGCCAGCCAATTGGAAGGCTGGCAGCTCAGCATTGCCAAGGAGATGCTGGCCATTGCTGGGACTTCAACTGGAAGAAGAAAATGTCATGGAAGGATGGCATTCTGCTAAGCATGTAATGGAGTCTGCGGATGCTGGGGCCAGTAAGGGGGAGGTGTTGGTGAGGGTAGGTGGCACCATTGCCGCAAGGAAGGTCATTTCTGGTGGACACCCCTTCTTGGCCCAGATGCCCAAATAGGAGGGCTCATCCCTGAACCCGCAGGGAGGCCACCATACGAACATACAAATTAGGAGCAGGAATAGCCCATTTGACCCTACAAGCCTGCTCCACCATTTAATAAGATCATGGCTGACCTGATTGTAAGCTCAACCCCACGTTGCTGTCTACCCCCGATAACCTTTCACCCCTTGTTAATCAAGAATCTATCTAGCTCTGCCTTAACTATATTCAAAGACTATGCTTCCACCGCCTTTTGAGGAAAAGAGTTCCAAAGACTCACGACCATCTGAGAAATAAATATTTCTCCTCATCTCTGTCTTAACTGAACAATCCCTTATTTTTAATCAGTGACTCCCTAGTTCTAGATCCTCCGACAAGAGGAAACATGCTCTCCACATCCACCCTGTCAAGACCCCTCAAGATCATAAATGTTTCTATCAAGTCACCTCTTACTCTTCTAAACTCCAGTAGGTACAAACTTAACCTATCCAACCTTCCCTCAGAAGACAATCCATCCATTCCTGGTATTAGTCTAGTAAACCTTCTCTGAACTGCTTCCATTGCATTTACCTCTTTCCTTAAATAAGGATAACAATACTGTACACAGTACTCGAGATGTGATCTCACCAGTGCCCTGTACAACTGAAGCATAACCTCCCTACTTTTGCAATCAATTCCCCTCACAAAAAAATGATAAAAACATTCTATTAGCTTTCCTAATTACTTGCTGTACCTGCAAATTAGCCTTTTGTAATTCATGCACTAGGACAACCAGATCCCCCTGAATCTCAGAGCTCTGCAATCTCCCACTATTTAGATAATGAGCTTCTTATTCATTCTTCCTGCCAAAATGCACAATTTCACATTTGCCCACATTATACTTCATTTGCCAGATCTTTGCCCGCTCACTTAACCTATCTATGTTCCTTTGTAGCCTCCTTATGCACTCTTCACAATTTACTTTCCTACCTACCTTTGTGTCATCAGCAAATTTAGCAACCATTCCTTCAGTCCCTTCATCCAAGTCATTTATTTAAGTTGTAAAAAGTTGAGGCCCCAGTACTGATCCTTGTGGCACACCACTCATCACATCCTGCCAACCAGAAAATACCCATTCATGCCAACTCTCTGCTTCCTTTTAGCCAACCAATCTTCCATCCATGCCAATATGTTACCCCCTACACCTTGTGCTTTTATTTTCTGCAATAACACTTGCTGTGACACCTTATCAAATGCCTCTTGAAATCTAAGTACAGTACATCCATGGCTTACCTGACAGTCTTTCCATGCGGTGGTGGGCTGATAAAATGCCATTGGTGGTGGTATTCTACTGACTGAATTGGCCCTTGTGGGGGAGGGCAGTCCTTCACCTTCCCCGTTACTGGTAGAATGGCCTGGTGGTGGGAAGATGATGGGCACTCCACTACCCCACTTTCCCTCTCCATTTTACAGATGGACCTCTCCCGCCAAGGAATGGATGTTAAGTCGAGTGATCTTTGCTGTTCAACTTTCCTCAATGCTTTAAGCCCAAATGCAAAATAGGTAATTCTGCCCTGTTGAGGTTAAAGGTTCTAATAAAATCTCTTTGGGCTGATGTGGCGTACTGAGATATAACAGTAACTGCTGTCTTTTTGGATGTGTCTGTTTTGCAGTGAGCCTCCATTGATTAAAACTCATTTGGTTCCTGCACACATACTGATATCTTTGCATCATTCAATATTGAACTTGATACTAGGATTTATGAAACCTGAATTGTAATCTTCTGTGTGTAAATTCTCTGTGAAGGGAAGCCTAGTATACACACAATGCTATCAATACACACATCTAAATGTCTTTTAATGAGGAATCTATACACAGTTGTGCCTGGGGTAATATTATACCAAAATATTCCATGCATAATCATTGGTATTGATCACATTGTGGTGGCGTTAAATGGTGATTTTTAAATTTTAAATCACAACTGATGTGTTAAAACAAAACAATAAAAATATAAGTCAGCAGAGACCTTTGTGGCTTGCTGCAGAATGTGAATGTATCCAAGGCAAATAAACAAGAGCTGCTGTTTCATTTATATCAAATTTAAGACTGTGATTGATTTTGTTGATTCAAGTGCTCTTTAATGTTTCATTTGTATAAAAAAACACAGACATATCAACAGATATGAAAACAATCTCAAAATGTTCATATTTTATGAGCCCGTGCATATTATAAGTTGTGTTGAAATACCTTGAGGGAAGTATGATCAATCGCAATGACATTACATAACATGATTTAAAACCCAATGCCCCAGTAATTTGGGTACTCCTATTTTTGGGCACCTTGTCTGTGCGGTCTTAACAGCCAGCGCCAAAATGACTTTGGGCCTCGGACCTCATCAGAATGTAGGTGGTGTTGCAGTAGGAGCCTGCTGACAGTCGTCCCCCAATTTCCATGTAAGCGAATGGACCAGATTGTGGGGGGCCTGAAGGAAGAATGGGTAGGCCTTGGAGTCCATGATGGGGGTTCATTATTGCAGGAATGGGGGGGTTGGGGTGGCGGTGAGTTGAGTAGGAAGATTGCAACCTTAGATTATTGTGGGGAGGGGGTTGGGAGTGATTTTGGAGACGTGTAGGAAGATTGCAGACCTTAGAAGTACTATTGGGGGTTGCGAGTGCACTCTGGGGGTGGAAGTCAAGTTGGAGATTTATGGATGGGGGCAGGCTGTGAATATGGCAAGTGTTTAGTTTTTTTGAACTTACATGGTATTTAGCATTTGATTTCCCAGAGGCATTCAGCATCGAATTTGGCTGCCTCAGGACAAACCAAAGTTACAGCAGGAACTGAAAGCTGGCATGAGCCCCATATTTGCATAGGTAAATGGACTAACGATTGCATCAGATATGGGCATAGGAAGCCTTTTGTTGGTCCTTTACGAAGATGGCATCTTGCATGATTCACAGCAGAAGTGTGCATGCGGACATTGGACTCCAAATGGCACACTTAGCACTCAAGCAACAGACGCTACTAATCCCAAATTTTGTGCCCAGCCAGTTTAAATAGCTGTTCCAATGATTTGGCTTTTACTATTGACAAGATGCTTTACGAAGTCTTGAGTTTTTATTTAGTATTCATGGGGCAGCAGAAATAGAAAAAGCATGATTCTTTGATTTGTGAGAGGTCTGCAGTAGCAGTGTTGGCTGCCAACTGCAGGGCTTTCTGGCTGATGTTCAAAAACACAAAGCAAAAGGCTTGCAGGTCTAAAGATCCAAAAGAGAAAAAAAAACACTTACCTTTTGGGACCTCCATTGCCTTTCTGTCCGCCCTTCTCATCTCATCTAACTTAAAGAACACAATGCCAACTGCTTCAACTCCAACAAAATGGTGTCAGCAGATGAATTTAATGAAAGCTGGAAAATGGCTAAGAACTAAAGCCAACTAAGACCATGAATATGTTTATTTAAATAGAATATTCCTAAGCACTGATAAGGAGGCCAGAGATATAACATCTTATGCTTTACCTAGTACTCTATAGAACTCCTTGTAAAAGAGATTGATAAACTAGGAGGGATTAAAAACTGAGTCTGATCTGTCAATGTATCAATGGCATTTCATCAATTTGAGATTATTCAGAACATGTACATGACTATTAGAACTGATGAACACAGAAAGAGAGATCCTTTGGAGTCATGTGCCACTCAGATTCATCAACTAAATAGAAAGGGTCTTTGAATTGATGGTATATAAAAGGGTGATAGGCAGACTTCTCAGAAGATTCCAAGTCCAGGCTTTTTGTGGAATCAGAAAGGCTCCATGGACCTTTAAAAGTGTCGGGAGGGACCCGGATGCAGACGTTCTGCCCCCATTTCTGACAGATCCAATTTTTGTCGGTAGAGGGAGGGGATGGGGAGTGATTCAAAGAGGAGGGAAACCACAATTCACCAGGGCCATTTGAACTTAGGGCTGAGTTCAAACAGACCCCATTTTGGCTATTGCAAAGGCCTTAACCTACAGTGTTGGAGTCACAAATTGATAGGTTAGACATAAGCGCTCTTGGAGGGTGGGAAAGGTTTGTTTAAGTCTAATGATATGAAGTTTTAAAAAAAATCCACTGGTCTTTAAACATGTGAAAAAACAGGCTTAAGCAGTCAGTAAGAGTTTAAAAAACCCTCTACTGAACTGCTTTGATTGACAGGCGATCTGGTGTAGGTTGGAAAAAGATATTACCATTTGGTCATACAGTTTCAATAGAGCTCTTTGTTGACATTTCCCAATAGACTATTATTATGTCATTATAAATGCTTAGCTGAGCTACAAAATCTACAATTATCTTAACAGGGCGTTCTGAGTTCACAGATTAACAGTTTGAAGAGGCTATTCATGAATTAGCTATCTTTGATGTGGGCTCAGAATTGAAGTTTGTTTGATTTTATAAGGGATTGACCCCTTGAGGAGATTTAAAAGCTTTAATTGGGTTTCCTGAATGGAAATAATTTTTCAGTATAAAGTGTGTCGGAGTGAGAAATGTACTTGATTGTTAGAATTATTTTCATCTCTACAAGGCTCCTGAGGTTCACCCTTGGTGGATACTGGGTGAGTGACTATGGAGGTGGCATGAGTGTATGACATGGCATAGGGGTATGAGGGAGGCGAATGGTCATGAGGGGTGAGAGCTAGAGGGCCTAACAGCATCTAAAATAACTGGGATAAAATCTCAGAGAACCAAGGTGGGCCCCCCAATCATCCCACCACGGCATTGACCCACCCCTGGCGTCTCCTTCTGGGGTTGGCAGGTGCAACTCAATCCCACCACTTGTCTCCCCAGAGTGAAAACTAGGCCTAATAGGGTTTTAAACCGAGACTTGTCTGCTGAGTCAGGAAATTTTCCTACTTGAGCTAACCACCTCGGTAGCAAAAACCCGACTCTAACTGTCTGATGTAGAAATTGATCCTCATTGTATCCATTTTCCTGGGAGAAATAGGGGCAAAAAGAGCCAATTTAATATGCAGTAACCCATACCCAACCTGTTCCTGCAAAATAAGAGTCACCATATTGTTAAATGCGGTTTAGTAGATGTCCCACAATTGTCTAAAACAGGGTGTTATCCTCCTTGCGTACATTAATAAAAACAGATTTCCAAGATGGCTTCTGTGCATTCAGCTCCCTAGGGAGCTCCTCACAATGCCCATCTACTTGTGGCCAACTGATGCCATCCGGCGCACTTTCTCCCCTCTAAGTTCTCACTTCTGCTGATTAAGTTCCCCTTATTCTAACAGTGGGTTCATTTTAACCCAAAGTACAAGTTAACTGTTAGTTTAAAGAGCATCTGCCTGATGATTCAAAGCTCTGTTTGCTGATCTTCTGAGACATTTAAAGTATCTCCGGTCAGTCTCCTGCCCTTCCCCCGTCACTTCCATGATTGAAGGATTTCAGGCTCCAGTGAGCTTGTGTCTGGCTATTGGTTCAACTGTTTCTTCAGCTTCAGTTTGCAGCGAGCCACAGGTCACAAAGGCACCTACATGGACTGTGCTAATGGCTCCCAGCAGAGCCTGGCCTCCAATCATCTTGGAACCCCCTTGCCAATGGAACAAGGCCCCGCTCTGGATACTGTGTGGTAGTTGGTGTGCAATGACCACCCTATGTTAAAAAGAAATCACACAAAGGCAACTTCCACTCGCCAAAATGAAGTTTGAGACCTGGAACGTCAGGACCCTCATGGACAACAACAACAGTGACAGAGCTGAGTGCCACACCACCATCATAGCTCGGGTACTCAGGCACCTCAACATGGACTTTGCCACCCTAAATGAAACACAACATGCAGGAGAAGGCCAACTGAAGGAGCAAGGCGCTGGGTACACCGTTTTCTGGCCTTCCAGAGAAAAAGCGCCTCCACGGGTGGGCTTTGCCATAAAAAATGACCTTGTCTGGTGCCTCAGTGTAGGATAAGCGAGTGCCTCATGACTGACTGACTCACCCTAACGAGGAATCTGCATGCCACTGTCATCAGCGCATATGCTCCTACACTTGAGGCAACGGATGAGACCTATTAGGGATTCCGCACTGACCTTGATCAATTCCTAGCCCGAATCCCAGCAGGTGACCAACTGATCCTTCTCAGAGATTTCAACCCCAGAGTCAGGAAGGTCGTAAATCTCTGGAAGGGTGTGATAGCAAACTCCATAGGAGTCTTCCTCCTGATGAAATGCCTAGAACATGATCTTCTCATAACCAACACCGTGTTTTGCAGGCAAAAGAAACACAGGACCTCATGGCAACACTTATGTCCAAACGCTGGCATTTGCTTGACTACATATTGTTCAAGCAAGGTCTTGCAGTGATATCCACAACATCTGCACCATGACAGTTACTAATGATTGCTGGACCAATCATCACTTAACCAACGTACCCTTCAGCCTGGTCCTCAAACAGCAGAGGCAACAGAAGCAATGCCACAAGAAAATTAACATTGAAGGCCTCAAAGATCCCACCAAGGCGGCCCTTCTCATTCAGCACCTCACTGCCAATCTTTCAACCTCCTGCTACCTTGTTTGACTACAGCCTTCACTGAGATAGGGTCCATATGGTTCCACTGATAGGGATCACGGTTTGGATGTCATGGTGGAGCAGGTGGAGGATGGTGATTTCTGAGTGCAGCCAAATTTGAGAAGGTTACTCCATAAGCCTTTTGGTTGACAGAATCGAAGGCTTTTATGAGGTCACACAACATCCTGCCTTTGAACTATATTGCCACTCCTTTATTGTCATTGGGACAAATCCTAGAATTCCCAATCTAACATCACTGTGAGTGTGCCTACACCTCATGGACTGCCACAGTTCAAAAAGCAGTTCCCTACTACCTTCTCAAAGGAAATTTAAGATGGGCAATAAATATTAGCCTTGCCATTGACACCCACATCCTATGAACAAATATGAAAAGTACATCACACCATTTTCCAGCGAAGACAAGGCTGTTCAAGGTGACAGAGTGCTAGATATTTGGGCCCAATCCTTTCAATCAAAGGATCTATAAATGGGCTACCAGCCGTCTTATGGCACTTTGCAGATAATTTACTTTGACCTTCTAAGATCCACTGAGGAGTTAGAACCCACCTGCCAGCTGTTTCTAACAGACGCTAGCATGCCAAAAGCCAACAGGACTTTACACTTCTACAGTCCCTATAGAAGGCCTGAAGCAATATAGAACTTCCTTCCTCTGATCTGATGTAAGCCATTTACGTCAGCCAAACCAAAAATATGACCAGGTTCAATTGAGGTCAAATGAGGTGCTTGTGAATATCAGGGATGGAAACCCTGAGTCACTTTCTTTTACAAAAAATAAATGATGGATGTAATGTTAAGTTGTTATTGTTTAGCCGGTGTTTGTATTTTGTGTTCTTAGGGCATTTATAACAAACATATTTTAAAATAGTTTTAGTAAAAATGCAAATTACCCATTTTTTAATTTAGAAAAACACATTAAATGTTTTATTATAAGCAATTAAATGCAGTAAGCATGTGTGGTTAGACTGAAATTCACCACATTCCCAAAGCCTATGATATTTTAACCATACAATTTAAATTGCTTAGAAAAATAGGTGATACATCAGTTATACTGCATGAACATGCAGAAAAGAAAAATGTATCTTTGTGAGTTAAACTCTGGTAAACACTTCCAACGTTATAAAACAGAAGAAGCAATAAATTTCAATAATGAGATGGCCTGTGTAAGAACCTGAATCATTCAATTTTTGTGAGTCTTCGTATAATGGGGTACTTTAGATGAAATTGCAGTCAGGCACAATCTCTTTGGCTTCAGTGATAGAAGCTTCTTTTTCAAATAGCAGCCTTTCTAGTGATAAAGCTACTCCAGTTAAAAAAAAAATCAAAAGGGCCTTTGAAAAGGGGAATGGATATGTCCGTTTTTTTTTGCAAAACTTAATTTTCCGAGAACGGTCATTTTCTAGATTTTTCTCCCAGTGCTACCAACATCAGTTAAAAAAAGGACTATCTGGTTATTTATCACATTGTTGTTTGTGCCAGCTTGCTGTGTGCAAATGCTGCATTTCCTTTCATTACAATAGTGACCACATTTCAAATGCACTTTATTGAATGTAAAATGCTGTGAGAATTTGTGAGGTGGTGAAAGACATATTTATATAGTCTTTCATTTTTATACAGTTTTATAAATTTAAAAAGGCATTCTCCAGGCAGTCAATCTACAGGAAGAAAAACATTAGAATGCAGTTAGAGTGTGAAGTTTCCGAAGATTAATTACAATTATACGATTGCTATAGATGTGTATCAAAAAGAGGATGAGCAAAATTGTGATGTGTTTTCAAGTTGCTACACATAGTGCAAGAGAGACTTCCTGTATAAGGTGTGATTTTCATCTTCATTACCTAGTTGAAAAAAAAACACAAAAATTGGTGGGGTGGTAAATAATGAGGAGGATAGCCTTACACTATAGGAGGATATAGACAGGCTGGTCAGATGGGCTGATCAGTGGAAAATGGAATTTAATCTGGATAAGTGTGAGGTGATGCACTTGGGCAGGACAAACAAGACACGGGAACACATGATGAATGGTAGGACCCTGGGAAGTACCGAGGATCAGAGGGACCTTGGTGTGCATGTCCACCGGTCCCCGGTGGTTAAGAAGTCATATGGGATACTTGCCTTTATTAGCTGAGGCATAGAATATAAGAGCAGAGAGGTTATGCTGGAACTGTATAAAATGCTGGTTAGTCCACAGCTAGAGTATTGCGTGCAGTTCTGGAATCCGCATCAAAGGAAAGTTATGATTGCACTAGAGAGAGTGCAGAGGAGATTTACCAGGATGTTGCCTGGGCTGGAGAATTTTATTTATGAGGAGAGATTGGATAGACTGGGGTTATTTTCCTTAGAGCAGAGGAGATTCAGGGGGGACATGATTGAAGCGTATAAAGTTATGAGGGGCATAGATAGGGTAGACAGGAAGGAACTTTTCCATTTGGTGGAGGGGTCAATAACCAGGGAGCATAGCTTTAAGGTAAGGGGCAGGAGGTTTAAAGGGGATGTGAGGAAGAATTTTTTCACCCAGAGGGTGGTGGGAATCTGGAACTCACTACCTGAAAACGTGGTAGAGGCAGAAACCCTCATAACATTTAAGAAGTATTTGGATGTGCACTTGTGATGGCATGGCATACAAGGCTATAGGCCTAGTGCTGGAAAATGGGATTAGAATAGTTAGGTACTTGTTTGACTGGCGCAGACTCGATGGGCCGAAGGGCCTTTTTCAGTGCTGTTGACCTCTAAGACTCTATGAGGTGGTGCAGATCTTGTGAGGCAGATTGCTTGTCTTTGTTTAATTGACTGACCTTCATTCCATTGAAATCAATAGAATAAAATTTGGGCTTGTCCTATAATGGGCCAGCATTCTGCCTCACCAGATTACCTAAAAAATGAATGAAGATGAAAATATATTCCTTAGTGTTCTGATTTTGTTAAATTCTTGCTTTCTTTCAGCTGATGCTTTTACAACTCTAGACTGGTGAATTTTCTGCCAATTGCTCCCATATTTCAAGTTGCTTTGAAAAGCTAGCCCACAAGAAGTTGTCAAGTCTCTGCTGAAAGGTAATCAGAAAA
Organism: Cetorhinus maximus; assembly: GCF_964194155.1. NCBI lineage: Eukaryota > Metazoa > Chordata > Chondrichthyes > Lamniformes > Cetorhinidae > Cetorhinus > Cetorhinus maximus. Next base: position 29,513,953 of record NC_135900.1, read on the forward strand.
AATCTTCTTGTAGTCTTGCTCAGGATGTGACAAAGGCTAAGTTTTTACTCAATCATATATGTCAGTTAGTTTTATGAAAGAAGACCAACATTTTAAACAGACTGACCAAGAGAATGTCAGATGTAAGGGGACGGAGGGGTTAGTGGGGTGTGGAGGTGGGAGAATGTGACCACATTCAAGCTTTTGGCCGTCTGACCCAACACTTCCTTATGTAACTTGGTGTCATATTTTGTTTCATAATGCTTCTGTGAAGCACCTTAGAATGTTTTATTAGGCTAAAGGCACTATACAAATAATGTGTTGCTGTTGTTAGTAACTCTGACAGATCTGACTTGATTCCTGTTGGCATTCACAACCTGCTGCAACACCCATTGATAGCTCCGATCCAACCAAGCTTCCACTGGCAGACCTCACCCAATTCACTCTGGCTACCAACTGGCACTGTTGAGCTCTAAGTTTATCTAATTCAGTGTGGCATGGGCTCACAGTTATTTTTAACATGGTGGGGAGCGACATATACAGTAAATTAAGTTCCAAGTCCATTTCTAAATATATGGATTAAATAACTAACTACTCAAATGAATATAAATTCATTATGGTAAGTTGTTTGAACCTGTTAATTCATTTTATTGAATGTTAAAAATAATATTTATAACTACACTGCCCCATTAATGTCCATTCCATTCACTTTAAAAAGCAGACTTGTTCACTGAAAGATCATTCATTTGAATATTTGACAAATGGGTTTTGGGTTGAGCCAATGCTTTTTAAAATTCTTTCAAGTGATGTGGGCGTCGTGGGCTAGGCCAGCATTTATTGCCCATCCTTTCTAGTGGAAAGTTGATTGACTCAGGAATGCCACCTGAGGTTAAGTTATAAAAGGGAGTACAGTAACATTCCTTACTGCTTGGTGCCAAGTTTGAATTGGGCTCTTTCACAGGACCTTTATGTCCCGATCTGTAACTCACTAACATCCTACAGTTTTCCTTATTACTCTATTACCTCTGGTGGGGAATCCAAAACAAGCAGAGATCATTTTAAAATTAAAGCTGGGCCATTAGGAAGGAAATCAAGAAAGGCTTTTTCATGCAAGGGATAACGGAAATATGGAATCACCTCCCTGAAAGGCTGTGAATTTTGGGCTAATTTAAATTTAAGATCTTACAAAGTATCATTGGTAGATTTTTAATAGTGCTATCATGGAAAATAAAGAAAAAACAGGCAAATGGAGTTGAAACACATGACAGCCATGAGCAAATTGAATGGTGGAATAGGCTTAAAGGGCTAAATGGCCCACTTATGTTCATATGGCAGAATTTTCCCGTCCCCGTGGACACCAGTTTGGATGTGGTGGTGGTGGTGGCTGGGAGAACGGTGAGGAGCCATGTTGGGATGGATTCCTCTGATTGAACTTCCAACCTCCCTGGTTCTTCCGCTGCCCTTAATTAGACAGGGCTCCCAGGGGCTGCTTCTTAATTTGCTGCCTCTGGAAAGATTACTACCAATATCGGCCACGGTCACTTCCAAATCCAGCCCTCGAATTTAGGCATACTTCTCAATTGCCCCTCAACCAGTAAAATCCACCCTATGTTTCTAAACTTTTCCTATTTCAGCTGAGGCATCTGCATTCCACAGTTGGTCAAATTAGGTATTTTCTACTTGTGCAAATTATGTGCCAATGTAGACTCTGATAAATATGAAAGCAGCAATGTTATTGGTACATAAATACTACTTGGGCCTAGTGATATGTTATTACTTACCAGAATAGTTTAACATGGAACAGAAACTTTAAAACTAATAACACGTAATCATCATTTTGACCAAGTTTGATTGAAGATACAATATAAGGACAACCCTTCCTTCATTAGTATAAAGAGCAAAATATATCCATAATCTGACAAAATGTCTTGTTACTGCGTGCAATTTAAAACATTCAAAAGTAAAACTTTTTACAAGAACACTTCCTGATGCAAAGTCACAGAGAAACATGGCAACCACTGTGGCAACAGTAATGAAAATTACAAATACCAGTGACAAAAGTTAATAATCAGAAGTTAGGAGATGATGAAAAGGAACAGAAAACTGTATTCCAGGAAGATAGCTGGGAGCATGCTCAAGGCTGTGACACGCTTGGGGGTTTAGGTGTCTTTGTAAACCACTTGCGTTCACCCGTTGTGTAGTCTTACAGTTTACATTTTTACCTAAATGCCTCAAATACTCTCAACATGTTGTCAGTCATTTTAGCCAATACATGCAATAGAAATTTCATGGCTGATACCCACCATCAGCATTTTAAAATAAACATTTTTTGATTAAAAAACATGGTTTTGATTACTCCTGTATTTCGGTTTAATTTTAAACATTATTTGAGCAGTGCATGCTGAGAACAAAAGCAGATAGCTTGGAGGAACCAATGAGCTAAAATAAACTATTGCAGATAAGGAAGATAAACAGAAAAATGATTATTTTTAACAGCGAGGTGAATGTTATTTGGTTAGTAATTATATGTTCAAACCTTGATCATTTCCAATTAACATTGCTATCTGGCAATATTTATTTTTAATATAATATTTCATTGAATTACACATCCGAACAGAGCCTGCTTTAAGTGTAGAATAGAAACATCTGAGCAGTGCTGGACTGGTAGATTGTAAGGATTAATTATATTTAATTAATATATTCACAAGTCTTGTATCTGTGAATAAAAAAGTATAAAGCTTTATCTGTTCAAATAGCCTGCGAAAATGATTTGACCTCATGGTCATTAATAGGTTGCTATATTAGAAATACAGTGTACATTCAGTTTTGATGGAAAAGCGTGAATAGAAATGATAAGAAGTACAACCATTTGCTTTGTGATTGTGCTTCCTATTCAAAGGTCTATATAATGAGTGACAGTAAAAGGAAGCTGATTTAGGAGCATTGGTTATCATTAACCCAGAGTGTTTGATTAATCAACTGCAATAGGTTCACTGAGTGAAGTGATGACAGAGTGAGGTTTTGTCGAGAGAATATAAAAACAAAGGTTTGCCCTGAACCAGTGTTTTCCATTAAGACAGAGTGGAGTAGAAGACCAGGTAGGTACATGTTGACAGCATAGTCTTAAGAGAATTTAAGCAGACTGCACAAATTAAAGGCAATCAAGTTGCAAGAGAACAGCAGAATGAGATCAGCCATAGTCTGATTAAATGGTGGAACAGGCTTGAGAGGGCTGAATGTCCTACTGCTGTTTCTATGAGAAGACAGCTGAGTGAGTACAGGGAGTTTATTTTAAACTGATGTTTGGCATTGAAGTCTCATTGGCTTGAAATTACTTTGGCTATTTGAATGACTAAGTCCTTTGAATTAATTTATTATGGCAGAACAGTGCAGACTTGTGTACATGATATGTGGTTTTCTGGAAACTATGACAGTCCAGGGTAATCACAGTTGTAAGAAATATCTGCAGGGGATTCATTTGAACATACTGAGTTTGAGAAACAATTGGGGACTGGCTACAGGTTTTGAGAAGAAGGAAGACTTCCTACAGTACACATTTCAAAAGGTGATCACTCCACCATGGTGAGAAGAATAGTAAGGCTGAAGAATGGAAGTTAATGATTATCCTTGGATAGGGAGGATTGAAAGGTTAGTGAGAAGGTGGACTCAGGGTGAGCAGTGAAGGAAATTCTTGGCAGTGTTCTGAAACAATCTGATAGGTAAATAATACTGGATATCCATGATGAAGATGAGAATACCAACTCAGGGGAGGGAAATCATAAGCAATTCCTTAGCACCATGGAGCCAAGGAGGTAAAGGAAAGTAGAACACTAAAATGGTTGTGGGAAATACAGTGCCAAGAGCAGCACAATATTGCCTCAACAAATGTAATTGTGAATCCAAAATAGTGGTGGCTGCAAGATATCAGGATAAGAGACGTAGCAGAGATGGTACGGAAGCTCTTCAAAGTGAAAGGGGATCAGTAGAATATCAAGGTTCATGTCGGAATCAAAGGTATAGGAAAGACTAAATGCATACCCTACAAAGAGAACCTATGCAAAACTAAGGGGGTCCAAATGAAAATTTATCACTACTAATATATAGATAATAGGGATCAAAATTTGTGAACTAGATTCATTGATTAAAATATCAAATTAAAACAGAATGGTTCTAAAATTTGCCTGCGTGCCTTCCAGTGTAGTCTCATTTGATTTTAATCTACATATAAACTGGAAAAATCAGATGGGCAAAGGTAGCCTAGATGAGGAATTCATTGATGTTTTGGGGATACTTTCTTAGAACAGCATGTTCTGGTGCCAACTAGTCAGCAGGCTGTACTAGACCTGGTATTGTGCAACGAGATAGCATTACTTAATGACCTCATAGTGAAGGCACTCCAAGGTAGCAGCGATCATAATATGCAAGTCCTGTATGGTCTTCACAATGGCGAAGGAATCCTTCAACTTCCTCAAAACTGATTGTAACAATTTACCCAACCATTTGGCCAATTCATGACGTGCAGAACCGGTCATAGATAAGATAGAGTGTAAAGGGACATCACTTTTGTGTGTCTTGGGAAGCCCATACATATGTAGACGCAGCAAGCTGTGAAGACAATCCCTGTCATATATAATCAACTTGCCGCTAAGCAGAAGCAACATGAGTAGTATTCGCCACTAACAGGATGCTGCTATCAAGCCAAAAAGACATTCTGCCTATCACACAAATGAGTAATGTGGTATATGAATTTCAGTGCTAGGTATGTAGGTCATACATCCCAAAGACTGACAGATCATATCAAAGAGCATGCTCCTTCTGTTGATTGCAACGGACAAGATACAGATTGTACCCAACCAGCCCGTGTTTGCAAAACTCAAAACACAATGATGTGATTCCGCAATTGGATAACATTTGCTAAATAATCCTCAACAAGAATTATGTTGACAACTAATTTAAGATTGTCAGTCAGATTCACGCTGTGGTGCATTTGCATGTACTGGAAGCTACATGAATTAATACACAGGGCCCTGTTCTTTGCATACAGAGAGAAAATGTACACGAATTGTGCCGGTTTCAGCTAAACAAAATAAGTGACAGCTGTTCGCTGGTTCGTCCCTCATGGCAATGCTTTGACCTGGTTTAAATTTAAAAGAAGCTGCCTGGTTTAAATTTCAAACAATGCTTGGCAGTTAAATATCAGTCACCATCAACTGGTGCATTTTCCATGGCAACGCCTCTACCAATCAGAGTCCACTTGCCAACCAATCAGCAGTCTCTTCTGATACAGTATAAATTTGTTGTTTTCCCTCAATCCGGTATTCCTGGGAATTGTCCTGATGAGTGCAGGATGAAAAGCTTCAATAAAATGCCTCTTTTTTTCAGCAATACTCAAGTTCTGTACTACCAAAATGACTATTTGATTATAATATGATTGAATTTCACATTCAGTTTCAGGGAGGAAGAGTGGGTCTAAGACTAGTGTTTTATGCTTAAAATAAAGACAATTACGAGGGCATGAAAGTAGAGCTAGCTAAAGTGAACTGACAAATGAGGTTAAGGGGTAGGCCAGTAGAGATGTGTGGCAAACATTTAAGGGGTTATTTCAGAATACATAGAATAGATACATTCCAACGAGAAAGAAAATTTCCTAGGACAGAACCCACCATCTGTGGTTAACTAAAATAGTTAAAGCTAGTATCAAGCTTAAAGAAAACGCCTATAATTGCAAAAAAATGGATGGCAGGTCAGAAGAAAAAAGCAAAGAATGACTAAACGATTAATCAGGAGGGAAAAACTAGAGAACGAGAGAAAGCTAGCTAGAAATATAAAGACCCAATAGTGAGAGTTTCTATTGACAATTAGCAAAGAAAACGAGTTAACAAAGTGAATGTTGGCCCTGTAGAAAGTGAGTCTGGGGAATTAACTGCACATGTCTAGGGGCCTGCTGGCTCATATCTGCCACTGACTGCAGGACGTGGTGCCATGGGGACATGGAGGACATCCACAGCCAGTGGCTGTGAAAGTGACCATGGCGCTCAATTTCTATGCTAATGGTTCCTTTCAGGGCTCCACAGGTGACCTCTGTGGGGTTTCATAATCCTGTCACCCACAAATGCATCCATGAGGTCACGGATGCCATCTTCTCCATGGCACACAACTTTGTGCATTTTGCCCAGGACTGGGACAGCCAGGATGCGAGGGCCATTGGATTTGCCCTGATCTCAGGATTCCCACAGGTGCAGGGTGCGATTGAATGCACTCATGTGGTGCTCAGGTCTCCATCGCTACACTCTGTGGACTTCATCAACCGCAAGGGCTTTCACTCACTGAACATGCAGCTGCTATGTGACCTCCAGAAACGCATCCTGCAGGTATGCGCACGGTTTCCAGGGAGGGTGCGTGACGCCTACACCCTGAGTTGCTCGCAGACCCCTGCAGCCTTCCAGGATTTACAGAGGCTGCAGGGTTGGCTCCTTGGGGACAAGAGCTACCTGCAGAGGCCGTGGCTGATGACACCCGTGCGGCGGCCTCAGACTGCAGCAGAGCGACGGTATAATGAGGCTCATGCAGCAGCTCGCAACTTGATGGAGCAGATCATCGGGATGCTGAAGATGTAGTTCTGGTACCTGAACCGGTCTAGTGGAGCCCTGCAATACAGTCCGCAGAGGGTGTCACACATTGTCATCGTTTGCTGCGCCCTTTACAACCTGGTGCTGCAACGGGGAGAGGAGCTGGCTGAGGAGGAGATGGAGGAGCTGCTTGTCTCCTCCGATGAGGGTGACAGGGCTGAGGTTGAAGGGGTCCTTAGCGGTGACGATGACAGGGATGAGGCTCTCACACTGGCTAGACGAGGCAGGTGCACTCGGGAGGCCCTCATAGCTGCCAGATTTGTGGAGGATGATGATGACATACAGTGAGGTGTCTCTGTAGATCCTCACATCGCAGTTCTGAACGTTTGACTCCAGTCTGGCTTATCGCAGCACCAATACCCTCTGTGAGAATGCTCCTATTGTGGAGATGCAGTGGAGACCCTGATAGTCACTCAATTGCAGGGGGATGATGACAACATGCAGTGAGGACACTCACATAGCCTCTGAGAATGCATGACTCCTGTCTGGCTGAGGGCAGCTCGCTTGCGCTCCATGATCAGGGTCATCTCAGAGATGCAGCCATGAAACTTTAGGTGCATCTGATGCTGTGTCTGCCTTCAGCACATCAGCCCTTCAGGAGCTGGTGCACAGCATCGCTGGTCACAGATGCTGGTGTGATGGGGGCCAGCCCCATCTTAAAGGTGCTGAGAGCACACAGAGAGTATGAGAGAACTCTGTGGCGCCTGCCCACTACATTCTGGCAGCAATGACCAGCACTGCCGAGATGCAGGCATCAGTAATGTTTCCAGGGAGTGTGAGGCTAGAACATCTAGTTGTGTGGTGTGAAGGCCGGACAGAGCACAGGGAAGAGATCCTGGACTGAGACACCTGCCTTTATCTTGTGCAGAAAGATTTCACATCTGAGTGACAAGAACACTGTTCATCAGAACAAGGAGCCACAGGAAGGGAGACATTCTTGTGACTTTATTGGCAATAGTGAACAGTATGTACAAGTGATTAACACACATGCCTAGGTTGTGCAACTAATTCTCCTTAACTTTCCTAACTCTGCCGCTACGTCTTGGTGCTCCCCAGACATCCACAGCGGAGGTGGAGGCAGCCTGCTGACTGTGATGCCTTGTCTGTGATGACTTTGGCGGTCATCCTCTGGAAGACCGAGACTTGGTGGGTCCCGGCCTACTTTCAGGGTCCTGCTGAGTGGCAGTGGCACCCTCCTCGGCCTGTGAAGCTGGATCTGAGAAGGTCACAGGAGGAGGGGGGTTAGATGGGCCGGTCATTCCCAGAGTCACCTGGGTGGATGGTCCCGGAACGTGCACCTGATGATCCTCCTCCCTATGGGTGCCTGAGGGCCCCTGGCTGACTCTGTGAGCTGGAGTGAGATTGAGCTGCCCAGCACCCCTCTCGCGAACGCACTGTTGGAGGCCAACTATGGCATCAATGCTGGAGTTAAGCCCGCACAGCAGTGCAGGAGTGACGTACTGGACCAAGGTCTCCATGGCGGCCGCCACCCTGCCAGTGTTGAACTTTGTGCGTTGCAATACTGGCACTATTACCTCAGCCTGGACTCCTCCATCATGCCTTGCAATTTGAGGAGAGCAGTGGCCATCCCTTCCTGATGTTCTCGAGCTTTCTTTTGCAGCTCCAGCAACTGTGCCATGACCGAGTCCAGAGGCTGGTCATCTGACTCGGACTCTGCAACGTTCTGGCCTCCAGCAATCCTCCTGGAGACTTTGGAAGTCCCGGCTGCCGCCTGCTGTGCATCAGAAAGTGCGATGTGCTCACCAGATTGTGGTCCCGGGGCAACTTTAAAGCTAGATCCTACCGAGTTGTGTGTCTCTGCACTGGTGGAGGGTGTAGGTGAGCACTGTGACGGGACTTCAGGGAGGGGGCTTCAGATTCCTCTTCAGAGGTTTCTTCGGAGCTTGCCTGGTGGCTCTGGGTTGTGGACTCCGTCAGTTGCTTCCCAGATGTGCCTGCGAAAGCAAGGGGATATAATTAGAATAAAATAAAGCATTTAGAAGGCTAATTATAAAAACTAATACTATAACTTGGTTGGCAAGTCATTTCCTTTTTAATCTCATTGATATTCCAAGATTGTGACGATACCTGTATTTGAAGTAAAACTGTTAATTTTTGCGTAAGTCTTGACAGTAGGCACTGGCAGACTGGACGATTAATGCAGAAAAAAATTGCAAACATAATTTTCAATTTCGTCTATTTTCTTCGGTTCAGTGTTATTCACAATTATACAATACTATGCACAGACAATAAAACAAAGGGGGTAATTTTAATTTAGCCCACCCAGATGAAAACTGTGGTATTGAATTGATCGCTCATTTTATACGCTGTCTGACCTTATTTTCCATTGACTTTTAGAGAGTAAAATCAGGCAGGATGTAAAATGAGCAGCTAACTCCATCCCATTTTAAGATAATGTTAAAATTACCTATTTAGGTTTGAACATTCAGACAATATTTACAACCTTCAATACCAACAACTTGGTAATTTCCTCTTTTAAAAGCATCAATTGTGTTTTTTTTCTGGTAATGTTGCTTCACTTGTGGATTTGTACATATATATTAATCAAAAATGCATGATTGCAGCACTAGTAGTAATAGCACAGTTTAAATTACATGGGATTATGCAAATTTACTTCTTAAAGATGTGGAGAATGAATCCTATTAACCTCTGAATTGCCTGCCTGCAACATACCCATTTTAAAGTGATGTATTTGCAATACTTTGTAAATACAATGATCAAATTGGCAATTTTCTTTCATGCACATCACAATGAGTATTCATTTTACTGCTTGAATGCCTTTATAATATTCAAATTGTAATGTTCTTGGCAGTGATAGCTAACATTTTACACTATGGTGGAAGTAGGAAAATTGCAATATTGACACAAGCGTTCGTAATTTTAAGAATCGGGGAGAGACAGGATACTTGAAAAGGAGTTATAACTACAAAATTAAGGAGTTATCTGATTTGTTGTACTAGTTGGCTTAAGGTCAGTGGAAACGGGTTTAACGGCAAAGTAAGCAACTTTCTCAAATTGAACTGTGGGAATGCCGAATTTGCTGATTCCTAAGCCCACCTAATAATTCTTGGCACGAATAGTCATAGGTAGTGTGTATCAGTGTTATTTAAAGGGATCCTGAGTTGCATTCAGCTAACTCTCTGGTTAATCTTTCTAGTCTGCTCGTGGACTTGTAGGCCTTTCTTTGGCGGCGTTGGCTGATATAGCTATGTTGAAAATTTTGAGACTGTGTCCTTATGGAGGCGCAGCATCCTCTTGGTTCTTCTGGGAGCTTCAACTTATTACCAGGGTAATGGGTGCTTAGTCTGCTATTGGAGCTGGAGGATGAGGAGAAGGAAGAGCAGAAAAGGAAACCAGTAGCTACTGGAGAAGAGGACAATCTGAAATCAAACATCTTACGTTTACTTAACTGAGGAGCATTGCACCCAGCGACTCCACTTCACAGGGGAGGCAAGACATAACCGCATTACTTAATGCAGTACCCCCTGCTCAACACATCACTAGCTGTGGATATAATGGCAACTGTGGCCCTGAAACTTTAGACCTCAGGACCAGTTCAGACTGCAAAAGGCAACAGCAGCAACATGCTGGTTGCTGCATAAACAGGTCACAGATATCCACCTCTCTGAATGAAACAGATTTATCACCTTTACAATGGCGGCAACAGAATAAGAAAGAAACTCTGGGCTTAATCAGAATTGCAGGCTTCCCACAGGATATCATCAACTATATCCATATAGCCTTGAATGCTTCATCTAAAGATTGAGGTTATTCCTAAACAGGAAGGACTTTACTCCTTGATCATCCAGCTGGTGTGTGAGAGTAGGCAGTACATCGTGCAGGGTTATGGCCGATATCTTGGCAGTCTTTTTCCTGCACAAGTCCTTAATTCCCAGCATCTCTCCTTGACTATGTGGCCCAGACCATTGAATATCAGGCTGTCTGCTTGAGCTCAACAGGCATCCCTTAACCATCCAGTGTCACAGGACAGAAATTTATCATTGCGATGGGGGTCTCAACAATGGGCCATAAAGCCAGGGGTGACCCCACCTTGGCCATTTGTGGGCCACCTTGCCAAACTTTATAGGGATCGGGCAACAGCCGCTGACCCCCAGATGCTGCTGGCCGATTGGAGTGCTGGTAGCTTAGCAGTCTCAGCAGTGTCACTGGGAGCTGTGGCAACTGTTGGGACAGCGTGTGTAAGAAGAGGATGCCATGGAAGCCCATTGCCCTCCCAGGGAGGGGGGGGAAAGGGTGTTGGTGATGGCAGGTGGCACCATCACTGTGGAGGTGGTCATTGTCGTGGGTGGGGGAGGGCGGCCCTCCATGACCCAAGAATGTCAGGCTAGGATGCTCTCACTCCCCAACCTGCTGGGAGGCCACCAGGGTTTACATGGCAGTCTTCCTATGCAGTGGAAAGGGACCCTTAATTGGCTGCTTGAGTGACTCAATTGGCCTCTGGGCGGGAGGTCTGTCTTCCACCTTCCCCGCCACTGGTAAAATACAATGTCTACAGGAAGATGATAGGCTTTCCACCCCCTGCCTTCTCTTGGCATGTTACAGGCCCCCTGCCTCCTAGCCTGTAACCAGGGGGCTGGTAAAATTCAACCCATAGAGTCACTACAGCAAAGAGGCCATTCAGCCACTTCCGTTAATGCTGGCTCTTGAGCAATCCTATCCGTCCCATTCCTCCTGCTGTATCTCTGTAGTGTTATAGGTTTATTTCCCTCAGGTGCTCACCCAATTTACTTGGCTAGCTCTTGGCTTCTGCCAGGAACCTGAACACGTGCTAAGGAGTTCCAAGATGAAACACATGTTCCTACCAGAGCTCTGATTTGGTTTTCCAAAACAAATGTTCTGCTGGCTGGATACATCTGGAGGCATCTTTTAGTATTGCTCTGAGTGTATCCAGATTTGTGGTTGAAGACTTGTGCTCGAGAACTAGTCATGCCCCTTGCCATGCTGCTCCAGTAAAGCTACAACACTGGCATCTACCTGGCAATGTGAAAAATTGGTCAGGTATGTCCTGTCCTCAAAAAGCAGGACAATTCCGCTTCAGCCAATTACTGTCCAATCAGTCTATTCATGACCATCAGCAAAGTGCTGGAAAGTGCCACGACAGTGCTATCAAATGGGACTTACGGAGCAATAACCTGCTCACTGATGTTCAGTTTAGGTTCCACCAGGACCACTCAGCTGCTCACCTCATTACAGCCTTGGTCCAAGCATGGACAAAAGATCTGAATTCTAGAGGTGAAGTGAAAGTAACTTCTTAACTGAATGTGACATCAACAAGCCCTAGCAAAACTGAAGTCATTGGGAATGGGGGGACAAGTCTCCACTGATTAGAGTCATGTGTAACACAAAGGAAAATGTTTGTGCTGCAGGAGTCCCTCAGGGTGGTGCCCTAGGCCCAACCATCTTCAGCTGCTTCATCAATGACCTTCCTTCCATCATAAGGTCGGAAGTAGGGATGTTATCTAATGTTTGCACAATGTTCAGCACCATTCACAACTCCTCAGATACTGAAGCAGTCCATGTACATATGCAGGAAGACATGGACAACAGCTGACGTACCACTTAAGTGCCAGGTACTCAATCTCCAAAAAAAGTGAATCTAACCATTTCCCCTTGACATTCAATGCTATTGCCTTCGCTGAATCCCCCACCATCAACACCCTGGGGTTACCATTGACCAGAAACTGAACTAGACCAGCCATATAAATGCTGTGACTATAAGGGCAGGTCAGGGGCTGGGAATTCTATGGTGAGTTACTCTCCTCCTGACTCTCCAAATAATTTCCACCATCTACATGGCATAATTCAGGAGTATGAATGAATACCCTCCAATTTCCTGGATGAGTGCAGCTTCAACAACACTCTAGAAACTTGACACCATCCAGGACAAAGCAGCCTGCTTGATTGGCACCCCATCCACCAGCTTAAATTTTCACTTACTCCACCAATGGAGTACAGTGACAGCAGTGCTTACCATATACAGCAACTGCAGCAACTTGCTAAGCCTTCTTCAACAGCACCTTCCAAACCCACGACCTCTACCACCTAGAAGGACAAGGACAGTAAATGCATTGGAACACCACCACCTCCAAGTTCCCCTCTAAATCACATGCCACCCTGACTTGGAACTATATTACCATTCCTTTACTGTTGCTGGATAAAAAACCTGGAACTCCTCTCTAACAGCACCGTGGGTGTATCTACACCACATGGACTGCAGTGGTTCAAGCAGTTGGCTCACCATTATCTTCTCAAGAACAACTATGGATGGGGCAACAAATGCTGGGTCTGTCAGTGATGCTCACATCCCGTGAAAGAATAAAAAAATGTTGCATGCTCCATAACTTTGCCCTGCAAGGAAACCAAGAAACTGCAACACTGTCAGAGTTCTATGGCAGCAAATAATAAATTAAATGTTTTATTGAATCATCTCTCTTCCCCGCCCCCCACACCCATCCCCCACTAATACATCAGTCCTTTCTATAATCATACACAATTCTTACACCTATCAGACAAATGGTCTCTTATTGTACACTTAACACCAAGCTAGGAAACTGCATAACAACAAAATGGCCCATAATTGTTCATTTAACAATTAAATACAATGCAGTTTGGAAACTGAAAATTACCCTGCATCCTGATCTTTTGCTTTTCTGGTGCTCCTATGAAGTGATTCCTCAGTGTCTCAAGCATGGTAAGTAGAAGGCCACTGAACTTTCACTGAGGATTGTCGAAATGGCCATGATGAGTAACCTTTAGAGGGCCTAGCTACAGATTGCAGTATCTCCATTCAGTCTGGCCCATTGGCTGCCTGGCATCAATAGTGCAGTAGCTATGAGGCTGGCAGGGAGATTTAGGTGCTGTCATTTTGAGAGATTATATGCTTCACCCATGCTGCCAATGCCACTGTCATGCACATCAGCACTCCCACACTCTCCATGTTCTAAAAGCAAGAGAAGTTGGAAAACAGTCAAGAGGGCAACAGTCTGAGAAAAAAGAAGACTTGCATTTAATTTGAGCTTTTCATGACTGGCCACAAAGTGCTTTACAACCAATGAAGTACTTTTGAGTCCCTGTTGTAATGTAGGAAATGTAGCAGTCAATTTTTGCATGGAGCAATCTCCCACAAGCAGCAATGTGATAATGACCACATAATCTGCTTTGATTTTGATTGATAAATATTGGCCACGGCACTGGGGATAACTGCCCTGCTCCTCTTCAAAGTAGTGCCATGGGATCTTTTGCATTCATCCAAGCAGGCAAATGAGGTAAAGGAAAAATACTGCAGATGCTGGAAATCTGAAACAAAAACAAAAAATGCTGGAAAAATTCAGCAGGTCTGACAGCATCTGTGGGGAGAAAGACAGAGTTAACGTTTTGAGTCCGTGTGACTCTTCTTCAGAATAGAAGCAGATGAGGTGTTGGTTTAACAGCTCATCCAAAAGATGGAACCTCTGACAGTGCAGCACTCTCTCTGGACTGCCAGCCTTGATTTTTGAGCTTAAGTCCTGGAGTGGGACTTGAACCCAACCTTGTGATTCAGAGACGAGAGTGCTACCAACTGAGCCACGAATGATGTCAGCCTTCAGGAGCTCCCATTAAAGGTGCTGGAGCTGTCACCAGAGCCTCCATAACTGTATGCCACACTTTAACATTCATAGAGCGGACAACATGCTCGGTGGCTGACTACATTGTTTCCAAGCTCTTCTCAAAAAGCCCACACAGGTTTGAGCTGGCCTTCTCCACTCTCTCTGGCATTGTGTGCAGAGTTACTGTCAGGCAATCCAGTGCATTCATGCACAGTCAATGGTGTTTTTCTATAGGTTGGGCCTTCCAATAATGACTAATGCCCTCTTCAACAGGTCTAGGATGCAGGTTCACCCTGTGATGAGCTGGTTTCTGGGCCATCCTATTGCCCTCGCATTGTTCTTGCACCCTTTTGAGCTGTGTGAATATCCTAGTGCAGGTCCCCCTAGGTGACCCTCAATGTTATATGGGGTGCCAGTTTCTCAGCTGGTGTTTACAAGAGTACAAGAGTAAGGTTATTGATGGTCTTCTTCGACTTCAACTGAGTCCTCTATCCTACTATTTCTGGAAAAGGAAGAGGGGCACTAGGATTTGTGGCAAGGATAAACAAAGATCAATGCGATGCAGGCTGCCTTTAAATTGCATAACTGGCATCAGATTTTCCACCCCCTAACTTAACACTAATTAGCAAGCTGCCAATAAATAATACGGGGAGTGTTGACTGCTTTCTAATTTATACTAAATAAGACAGGTGCTTCATTTTTTGCGTGCCTCTCTCTGACACCATTCCGCGTGAGTTCTGATTGTACCACCTATTACATGTTGGTATCCAGTGCCAGAAGAATTTCTTCTCCAGTTTTCTCTCAACTTTGTGCAGCATGGAAAGCACACAGGCAATCTTTCAACTTTGCGTCCTGCTCTGTTCCTGCCAACTTCCATTTTAACATCAGTGGTTTTGAAGGCAGATGAGGTTCCGAATGGACTCCATTAAAAACTGCTGGTTAGATAGCATCAACCTCAGAAAAACACTTGTGATGTCTGCCCCACCCAGTCTCTGTTGAGTTTGGTAACCCTAATGTGCACTTCACAGCCATAAAACGGATGCAATTGAGATCAATTTCCTCCATGTAATGTACTTTCACAAAGAGGAGTCACCAGGATCAGATACACTGGGCACACAGCCACCTCTCCATATTAAGGAGAGAAACATCTGTGGAGGTGGGGGGAGGGGTGGGGGCTGCAGTGAAATTGGGGAAATAAGAAATGTGAGAGAGGAAGTGGGAGAGATTGATACTAGTTAGAATCCTTGTATCTGCAGCAACACCTCTTACAGTGTCACCTGTGCTGCACAACTTTCGTCAAGAAATTACAGTAACTGTATAATAATTAGTTGCAACCTTCAACTAAGATATGACATGGGGTGCTAAAAAGTAACACAGGTAATTTTGCTCTATTTCACAACCCTGTGTTAATAATTAGAGCCTGTCTCAATCTTCTGTTCAACAAAATGAGTCAAACAGGATATAAAAATTAATTCATTAACAAATTCCATTCCTGAGGATCATTCGTTCAAATAAATGTGACTAATTTTGTGGACGTTGTTTTGGCAAGAAATTTTGAAGATCTTTTTGCAACTATTAGCACGTTACAGCAAAGGATGTCCTTTTCAACATCTGTATCCTATTCAACATCCTATCTTATTGTATTGAGACAAAATATATGGTGGCACTGCTGTTCAAAGTAACCTGTAAGAAGGCGTAACAGAACAATGATCCATTCCCTTGACATTTTAAATCAGCTGCTGTCTAAACTAATTTGTAATGCATTGATAGAACAGATGCTGAACATATTGCTTATTACCTTCATTGCAGACAATCTTTATTATTCTACCAGAGTTCAGTAGCAAAAGCAGTGGATTGAGGAATGAATACAATTGGAATTTGTCATCTTATATGCAACACTACAAAATTTTGTGAGTGTGAGCATTTGGATCCAAAATATAAACATCTCAGCATTTATTTTTCGAGCTGTGAGATAAGGATTACAGTTTTAGCAAAGCTGCTGTATGGTTTTATGGGTTATCATTTGATTAGGATTAGAGTGTTAAGGGCACAGTGTGCAATCAGTATTTTTGTACCTCATCCCTCTTGGTTTTTTGTAGTTTGCAGCAAATCATTTTGTGACATCAGTATCACCAAAGTGCATCGGATAGCTTTACATACATATGAGGTGAATCATCTTTCTTGTTACCTGCCACGATTACTTCAATAACGTAACTGTTAACTGATAGTAATGGTTTTATATAATTTTAAAGTGCTTTCATATGTGTAAAATGAATATTGCTGTCATTTGGCTGCCATTTTCACCATTTGGAAACATCACTTATTTCTGCTTGTGATCTAAAAACCCACATTGTGCAACATTTAAATGAATAATAAATGAATATGACTAATGCTTTTAATACATGTTGTCACATCTAGAGAAGGTGACTTTGGTCAGAAAAAAACACTCATTCTATCTTCAGCCCACTGTAATCGCAAAGGCCCTAAAAATCCACAACTCTAGTGCTGATAATGGAGTGCTTTATGGGCGGACAAGAATTGCTTTTAGGGGATATCCAATTATGTAATGTCGTCTTTCCTGTTTCCATTGAATATTTCAGCCGCAGTGGACCCAAATGAATAGGTATATTACTATATCATGCAAATAAGAGAAATGCATTCTATGATTTAATTTCCTCTATTTGCACTGTGGCAATATCTGACACATCTGTAAACTCCAGTGTCCAGTGTAAACGCCAGCTGTGTCCAGCTTTATAAATGCCATCAGACTATTTAAAGTTTAAAAGGCTAGTTTTGGTAATGTAATCAATTGCAAGCCATGAAATGTTCTGTGAAATAACATTTTTAATGAATATTCCGGATACCACCATAAATTCTGCCCACCATCCAAAATACACATAAGAACATAAGAACTAGGAGCAGCAGTAGGCAATTCAGCCCCTTGAGCCTTCCCCGCCATTCAATACGATCATGGCTGATCTAATTTCGGCCTCAACTCCAATTTCCCGCCCTCTCCCCATAACCTTTCAACCCGTTACTAATTAAAAATCTGTCTATTTCTTCCTTAAATTTATTCAGCGTCCCAGCATCCACTGCACTCTGAGATAGTGAATTCCACAGATTCATGACCCTTTGAGAAAAGTAATTCCTCCTCATCTCTACACACCTCGACAGACAGATCCTGAATTTTTGGGCCGTGCTCTCATTATTTGATTAACCACTGTTCTATTCATTTTGGTACAAATTCTTTACTTTCATAAATAACTTAAAGGAGTTTAAGCAAATTTTAAATCAGACATTTTTATAGAACATAGATAACAGAAATGACAATCTTAAACAAAGTGGAATCACAAGCGTTGAGTACTTCGCATTTTTAAATATATTTATTCATTGAAAATTACTACTTTGACCATGGAGAGAGTGTGTTGACGTTTGACCTGGAAGCAGTAACAGCAACAAAAACTTGTAATTAATTTAAAATGTTTGGTGAATCTGTAATTGTTTGTATTACTTATAAAGGGATCAATTGTAATTGCTGGAGAATAAGAAATACTGGTCCATGTGACCTGACAACCCTTGACCTAGAAGCGGTGCCAACAAGATAGAAGTTACAATATGGAGGCCATGTTGCAGACAGAAAGAGAAGCAGAAGAGCTGGAGAGGAGAGTTGAGAAGGTTCCGGAAAGAAGTGCACCATACAGGGAAAATTGCACTGGCGGAACCCTGTTTACATGGATGCTGCCTGCCAGATTGGCTAATTCTCCTTGGACAAATTGTGTGACTGAAACTGGTACCCTACAAGCAAAGTAGACTGTCTACTAAATCAATGAGATAGTCTCTGTTGTTCCATTTGCTATTCCATGTGAAACTTATAGTCCATAATGACTATATTTTGCCTGTTACTTTACGTTTAATTTATGTTGATTTGATTTATGTTAAAGTAAGTTACAAAAAGTGAAATCTTGTTGATAATTTCTTCATTTGGGGGACATTTAGTAAATTTGGTTTTTTTGGTTTACAGTTCCTCACAGGGACCACAACAAGAGTATGCTCACTTATGGTTTATAAAAGAGACTCTAGACAGATTGCACAAGCCCATTAAAAATAAAGTTGTGAAACATTCTGAAAGAGATGGTGGGGACAAAATTCGATAACCTCTGATTACGTGTGCTATCTTCTGTTTTATATGTTTGCATTGTCCATCCAGCACTAGCTGTGCTGTTGATACATGAGGAGGGGGTCAATATTGTGAGTGGCTAGCATCAGTTAAAATGAACCTCACTGTTTAAAGCTAGCCTGCATCTCTTAAAGGGGAGGAGCATTGTAGCTGGAGGAGGCATTGGGTTTGCTTGCTGAATCTGTCGTGGAAAAGACAGAACACTGAAGAGTGTAGAATCCAAAGTTTTCTGACATTGTACTCGAGGCTTTCATGGAAATGTGCAAAGGAGGATGCCCTATAAATGCAGGGGTCAAGAGGCATTCAAAAGGGAGTGGGGGCATAGAACCGTGTAAGATCAATGCCAGGAATCAAACCCTGAGGACTTGGATGTAGTGCTGCAAGAAGCTCAATGACCTCACATGAGTGGTCAAGGTCAATGAATGCATCCTCATGCTATGCCCTATTAACTGCACCGCTAACCTCAAATACTGCTCAATTCACCACACCCCTCATCACTCACCAAGCAACAATCTTTATCAATCAGAACTCATACCTGGCATTCATATGTTACACCTAACCCTCACATACATAGCATTTCTACAAGCCTCACACCCACATCTCGCAGCGTGCACACATTGCCAGTTATTCAACCATGACAGCCACATAATCCAAACAGATTGCTTGACATTCAGTGACACATTTTCCTCTCTCTTGTAGGACAATGTGGTGCACAACTGGAGGCATCAGTTAACCGGAGGGCGATATGCATGACTGCGAATCCTGATCCCGATGGAGGGAATAGTATTGACCAATATTGGGACGCCCACTTCTGAGGACATGGCTAGTGGTGGGCTGAAACCATCAAAGATGCTGGAATGCTCGTATCTAATCTTCCTTCTCGCATCCCACGTCCCAGGTTTTCTTCTGATTTACAAGCTGCTGTTGGTGAAAAGATATATCTCTTGTTTCCCCCACTCCACACTGCAACCTTACCCTTGTGGTCTTCCCCATTTCAGATACACAAGAAATGAAACCTGGACAGGAACATCAAGAATCCTTCCAATCATGTTTCCAGCTCCTGCCAGAGTACCAAAACAGCTCTTGTCAAGGCCATAAATAACATGCTATGTGACTGTGGCAGGCAAATTGTCCCTTCTTGATCCATCTGCAGCCTTTGACATAGTTCATTACAGCATCCTCCTCCAGTGCCTTCCCACTGTCATCCAGCTGGGTGGGACTGCACTGGCCCAGTTCCATTCTTACCTATGTAATTGTGGTCAGAGAATCGTCATCAGTGGCTTCTCTTCCCATTCCTGCACAATTACCTTCTGGGGTGCCTCATGAGTCTCTCCTTGGCCCCTTCCCATTTCTTTTCTACATGCTGCCTCTCTGAAACAGCACCCAAAAACACGTTATGTATGCTGACGACACCCAGCTTTACCTCGCTACCATCTCTCAATCTCTCTACTATGTCTAATTATCAGAATGCTTGCCTGACATCCACCTCACCCTCACCACCCCCTGTAAAATTCAGCCCATTGTCTTCGGTGTCTGGCACAAACTCTGTTCCCTAGCCACAGATTCCATCACTCTCCCTGATAACTATCAGAGTCCAAATCAGACCATTTGTAACCTCGGTGTCATATTTGACCCCGAAATGAGCTTTCAACCACATTTTTGCTCTATCACTAAGAACGTCTATTTCCACCTCTGTAACATTGCCCGACTCCACCCTTGCCTTAGGTCTTCGGCTGCTGAAACCCTCATCCATGCCTTTTTCACCTCCAGACGTTACTATTCTAATGCACACCTGGCCGGCCTCACACATTCTACCCGATGTAAGCTGGAGGTCAGCCAAGACTCTGTTGCCAATGTCATAACCCGTACCAAATCCTGTCCATCCCTCACCCCTGTTCTTGCTGACCTACATTGGTACCTGGTTAAACAATGTTTAAATTTTAAAATTCTCTTCATTGTTTACAAATTTTTCAACAGCCCGGCCTCTCCCTACCTGAGTATCTCCTCCAGGCTTGCAAGTGCCCAAGATATCTGCGTTCCTCTAATTTTGGCCTCTTGAGCATCCTGATTTTAATTGCTCCATGATTGTTGGACCAGCCTTCAGCAGCCTAGGTCCTAAGCTCTGAAATGTCCCGCTCTGCACTAAATTTCTCCATCTGTCTAGCTCCTTTAAGAGATTCCTTAAAACTTAGCTCTTTGACCAAGCTGTCTGGATGTCAAATTTTGTTTTATTATGCCTCTGCAAAGTGACCTTGCATTTTATTATTTTAAAGGCATTTCGTTTTTGCTGGCTCTGTAATAAACTGGAGGACTAATTTGTCACTTACTTAAAATAACAGGAATAAAAAGAAAAAGAAGAAAGGGAAACCATAAATAATCGCACCAATAAGCCAAAATAGATATCTGTCAACAACAAATTCCCTCTTGACATCCTTTAATGACCAAAGTCTGATATAGGGCAGAATCGTCCTAAATTTGCACTAAGTGTGGTAGTGGACGTGAAACCCGCTGGCCCCAATGGAGGGTTTTTGCGCCATATCGTCCCCTTCCTCTAGCGTCCCACCTCATTAATAATGCATTCGCGAGAAATATGCCAGGTAGCTGGTGGGGCAGCCTGATTCTCCCACCCCACTGTTACCTCAGGCCTTCAATGATCCAGGGAACATATTTAAAGGGCTCTGCTGCAGTCTGAGGCCACCACACAGGTATCATCAGCCACGTCCTCTGTGGGTAGCCCTTGTTCCCGAGGAGCCAACCCTGCAGCCTCCCTGGACCCTGTAAGATGTAGGGGATCTGAGACCTGCTGAGAATGAAGGAGTTGTGGATACTCCCTGGCAATCATGCAGAGACCTGTAGGCTGTGTTTGTGGTGGTCACACACCAGTTGAACATTCAGCGAGTGGAAGCCCTTGCGGTTGACGTAGTTGACTGTTTGTTGCCACGAAGATCTAAGCGCCACATGAGCACAGTCAATGGCACCCTGCGCCTGTGGAAAACCAGAGATGTGCGCAAGTCCTAGTGCCCTTACTTCCTGGCTTTCCTGATTCTGGTCAAAATGCACAGAGTTCTGTGCCTTCACAAAGATGTCCATGACCTTCTGGATAACTTGTGCTTGGAGACTTGCGAGATCTCACACAGGTCGCTTGTGGAGCACTGGAAGAAGCCACTGGCATAAAAATTGAGTGCTAGTGGTCACTTTCACGTGGATGCCTTCCATGACCCTGTGGAGCCAAATCCTGCATCAGGTGACATATGTGACTGACCAGTTCCTTAGACAAGCGCAGTCTTCAGCGACACTGGTTCTCAGTCATCTGCAGGAGTGACAAGCACCGTCTATAGGCCCTGGGTCTAGTGCAGCACCTACGAGCGATGGCTCTCTGTTGATTTTCTGCTGCGACCCTGCTGCCCCATCATCGAGGGAGGTGCTCCTTCCTTTGCTGAGCTAGGCACCTCTGCCACACCCTTCTTCTTCTCTGTTCCCTGTTACCATGAGGCATACCACTAAATCACCAGGATCCATGATCCTGATGTTCTCCTCCTGCAGGATCAAAGAGGGAGATGCGTGGGTTAGCATAGGTGTCCTAAGAACCTTGCTTGGTTAAGTCTGAAGGCCGCTTCATGCATGCAGTAGAGTGCTGGCCACCACTTGGATGGCCAGTGTGTAGTGCACTTCATGGCTGTCCGAAACCCCACCCACATCCGCCCCACTCCATTGGTGGCAGCTTTGGCTACCGGACTTCCTGCTGTGCTCTCAGCTCAGGCTCAGGCATTCTCCTAACCTGCACTGTAAGGCTGCACTGTTAGCTTGACCATGAGGGATACTGTTCCAATCCTTAATAAAGACGTTGTGAGGGGCTCTGAGTGCCTCTACCAGCCATGACCACCTTTTGCAAGGGGATTCTATAACTTGCCCAGTTGGCCAATTGCTCTGCTGCCCCCTAAAATGCACATTTATTTGCAGTCTGCGTCTGAGAGGTGAAAAGTTCTGGAGCATTTGATAGAATATTTATGCTTTTGCATTGCTTGAGTGGGCAGAAAAGCTTCAGAGGCCCGACTCCAAGCATGGCAATGGAGCTGCCTCAGCTGCATTGCTGCAACGGCCTCAGCTGCAGAAGAATGCTCAAATTGACAAGCTTTTCCAAGTGCGTGGCCACTTCCCTCACCCCCCTCTCCCCCCACCACCCCCAGCATGTGCTTGTGTACGTCCCTCAGTATGTACTGCCTTGCCCCCCGGACCGCTTCGGCAAATGCTTGTGTACGTCCTTCAGTATGTACCGCCTTACCCCGCCACCAACCTCCGTATTCAAAGGATCATCCTTTGCCATTTCCACCAACTCCAGCATGAAGTCACCACCAAACATATCTTCCCTTCACCCCCCTGTCTGTATTCTGAAGGGACTGTTCCTTCTGGGACATTCTGGTACATTCCTCTATCACTCCCAACACCTTATCTCCCACCCCCCCAATGGCACCTTACCATGCAATTGCAGAAGGTGCAACACCTGCCCCTTTACCTCCTCCCTCCTCACCGTCCAAGGGCCCAAACACTCCTTTTAGGTGAAGCAGTGCTTCACTTGCATCTCCTTCTATTCAGTGCATTTGCTGCTCCCAATGCGGTCTCCTCTACATTGGAGAGACCAAACACAAACTGGTCGACCTCTTTGCGGAACACCTTCGGTCTGTCCGCATGCATGACCCAGATCTTCCTGTCGCTTGCCCTTTCAACACACCATCCTGCTCTCATGCCCACATGTCCGTCCTTGGCCTGCTGTAATGTTCCAGTGAAGCCCAATGCAAACTGGAGGAACAGCATCTCATCTTCCGGACTTAACATTGAGTTCAACAACGTCAGTCCATGAACTATCTGCTATATCCTCACCCCTTTTTTTATCCCTGTTTTCAATATTTATTTTTCTAACAAGCTCTCATTATTTCTT
The DNA here is from genome assembly GCF_964194155.1 of Cetorhinus maximus. Classification (NCBI taxonomy): domain Eukaryota; kingdom Metazoa; phylum Chordata; class Chondrichthyes; order Lamniformes; family Cetorhinidae; genus Cetorhinus; species Cetorhinus maximus. The sequence continues at coordinate 29,537,302 of NC_135900.1, forward strand.
CCTTTAGGCTCCACCCTACCATGTGGTTGCTATTAGGGGGCCTGTGCACGACTCCCACAAGTGACTTTTTGCCTTTACCATTTCTCATCTCTACCCAAACCGTTTCCACACCCTGGTTTCCTGAACTTAGGTCATCGCTCTCTATTGTGCTAATACTATCATTAACTAATAGAGCCACCCCTCCACCTTTTCCTCGCTTCCTGTCCTTCCTAAATGTCTTATATCCTTTAATATTCAGGTCCCAATCCATGTCCTCCTGCAGCCATGTCTCTGTAATGGCTATCAAATTGTACTTATTTATTTCTATGTGCGCTCTCAGTTCATCTGTTTTGTTTTGAATTCTTCGTGCCTTCAGATACAGAGCCTTTAGTTTGATCCTTTTATTCTTTTTATAACCTCTGGTCTCATCTGTTGATTTACTGTTAGATTTGTGCTCGCTATCCCTTCCTATCATGGCCTGTTTTTCATTTCCCATAATAATACCTTTCTCTTTTGCCTTGTCTCTACACTTGATTTACTACATCGTCCCAAATTTGATCCCTTGCCTCCACTACTTAGTTTAAAACCCTCTCTGCTTCCCTAGTTATACAGTTTGCAAGAACACCGGTCCCAGCACGGTTCAGGTGTAGACCATCCTAACGGTACAGATCCCAGTTTCCTCAATACTGGTGCCAGTGCCCCACAAACGAACCCACTTCTCCCACACCAGTCTTTGAACCACGCATTCATCTCCCTAATCTGATTTGTTCTATGACAGTTTGCACATGGCTCAGGTAATAATCAAGAGATTATGACCTTTGAAGTTCTGCTTTTTAATTTGGTGTCAAGCTCCTCATACTGACTAAGCAGAATGTCCTTCTTTGTTCTGCCTAAGCTGTTGGTGCCAACATGGACCACGATGATAGAGTCCTCCCCCTCCCACTGTAAGGTCCTCTCCAGCCCCGAACAAATGTCCTGAACCCTGGCACCAGGCAGGCAACACAGCCATCTGGACTCATGCTCTTTGCTGCAGAGAACGGTGTCAATCCCTCTGACTATACTGTCCTCAATTACCACTATGTTCTTTGTAACTCCCCCCACTTGAATGGCTTCCTGTACCACAGTCCCAGGCCAGTCAGCTCATCCACCCTGCAGCCCCCACTCTCATCCAAACAAGCTGAAAAAACCTCAAACCTGTTGAATAATTGCAAGGGCTGAGGCTCCTGCACTCCTGCCCTCTGGCTCCCCTTACCTGCCTCATAAGTCACACTCTCCTGTCTCTGACCACTGACCAAAGAAGACCCTCTACTAAGGGGTGTGACCACCTCCTGGAATAAAATGTCCAGGTAACTTTTCCCCTCCCTGATATGCTGCAGTGCCTGCAGCTTGGACTCCAGCTCCTCAACTCGCAGCCCTTCAGCTGCAAACACTCACTGCAGATGTGTTTGTCCTGGATCACACCGGTATCTAGAAGCTCCCACATCCTGCAATCGCAGCACATCACTTGCCCTGCAGTCTCCAATATGTGTTAATTAATTAATAATTGCTAATTAATTAATTATAATCAATAAAGCCCATGCCTCTTCCACGCCAGGTTTTGGCATTGCCAGTGAACTTTACAATACTGATAAAACAATACAGTACTTACAGTACTGATAAAACTAATAATACCTGTTATTGGTTTACCTGCTCCTCCTGCTGCACCAAAGTGGAAACCAAATACTGGAGGCTGAAAAAGAGTAGAAGTAAGAAAGCACCACCTCCCCACCCTTCACTGAACTCCCCACTCAGCACACTTTACTTCCTGCAGTAAACCTTACCTAAAGCACCTCTTTCCCCCTGTGCACCAAATTCCCACTTTGAACCAAATTCCCAAATATACTCACTTGGTCTCTGTCTCGCTCAGGCTGAAGCCTCCCCTCACTGACCGTGTGCCTCTAATGGCTGTTACCAGGTCTTATTGCAACATTTAAGATTTTGAGGGGGCTTGACAGGGTAGATGCTGAGAAGATGTTTCCTCTTGTGGGAGAATCTGGAACTGGGGGCACAGTTTAAAAATAAGGGGTCTCCCATTTAAGATGGAGATGAGGAGGAATTTCTTCTCTGAGGACCACTAATCTTTGGAATTCACTTCCACAGAGCGAAATGGAGGCTGAGGCATTGAATGTATTCAAGGCTGAGTTAGAGAGATATTTGATCTACAAGGGAGTCGAGGGTTTTAGAGGGGAGGCAGGAAAGTGGATTTAAGGCTACAATCAGATCAACCATTACCTTATTGAATGGCAGAGCAGACTCAATGGGCCAGATGACCTACTCCTGTTCCTATTTCTTTATGATCTTACAAATGTAAAATTTCCCACCTAGTGCCCAAATCTTTCAGTGTCTGAAATTGGGAGATGCACGTCAGGACCCTGCGGGCGTCCTGCACACACACACACACACACACACACACACACACATACATGCGTGGAAATTGCCTGGGAAATTTAAACTCTGAATGGACTGATTTACACTGCCTGGGGCCTTCTGTGAAAGACTTCAACACTGAACTCAGGGCAGAGACTTACTTGCATACTTGCCCTGGAAACGTTACAGTTTAATACCTGATCTAACTGAGTGATTTAGTCAGCGTAAGTGAACTGAGCATTACAACCAATGCCCCCCACCAGCATCCCCTCCACCCCCCCGACCATTTGACTGCTCCCCCAGCTACCCAACTATCCCTTGATGAGAACTAACAACCCCCCCACCATCCAACTACCACCCACTCACCTACCTCGCCCATCCACTAACCTGTTCACCCATTCACTAACCCTCTCATCTATTCACTCACCCACTCAGCCATTCACCTACTCATCCATTCACTAACCCACTCAGCCATTCACTCATCCACTCACCCATTCACCTACTCACTAATTCACTCACCCACTCACCCATTCACCTACTCACCCATTCACTCACCCACTCACCCATTCACCTACTCACCCATTCACTCACCCACTCACTCATTCAGTAACCCATTGACCCATTCGCTAACCCACTCACCCATTCATTCACCTGCTCACTCATTCAGTAACCCACTCACCCATTCACTAACTCACACTCATTCATTAAAAGACTTGAGCCCTCTAAAAACTTACCTGAATACAGCCGCTACTGTCATAAAAAGGGGACGTGACCTCCTTCCCTTGACTCTCCTTTGCTTGTCGGTCTTCTGTGTGAAAGGCTTTGCTGGTCCATTTTCTGCTTCAGCAGGGATTGGAAGATTAGAAGTATCGTCGGGTTGGAGAAAACTTTGCAGGCAGGGGCAATGTGCTCAGCATTGCTGCTGACGGAAGGTTTGGCCATACTGTATAGATGAAATGATAAGTAAATAATGCTGTTTAACTCATTATTAGGAGCATTTAAAATACAAAATGTTTAAAGCTTTGATATTTCTTAAAATGCTATTCAGGTTTACTTTCAAGCTAAAGTATAGCTATTGGGATTTCAGTCTCTATTGACCCTCCAGTAAAGGCAAGGCTTCTTCATTTGCTGCATGGGCTGGTATATAAAAAAGTTACTGTATCACTGAGCTGGCATCAATAATGACAGAATGTGAATGGCTAGTTGTTCATCATGTAAAAATACATCAATAAATTTCGACCTTCTCCAGCGATAAACAAATCCTTCAATATAGACACTTTAGGCCAGATTTTAAATTTGTTACGTGCTGGGAACTGGGTTGGGATGGGATTCTGGTGACGTATTGGAAACCTGGAAGTAAGTGCAGCACATCTATCAATGGCTTTTTAACCCAGTCACTGCACTATCATACGACTTCTGGGTTTCCTGACCAGTTAGCATCAATGGGCATGATAATTATTGGTATGTAGGATTTCAACACCAGTGCAATTTGAAGGAGTCTGGAATTGGGAACAAAAGAGAAAGAAGTGCCAGATGGAATTGAAGAATGCTTCCCGATCTATCCAGGCACCTGAAGCACAACTTCAGCATTCCAATGGCTTGTTTGGTAACGCATCTGGTCATCATATGGCATTCATTGTATCATCACATTTGAAGTGGGTATCCCTTTTCCCCAAGCAGAAAGCTAGTAACTCTGCTTCTGGGTGTGAAGACATTTTGGATGGTGGACTGCTCCAGGAAGAAAGCATCATGGCGGCTGCCCTTGAAACATGTGCTCACCCACATAAAGATCTTCTTGTGGTTGTACATCTGCTGCACATTGAACCTCGAATGAGGACCAAGATGACCAAAGCAGCAGGAACAGAACCAGCAGCTGCAGGAGCTGCACCAACAGCACAAGAGCAGCAGGGCCTGCACCAAGAACAGCCCACACTCACAGACCTGCAGCACCACAGGACAGAGGGGATGAGCAGAGAGGTGCAGCTTGCAGGAGGCCAATAATAAACTTCCTCAATATGTTGGAATATCAGTGTCTCAGGAGGCTCAGGGCATCATTTCAGTGGGGCCAGGCGGAAGCCTTTGCGGTTGATGAGCTCTGTTGGGTGATTTGCGGTGCACGGATTGCCACATTTCTGCAGTTGATGATGCCCTCCAGCCCTGGGAAAGAGCCAGAGCCACAAGCCCGACCACTCGCTCATTCTGACCAACATCACTGGAGGACGAGTTGACATAATTGCCAGAAATGGCAAAGAAACAGTTAGTCACCTGTCTTATGCATTTGTGAGCCTCTGACTATGCGATCTTGTAAAAGTCTCCAGCATAGTCCTGGAAGGGTTCAGAGGCAAAAACATTGAGGGTGGTGTCGACTTTGAAAGCCACAGGTAAAGTATGGCCACCCAGGTTCAGTTAGCAGCAAGTCTCATTCCAGCAAATAGTAAATGTCTGGCCCCACCTGAAATGATGCCCTGAGCCTCCTGAGACACTGATATTCCAACATATTGAGGAAGTTTATTGTTGACCTCCTGCAAGCTGCCCCTCTCTGCTCATCCCCTCTGTCCTGTGGTGCTGCAGGACTGTGAGTGTAGGCTGTTGTTGGTGCAGGCCCTGCTGCTCTTGTGCTGTTGGTGCAGCTCCTGCAGCTGCTGGTTCTGTTCCTGCTGCTTTGGTCATCTTGGTCCTCATTCGAGGTTCAACTTAAAACAGCATAAGCAGTACCCATGCTGATCTGAGAGATCAGAGCTCCAAAGTGAAGCTGCCTTCAAAGATCTCTTCCTTCAAAGTCTGAAAAGTAACCTTTCAGCCCAAGTACTGTGAACAAACCCTTTCACACAAGCAGGTAAGAAAGCAGTTGTGAGTGCTCGACACTTATTAGCTTCAGCCTCCACAACTGCTACTTTCTTCTCACCTTGTTTTCACCCAGGGACCTATGGAGCCATTGTTAAACTCATGAACCCAAGTTAATATTATTGTAATTGAGTGACAACATATTTGAAATTGGCAACAAAGTCTCTCAGGGAGATTTGTTTGCACGAAGCCTAATGCACTTCAGTTAAATGTAGAAGTTGACAGTTTGAAGCCTGCATTCACCTTTTTCCAAGATAATTTCAACCCTGCCACCTGCACCCAAACCACATGTTCATGCATGCTAAAATTCCCCCCAATTTACTAGAAGAGATCAGCAAAACTAATTAAGCTTTATAAAAGACCAGAACCTTATCACATTAAACAAATAGCTGACAATGGTACGAATGAAGTGGAAGGGCATTGTTTACACAAATTCAGTTCCTCCTGATAGGAAGTGCTTCAATTACCTCGCACAAGCAGGAGTGATGAATATAACAAGCAGAAGCCGTGGAGATCTGCATAGTTGGGTCTCGGGGAAATTCAAGCTAATTCAGGCAAAGATTGTAGGAGGCTGATTGGGAGTCATTTTATTTAAGTCAAGGTATGTGGCCACCGATATGGGGAGGCATAGCAGTTTCATTATTTTGTAATATTATGTAAAGGTAAGAGAGTAGAAATCGGGCCTTCTTGCTTCTGTTTAATGTGTATACAATGGACAGGGACCAGTGTCCTATGTCCAAGGAAACCTGAAAAACATTTGATATAAAATTGGCATCAGATCTCTTCCATTTGTCTTTGAGGACTGAACACCTGTTTTAGGTCCTCTTACAGAAATTGGTGTGCAGCCTGTGTAGCAAAGTCACCAATTCAAGATAAGTTTTTCTTTGAAGCACTTCTCCCAGTTCAGCAGTATTCTTGCCTGTGGCTGCTGGCTGCAGTCCTCCACTCCCCCACCCTCCTAGGACTTAACTGAGGCCGCTGCCTGTAGGCATGCAGCCTGAAATTCATTGCTGCAGAAAAAGTCAGCTGCCTGTGGAGACACAACAGATGCCAGTGTCTGACCCAGATTATTTAGATCAGACCTTCTAATATGGGCATGCTTTGCAGCTGCATTATTACCTGCATGCCTAAAACTGGGCACTAATGCATTTTCACCCCAAGTTGTACTGTTTAAGCATGTAAACCTGAACAGAACTGTTGCTCTGTATGTTCACATGTTGTGAAACAAATCAGCTTAATGATTCATAACTGGCCTTCTTCTGCCAAGTGTTTTCTCAGTCTGTCTTCAAGTAGGTTGAAGAAAAAGCACCCATGTGCAAGAGATGTGAATATCTGGTTCACATCACAAGGGGGTACAATTGTCATACCCCTGGATTTTCCTGTCGTATAAATATAGGTATTTGGTCTTACAGCTGCACCCCTAAACTTTAAACACCCTGTCTATTTTTTGGGTCCGTCTGGCTTTGCTGTACCTGACAGACTAAGGTAAGACTCTAAACTTGTAACAATCACACAGACACACAGGCTGGAGTATGGTTGGACTGGGAAATGTCACTATGGTGCAGTGGGAAATGTTACTGAGATTGGGCATGAGGCACAGTTGAACAGAACTGAGGGAACTCCGCACTTGGTTTCTCTCTACCTGACCTAGAAGTGCTCCATGCTGACATTGGTCATTGTTACTGATGTGGAATTTAGCCTTACAGAATTCTAATATTATGGAAGATGAAATAGCCTGGAGATGAAATTGTCAATAATTTTTAAAAAGACATACAGATCCTTTCACTAAAGACACTGCTTTGTGTTGAATCAACAAATGTATGGCATAACAAAAACAGAATTACCTGGAAAAACTCAGCAGGTCTGGCAGCATCGGTGGAGAAGAAAAGAGTTGACGTTTCGAGTCCACATGACCCTTCAACAGAACTGAGTGTAATTAGGAGAGGGGTGAAATATAAGCTGGTTTAAGGTGGGGGGTGGGGGGAGAGAAGTTGAGGGTGGGGTGGTTGTAGGGACAAGCAAGCAGTGATAGGAGCAGATAATCAAAAGATGTCACAGACAAAAGGATCAAAGAGGTGTTGAAGGTGGTGATATTATCTAAGAAAAGTGCTAATTAAGAATGGATGGCAGGACACTCAAGGTACACCTCTAGTGGGGGTGGGGTGACAAGACTGACAAGGTATTAGTTGTAGATTTAAAAATAATGGAAATAGGTGGGAAAAGAAAAATCTATATAAATTATTGAAAAAAACAAAAGGGAGGGGGAAGAAACGGGGTGGGGATGGGGGGAGGGAGTTTAAGATCTAAAGTTGTTGAATTCAATATTCAGCCCGGAAGGCTGTAAAGTGCCTAGTTGGAAGATGAGGTGCTGTTCCTCCAGTTTGCGTTGGGCTTCACTGGAACAATGCAGCAAGCCAAGGACAGACATGTGGGCAAGAGAGCAGGGTGGAGTGTTAAAATGGCAAGCGACAGGGAGGTTTGGGTCTTTCTTGCGGACAGACCGCAGGTGTTCTGCAAAGCGGTCCTTACTTCAACACTGACGAAAACAAGTGACCAAGAGCAGGCACATACAATTCAAATTGCAATAAATATTCACTTAAGCATGGTTAGTTTACTATGCGATAGTAGGGATATCACTAGGAAGATCTATAAAACTCTTTAGAAATTTATTTGGGGGCAATAAAGGTATGTAACAGAAAAGGGAATTATAGGTTTTTCAAGCTTGCTAAGTGGAGATTGACAACTAGTTTATGGTAGGCACTTTTAAAGCTTTAACAATATTTTAAAAATCTCAAGTACAATAATAGTTTGCTTTCAAAATTTAAAACAGTATTATTCCTCTATATGGCTTGTACAGGCTAATTTCCGCACTAATATCGCTTAATGAATAATGAGATTCATGGTCAAAGCCTTCACAAATAACAATATGAACTCTGGTTAATTCTAATGGGAACCCAGCTCCTTATAATCATGTCTTCTACTTCTAAATTATTTTCCTACATCATGATTTGTCTATGCTGGAGACAATGACTAGATTTTCAGCTTCTGATCTAACTGGTTTACAATATTCTGTTCAATAAAGCTGAATTAGTGAAAATTAAGGTGTCAGGTAGTGCACAAAAAATCTCAACCAGCATTTAATATTAACCAGCAATTCTGGAATTGTAACTGAATTCTATGTTTGTATCTCTCTGTACTTTTGTACAAATAGGCCTAAAAAGTTGGCCCATAATGTCATGAGTCTCAGTGCTACAGGTACCATTTTAGTACCACACCATTTCCACTCACTGTTAGTGCCTCACACACCAAACACCATCTTGGTGAGCATGGGCATTATGAGGATACACGGGAAGTAGGCAGGACAGGCAGATTGTGTTGTCAGTCAGCTTGCAACACTGATTGCTACTGGCTCTAGTTATTGCCTTCCCTTAAGCATGCACAGCTAAACATGCCTTCAGCAGCAGGAAGGAACCCACCTCCCACCAGCGCTATTTAAAGGGATCATCAATAACTTGCAGATTATTTTCTGATTATTTTCTACTGGCTCTTTTTGAGTTTGTGTAAGTCCTGGGTATCTTGAGGAGTTGGTTACATTTGACAATGCCTGTAGGATGTGATGCTGCACATGGGGAAGGCATTGCTTGTGACTGCAAGGGCTCCCAGTCAAGGATGCTATAATTCCAATTCCCTTTGAGTTGCAGTATGAGTGGTAGAGAGCTGACAGAGGCTCTGTATGCCAGGAGAGGGGACTTTATTCTATTCTCTCTGAACGAAATAAACAGGGAGGGAGTGCACATAACTTCACCAGAAAAGTGGCCTTCTCCATGGTGTAGGTCCTACTGACTGCATGCAAGTGGCTTTGTGGGTAATGTATTTCAATGCTGAGATATACCTTAACCGCAAATGTTACCATTCATTGAATGTGACCAAACTCAGCAAATCATGCAGGTGAATACCCATTACCTTGGCAGTAGTCATGACGCAGTCATTCTGCTCTGGTTCGCTGCTCCATCATTCTTTCAGCCACAATGTCAGGATAGAGGGTGGCTGCTAGGCACAAAGGCTATCCACTTCATATCTGGCTTGTGACTCAACTCTTGTGCCTCCACTCTGCCTCCACATGGCTAGCGTGCATACGATGAGAGACGGGCAGCCCAAAGAAACATTGTTGTACGGAAATGATTGGAATGCTGAGGCAATTGTTTCCATTGACCCTTGACCTTTCTCATGGGGCCCTCCAGAACTTGCTGGAGTGGGTGTCCAGTTTCCTGGTTGTCTGCTGCATCCCCCTCAAGCTGGCCACCATGAGGGCACAGCCCTTTCCATCAAGGATCGGGAACATATACATTCCACATGGACTGTCCATGAGTTCCTAATTTTATTCTAGTTCCTGTGAACACAATCCCAGGTCCCCATTGTACAACAGTCCTTATCATTCCTCCATTATAGACAGTATACTCTTACCCACAATCCTGAAATAAAAACAATTATTCCACATTAGCTTTATCCAACAAAACATCCAATATTCTATACAAAATCCAACTAATCACCCTGATGCATTCACTTAGTGCCTGACTTGCAGGTGCCTTTACCTGTCCTAGTGCTCCTGTGCAGTGCTACCCCAGTGGCTGTAGCACGGCTGAAGAAAGCTGCTGACTTGCAGTGGGGGACCTTTCTGATGGCCTTGTAGCAGCTCTGGGCCTAAAAGGCTTGGCTTTGGGCTGCACCACTTTATAATAATTGATAGCACTCTAGGCTGGCTGGCTGAATGGCAACAGCGAGGGCACTGGCAGAACGATAGGGTGGGAAGGTGAATGCCATCTTACTGAGAGAGGACAGCATGTTCATAATCCATGGAGCCACTACCATCTCAGTAATCCCAGTAATGTTTTGGATGACAGATTTTTGGACTGTTGGGAGACACTGGAAGCCCCTTTAAGCACTGAGTTCCGCAGCAGCCCCATCCTGTGTAGCAGCAAGCTGAGCTTGTATGACATTCGTCTGAATTGCCACTGCAATCCTCAAATATTGGATGGATTCTGCTTGTTCTGCAATGCAAATTGAGACATTGGCCATGGAGCACTGGAAAGTATGGGCTCCAAGCTCTCCGCTAACCCTGTGCAATGTTGGAGCTGGACTCCTCCAGGTTCCTTGACAGTGACAACGGACTTTCTGGTAGGACAGTCAGTGCACCAGGCATTCCTGTGTGTATGCTCATCAGTCTTTTCCTATAACCCATCAAAGTCCTCATCTGAATCCTCCGCAACAGAACTTGGCCTCTGGGGAGCCAGTACCCACACAATGGACAGAATTAGTCCTTCGGCAGACTTGCTGAGTTTTTCCAGGTAATTCTGTTTTTGTTTTGTTTTGGATTTCCAGCATCCGCAGTAGCTTTTAGCTTTTTGTTTTTAGAATTAGTCCTTGTTGGGCGGGCTCGGCAGAGGCAGTTGGGAAGCCGACTGCCTCCCGTGATCGGGGCTGGACTGAGATTTCATGCTGACGGGCCAATTAAGGCCCGCCCAGCGTGAAATGCAAGCGGCAGCGCTCAGCACTGCCTGTGTGGGTGGGTGGGGAGTGCGAGCATGAACTTTGCGCATGCGCATGAGTGCGCACGTGCAAATTTCCCTGACGCACAGAGCTGCCTTAGGGAGATGAACATTTTTCCAAATATAAAATAAAGACTTCAAAAATGTAATAAAACATGTGACTCTGTCATATGAACAGGGACATGTTATAAATGAAATGCAACATTTTAAATTTTATTTTTATTTGTTGTTGGAAACCTCACCCCGCCTGTTAATGAGGATTCCTAAAAAGTGCAAAGGCCGTTTGGCCTTTTCGTCTGCCCGCCAACCGTAAGGTTGGACGGGCAGTGTATAATTTCTTTGAAGTACCTTTTTAATGGCCTTTTATTTGTCAGTGGGCATGCTGCCAACTCTGGTGCGCGCCCGCCAACCGAAATATCGCACGACTGCGCGTTGACGTCGGGATGCTCGCCCAATGTCAACGCGCACCATTTTACGCTTGAGCGGGTCGGGCGTGTGCCCGCCCGCCAATGTAAAAAAGTTTTAACCAATCTTTGTCCCTGCCCTGGCTGCAGCCCATCTGTGCCAAGTGACAGACCATGTGCAGATCCCAGCACTATGCTATGTCCTAAAGTATATGCAGTGCCAATATCTGAGCTGGTAGCTGGTGACTGCCAGTGTCAAACCGAATCATGTGTTTCTTCTTCATTAGTCCCTTCTTCCTCCAGGAGTTCAACCTCCCGCACCACTACCTGGCCAGGTGGCAATTCTTGAGTATCTAAATCGTAAAGGGGGCAGTGTTGGGGTGAGGGGAGGTGGCAAGCAAGAAGTGCATGCAGCTTGTGAAATGAAAGGATGAAAGTGGAATGTGAGAAGTTGGATTATGGAGGATCAAACTCTCCTCTTCTGTGATTTCAATCCCGCTGCTGGCCATAGCCTCAGTGACGGCATGCCAATGATTTCTAGCACTGGCTCTTCCATGGGGGTAAGTACATGTAATCATGATTGCCCCTTTAAATGCTGCCGCCTCCAATTATGTGTCACTTTATCCCACGAGAGAGCGAAGTATGTCACTGAGTGTAGTGCAATGTGTTTCATGTGCCTGCCGCAGTTAAATAGCTGGTAGTGTGTGCAAGTTGTGAGGTATAGGTGTCAAGCTTGCAGCAGTGTGAAGTGTATGAGGAAGCGGTGAGGCTATAAATGTAAGGTATGAGTCATGATTGATAGAGATTGTTGATGGGTGAGCGAAGAAGGTGAGTTGAATTGAGCAGTCAGTGTGTGAGGCTGGTGGTGCAGTTGATAGGATATGGCATTTGAAGATGTATTTACTGACCCTGACCACTCATGCGAGGTCATTAAATTTCTTGCAGCACTGCACCCAGGTCCTCAGGGATATACTGCTGGCATTGACCACGATGGCTACCTGCTCCCATGACCTTCTTACTAACTCTCTGGAGGGCCTCCTGACACCTGAAGGAAAAGGATCCTGTGCCCCTCCTGCACCGAGGCCTCCAGCCCTGCATCAGAGAACCTTGGAGCATGCTCTCTGGTCTGTTGCACCATTTTTTGAGGTCTTCCTGTTCTTTAACTTCACTTTCACCACTTCCAGCCCCTGCTGTAGCCAAAGTGCACCTCGCCTTTAAGTCGTGAGGGCTGGTTTTAAGTAGTGCTAGCCTTGCCCAAAGTTGGGTTTCCTGCTGAGGCGTGCAGCCACTCAACAGTGTATTCAGCACTGGCCTGCCTGCCTCTGACATTATAATGAGTAGGCAACACAAATTTTGCATGCTGTCTGCGTTACATTGAACGGGTGGGGGGGTACTCACACATTGTGATCCTTGTACCCTATTTGAGGTGTCATCCAATTTAGTCCCCATAATGTCTAATGATTAATATTAATCATTCAAAATGAACTCTATCAGAAATAATTCTTTCTTAAAAAGCTATTTATCTTTAAGAATGTTTCTATTAGGATTTTACGTTAAGCCCAAGGTTTCTGGGTTTGGTGGAACTATTTTAAGAATTTTGAGTTAAACGTTTAATCCAGGGCCTCTTAGCCTCAAGATATTCTAAATTTATTGCAAAGAGTTGCTTGCTTGCTGTACCTTGCAGTCCAATAATAATTTACATCTTTGATTAATTACTGTGGTTCTGAGATATGTAAATATTCCACTTTCAGAGAAACACAGCGTGAAAACCACATCCTTGAACAATGTGGTTCATCATCATCAATGTTTCAGAAAAAATAATATTAGTACTTCCGATTCTTTCTGCATGATGTCTTTGAATTGAAAAGATTCTTCCTTAGATTCTACTGGTTTGTCGGTTGTCTGGATACAATGGAATGCATAATTTCTGCTAGAATATGTGACAATACATTTTAATCTCCATTACTAATATTTTAGTAATGTAATATAATGCAATATTTATATCTATGCATTGACATATGGGGCGGAATTTTCTGGTCCTGTTGGCATCAGGCGTCATGGTGGGCATGAGCAGACAATATGGTGGGAAGGCCAAAAATCGGTTTCACAACATTGTGAAGCCAGTTTGCAATTGTCCGCGCCACCCGTCCATGGCATTTCCTGCCACCGCATGTCGAGAACTTCATTGTCACACATGAACGCATGTCATTATAAGCCCAGCTCACTGGATCAACCTCCCCTCCCCCATGCAGTTGGTACTGACAACCTCTGGCACCGCCTCCCAAGCCTGAGTGGTGAGACTGATGGGCCTCCTGCGGCCAGAGGTAGGGTAGAGGACATCGCAGCAGGCTCCAAATGTGTCCAGAAGGTGTCCTATGGATGCGTCACTAAATCGGGGGGGGCTGTGGTCTTCTTCCTTTTCGGGGCCATGCCTTTCGTGCAGCAGTCCTGAGCTGGAAGAACTGAGAGGTATGCGTGTGGCTGCACTTTAAATATTGCGCCTGGCATGATGAAGCGGCGAGGTGACAGCATGGTGGGTGAATAAGAACCCGCCCACCATCGAAATGTGTGTTTTCTGGGAATGCATGATTAATGAGGTGGGATTGGGAGAATATAGGGTGAAAAGCCGCCATTGCAACCAATGGGTAAAATGTTCTCTTTCCCCACCCGCTACCGCACTTAGTCCAAATCTGGGACGATTCTGCCCATAGTGGCAGCATAAATTTGGAGTCAAATCTTAATCTGAACCTAGAAATTTGACCACACCTGAGAGTGTGATCCAAAAGAGCATATGACCTTTATTGATATATTTGTTGAGGTTTATATACTTCCACTGTACAGCTTGGGAATCGATGGAGAAGCCTGATCCTATATAATTTTCGGGGGTGGAATGAGCATGCACAAGCTGCCTGCCATTCTGGAACCTTAGTTACCTGTAAAATGGGTGAGGCGTGATCGAGTGCCTAGGCTGTTAAAACCAATTAGATGCAATCTCTTTCACGAGGGTATCTCAAAATATGGTAAAAAAAAGGTGTGAAATCCAGGCCAATGTATGAAGTGAAAATTTGCATTTGGTATTTACGTTTAAATTGCAAAATTGGCTTGAATCTCAGGAATGCATTGCACATATGAATACAAGTGATGTACAAAAGAGACTAACATATAAAGTTAGATTTTATTATGTGATACTGAACCCTACACATGCTGACAATTTTGATCTCGGTTTTGGTTCTGGAGAGTTTTTGAATTTTCGGCACTGGATAACCTTTAGAATACGACCAAAGGTTGAATTACGTATATAAAATCTGCAGTGAATAAAAGCTTTCTCAAGTGGAATGTTTAGTCCAAACATAATCTTCATATCTAAAATTCTAAATGTTTTTTGCCTAGCTTTCAATTCTCATTCTAGAGAGGGCAATCAAACTTGCAATAGTTTATGGTTAGGAAAGCAGTAATTTCTGTAAACATATTTTACATTTCTGTTTTATGTTCCTTTTCTACAGCGAGATTTATGAGTTATAGCAGAGATTTTTCCGGGTCTGTGCCCAGGCACAATTGGCGGAGTTTAATGCTGCTCCCCAGAGGCAAGTTTGGCGACGGGGAGAGACATTTGATTGGGCAGGAGGGTGCAGGGTAGGCATCCTGTTCCCTCCCCACCTCTACCCAATTAAATCAGGGGCAGGAAAGCTCCTGGATGGCTTTCCTATCCGAATGCTGACTGATGCCCTTAAGTGGAGAATTAATGCCCTCTTAAGGGCCTCATTCTGCTGCTGCTAGTATTCAACCAGTGACGGCCAGGGGATTTGCCTTCCAAGGAAACCAACAAGCAATCCCTACTTGGGCAGTGGGGGGCAGCGATCCCTTTTTCAAAGATACTCAGTGTCTGATCAAGCAACCCAGCAATGGGAAAGGGGGCACCTGCTAAAAGCCTCTGCCCTTTCTTCTGAGCCCCCCTCCCTTCCTTAGCCGATGACCCCTCCCAGCGACCCCCGTCCAGTTCACACTCACCTATGGTCTGGTTCCTTCGGCAATCCCAGGCCTCTCTCTGGGTGCTTAACAGCAGCAGCCACTGCTCCTGGTGGCGCTGCCTGCAATGGAGAGCTTCCGGCATCTGATTGGCCAGCAGCTCTCTGTGGACAGGATTTCCGCTGCGGTCCTAAATCCTGGGGAAGGCCCAACACTGGCCAGTTAAGCGTCTGATAGGTACTTATCCCGTTAGGCCTTCCCAACAAAGGTGATGTGGGAACCCCACAAGTTCTCCAAGGGGCGGATGTGATCCCCATTACCAAGATTAAATACTGCCCAACTGTATCTCCTGCGAGCTGACATATTTAAGTACAGCAATACATAGAAGTTGCAATCATGGAAACAGGCCATTTGCTTTCACCAGTTCTCGTTGGCATTTACTCTCCATGCAAGTATTGCCTTACTAAAGAAGTCATTCTATTTGAGTGAGGCTCTAAAGTCAGTGCCCACAGCCTCTGTAACTGTGGAGGGTGAAACAGAGGCACAGCCATCACTCAAAGCACCGTACACTTCAACATAGATCACTGAGCAGTCACCAGGAGCTGGAGCTTTGGCTGAGTTTGCTTTCTCTTTTAACCTTATTACTCAGTTGTTGCCCGAGTTGAGATCAGCTAACCTAGTATAGGCGATGGATTAAATATTGACTTAAAACTACAAAAACGTTTTTATTAAATATAAACTCTTTATTTACCCATTCTTCTCTTCCCATTATATTTCCCTTAATGTTAACTATACTTTTCCTGTCCACAGAAATTTCGCTTATCTATTTCACCCTTTCTCTCCTAAAGAAACGAACGCCTTTTATTTAAATGTTTTCTTTCCCTAGGTTCAAACTGTCCATTTGGAGATGGAGCAATTTCCAAAAAAGTCCAGTGTGTGGCTGTAAATGGAATCTCATGGATGGCTTTTTCAGTCAATTAAACACAGAAAGTTGAAAGATTGACAATGGTCAGAAGAGGCCAAGAACACAAAAGATCATCAGCTTATGCTGCAGGTGCCAGTTCCCGGGAACAAACCATACTTTGGTAAGATACAACAGAGATCCACAGCATTGAAAACGAATGTTACCATATCCTTGACTGCATTTTGATCATGCTTGATTGTCTTACGGCTGATACTAGTTCGAATATTTGTCTCTTTAAACCACTGGTTTTCAAATTAAGGTTTGCTAAACCCTGGGTTTCAGGGAGATTGTGATGCAGGGCCTGCCCATGGGGGGGTGATATGGTTGACCTCCCAGGGTAGTGTGGTCAAGAGTAAGCAAATGAGTGGCGGCCCAAGGTGTGCTCTGCTGCCATGTGCTCCCCTGCTCTCCGTACTCCTGCTCCCTTCCGCTCCCGCTCTCTGCGTGGTGAGCTTCCCAATTGATCCTGCTCTCTTCCTGATCCTTCAATACTTTCTCCTTGTTCTCCTATCCCCAGGCTCCTGCTCTCCCCACGCTCCTGCCAAATAGACAGACTCTGCAGTGAGAAGCAGTCACACCCATCTAACTGATATCTGTAAGTAACCACCTGTTTTCTTATTAACATTATTGAAACACACTTTACATGCAAAATTTACAAATTATGAAAATTATGTAGTGTTATATTTTAGCTGGGATGTCCATAATTATTATTCCATTTGAAAATGGTCCTTCAGCCAAAAATTTGCAGATAGGAAAGAAGCCATTTTGGTTGTTCATGCAGGAGAATATGTTATGACTGCAGGCGCTGTACATACTTTGTATCCACACTTTAAAACAGTCCAAAGAAATTATAGCTCATGAATACAAATAGATAAAATTAATTTTTCCTGAAGCAAAGTCCAACTGAGTTATATAGCTCAGTGGCAACAGTTATATAACTCTATGGTATCCTTCAAAGAATTAATGGATAAAAAGGAAGCCATAATGTCTTGCTGGTGATGATGACTCTAAGATTGCAAGCTATATTTTACCAGAGCACAGCAGCACATTATTCAGAACGCTTGGCAAACAATTTTGAGCATTAGTGTACTTGATATTAAAATTAAAATTAGAAAAAGGCTATCCAATGTTGTATGTGCAAAAAGACATAGCTGAAGTGGGCTATGTGATATATTACAGATCAAGCAGGTAAGATGGTATTATGAGTTGTTGAAGGTTATCAGCATCACTTGACCTAAACTTGATTCTGTCCCTAAAGCAAGAGCCTGCACTAGAACTGTTTTGTTCCATATAATGTGTACAGATGATGTTCATAGGCTGTGTTTACTTAGATTTCAACGAGTGCTTTCTTCACTGGTGGTGCTAATACTAACAAAGTTAATCATGGATCTTGTTCATCTTTCAAGGCAAAGATGATCATGTTCTTTGCCTAGGGCATTTGACAGGGTTCCAGTGGGTTGTAGGTGATGGCTAAGGCCAATATGTGCCCAGGAGGCTCTGCCACAAATAGGACAGGATACTTTAGACGATTGAGTTTTGGATCAGTTGCTGGCCCAGAATTTCCTCTCTTTATATTTTCTCTCTGCCTCTGATATGCGCTTGTTTCCAAAGGAGGCCACACACTTTTTTATTTGGTTGTGCCAGGCTCTGTGATCTTTGTTTTATTATGCCTTTGTCCTCTAGAAGGGGTTCTTTGGGGCTTACCTATTCTCCCAGAATAAGCTGCTTGAGGCTGAAGTTTGTTAAAACTATTACTCTTCGTTTACAGCTACTATGTACATATGTGGAACTCTACATGAGGTTGGAACTTCTCCTCCCTCTACATCTCTGTTACTCAATGATATGATGCTACATCATCATGACATTAGCATCATGTGCTTCTACTTTACTCTACATCTCCCCTAAGTCTTTATCCCTATCACATTTACATCTTCCTACAATCCTGAGCAATCTTCACCCAGGATTTGAAGTCAATAACAAAACTCCTAAATTAAGCCTTAGAATGTCCTTGTAGCACTTCCTCTGGCTGCCATGACAGTGCACCCTAGACTTAAGCTCTCCATAGAAGGTTTGCTTTGGTAAATGACAGTCAGGCATTCTGGCCACATGACCAGCCCAACTCCTCTGCGACTGTCTCCATATAGTGTGGATGTTTGGCATGCCAGCTCCAGTGAGCACCTCAGTGCCTGGTATTTTGTCCTGTCATCTACTTCAGAAGCTTCTGAAGGCAGCTGAAATTAAAGTAGTTGAGCATCATTTTATGCATCATCGTGTGGGCCCGCCCCTGCGTGCTGACCAGAAGATTCAGGCCAATGTTTATTGGGTATTTCAAAGCAAAGTTAGTCTTTACAGGACCATAAAGCCTGCCAATAATCCATCCAGGCCCACCCCATACAGAAGACCTTGTAAAAGGCTATGGGAGATCTCAGTGCAGTATATGATGGAGAGAAACTCCAAAGAGGAGACCGATGCTAACACCCTTGGGTAGGTTGAGAAGTTGTGAAGACATGATGCACTGAGAAGAAAAGAAAAAGATGGAAAAAGAAAGCTGTTCACATGTCAGCTGTCCTGCCTGATCTGGAGCAATACTCACTACTTGTCATAGTCATATGTTTTTGCTGTATAACTATTGTGTTATTTCCATTTTAAACTCTGATTAAACTCAGCAACCCCACCATATTGCTTGCAGTCGATCCTGATTGGTTAGTTATTGATGAAACAACAAATGCCCTACTTGATTCTGCTCTGATACCCTAAAATATAAGGCCAACAAACACACCTGTGCTTCTGTTGAGAACTCTGAACAGAACAGGAATTGAAAATGGGTCCGATTTGGTTTATGTGGAAAAACAATGATTTTTATTCTGAAAGATATTTGCAAACCCTCAAGTTGTTATGGGTATATTATATCCATTCAGACTGGAGCTATAAGACCTTTTTACCAAGAGTAATAAAGCACATAAAAGATATTTATTTTCTATTGCAAAAGTAAAACACAGCACATGCTGGAAATCTGAACTATAAACAGAAAATACACAGCAGATCAGGAAGCAGGGAGGGGAGGCAAGAACAAAAGAGATGGTCTGTGATATGGCAGAAGGCATCTTCCATACAGGTGCTTCTGATGTGTCTTCCTTTTTAATCAAGTGAGGATACACCTCTACTGTGCTTGATAGAGCCCTCGACTGTGTCTGTTCCATTTCCTGTGTTTCTGTTCTCAGCTCTTCCCCGTTCCCCCAGAACGTTGATAGGGTTCCCTTTGCCCTCATTTTCCAACCCACCAACTTCCATATTCAATGGATCATCCTCCACCACTTTTGCCATATATAGCATGATGCCACCACCAAACACATCTTCCGCTGCCCTCCACTTTCAGCACCCCAAAAAGGAATGTTCCCTCCATGATACCCTGGTTCACTCCTCAATCACACACAATGCCCCCTCCCCTTCCCACAGTGCAAGCACAGGGCATGCAACATCTGCTGTTTTAACTCCTCCCTTCTGGCATCCAGGAGTCCAAACCTTACCTTCTGGTAAAATTGTAAAATTGTACTTCTTTCAACTTAGTATACTGTATTCGCTGCTCATGATGTGGTTTCCTCCGCCCTAGGGAAACCAAATGCATATTGGATGACGCTTTGTGGAACACACCTCCATTCAGTCTGCAAACAAGACCCTGAGCTTTTGCTTGCTGTTATTTTAATTCTCTGGCCCACTCCTACTCTGACCTCAGCCTCCTATATCATTCCAATGAAGATCAACATAAGCCTGAGTAACACTTCATCTATTGGCACTTTACAACCATCTGGACTCAACACTGAATTCAACAGTTCCAGGTGATAACTACTGCTCCCATTTATCGGACAGCCGCTGCAGCTAACGATTCTTCTACTGCCATTTACACTTTCTTTGGACCCAACCTTGGTTTCTTTGCATGTCCTATTATCATCCAATTTTGCCTCACATCATCATCCCTTTCATAATTTAATTTCTTGTGCCTTCCACCCTCCCCTCCTCCTTTTCCTGCCTCTGTATTTGTTTTAAACTTGTTACATTTCTAACTTCTTCCAGTTCTTATGAAAAGTCATTGACCTGAAGCGTTAACTCTGTTTCTTTCTTCATAGGAGCTGCCAGACCTGCTGAGTATTTCCAGCATTTTCTGTTTCTAGTTCATATTTTATGCCTGAGTGAAGGAAATTGATGGTGACATACAAACTTCCGCCTTCCATATATAGCTGCAAAGACTATTAAATTTGGAACTGACAACCATCTGAATATTTTTGCCATTCCTAATCTGTGTGATCTAACTTTGAACCTAAACCATGCTTTGACAACCCCTCTTACGTTCAATGCAATGTTGATCTTTTACGCCAGAGGGACATTTGTCTCCTGAGGAGGCTGTGGAAATTTGTCAATTCTTTATTTTAAAATGTGCCAATGGGTAACAGATGCATTAGCAAAGTGCTTGGTAAGGTTCATTTATTTCTCTAGCTTTCCATAGAACATAGATCAAACCAAAATAGATTTTCACAGTTGCTAGCTTTTCCAAATATAAACAGGACAATGAATTATGGCACAAATTTATTCATGCTCCTCTCAGTAAATCAAATGATTTACAGAAGCAGGAAACAATATAATTTATTAATATCCAGGCAGTTGCTGGTGGCATTTGTGTTATGAATGCAGTGGTCAAATTTGTTGCTAATTCCTTATATTCTTGAAAATTTGGCTTTCATTCATTAATTTTAAAAATCAAGAGTGAAACATGTAGGGAGTTGTTCTTGACTATGTTATAGATGTCTCACATAAAAGTAATAATTTATGGCATGGGACCTGCACGAAGAGATATTGAGTACTTTTCAGATATTCACACTTTGACAATGGCTTCAAGCGAAAAGCCTGATTCATTACATAAGGAACACCCAGCGAGTGAACAAAAGGAGAAGTGTAGCAGCACTACATGCTCTACAACTCCTTGTACAAATCTTTTGGAAACTGATTGGTACAATGAGTTAAAACACAGTTTGTCTCATAGATCTGGATTTGAATTCAGTGCAAATTGATAGAATCAAAGTTGTCCTTCTCAAAATGATGCATTTTATGTGAAATTAGTTACCAAATACAAATAATTTTCTAGTCTGTAATTTAGCCATAAAGTTACTAACTCAACTCAGAGAAGGAAGAATTGTGTAGAAAATGGAGATATCACATCAGTGAGGCTGGGGTCAATATATTGTAACAGTGAAGGAGCTCTATAATATGTCCAACATATATTGTACCTGAATTAAGAATATTTGATACCAGCGATGGGTGAAATAAAGCAGGAAAAAAAAAATAATTCCAGTTCAAAGACCCCTTATCCATAAAATTTCCTTATTTTAAAGATGCTGATATCAAATTGTTGCTACAGGCCTAGAAAATTATGAAACCTATGTCTAATTTGCTGTACTGGCTTACATGGTTAAACCTCAGCCTCCATCATTGCAATAAACTTCCAGTAAATAGTATATATGATTTCTGTCAGAACAGGAATCCATGTCATGAGAATGAGCTGAATTTAATGGCTGGGATGATGGCCCTGTCCAGCGGCTAGGAAGTCGGTGGCAACCCCGCTGCAGCATTTCTTGGAGCCTTGATGGGATTAAATCTCTATCAGACGGCCTGCTTCCTGCCGTCGAGGTTCCTGGCGCTTTCAAGACGAGGATCCTGCCTTCAAGAGCTGCTGGCCAATCAGAGGGTGCCACTGGGAGGGCTGGTCACTGCAGGGACTGCAGTTAGCCTGGGACCAGGAACAGCGTCAGAGTCCCAGAGGCAAGGTAGTGGGTTGGGCTCACTGGTGCCAGTGTCATGGCAAGGGATGGGGGGTGTCAGCGTGGAAGGTGGTGGGGGAAACTTTCAGTACCTGGATGAATCCACTTGAGGGCCTCAATTGGCCTAGGGGGCAGGAAAGTCATTGTCATGCTTCCCCGTCCCTGAGTTAACTTGGGGGAGTAGGGAAGGTGACAGGTCCTCCACCATGTACCTTCCCATCCCATTTAAATGACTGGCTCCCAGCCTCCCAGTCCACTCGTGAGATTGGGCGTGCATTAAATTTCACCCAATATGTGTGGATCTGATATGAAATAAAGCACGGTGACGTGCTGTAGGTTGAGAACATTGTTTCAACTGCAGCTGTATTTGTGTAAAACAAATACTTCATCCTGTGCTACCAAAACAAAGGTTTTTACCATCTGAATAAATGTCTATGCTGTATTTAACATATTATGTTTTTCCAATGTAAGTATCATTATTTGTCTTGCATTAGCATTGGCTGTACGTGTTTGCTATAGCTCTATTTTGTTTTTTATTCCTATCTTCCCTAACTGTTGTTATCATCTATATGTACATTGATGTCATGTTCTGGCAGACAGCCCAAGCTGAGTAAAGCAAATATTACATAGAATAAATGCTCTAAAGCAGTCCGCAAATTTATGGGACTCTACGCTAAGAGTTAAATCACAGAATTTGAAGCACTCGTAGGTATTAATCCATTTCAAGTAAAACATGTGACATTTTACATTATTGCACAAGGATTTTTAAAACAATTTTGTAAATTATTACCTTCATGTTTCCAAGGAGACAGAATGGTGCAGAATATGGTTGAAAACATATTAGTTATGAATAAATATGAATCATTTAGAATGATTTCAGTTGACAAATGTTCACAAATTTGTTAAGGTCTACAGGATTTTTATATTAAAATAGAATTCTGAAAAATGGTGATATTCAGCAACAGGGATATTGATATTACAACAGCTATTCTCAACTGGATTAATTTAGTACAGTACCTGTAATTAAAATGTTAATGAACTATTGCTACTAAAGACTATTTTTTGTCATTGCTGCAATCGTTTTATCATATGGTGACAGTAGGTGTTGTATCAGTATTGTATCAGTGCAAGGAAAGAACATCAATAGGCAAAGGTTTAGCGTTTCGGGCAAGTAATTACCAATGATTTATGACTCCAACACTTCACCTCAAGTGGGTTTCTGCTCAACTGTCTTTAAAGCCTGCTACTTAAATGAGAAGTCAGAAAGATACCTCAAACATCTTTCATGTAATCTAAATTGTCCTACAGACCTTGAAACCAAGTAACCCATTTATTGACCTGTGCTGTGCCGTGTGTGTGTGTGCATGTGTGTGCGTGTATGCATGTGTGTACATTTGGGTGTGAGAGAGAGATGGGGTAAGTGTTGGAAGAGAAGAGGAAAGGATGCGCATGACATTGTGAAATTTACAAGATCATTTTGATCATTGTTGGGTTTTTCTAGATTTTGGTCATGAATTCTGTCAAAATGAGTTATACTATTGTTAAAAAAAACTTAACAAAATTGCACCCACCAGTGGCCTGCAGAGGGAATTGTAGAGGACACTTCACCCTTACTCTTACCAGTGAGGTAGCAGTTTACGGATTTTAAGTCCAGCTCGATGGATGTAAGGGCAGGGCAGCACAGGTTGCCACTGACAGTGGGAAGGATTATTGTATTTTATTGGTCAATGTTATGGCACAGCAGTTGGTAATGGCTCTTATTTAAAATCACAGAGGGAAACTTAAAACAACTGTCATAACCTATATTTTCAATTGGTATGTTTACGATTGCAGCTCTAAATTCAGCAATAACACCACCAGTTCTCGAGAGGTTTTTATATCAAACTAAATGAAACATTAATTAATTTACAACAAATTAAACACATACACATGGCTACAAATTGCTATTATCATAACTTTTAACAAATTCCCAAATTAATCTCCACTAAGGCAACAATAACCAATAGACTTAAACAGACACCAGGCAAAGCATTTTCACCTTAAGAATTCAAAATAAGGTTCCTTTCAATTTGCTCTTTCACAGACACAATGGTAGGTTTACTTGCTAAATCTTACATGCCTCTGACCTGCACACACAAAACTCCTTTCTACTATACCCAGCCTTTCTCTTTGAATGTAAATTCTCATTGTATCACCAGGCCCTTTGAACCCCTTTTATAGTACCAATTTTATTAGTAATATAAACATTGCTTGGTGTCTCCTAGCTAGGTGCAAGATTTCACTCCCACTCTTGAATGGTTTACTCAACAAAATGCAAATATACTCTTTACTTTACTGTTTACATCTCAAAACTGCTATACATCATAGCACCCAGACTAACTGACTTTAATCCAATTAACACATACACAAACTCACAGACACAGACACAGATTAAACCTCGTTTAAAAAAAAATTCCAATAACATTACATACATTAATATCTCTTCATGACAGTCAGTCACCACCTGCTTCAAACTGGGCAGCCACAGCCAATAAGGTACTGACCTGCCAACACCTGCCTTTTCTATGGGTGCACGAGGATTAAGGATCCTAATTCTGACAAGTGGATAAGTGGGTACCCAAGTAACAAAAAGTGAAGATTCTCTGGCTTGGAAGCTGGAGCATTAAGACTATGGTGTTCTGACATGCAACTTGCAGTCAAAGCCAATGTACATAAGGCTGCATTTATCGAGTGTGAGCTACACAAGTTCAACATCAACATTGCTGCTCTCGAAGAGACTAGGTTGGCCAACATGTACTAGATCAATACATGAGAACAATTATACCTTCTACTGGCATGGCAAAAGTGCAGATGACCATCGTGAACATGGAGTGGGCTTTACTGTCAACAGCAGATTAACATAGATAATTGAGATTACTGTTGTGACCTCTGAATATCTCATATCTCTTTGTTTACCATCAGGTGGAGATTTTGTCACCATCATCTGCCTTCAAAGGCCAACCTTGAATGTCAATGCTGAAGACAAAGATCACTTCTACAGCATGGGAGCATCCACCACATAGAGAAAAGTTATTTCTCCTGGGGATTTTAATGCAAGACTTGGATCAGACAGAGTATCTGAAGGGTTCTCAAAATTCCTACATTTTTCATATCATCAACAAGGATATGACCTTTGGACTTTTACCTGAAACCAGAAAATGAGAGGAGACAGGATACGCATTCTTCCCTTTAAAACAATCAACCCAGAGAAAGACATGAAACTAAAGCCCATCAAAATCTTGCATAAATAATCGCTACTAACTACTAAGGCAGGAAGACAACAATCAATGCAATTAAGCGAATCCATCAATACTCCACACATACAATGGCTTTCAGTTCAAGACTAGTTACAGGGGCAGGAAGACAATGATAAACATCATGCGAGCTCATTAAAAACAATGAGACAACAATCACCTGGGGAAGCCCACCAGAATCAAACAAATTGATTTGGATTGAGATAAGAAATGAGAAAAAAAACAGTATAACTGGGCCAGGAGATCTGAAGTGAGTAGTTCTGGGCAGTGAGCAGCTGGGAGCGGTTGAAGCCGAGTTTAAGCAGGGAGCTGAGCCAAGCGGAGGGAGGAGATCTGGAGGTTTGCAGGCCCGCAGGAAACATCACGTTGAGGAACACGGGGTGGCATGCTCAACCAAAGACAACAAGGCCACAACCGCAGCCCTCCATGAAGATCGACCACCCACCACCACGCCCTCCACCCAACCGAAGAACCTTCACAGATTCCACAGACCAGGACCACATGGGGACGGCAGGCCCCAGAGGACACAAAGAGCGTACCCCAAAACTGTAACCGGCTTACTTGGCTGGATTTCGAACTGTCAAGGAACCCTGGTTGATGAGCATAATCCCTGACCTCTCCTAGTTCAATTTAGTTAGGCTTTGGGGGTGGGACAAGGGTAAGGGGATTAGTAGCGTGATTTTCCCTCGTTATGCCGTGTGTTCCCTATTCTTAACTAAGTGTACTTTGTAAGTCTGTATAATCTCAGTGTAATCCTAATGTTATAAATTCATTTGTGATTTCAATAAACACAGTCTTTTTCTTGCACCAAAACCAGTTGTCTGCTGCACTTTGTCACAACCCCCAAATAAGTCCAAGGCCTAGAACCCAGGGAGTGGGAGCAATTCGGACCGCTCAGAAGTCAGAGAAGTCAGCTGACACACACCACCACCCCCTACATAATGGCGACCGCTGCAGGACCTTGGCAAAAGGGATGCGATGCAGTGGATACTGATTTGGAAGAGAGAACTGTAATGGAAGAGGGGATTTGAAATTATGTGTTCAGTAAGGTGAATATGGGAAAAAAATGGGTCACTAATCTGTTAAAGGCTGGGCGCCCGGTAGATGCTGCAGCTAAATGGACAGAAGGGAAGGATCATAAAAAATCCATAGAAAAGGCAGCCTGGCTGTTGTGCTTCAAGAAACAGATCCAGCCTTTGGACAGGCTCGTTGAAGCACAGGCAGCTGAGATTTGGGAGTCAGCCCTGGAAGTCCAAACAAAGGCCCTAGCAGGGGAGAAGTTACTGTTAGCATTGCAGGCTCTGAACCAGGGAAGGGTGCAGTTAGTGAGGGAGCATAAGATCCAGCAGGAATATTTATAGTGTCAGGTCACCGAGGCCAAGAATAATGAGCTAGGGTTACGGGAAAAGAATGCCCGCCTAGCAAGACAAGTGAGAGAGCAGGAGGAGAAAGTAAAAGGCTTACAGGCAGCCTATAAGATAGTGAGCGCACATGGGTTTGAGGATGTAGACCATGGCCCCTGTCAGAAGCAGATAGAGTGTCTGAACCTTGCTCTAAGGATGGCAAAAGGCACGATGTGCCTCATAAGCCCTAGTGCAGCCCAGGTCAACTTCACAGGGAACCTGGGGAGGACGGTTTAGACACCACAGGTAGTGCCAAGGGACTACCCGGTTGAGGAGCAGGAAGGCCCACGACCACCACCCGTAGCGCCAAGCTTTAGTGAAATCTGGCGGGGGGTGTGGAATTAGGGGCAGAAGCTGAGGAGGAAAACCCCCAGCAAGAGAGGCTGGGACCGGGGCCGATGTGCCTGGCCTGGCAGCAAAGGTTCGGCCCGCCCGCTGATAACGGGGATGAGGGACCCCTCCAAAACCAGTTCATAGTTCCCTATGGCACCCAACAGCTTAGGGCCATGGTAAGTCATTTAACTAAACTTGCGGCAAATGGGGATCCCTCGGTCCACTTCAGGGACGTGGAACAAGCAGCAAGCATCAATGAGTGCAATGATGCTGAACAGGCCAAAATGCTGCTATTCTCCCTGGAGAGTAAGCTCTTCCAGTCCCTCTCTGACCAATGTAAGATGGGACAGTGTGATTATGTGGAGCTCAGGGAAGAAGTTCTTGAGGCCATGGGGATGAATGAGGGAAGTCCTTTCTCCTGGGTGGAAAAAACAGTGCAGCTCGTAGGAGAACCCCCGCAGGCTTTTGCAGACAGGTTGTGGCCGGTGTATAGGAGCGCATGCAGTGGGACGCCTAACCCGGCTAACCTGGACCAGGATCCGTGGGCCCACTGGTTCCGTTCTCTGGTGGCAAACAGCTTGCCACAGATCAGGGCAGCGGCAGGAATGTGGTTTGACCCAAAGAATCCCCTGACTACCGAACTCACAGTGATCAGACAATTGACCATAGCTTACCGTAATGGTAAAGGAACCGATGCACTCCCACCTAAAGGGATAGTGCATGAAATGAAACCCGGCCAGGGCAGGAAGGAGTGGTATTAGGAAGGGAATAACCCTTCCAACACAAAGCTCAACTGTTATGGGCGTGGGAAGAATGGACACTGGAGGAAGGAGTGTAAGAATCCTTGGAAAGATAACAAGGGAGAGAATTCCTCAACCCCAGCCCAAAAGGCAGAGACAGGAATCCCTCCCACCATGGTTGAGTCACTTTTGGAGGCCATGAGAACCCGATTGATTGGCCCAGTGAAGGTAGCAGCCACCATTGGCGCGCTGACCCCATCAGCCCCATCTAACCCACAACCCTGACTACAGCCAGCAGCAGTGGGAGAGGAAGGGGAGGTTTTCATCCATAAGGTGAAAGCCCATTTCTCCGCAGAACCCTGGAGTGAGGGCAACCGGCAGGCTGGCGTGCTAGCTAAGGAGGGTGCCCGCATAGGCATTTTCTGGGACTCATATGGATCCCATCCTATAGCAGCAGTCACGGGTAGGAATGGGAACCAATGTAAGTTGTTTAAATCTGAGAGAAGAGAACAGCCAGTTGGGGCAAGGTCTGAGGATAAAAATCCTCAGCCTGCAGCAGGAGCAAACTCACAGACTGCACAAGCAGGTGCAGTGGCTTGTTTTAAGGGAAGGGCCATCCCACCCACCGTTTGGGACACTCCCCCGCTCATCTGGGACTCAGACGAGGTGGGACCTGAGGGCAGAGAGTTACCTGACACAGGTTTAGAAGAGGTACAGCCTGAGGATAGAAATCCCCAGCCAGCGGCAGTGGAGATTCCACAGGCCGCACAAGAGGGGACAGTGGCTCGGGTTGAAGACCCACCAGCCAGAAAACCCCCACCAGCCAGAGTCCCTAGAAGGTCCCAACGAACGCCACGGCCAAAGAAACCGTGGTCACCGGCTCCCCAGTTTAAAAGGGCAGCCCCTCAAGTCAGGGATTGATCTGAGGACAGAGATCCCCAGCCAGCAGCCACAGGCTGTGAGGGACCAAAGGTACAGGACAGGGCGGCCACACCGCAGGGAGTAGTGTGCTGTAGCCCAAACAGGGATTAACCTGGCTGCCTGGGGACGGGCAGTGGATGTACATAGCTTCTGTTATTTAATTTTGAGATTGTTAAGTTTGGGTGTTTTAGTTAATAAGGCGGTTGGTAGATTAAGTATTATTGTTTAAGAGTGTTTGTTTTGAGTCAAGGTCGCAAGACTCGACTATGCTTTACCCAAGCCAGTGAATCTGTTCGGGACCTGGCTCTATGCTCTTATGTCTCCCTACAGAAAGGATTTCGATAGGATGGGGGGCATACTCCTACTCGCCCTGATAGGCATGGCCGCTGGGAGGCGAGATGACGTGGAGGACTCCCACATTTTTGGGTGCTCAGGGGAGAGAGCACCGGTTGTGACTGCGAGGGGCAGCGAAGGTAACGTGGAGGAGATCACTACCTATTCCCATGTGGGAAGATGGCCAGGGTGGCTGGGATCTAACTTCACCTGATACTCCAGTCAGACCGGTTTCACCTACGGGGAGGCCTCCCTCCCCTGCCCCAGCATACAGGTTGTGGCCACACGGGTCGGGGTCACTGAGGGGAAACGCGTGTGCCTGACCTGCAGAGGACAGATTCCCCTGGGAAGGTGGTGGTGGCTTGGGAAGCTGAGCAGAGACATGGGGGACGGTACAGCTGACTGGGAGCGACTGGGGAATGATACCCATCGGACCATTACCGGGAACCATGGGGGCGGTGAGCGTGAGCTGGGACAAGTGGTGGAAATCGGAACAGGGAATCTATGTCTGCATGTGGGGATCGTGGAAGACCTGCCCCACGGGCGTATCCAATATCTTTTCCGCAGCATGGCTGGACAAGGGGAAGGGGGTGGAATGGGATTCCCATCTACACACTTGCATAACCCCATCCTCTCCAGCCTCAGTTAAGGCCACTGAACTCGTGGCACGCACCTAAAAGCCCCTGCCCACGGCCCCGACAGTAAGGACACATATGGAGAAGAGCCCTGCCACCATCAAAGGACCAGGGAATGGGCTGGTACTAGTGCCGACCGAAAAGGTGCTATACCAGGGGGTACACTAGGCGGTAGCTTCCGTGATTCTAAACCTCACAGAGGTACACTTACCTGAGTGGTGCCCCAAGGAGACAGAACAGCTATACCAGACCCTGTTAAGAGAAATGTTCAGGAAATTCTACAAGTTCGATTTTGCCAATGTGGACAAAACAGAACTGTACACTAACCACACTGAGTACTTTAGCAATGAGGGGAGACAAAGAAGGGGAACCTGGAATGATGTTTTCACAGCATCTAATACAGGATCCTCTGTGATAAACAGCCTGGATGACATAGAATTGCAGACACAAATAAACGGTTTAAAAACACAATTATGAAAAATCTTAACAGAGGAGAACACAGTGATAGGCTCAGAGCTACACGAGGACCAGGCCATGACGGTCCATTTAAAGGAGATTATTGCTGAGTTGGAAAGGCACGCCAAAGCAGTGAATGCACTCATTCGAGAGGATAGGAATACATCAGACCAGGCTGCACAGAGTGAGGTGTGCGTGCTGTACGGGGCATGGTTGCTGGGTGAGGGCCGCAGCAACCTGGAGGATTTAAAGCAAGTTTTAGTCCCCTCCTGGATCAGCAACAAGCACCTTGCAGCCCTCCACCCATTTGAGAATTCACTAAGCCCTTGTCAGTTCCGCCTAGCCTCTGAAGCCTACCCTGTCCCAGTAGATGGTGGGCGCTCCAACCACACCATCATGGGTATAGTAGTGAGGATGCCGGTCATGGGTGGGACAGCCCGACCTGCACCGGTACAAAGGGTGGAGAACATTGGAGTCATTCAAGGGGGTGCACACGTCCATTTCGCAGCGGTCCCACCTTATGTCCTAAAGTGAGAGCACATGATGACAGGTACAGACCTCTCTGGGTGCTGGAGCCAGGGTGCACACGTAGTACTATGTCCCCAGCACTTGAACGCCTATTCCAGACCACAGTGCGGGTTTAAAACTGCTGGTGCATGGCCTATAATCTGTACCATGGAGGTAATGGCACAAGGCCATGTTCCCCCACAGGTAGCATATGTAGGGGGTGCGACATATTGTGTCACCACAAGTGCGCCCCACTACCAGCTTGGACAGCACATCCGGTGTCTGGTAAGTGACAGCAGTTTTTGTTTTAAACCCGAGGCAGAAGTTCAAGTGGCCCAGGAACGGATTGTCCCCATTGCTGAACCCCCCACTGTTCACCTCACTGTTAGGGAAAACATTACCAACCTGCAGAGCTCTGTCACACATTTCGTTTACTAAATTCCCCCTCTACCAGAACATCTTACTAAACTACTAAAAGCTGTAGAGTTATCACAAAAGTGTTTCTATACTTTGGAACAGAAAACACAGGAGATAGAGGGAGAGATTCAAGGTATCACAGTCCTACCCTGGTGGGACATTTTCGAAAACATAGAGGTCCCTTCATGGGTCAGAATGGCTTCCCACATCCTCGTGGTTTGCCAGCTGGGAATAGTGTTGTACCTGTTGTGCTCTCAGTGCAAGGGAAAAGACAGAATCCTAGAGTTCCAAAACAAAAGGATCTGGAAGAAGCATTATGCTAAGGTGGATAGAGATGCACCTGTTTGAACCTTTCGTATATATATTTTTTGTGTTCCTGAATAAAGATTGTTATTTTATTTTTGTGTGTGTGTTCGGTTATTTTTAAGAAAGACTTTTACGTGTTGTTTTCTTTTAATAAAGATGTATGCTCACCAAGTGGGGTGCTGGACCCCCTAAATGTTTGGATGTATGTAAATAACTGTATTTTGCCTATGCATGCTTATGTACACCACATTTTAAAGAATGGGGAATGTATGTGCCATGAGATCTTAGATAGGTAATTACAGGGGAAGATTGACTATGGAGGGTTGGGAATTTTGTTTTTTTTCCAGTATGATACTTGAAGCAAGGTTTAAGTATCAGAGGAGGGGGCTGAAGAGTTCTCAAAATTCCCACATTTTTCATATCATCAACAAGGATATGACTTTTGGACTTTTACCTGAAACCAGACAACGAGAGGAGACAGAATATGCATTCTTCGCTTTAAAACAATCAACCCAGAGAAAGACACGAAACTAAAGCCCATCAACATCTTGCATAAATAATCGCTACTAACTACTAAGGCAGGAAGACAACAATCAATGCAATTATGCGAACCCATCAATACTCCACACATACAATGGCTTTCAGTTCAAGACTAGTTATGGGGGCAGGAAGACAATGATAAACATCATGTGAGCCCATTAAAAACAATGAGACAACAATCACCTGGGGAAGCCCAGCAAAATCAAACAAAGAACTAACCTTGATTTGGATTGAGATAAGAAATTTGAAAAAAACAGTATAACTGGGCCAGGAGAGCTGAAGTGAGCAGTTTTGGGCAGTGAGCAGTTGGGAGCAGTTGAAGCCGAGTTTAAGCAGGGAGCTGAGCCAAGTGGAGGTTCTGTCTCTCTCCCTCTCCGTGTCTCTCTCTTTTCATCTCTCTCTCTCTCTATATATATATATCTATCTCGCTGTCTTTCTGACTCCCTCTCTGTCTCTCTCGCTCTCCGTCTCTGCTTCTCTCACTCTCTCTCGCTGTCCCTCTCTCTCCCTCTATGATTCTCACTCTCTCCCACTCTCTCTGTATTTCTCTGTCTCTCTATATCTGTCTGTCTCTCTGTCTCTCTCTCTCTGTCTATCTCTCTGTCTCTCTCCCTGTCTCACTTGCTCTCTCTCTCTCTGTCTTTCTCTCTGACTCTCTCTCTCTTTCTCTTTCCCATTGTCTCTCTCTCAATGTCTCTCTCTCCATACCTCTATCTCTGTCTGTCTCTCTGTCTCTCTCTTTCTCTCTGTCTCTCCCTCTCTCTCTCTCTGTATCTCTCTCTCTCCTCTCTCTTTCTGTCGGTCTCCCTCTCTCTGTCTCTCTCTCTCTCTGCGTCTCTCTCTCTCTCTCTGGCTCTCTCTTTCTCTATAACTCTCTTTCTCCCTTTCACTCACCCTCTCTCCCTCTGTCTATATTTCTGTCTATCTTTCTGTCTCTTTCTCACTCTATCTATCTCTCTCTCTCTGTCTCTCTCCATTTCCCAGTCTCCCTCTACCTATGATTATTTCTCTCTGTGTTTCTGGCTCTCTCCATCTGACGTTTTTTCTCTCTTTGTCTCTCTGTCTCTTTTTCTGTCTCTCTCTGTCACTCACTCTCTGTTCTCTCTCTCACTCTTTTTCTCTCTCTTCCAGTCTCGCTCTCTCTCCCTCTGTCTCTCTCTCCATCTCTCTCTCTCTCTCTCTGTCTGTCTCTCTCTCCATCTCTGTGTATCTCTGTCCCTCTCTCTCTCCGCCTCTCTGTCTTTCTCTGAATCATTCTCTGCTTCTCTATCTATCCCTCACTCTACGCTCTCTCTCTCACTCTGTCTCTCTCTCTTTCCGTCTCTCTCTGGCAATCTCTCTCTCTCTTGCTCTCTCTCTCTCTCCGTCTCTCTATCTCTCCATCTCTATCTCTCTCTCTCCATCTCACTCTGCCCTTCTTTCTCTCTCTGCTCTCCCTCTCTCTCTCTCTTTTACTCTCTCTCTGTCTCCCTCTCTCTCGAAAGACTTTTACGTGTTGTTTTCTTTTAATAAAGATGTATGTGCACCAAGTGGGGTGCTGGACCCCCTAAATGTTTGGATGTATGTAAATAACTGTATTTTGCCTATGCATGCTTACGTACACCACATTTTAAAGAATGGGGAATGTATGTGCCATGAGATCTTAGATAGGTAATTACAGGGGAAGATTGACTATGGAAGGTCGGGAATTTTGATTTTTTTCCAGTATGATACTTGAAGCAAGGTTTAAGTATCAGAGGAGGGGGCTGAAGGGTTCTCAAAATTCCTACATTTTTCATATCATCAACAAGGATATGACTTTTGGACTTTTACCTGAAACCAGACAACGAGAGGAGACAGAATACGCATTCTTCCCTTTAAAACAATCAACCCAGAGAAAGACACGAAACTAAAGCCCATCAAAATCTTGCATAAATAATCGCTACTAACTACTAAGGCAGGAAGACAACAATCAATGCAATTATGCGAATCCATCAATACTCCACGCATACAATGGCTTTCAGTTCAAGACTAGTTATGGGGGCAGGAAGACAATGATAAACATCATGCGAGCCCATTAAAAACAATGAGACAACAATCACCTGGGGAAGCCCACCAAAATCAAACAAATTGATTTGGATTGAGATAAGAAATTAGAAAAAAAACAGTATAACTGGGCCAGGAGATCTGAAGTGAGCAGTTTTGGGCAGTGAGCAGCTGGGACCGGTTGAAGCCGAGTTTAATCAGGTAGCTGAGCCAAGCGGAGGGAGGAGATCTAGAGGTTTGCAGGCCCGCAGGCAACATCACGGCGAGGGGCACGGGGTGGCAGGCTCAACCGAAGACAACAAGGCCGCAACCGCAGCCCTCCACGAAGATCGACCACCCACAACCACGCCCTCCACCCAACTGAAGAACCTTCGCAGATTCCACAGACCAGGACCGCGTGGGGACGGCAGGCCCCAGAGGACACAAAGAGCGTACCCCAAAACTGCAACCAGCTTATCTGGCTGGATTTCGAACTGTCAAGGAACCCTGGTTGGTGAGCATGATCCCTGACCTCTCCTAGTTCAATTTAGTTAGGCTTTGAGGGTGGGACAAGGGTAAGGGGATTAGTAGCGTGATTTTCCCTCATTATGCCATGTGTTCCCCATTCTTAACTAAGTGTACTTTGTAAGTCTGTATAATCTCAGTGTAATCCAAATGTTATAAGTTAATTTGTGACTTCAATAAACACAGTCTTTTTCTTGCACCAAAACCAGTTGTCTGCTGCACTTTGTCACAACCTCCAAATAAGTCCAAGGTCTAGAACCCAGGGAGTGGGAGCGATTTGGACCACTCAGAAGTCAAAGAAGTCAGCTGACACACACCACCACCCCTTACATTTCATGGCAAACATGTCTCTGTCATCCTGGCATTGGCAAGTTGAATGAAAATGGACAACAGCTACTAGAACCTCGTGCACACCGTGGACTTTATGTAATTAACAACTTCTACCGGGGCAGACATTGGCACAAGGTGTCATGGCATCATCTGAGATCTGACCACTGGCACCAACTTGACCTGATAATTGCCAGAAGACATGATCTGTTCAGCGTTCTTCACACACGCACCTAACACAGTACAGACTGCGATACTGATAATTCACTTGTCAGTAGCAGGGCAAAAGTGCAACCACGTAAAAAACACAAGTCCAAAATCAATGGCGTGCTGGGCATCAACATTCCATGTCTGAGCGATGATGACAAATGTCAGAAGTTTTTCCACCAGAGGGCTCACCAGATAACGCTGATGAAACATGGAAGTCTCTGTGGTCAATCATCTACAAAGCTGCAGTCATTTTTGGCAAAGGAAGGAACAGTAACAAAGATTAGTTCGAGGCTCACCTTGCAGAATTGACTCCTGTCGTTGAAACAAAGGGCACAGCTCACCTGGCTACAACCTATCTCCTTAACCTTAGAACATGTGGCAATCTCATGCTAATCAAGGCAGTCGTGCAGAAGATAATGAGCTACCATGCCAACAAGTATTGGATCAATCTATGTCAAGAAATACAAATTGCTAGTGATAACGGTAACCTTCACATTATATATGTTGGTGTCAAAAGAGCACTCGGCCCCACCATCACCAACGTTGCTCCTTTGAAATCCACAGATGGGGAAGTATTCACTGACAGGAACAAGCAAGTGGCTTCTTGGGAAGAGCACCACTCTGAGCAATACTCACATGAGAAGGATATCTCTCTGCCTGTGCTTGATGATCTTCTGCAGCTTGATTCAGAACATTCATTACTCGAGCTTGAAAAGGCCATTGACTCTCTAGCAGCAAGGAAAACACCAAGAGCGAAGAAGACAGAGAAGAGAGTGATGGAGGTGCCGGGCTGCGCAGAGGGAGGAGCTGCACCCTCAGGAAGAAGGGGAAGCTGGAGCTCCTGCACATGCCACCGAAAAGCCATAGCGAGCCATCACTGGTTGGCGCCTAGCTAGACCCAAGTTCTATAGACACCGCCTTTCATTCCTGCAGATGACCGAGAACCAGTGTCATCAAAGACTGTGCAATGGTCACATCTGCGAGCTGCTGCAGGATTTAGCGTCATGGGGACATGTAGGGTATCCACTGCCCGTCACTATGAAAGTGACCATGGCGTTCAATTTTTACGCTCCTTTCAGGGCTCCATAGGTGACCTCTGTGGGATATCACAAGTCTCCACTCACAAATGCATCCCTGAGTTCACTGATGCCACCTTCGCGAGGACACACAACTTTGTGCATTTCGTTCAGGACCAGGAAAGCCAGGGTGCAAGAGTGATTGGATTTGCCCAGATCTCAGGTTTCCCACAGGTACAGGGTGCCATCGACTGCACTCACGTGGCGCTCAGATCTCCGTCACAAAAGTAGCCAAGTATGTCAACTGCAAGGGCATCCATTCATTGAATGTGCAGCTGGTGTGTGACCACCACAAAGGCGTCCTATAGGGCTGCGCACAGTTTCCAGGAAGCGTGCACGACTCCGACATTCTTGATTGGTAACAGATTCCTGACATCTTTCAGGGTGCACAGAGACATCAGGGATGACTTCTCGGGGACAAGGACTACCTGCAGAGAACATGGCTGATGACACCCATGCGGTGGCCTCAGCCTGCAGCAGAGCGACGGTATAATGAGTCTCATGCTGCAACTTGCAACCAGGTGGAGCAGACCATCAGGATGCTGAAGATGCGGTTCCAGCACCTGGACCATTCTGGTGGAGCCCTGAAGTACAGTCCGTAGGGGGTGTCACGCATCGTTGTCGTCTGCTGTGCCCTTTACAACCTGGCGCTGTAATGGGGAGAGCAGCTGGCTGAGGAGGAGATGAAGGAGCTGAAGGTCTCCTTCCATGAGAAGGATGTTGAAGGGGATGAGGGTGAGGAGGTCCTCAAAGGCGGCAATGACGGCGATGAGGCCCCCGCACTGGCCAGACGAGGCAGTGCTCTCAGGAGGCCCCATAGCTGCCAGATTTGTGGAGGATGATGACGACATGCAGCGAGGAGACACCATAGATCCTCACATTGCATCTATGAATGTCTGACTCTGGTCTGGCTTATGCCAGTGCACATATCTTCTCTGAAAATGCTCTTGTCATGGAGACACAATGGGGGCCCTAATAGTTGCTTGATTGCAGGTGGATGATGGCAACATGCAGTGAGGACACTCCATAGATCTTCACATAGCCTCTGAGAATGTCTGACTCCTGTCTGGCCGAGGGCAGCTCGCTTGCGGTCTCTGATCAGGGTGATCTGTGATCTCATGGAGATGCAGCCATGAAACTTTAAAAGCACCTGATTCTTTGTCAGCCTTCAGCACCTGAACCCTTCAGGAGCACAGGATCACTGGTCACAGGTGCTGAAGAGATGGGGGCCAGCCCCACCTTAAAGGTGCTGAGAGCACACAGAGAGAATGGCAGAACTCTGTGACGCCTGCCCACTACATTCTGGCAGCAATGACCAGCACCATTGAGGTGCAGGCAACACTAATGTGTCCATAGAGTGTGAGGCCAGTCCATCACTCTGGCCTGCAGGCTGCACAAAGCACAGGGAAGAGGCCCTGGACTGAGACACCTGCCTTTATCTTGTGCAGAAAGGTTTCACATCTGAGTGACACGAACACTGCTCATCAGAACAAGGAGCCATAGACAGGGAAACATTGTTGAGAGTTTATTTACAATAGTTAACATTATGTACAAGTGATTAACACCCATGCCCAGGCTGTGCAACTACATCTTCTTAACTTTCCTAACCCTGCTGCTACACCTTGGTGCTCCCTGGACATCCACAGTGGAGGTGGAGGCAGCTGCTGACTGCCTGAATGTCCTGGGCAGGCATCACAGAGTTCCGTCAATCTCTCTGTGTGCACTCAGCACCTTTAAGGTGGGGCTGGCCCCCATCTTGTCAGCATCTGTGACCAGTGATGCAGTGCTCCTGAAGGGGTCTGTGATGATCTTGGCGGGCGTCATCTGAAGGGCCAAGACCTGGAGGGCCCTGGCCTGCTTTCGGGGTCCTGCTGTGTGGCAGTGTCACCCTCCTCGGCCTGTGGAGCTGGAGCTGCTGGAGTAACAGGAAGAGGGGATTCGGATGGGCTGGACACTCCTAGAGTTACCTGTGTGAATGGCCCCAGGGTGTGCATCTGCTGATCCTCCTCCCAATGGGTGTCCAAGGGCCCCTGGCTGACTCATGGAGGAGAAGGGGAGACTGGAGTGAGATCGAGCTGCCCTGCACCCCTCTCACCTTGGAGGCCAACTATGGCATCAGCGATGGAGTTGAGCCCGCGCAGCAGTGCAGGAGTGACGTCCTGGACCAAGGTCTCCACGGCGACCGCCATCCCACCAGTGTTGACCTCGGTGCATTGGCATGCCGGCGCTATCACCTCAGCCTGAAGGCAGACGAAACCCTGCAGTCTGAGGAGTGCAGCGGACACCTGTTCCTGATTTTCCCGAGCTTCATTTTGCAGCTCCAGCAACTGTGACATGACCGAGTCCAGAGGCTCGTCATCTGAGTTGGAGTCAACAAATTTCTGGCCTCCAGCAGTCCCTCAAGTGCCGGAAACCTGGGAAGTCCTAGCATTCACCTGCTGTGGATCAGAAAGCGTGATGTGCTCACCAGATTGTGACCCTGAGTTTATTGTAAAGCTATTTATTGTCTGCACCGCTGGAGGGTGTGGGTGAGGGCTGTGATGGGTCTTCAAGAAGGAGTGCCTTCAAATTCCTCTTTAGAGGTTTCTTCAGGGCTTGATTGGAGGCCCTGGCTCATGGACTCCATCGGCTGTTTGGCAGATGTGCCTGCAAAAGCAAGGGGAGATAATTAGTGCTTAGCAGTGACCTGTGAAACAGGACAAATCACTCACAGCATGGTTGCCTGATGGATGTTACACAGCTGGATCCTCACTTGGTAGAGCAGCGCCAACCTCACTGTCAGCACAGGAACAGTTCAGATCCTCACCGGCCAGCCGGTTGGCTTTGTTTTCAAAGTCCATGAGGACCTTGATTTCAGGCATTCCTCCACCAGTCTGCGACCTCTCCCTCTTTTTGTGTGCTAGCTTGTCCTGCATGAATAGAGTTGGAGAAAGCATAAGCAGGACGCCTTCCAGGCCAGATGATAAGTATGCCTGGCCTGTGTGGGTGGTGAGTCATCCCATGGACGGGATGAGGACAATGAAAATGTGTGTGAGAGATTGAATTGTGATGTCCCTTAAACTGACTGTGAGTGAGGGCCCTGTGGATGTATGATGGGTTTGTGAGTGTGATCAAAAGAGTGACTTACCCTGGTGGATCGGAGGAGATCATTCATCCTCATGAGGCATAGATTACAAAAGTAGGGAGGTCATGTTGGAGTTGTATAGAACCTTGGTGAGGCCACAGCTAGAGTACTGTGTGCAGTTCTGGTTGCCACATTATAGGAAGGATGTGATTGTACTGCAGGGGGTGCAGAGGAGATTCACCAGGATGTTGCCTGGGATGAAACATTTAAGTTATGAAGAGAGGTTGGATAGACTTGGGTTGTTTTCGTTGGAGCAGAGAAGACTGAGGGGTGACCTGATCGAGGTGTACAAGATTATGAGGGGCATGGACAGGGTGGATAGGGAACAGCTGTTCCCCTTAGTTGAAGGGTCTGTCACGAGGGGACATAAGGTCAAGGTGAGGGGCAGGAGGTTTGGGGGGATGTGAGGAAAAACTTTTTTACCCAGAGGGTGGTGACGGTCTGGAATGTGCTGTCTGGGAGGGTGGTGGAGGCGGGTTGCCTCACGTCCTTTAAAAAGCAGCTGGATGAGCACTTGGCACGTCATAACATTCAAGGCTATGGGCCAAGTGCTGGTAAATGGGATTAGGTAGGTAGGTCAGGTGTTTCTCACATGTCAGTGCAGACACGATGGGCCGAAGGGCCCCTTCTGCACTGTGTGATTCTGTGATTCTGTGACTCTTGTGACACTGGGTGGCTGTTTTCTTTTGCAGGGAGTTGGCGCTGACCACCGCTGCCACTACCTCCCAAGCTGGATTGATGATGTTGCTGCCCATCCTGCAGCCAGAGCGGGTGTAGAGGACATCACAGTAGGCCTCCACTGCTTCCAAAAGGGGTTCAAGGAACAAATCATTAAACCTGGAGGCTGCAGTCTATTTGCCTTTCGGGGCCATGCCTTCCATGCAGTGGTCATGGGCTGGAAGCACTGAGAGGTGTGCGCACAGCTGTACTTTAAATATGCTCGGCATGCTGAGGTGGCAAGGTGATGACGTGGCGGGGCAATGAGTGCCCACCTGCCATGGAAACAGCGTGTTTCCTGGGAATACATAATTAATGTGGGGGGGGATTGGGACGATACGCTGTGGGAAGCCGTGCTCCCGGCCAGCGGGTAAAGTGCCGTTTCTCCTGCCCACTACACTTATTGCAAATATGGGATGTTTTTAACCAAGAATGCTGTCAAAAGAGGCATGAAAACCCTCGACATCAATCACATACATGTGGGGGGCTCTAGCTGGTGACCGATCCAAATGGCGACACCAGCTGTAGGCAGGAGTTCCAATGCAGTGACATGTGGTTTCAGAAGCTCCAAAACAGATGCCAGCTCTACAAACATGGTGTCAGCAGAGACCCTCCTCCACCCTCAACAAGGGACAACTTCATCTGTGGCAGATTTTGCCTTTCCGGAATTGGCTTGTTTAGTCATCAAAAGAAGTGTGGTAGATGATCTCACCAAAATTCTGAGGCTGCATTCCTTTTATCTCTCACAGATGGAAGGATGCCTAACAGTTCCATCATCAAAAGATTTCATGAAGTCATTAAGGCTAATGCTGGTTGATTTGGCTTCAATCAAAAACTTCAAAATCTTGTATCTCCGATTACTTCCTCCTCCTTTGTTCTTTGCTTAGGTTTTGAATCCAATAGTGTGTATGCTTGGTGTCCTCTTTGAATATGGTGCTTTAACTCAAACCCAATATCTTAGCAATCAACAACCTATCTATTTTGGTCTCTGCGGTATTGCCTGTCTCTATCCTTACCTCACCTTCATCACCATTTCAAGACTCACCAATACCTTCATCACCTCCAGGTTTAACTTCGCGAAAGCTTTCTGTGCCGATCGCCACCTTACCTAAAGTTCAACTTATCCACAGATCCAGTCACATATCTTATCCCTCAATAAGCGCTGCTCACCTGTTTCCCTCCTCCTTACTGACCACCATTGGTTCCTCATCCTTTCACCCAATGTGGTCAATTCATATTCTTTCCCAATGTTTACAAATCCTTCCATGGACAGATCCACTGGCAGAGATCCACAGATAGATCCTTGGGGCGGAGTCGATTGGGAAGTGGCTGGCAGTGGCCCTTAGGAATCCCAACTCCATGTTAGGGATATTTTTATTAAAAAAAACATTTTGAAAAGCTTACCTTTTAGGTGTTCATTTTCAGTGGCCCCTTTACGAATCAATTGTTAGGCTGCATATAGACCAAGTGCCACATACTTCGAGGCATTATCTAAAATGCTGCTTTCTCAACCTTTGGGAAGCAAGAGTGGAAAATTGCTGACTGGTCCAATGTTAACATCACTGTTATTGAAGCAAAGCGGTTCCGCTCTCATTAATTTTAAGAGAGATCCGAGTGAGTAAACTCTGAATGCACTAAGAGCCACTCAAAGTAATGTACAACAGGCAGCTAGATGGCTACTGGTTACAACTTTGCCAGAATATTCAGATGTCCTTTGACACAGGGAATGTCAGAGGCGTGTGTGAAGTGATCAAAAAAGCAACAGGTCTACCAGCAAAGAAAATGTCTCCATTGAAAATAAAGGCAGGGGAGGTCATCATTGACTGTAATAAACAGTTGGAGAGATGGGTGGAACACCAGCCTGAGTTGTACTCTAGGGATAACACTGTCACCCAAGAAGCTCTCAACACCATAGAAAGCCTGTCTGTCATGGCAGAGCTGGATATTGAACCCATAGTGGAGGAGCTTAGCAAAGCTATTGACTTGCTTGCCAAAGGCAAAGCTCCAGATGCTGATGCTATACTACCTGAACTTATCAAGCACAGGAAATCGACACACCTGCTGTATCTACATAAGGTTCTCCATCTCTGCTGGAGGGAGGGGGAAGCGCCCCAGGATGTGCATGATGCAAAGATTGTGACCCTGTACAAGTACAAGGGTGACTGTACTGTAGTGATTGCAACAACTAGTGAGGCATCTCCCTGCTGAACACTGTAAGAAAAGTATTTGCCCTTGTTGCCCTTGTCAGACTGCAGATTTTGGCTGAACTTATCTATCCCAAATCCTAGTGTGGTTTCAGAACTGGAATATCTACAATTGACATGATCTTCTCAGTCTGGCAGCTGCAAGAGAAATGCCATGAACAACGGAGACCACTATATATTGCCACTATATATCATCAATCGCAGCGAGGCATGCAATCATGTGAGCAGAGACATTCTATTTAAGCTGCTAGATAAATTGGCTTCCTGCCAAAGCTGCTCAATGTGATCTCCTCTTTCCACGACAATATGATGGGTAAGATCAGCTATGACGGAGCAACATTGGAACATTTTGAGATCTGTAGAGGGGTTAAACAGGGTTGTGTCCGACACCAACACCCTTTGACATATTCTTCTCTTTGCTGCTGTCATAAGCCTTTAGGTCATCGACAGAAGGTGTCTACTTACATATCAGAACTGATGGAAAGCTGTTCAATCTTGCTCACCTAAGATCAAGACAAAGGTGCACCAAGCCGTCATCAGAGAGTTGCTCTATG
Organism: Cetorhinus maximus; assembly: GCF_964194155.1. Taxonomy (NCBI): domain Eukaryota; kingdom Metazoa; phylum Chordata; class Chondrichthyes; order Lamniformes; family Cetorhinidae; genus Cetorhinus; species Cetorhinus maximus. The sequence continues at coordinate 29,579,846 of NC_135900.1, forward strand.
CCGATGATGCTGCACTAACATTCCATAGTGAGGAACACCTGGAGTGGCAAATAGACAGACCCATTCACACCTGTAAAGAGCTTTGCTTGACCATCAGGAAGACAAATGTCATGGTCCAGGATGTTGCCATACCACCATCTATCAGCATTGAAAGTTGTTGATAGCTTCATATACCTAGACTCCACAATCGCCAGCAATCTGTCACTTGATGTTGAAATCAACACATTGATTGCAAAAGCTGCAGCTGTTACGTCTAAGCTGAATAAGAGAGTGTGGAACAGCAGCAACCTGACTGAGAATAGCATACTGCGAGTCTATCAAGCTTGTATTCTCAGTGCACTCCTCTACAGTGGTGAGCCCTGGACAACATATGCTTGGCAGGAGAAAAGACTGAATAGTTTCCACCTTCGTTGTCTCCGATATATCCTCGGCATCTCTTGGCAGGACAAGGTCACCAACTCCGAGGTCCTGGAGGAATTCCATCAACATACACTCATTGCTAAGCCAACAAGTTCTGCACTGGCTCAGCCACATTCATCAGATGGAATGAAGGCCGTTTACCCAAAGACTTTCAGTATAATGAACTGGCTGCCTCCTGGGTGTCCATACCTCCACTACAGAGACATCTGCAAGCAAGAAATAAAGATGGTGGATATTGACACTGAGAACTGGGAGACAGTTACTGATGGCCCAGACCTCTGGAGGCTGACTGTGTGGAAGGCCGTTGGAAGAGGTGAGCAGAAATGGAAAGCTCAGCTCTCTGGGAGGAAGGCCCAGAGAAAACAGAGGCCAGCGAACCCTGCACCTTCTCATCCCGCTGCCTTCCTCTGCATCAAATGCAGCAGAGACTGCCATGCCAGAGTGGGATCCCTGGCAATGCTTAATACAGAGTTGACCACCATGGCACAAACCATCACGGCAAGCTGCCAAAGAGACCAATTAATCCTGAGCAAAGTAGGCCCCACTTCTGCTCAGGGCAAACCAATTTCCCTTTGAGTTCTAAAACATGTGTTAGGTCCTTGATTAGCATATTCTTGAGCTGATACCAGGGGCCTGCCTCAAGGATGTTTGAATCAATATAGTTTCAGGCATGTTTCCTACAATGTTCAGGCGTAGGAAGCCGCTCTCTCAATTGGACCTCAGGTTCCTCTTGTTTGCAAAAACAAGTGCAATGAGGCCTAATTCCAATGTTGACAGCCTGGAACAGACAATTTGTTTTGGCTAGCCATGATTTTATAAAATCCCACTCAGCACCATAAGGTAATTTTGCAAATAAGGTCAATGACTTGATATCGATTGTGAATGATAATGTCAATTTGTTAGATTGTTTATAATTGTGTTCCTGGTGCTAGACTGACATTAGGGCTTTAATGTATTCCAGCCACAAATTCAAAACCAAAATGAAACAAATGCTAGCAGGTCACTATTTATTGTGCAGCTGAATCCAAAATAGGAGACATTTTCTGTGCAAGCTATTTATCCTTTAAGTACAGCATATCTGTCTTTGGTTATGTACTATGTTTTTCACAGAACAGACTAGCTCTTCCGAAATGGTCCCTATAAGGTGAATTCCAGTACTTTGACTATAATATGATGTATTAGTTTATCTTTTATATGATCATAATTTCCAAATTATATTGGCCTGGATTTTGAGTCAGCTATGAATGAACTGCACTTGTTGTTTATTACACTTACTCTTGCATAGAGCCTTTCAGTGGGCTTTTACACTGTTTGGAAATAATTAGAGAGCCAAAATAGACAGTGCCTTCTACAAGGGATCTGGGACCTCTGTTATCAGGGTAGGTAACAAGTTCCCTCAACCATTCTGACTGAGGAATCTTTAATGAGATATTCAGGGCAATTTTATGCACTTGACCTGCCGGGAGCTTCTGGGGAGTGGGGTGACGTGGGTGTGTCTGGGAAACCCAGAAGTTGGAGTTTCCCTACATGCTGTGGAATTGTGATCCATAGCCTGCATATGATGTTACTGGCAGGCTCCCTGCCCGGATACCAGTCTGATTGACAGGCTTGGCTTTCAGTTGAGTGAGAAATGCTGGAGAAGAGGCTACAAGACCAGGTGGGTCTTAAACTCAACATGGGGTGTGAGGTCCAATTCCTTGGAGGTCTAATTCCAGCAACATTAAAAGTGCCAACCCACTTTGTCAGAGTGGGCTGGTTGCCCACCCTCTGTCTTGTCTGAGTGAAAACCAGAAGTTGACAGGTTGGAGCAGGCTGCCCAATACCCTTCTATTCTTTGAAAATTTAACACCCAGCCACACCCAATCCCTCCAACGCCCCAATGTTAAAATCCCTCTCAGAGCCGAACGAGGAAGTGTAACTTAGGATATTTAATTCAATGTAAAAGCATGTACAGAAAGTGAAAGAAGGAGAGGAAAAGATTAAGGATTAAGACAAAAAATTGGAAAAGACAAAAAGAAAAAGAAATAAACAGCATTTATTTTATTTTTTAACTGCTTATTAAAATTAAAACTTGTAGGAATGAGACTCTACATTTGGAAAAGTTAAATTTCAGTACCAGAGAGGTCCTTTGGCGGTAATTAAGATTTAAGATGCTGTTTAAAATTCACTTACACATGAATGGACAAGCACAAACGTTTTCTGGCATTTTTAGTGGGTACCTATTGGGTACGTACTACAACATCACGTTGTTACACGGATGTGAATACCGGATTTCTGGCAAGGTACTGATGAAGGTAAGTTTGTGGAGGAGCAGGGCAACCTAGACAACATCTTCCTGATTTCTGTGTTTAACTACGCTGGTACAGGCTCTGGAAGTTGTTGTCCGATTTACTCCTTAATAACGGTAGGTGTCGATCACCTCACCATTATTCTTACTGCAAAATCTGAGCCAATAAAATATGGTGCATAAAATTCCACCTTTAAGCAAATTTTATGACCCTAAATATGGGTGAAGCTAATTTGTGTGTAATCTTTATCTGCTTGGAGTAAAACTCACACATCTAAGTCACTCATCAATTCTCACAGTACAAATTACTCTGTTTCAGTCTTTCATTTAATAAATTGCATGCTCAGAGTTTTTTCTTTCTCTAGTTATTGACTGTTTTCAGAAATGTTGTGGCACATCCACAGGATTTCCATTCCAAATTGTAGCCAAAGCAGGTATGTGCATCAGAGATTAGCAGTTATGATACTGGGGAGAACATTATAGTTTTCAGACTACAGTCAGTGTTTAGTCCAGGAAGAGACATGCCAGAGCTAGAAAATCATTATTCCACTACAAAGAATAATCATCCCAAAACATAGTAGGCATGAAATAGATAGACATTAAATATTTATGTTATAAAATGCATTCAATCAATATTTACAAACTGCCCATGAGGATAATGCTTTTCAACTGGGAGATAGTGGGTGGAATTTTCCATTTTTGAGACTAAGTGAGGTAGGAGGGAGGGGGTGGGGGGTTGGGGGGGGGGGGGGGGGGGGGGAAGGGGGAGTGGGTAGGGTTTGCCAACGTTTAGCCCACTGCTCGGAATGGCAGGAACTCACGCCCAATTCTGCTCTTGAAAGCTCATTAATTATGCACAAGCGAGTGTTGGACTGAATCACTTGGTGGGTTGGGAGCTGATTCATCCACCTGCCATTAGCTGGCGGGGTCAAAGGTCCAGGTGCCATATTGAAATGTCACCCGAACACATACATCTTACCCTCTCCAGCCCATCGGTCCCCAGGGCATGCACAGAGATGCCATCAAGCCAGAAGAAGATGATTGAAAGCTTCAAGAAGATGGCCGCAGCCTGCTTCACCCACCAGGCCCTCAAAACCTTGATCAGGGGTGTGTGGGCACACAGGAACGTACTGTATCCCAAGGATAGGTCCAGGAAGCACAGTGGCTTCACATCTGCGGCCTGGGAGGCCATCGCAGGGGGCATCACGTCAGAAATGCCATCCAGCGCAGGAAGAGGATGAATGGTCTCATCCGCTCCACCAGGGCAAGTCATCCTTTGATCTCCTCCAATATCAAACTCTCATCATGGCACCATGCACTCAAACGGCTACTCTCTTCAGGGATCTCACACAACCATTAGCGGGGGACACATATCAACACATTCTCTCATCGAGGCTTTCACATCACCACCATCCTGTCTGTCATGTTGCTCACACTCCATCCTCAGCCCCTTCTGGGGAGGGCTCGCCACACACAGGGGATATGCATCTCACCCAACCTCTTCTCCATCCCTTCCCAACACATGCCTTTTATCTTCATCCAGGGCAAGCTTGACCACAACAGGCAGGAAGGATCACAGGCGGAGAGGGATGGCCCACATAATAGCCCTCATACTATTAGAGGAGAGTGCCACCGAGATCACTGGGGAGGACAATGGATCGCTCCTGTGGGAAGGAGGTGATCGGATTACCTCAGCAACCCAGTACGGATCACATCTCCATCAGTTCATAACATCCTGACAATCTCAGTGAGTGACATGCAGTCTTATCTTCCTCATGCTCATCAACTCAAACTCTCTTCTCTATCTTATAGGCACCAGCAGATTGAGGCCCATAAGGGTGCCCATAATAAATCCCAGCCCCCAGACTGTGTCTGAAGAGGAAGCTAAGGAAGAACCGTCGTGGCGCTCATACACACTTTCCACCAGCACAGAAACACACACCTTGGTGGCAGAGAGCTCTAGATTAGGCTCGGGATCACTTTCTGGAGAACACCTCAGTGAAAAAGCTTCCGCAACAGTCAGAGGCAGGGACAGCCCAGGTCTCTGGCACCGAAGGGCTGCTGGAGGTCAGACACCTGCTCAGTCGAGTCAGATGATGAGCGTCTGTGAGCAGCTGCCAATGCTGCAGATGCAACAACAGGCAGCAGAACATCAGGCAGAGATTCAGCAGTCACTCAGCACACTTAAGCGAAGGGTGGAGGAGTCCATCAGCGTTCTCGCTGAAGTTGTGGCTCTAACATACCAGCATCCTGAAGTCATTATGGGAAGATTGGCAACCACCATAGACACCTTGGTCCAGCAGGTTTTGCCAGATTTGCGCTCAGCCCTGTACTCCACGCCACACACCCTGCTGGGCACCATCAAGATGTAGGTCACAGGGGGATGAGGCACTTGACCTTCCTCCAGGTTCAGAATCTCCTCAAGGAGTCGGGGCAGGGCCCTCGGGCACCCACTGGGAGGATGAGCGTCAGCCGGACACCCCAGGGCAGACCAAGGGTGATGAGTCGCTCCAAATCCCCTCTGCCTGTGACACAATCCACTGCAGCTGCTCAGGCTAAGGAGGGCGCATCTGCCCTGAGCAGAAGACCTTATCAGGCTGGGGCCCTCCAGGTCTCAGGCCACCAGAGGATGGACACCACGGTTATCACAGACATCAGCAGGCTGCCTCCACCTCTGCTGCGGATGAACCCTCTTATTTCGAGGCTTATCCATCCTCCCACTCAATGATAGTCTCCCTCTGTGAGATTAACATTCATAAGATGTCGACCTCAGTAAAGGAAGTCTCCATATCCTTGTGTGATGTCAAGGGGATGTGTTATAATCTTTATTAAAAGTGTGTGATGTATGCACTTCTAACTCTTCTTCCTCACACAAGACCATTGTGTGAGGGCTGCACATCAGCCTTGATTAGCTAGCAGCAGTTGTGTCTCCTCAGTGGTAGTGGAAAAAGACAATTCATGGATGGCAGGAGGAGATCCCTAGCCATGTCCTCTCTCACAGTCCGCTGTAATTTCACCATTATCTGGTGGCGACTGCTTCAAGTCAGTTCTCACATCGCTCTGAAGAAGAGTCATACGGACTCGAAATGTTAGCTCTGTTTTTTTTTCTCTCCACAGATGCTGTTAGACCTGCTGAGTTTTCCAACATTTTCTATTTTTGTTTCAGATTTCCAGCATCCGCAGTGTTTTGCTTTTATCTCACATCGCTCTTGTTGCTCAGTGGACTCTCACTTCCCAGAGTGAACGCCTAAACAGGGCACCGCAGCCCTTTGCAGAGATCATGGTCTGGCAAATCATGAGGCCAGAAGGTGCAAGTGTGAATTCTGGACTCATTTTCGTTGCGAATGGTTGGACATCCCCTGAGATGAAAGGGAATGGCATTGAGGGCTAGGAGAAATGTGGCCATCTCCCCTTGCCTTCACTTTACTCCTCTTGGAACCTGTTAGCGATTAAAGTATAACAGGCACATTTCTCATGTCTTGCTTCCTCCATGGCGTTGTTGTTTTCAAACTGACCTTCAGCACACTTTTGAGGTTCCTAGGCCTCCAGATCTTCATCCTCCGATGAGCTCTCATCCTCTTCCATTTGACCCTCTGGTAGGGGGTCACCTCTTTGAATTGCCAGATTGTGAAGGGCGCAACACAAAGCGATGATGCGTGAAACCCTATCGGGCGTATACTGTAGTGCGCCACCTGAGTGGTCCAAGCATCGGAAGCGCATCTTCGGAATCCCTAAGGTCTGCTCTATTAGGGAGTGTGTGGAGCTGTAAGCAGCATTGTACCTCTCTTTGGAATGACTCTGAGGGTGACGCACCGGTGTCATCAGCCAGCATTTCAGTGGGTACCCCTTATCCCCAGGCAGCCACCCCTGCAGATGTAATGGCCCCTTGAAAATCTCAGGCACCTGGGAGTGACTCAAAATGTAGGAGTCATGGCAACTCCCAGGGTACCTGGTACAAATGTGCATTATGTGCTTATGATGATCACACACCAGTTGAACATTGATGGAGTGGTAGCCTTTGCAGTTTACAAGCATTAGGGGCTGCTGCCATGAAGCCCTTAAAGCCACATGGGCACTATCGATTGCACCCTGCATTCTTGGGAAGCCTGAGATAGTGGTGAAGCCAATGAATCTCACCGCCTGGCTATCTTCGTCCAAAGCAAACCTGACATACTGATGTGCCTTCCTGGAAAGGGCATCTGTGACCCGCCTTTATGCATCTAAGTGTTGTGGACTGCGAGATGCCACAGAGGTCCCCTATCAATCCACAGGCAAAGAAATTGAGTGCAGTGGTCACTTTTAAAGACACTGACAGGGATAGCCTCCAACTCTACAGGCCATCAGGTCTTCACGAGGAATGTGGCAGATGTGATTCACCAAAGCTTGGAAAAGCTTTGATGTGCCCGGCATTGTCTGTCACTCATTTATAAATAGGAGGGTCTTTTCTGTGTACCCTTGGCCTGGTGCTTCACCTCCGTTGTCTGGGTTTCTCCTCTTGACCCTCTTGTTCTTGCCCTGATTCCCCTTGACCCTGGACATCAGGCGGGGCCTCCTTCTGGAACTGTGCTCTCTGTCGCCCCTCCCTCCTTCGCCTCCTCCATTGCATTAGGACCCTCAGAAAGGCAACATTGAGCCCTGGATCCATTTCTTCTTTGATCTTGTCTCTGAAATGCAACATTACAGACATCAATGAGGAACAGTTCTAGGTAATGAAGCTCACAATCTGCGACCTATATAACTGTAATGGTCTGTAGTGGTTTCTGCCCTACTTGCATTGTCGCTGATGCTGCTTTGTCCTTGGGGCACTGCCACCCACATTGGGGTCATCAAGGTGCCACCTCTGGAACGTGACACGTGAATCCCTCATTGCTATGAGAAGCTTTGAATGACCAGTGCTACCTAACCTGGCTCAGCGCTCCAATCTATGATCCAATTAATAATAGATTGTCTCTGATTAATGACTGGATGCCCTTTGGCCTGTTAGGAATGCCAATTCAGGAGATGCCATTACAATCACCATACCATCTGCATCCCAGCACAGAGACTGACAAGCCCATGGACAGCGACTGTGAGACTGCCCTGCACACCAAGCTGTGAATTATTCCTACTGAGCACACAGCCCTTGCCCCTCCCTGGCGCTCCCAATGATTACTTCTGCAGCATGCCCACTGCACCCCACAACTGTCTCCGCTGTCTGACTGTTGGCTATGACATTCACAAAGCCCATGGGGTGTCTCTGCTCTCTGGCTGTTTTCCACTAAGCCCCGGGGTGCCTGTGCTTTCTGACTGTATTCCACTAAGCCCCTCCCCCTCGACTTACTTGCATAGCCTTCCTGCCCCCTGCCTTCCATTGTGCCCTCTTCCCCAACCCCTTGCATAGCCTTTCTCCCCATTACCCTATGTGTTCACCCTTCCCCACCATATCCCTCCCCAACCCCATGTAACCTTCCTTCCCCATTGCCCCTTGTTTGCTCACCCTTTCTTACCATACCTGCCCCCACCCACCCCCTCCCAAACCCCTTCCCCAGTTGATATCCTAGTTTCTGAATGCTCAGCCCTGTCTGTGTACCACTGCACAGTGCTGTCCTTCTGGAAAATGGGGACACCCACCAGGAGCAGACCACGAGATTTGGCAAGAAGCTAATTTAATGAGCACTCATGAGATGGAAATGAATGCAAATGGTGTTCACACCACTAGTCGGCGGGATACCTGAGCTGCCATTGGCCCGCCATTGGGAGAATCACAAACTATCTTTATGCTGGCTGGTTTCTGGCTTTTTGCCTGCTGCTGGATTCTCTACTCCTACCCACCATGAAACCCACCACGGGTGGGATGGCCCAGTATTACTGTGGCACTATCTAGTAGATTCTCCACTCACTATTAGAAGGATGCTTTGTACTTTTCTCTGAGCCTATGTTATTATTGCTCTGTTCTTGGGGCCATGGGGCTGATTTTCTGCCTGTGAATTTTGAGAGCATGAACCTGTTTCTTGCCTGAGAAGTGAACACTGAAGAATCCAATAAGGCATGTGACTTGTGTACCCTGAGTCAATGCTGAAACTGCATTGCATTCTGTATTGGTTACAAGACACTTATCTGAAATAAAGGTTAGGTTCATTGTTCATGTAAATCATGTGAGGAATGTGATATTCAGACTTTTTTTGTCAATTTAGATCCAGTTTGATCACAGCATGTGGCACACATGCAATAATCAGCTTTCTTGGACTAACTGCTGTAGTTATTAGAGGCTGGCGCCAAATAGGTAAATATAACATTTTGCACTGAACTGAATGTGAAGCCAGGAGGAGCTCATTAAAATTATATCTGGCCTACTCTTTCCTCCTTCCTCCTGATTGTCTCCCCCACCTCTTTCTCCCAGGCTTACCTTGGCTGGTGTTCCAGCCACCTACCTCACCCTCCCCCCAACCTCCTCACACCACCCACTGAATTGTCCCTGTGGTCATGACTGGCACCCATGGATCAATAAACAAATGAGGCTGGGAGACCAATTTAGTGTGATCCTGCGTGCAATGGCTGCTGCACCCACATCGTACCGAAGTCCGAGTGCAAACCCAACTTCGAGGCCAAGCTACTTAGAGTAATTATTATTGTCTAATGAATATAGTTTTGCTTTTGAGGATATTAGATACAGATATTTTTATTCTGTTTGACCTTTCTGTTGGTCTTTGTGTATCACCCTGGAGGAGAAGGTGGTGCAGAATCAATCTGTAGCCACACTCCACTATAGCCACTCTTTATAATAGGAGTGAGCCCTGGGGATTATTTCCCTCTGAGGAGCAGTTCATAGTTACTGCTCAGCAGTTCTCTGTGATTGCATGGTTCAGCCTGATAACGAAGCATGAAGGAAATTGTCGCTGCAAAGTGTGCTTCCTTGGAACTTCAATGCGGCCTGTATTGTGAAATGGTCTAAAAGCCAAGCAGTAGATATATCTTTCAACTGAACACAAACATTAAAGAAAGATATTGTACAGGCTCCCAAGAGTGTTCACGAGCATTACAATGTAATCAAGGTCCCACTAGGAATCATACAGATATTTGTATTGATTTGGTCTGACTTTTCCATAACAAAATTATCAGCTTATGCACTAAGTTCTCAGAAATCTTAGCTTTGACTGGCAGACTAACAACTTAAAAGACTTTGGCTTTGGATCTCAATCTACAAAACAGCTTGTAATTTTGTAAGCAAAGCAGCGGACACAATCAACATTGACAGCAATGTAATTCCCAAATGAGAAAAGGCCTTTCAAATAAAATAGTTACTTTGGCAACTAAAACCAATTGATTTAAAATAATCCCTTTTTATTTAGCATCTCAAACAGCTTTATAATGATTCCATTATGTATTAACACTTGAGCACAGTAAAATTCGATTTATAAAATTGCCATTTCATTAGTTCAATGTTTTGTCAATTTGTGCTAAAGAGCAGATTCTCAATCCTGTCAGCATCCCTCTTGAACAAAAGTAGATTTTGTGATGTTATGTTTTAAATTATAATTTAGTGATTTCTGTTGATGATGAACTCACATTCATTACAGCATATGTAAAAGTGCAGAATCTGCATGATGGGGTTTTTCAGTAACTATTTATCCCTTATAAGCTTGCAAAAGGAAATGATAATGACAGTCAAAATGATCAACCTGTAGTGGTGTTTAACTTAGCTGCACATGGTAGACATCAGGCATGTATCAATGATTTTTTTAAAAAATCAATTGATTTGGAAAGAAATAAAAGCTGAGTGAGCAAGTTAATTTTACAAAGTAGAATCTTGACAGAATAAATAGAGACAAGAAAGTCCCAGATAACAATCTAAGCTTAAACCAAGTGAGGGTGACTTTGTACCTATAATAGAGCATGACTTTCCCTCTCACTGTATGAAGTGAATGTGGCAGAGAAGACTGATTGTCCAGTTATAAAGAAAATATTGGCGTAATGCATATGGGGTACATCGAGGGCAGCACTGAAGACAGAAAAACATACTGCTAGCCAAACAAAGTGTCAGTGTTTGAAGGACAATAGAGAGTAGCTCAACATAAACCATTTTCAATTAAAATCCTACCTTAAAGAAAGTCCTATCTTAATGTACTATGGTGTTGGGCTGATGGTAAAACTATAGGCATTGTGTTGCTAGCAATCAGAACTGTGAATCTGCAAGTAGTTGGCTTGAGACTCTGGTTGCTCAATGTTGGACTTTGAGGGCAGTGTTATCCACAATATGCTGGATGGCATATTCTTCCTTGTACTGTTATAGGGCACCTAGTGCCTTGTTTGCTTCCACTAGCTGGACCACTATACATGCATCATAGTTGTTACTCCCAGTTATGGAAAAGTACAAGAAAGAGAATTTGAGCAAAGTATCATAAAGCATTAGAATGATTTAGGTTTGCCAAGAATTCTGTCACTCACTCTTAGCAAAGGATGGCATTATTGGCCAAGTAACTATTTTGGTATAATAATGGCCTTTAAAATTATGAAAAAAATTGATAGAGTAGACAGAGAGAGAGTGTTTTCATTTGTGGGGAAGAGCAACATAATCAATATAAGATAGTCAAAAGAAATCGAATAGGAATTCAGAAGAAACTCCCTTAGTCAGAGAATGGTAAAAGTGTGGAACTCGTTATTGCAGGGAATAGTTGAGGTGAATGGTATAGGTGCATTTAAGGGGAAGCTAGATAAGGATATGAAGGAGAAGGGGATAGAGGGTTATAATTAGAGTTACCTGTGGAAGGATGGGACAAGCCTTGATTGGAGCATAAACACTTGCATGGACTGGTTGGGTTGAATGGCAGTATCCTGTGCTGTATATTCTATGCCTGATTGGAATATTGCTGTAATAAGTGAAACAGTAGTCATCAACGAAGCTGAGATCACAAAATCAAATGTTCAAGATCACAAAATAATTGTGGATAAAGGAGTCCATTTGACAATCTAATTTCATTCATTAAAAATGACCCTTAAGTCTCCCTCATTGTACCATCCAATTCTTTCATAAATGATTCCATTGCCTGTCCTTCCATGACTCTCTCTGGAAGTCTATTGCACACAATGATCATTCTTTATGTAGGATAATTTCCAGATATCAGTCCTTAAATTACCAAATATTAGCATGAATCTCAAATGTACAGTACCTGTGATGTTTTCATTCATTTATTCCCATGATGAAAATTAATAAATAAAGATTAAGATAAATATTTTTGTAACGTAGTTAGAGGAGGCCAACATACTCCCTAGGACAAGGTAGACAGAGCTTTATCCTCAGTCTATCTAAGGCTATGCTGGACCTTGTAGCAATTGAATGTATAGCCTTTCCTACTGCCTATCAGGGGTCACATGATTGTTCTTGGAGACTCCGACCAATGAGCCTTAAGTGCAGGTAATCCGGGGGGGTGGGGGGAGGGTGTTCTAGTCGAGGACCTGGTTCAAGTATGTAGCCTCTGAAAAAGCTCTCTGAAATAAAGTTATCTGTTTCAAGGACAAACCTGTCCGGTACGTCAAGTCATTACATTTGGCGATGAGGGTAAAATAGCATTGATGCTGTGCCTCGCCTTGTGAATGTGTGTACATCAGACCTTAAGAAAAAGAAAAGTATACTCACCAGTCATGCCACTCTTTGGCAGAATCGCTCCTTATGACGCAACTATAGAAGACTGGAGCCGGTATGTAGAGCGCCTTGGTTTTTATTTTGTGGCAAACGAAATTACTGTGGAGGAGAAGCAGAAATCCATCCTTTTCAGTGTACGTGGTGGCAAGACATACAATCTCATTCACAGTCTGACAGCCCCCAATGCGCCCAATTCTAAGTCCTTTATCGAATCAGTAGACCTCATGAAGAGACATTTTCGGCCAAGTCATCAGTAATAATGCAGACGTTTAAGTTTAACCCCAGAGCAAGGGCCCCAAAAGAGTCCATCGCAACCTATATAGTGAAGTTGAAGCAGTTGACTGAGCACCGCGACTTCGGAGGCACACTCAAAGATATGTTGCGGGACCAATTTGTTTGTGGAGTTCACGAGGACGCCATTCAGCATCAGAGTCCATTCAGGGTCATTCATTACTCACAGAAGTCAACATCGATTTGAAGCACACCATGGAAATAGCACCAGCCATGGAAAGTGCTGCAAGGGGCTCGCAGGCTTTACAACATGGATAACGTGGCACTGTTCTTCATGTGGGGTGGGGATGTACTGCTGGGCGTGGCGCGAAAACCAGAGACACAACAGTGAAGCCAGAGGCAATCTCTGCTGCTGGAAAAATGAAAGGTCTAGTGAAGCATTTCAGCAGCGACTCTGAGGTTAACCTGTTATAGATGTGGGGGTAACCACATGCTGGATACCTGCAGATTCAAGGAGGCAGAATGCCATTGCTATCATAAGAAAGGTCACACAATAAAGCAATGCAGAGCAAAATCAAAACAACCCATAGGGCAGCAGACCAAAATGATTGAAGTGAATAAAATAACAGAACTTGAAGCTGCCGATACCGACATCTATTCCCTGTACAATGTCACAGCGGTAAAAGCCAAACCTATTACTGTCACAATCCAAGTGAATGGGAAGCTACTAATAATGGAGGTAGATACGGGAGCATCAACCAGTGTGGTGGGAGAGCAGACATTGAAATACCTAAAGGAAGGTACCTAGCCACTGAATCTGGAGCGAACAGTGGCTCAATTGAAGACATACACTGGAGAATCCATACAGATAAAGGGCATTGCCACAGTACCTATGTCCTATAGGCAACAGTCAGCCCAGTTTCCAGTGATCATAGTGACAGGTGAAGGACCTAGTCTTCTGGGCTGAGACTGGTTACAAAAAATTAAGCTCAACTGGTCTGAAATATTTCACTTGAGAACAGAAGGAGTTCCTGAACTGCTAAGAGAATATGACCGTGTATTTCGGAATGAGTTAGGAGAATTGAAGGACCTTCACATGCTGCAAGGATCCCTCAGGTCAGAGTTGGTTCCTCTGGAAAACCGTAAAGAGAAACAAAATGAACTTAGTGCCACTCTGAACAAACTGAAGAAACAGCTGGCAGAGAAGATTCAACAATGTTCAATATTCCAGGAGGAAGCCAAGAGATACAAGAAAGAGCCTGAAGAGCTGAAGAATCAGCTGAGTGAAACAAAAGAGACAGTAGAAGGGAAAGTTGTGGAACTTTCCAAGATGCGAGTGGATAATGAAGCCATGGGTAGCTCAACTACCGAACTGAGCCAAGTTAAGATTTCATCAGAGAGAAATTTGGCCGCCTGTGAAATCAAAGTGAAGGAAGAGACAAAACTCTGCAGCAAACTGAAGAAGAAAGACAGAACTAAAATCAGAAAGGCCAAGTGGCTATGTCTCCAGAACCCTCTTTTGTGCAGGGAAGGGTTATTCCTAACTAGAAAAGGAAGGCTTATCAGTGATATTTGGAGTGAAGAAATGCCACCAGTATCTGCATGGATGACATTTCACCATTGTGTCGGACCACAGACTATTAACGGGTTATTCGGTGAGACTAAGGCCATTCTGCCAATAGCATCAGCAAGAATTCAACATTGGACTTTGATATTAGCTGAATATGAGCAAACCTTAATGCGCCATCCTGACTTGTATGTTGCAAATGCGGATGTATTGGTCGTCTCCCGTTACCAGATAGCATTGTACATGCTCCAGTGCCACAAGAAGTTGTGCTTGTACTGAATTTTTTGGATTCTTCACCTGTGTGAGCGAAGCAAATTAGGAATTGAACAAACAGAGATCCTATTTTGTCAAAAGTCTGGGTCCTTGTATTTCGAGGGTGGTCGAATTCACCAGTGTCTGAAGAGATGAGAACATTCCATGCCTGAAAAACAGAATTGTCAAGATGGAATCTTGTTGAAGGGATCAAGAGTCTTCGTCCTTTCGCAAGGAAGAGAACCACTCTTGACAAAGCTTCACAGTGCACATCCAGGCATATTCAAGATGAAAATGCTTGCACAAAGCTATGTCTGGAGGCTAGGCATAGACAGTGACATTGAAAGCATGGTCAAGCACTGTCTCTCGTTTCAGCGACAACAGAAGTTGCCTGTTTCAGTTCCACTGCATCCGTGGGAGTGGCCCGGTCGACCCTAGGTTAGACTACATACTGATTAGGTCTTAGGTACCATGTTTTTATTGATCCTAGATGTGCATTCTAAATGGATGGATGTGTATGAAGTCAGATCACCGACATCGAGCGCAACTATTGAAAAGCTGTGTCAATGTTTTAGTATACATGCCCTGCCAGAAGTCATCATTTTGGATAAGCGTACAGTCTTTACCAGTGCAGAATTTCAGGGATTCATGAATTTAAATGGAATTAGACATATTAAAACAGCACCTTGGCATCCCTCATCAAATGGTTTAGCTGAAAGAGCTGTGCAAACTTTCAAATCTGGAATGGAGAGGTTATCCGAAGGTACTCTGGAAACTCGACTTTCCTGCTTTCTTCTCAATTATCGTACGATGCCTCATTCAACTATGGGTTCAACGCCGTCTGGGATATTGATGAAACACCACCTACGTACAAGGCTAAGTCTGGTGTTTCCAAACCTAGAGGAGGAGTAGAGAGGAATCAGAATAATCAAAAACTGAATCATGATATTCATAGCAAAGCTTGCAGATTCACTGTAGGTGATAAAGTTTTCGTGCAGAATTTTGGAAGTGGGTCTTGTTGGGTTCCTGGTACAATTGCCTCAGAAACTGATCCCTTGACCTTCCAGGTGGAAGTGGAAGACTGAATTGTTTGAAAACATGTGGATCATCTTAGGAATAGAGAGACATTCCAACAACCAACCATTAGCGTCGAACCACCAATCCCTGAGGTGACAGAGCGACCTAGAATAGACATACCTGATGTTTCTGTAGAGTTGGCAAACCCTGAACTGCCACTTTCTAATTATGTATCTGATCATGTCGATCCAGTGGAAGAACCTCAGGTGGTAGAGCTATGCTGCTCTAACCGAATAAGGAAACCACCTCAGAGTCTTAATCTTTAATCACCTGATTTATATATATGTATATGTTGTGGGATATTCAAATGTCTGTAAATAGGACGTGTGAAGAAACTAAGGGAGGAGGAAATGTAGTAATTGAAGGTATAGCCTTTCCTACTGCCTATCAGGGGTCATGTGATTGTTCATGGAGACTCTGGCCAATGAGCCCTAAACCCAGGTAATCTGGGGGCTTGTGGCTTTCTAGTTGAGGACCTAGTTCAAGCATGGAGCTTCTGAAAAAGCTCCCTGTGATGAGCTTATCTGTTTCAAGTAGAAACCTGTCCAGTATGTCAAGTCATTACAGATCTATTTACACAAGCTAGAAAACCAGTATCTCAAAAACACTACTACAGCTCCTAAAATCTAATAATTCAAGAAGACTGTGAAATAGACCCTGAAAAGGGGGCATGAATATCTGAAAAGTTACTCAATTGACCATTCAACCTGCATGCCAACGTTTTTGATAAGATAATACAGTAACCGAGACATACGAAACATGGATGAGCCTCTCATGTTAGGAGGAATGAACAAGGCAGTCAAGATAACAACCATTGGAAAAGCTCCTAGTCCTAATGGAACACCAGCAGAGGCTGGAAATCCATTGCTGTGATTTAATACCTTGTAGTTTACCTGGAGGAATGGTGTAGTCCCACAGATACAATACACAAACATAATGGGAACATGTAAGAATATGGTGACTATCAAGAAGCTCCTTTTGCCTTGCTGTGAAGATTAAGGTAACCCTCAATTGCCACTTTTACCAACACAGCAGGCCATGCATGTCTGTAAACATAAAGCAAATAATAGCACAATGGGTGATTGATTTTTCTCATAAATCAAATATGAAAATGTAGAGAAAAGCTTAGATATCCATTTAGTCTTTACTGTGATGACAAGAGAGTTGACAGTTAGCAGACTTATACTGTTTAAACTACTTTAGAATGTTGGAAAAATATGTTCACAGGTTATTTGCTGACCAGATTATGGCATTCTGTGTAGAATATGTATGAGGGTTTACTTTCTATTTAACTTTCCCACTGGGGTCAGAAAAGCTCTGTTCTTGCATGGAACAGTAATCAATGATGTCAGAAAAGATTTAAATGTGGATATGGTACATTAGGTTTCCTCCATCTGGCAAACTCTTCAACCTCAGCAGTCTACGCTCTCCAACCAAGGTCAGTAGTGAAGTCATTTTCAAACTTCTGTTTTACTTTGAAAATAAACCTAAAAGCAAATGTAGTCAACTATCAGATTTGCAGAAAAAGAATTGCGTAAACTTGCACAGAAAAGTGAATTTTTCGTCAACTTAAAAATCGAGGTGGTGCACCAACGAGCAATTAGTATATTAAGCTATCTAGCACCATCAATAGTTGTTGAACCAAATGCCACACCTAACTGAGAAGCATTCTATCAAAGGTTGCTCCATTTGATCAAGGAGTGATTGCTTGCAGCGAAATAGCCAAATGCTCCTTTGTTACATTAAAGTGGAGGGTCTGAAGTCAGCACAGTACATTCAAAGCTTATCTTGCAGCGGTGATCATGAGCTGACCCTCTGTGGCTTTGGAGCCTAATAATATTACTGCTGTCAAATCAATGATCTCAACAAATTTCACCCTTGCTACCTCAGGTAAACCATGCATACAGGACCGCATTTCCACTTGTGAGCTGCTGAAACCCAAAAATCAAACACCATTGAGTTAATGCCAGTAGATGTATAGCTTCCCTGGTTGGGATATGCTGTTTGAATGGATAACAGCAGTCTTTCCAAGCATGTTCTGTGTAGCAGGTTCATAACTTGTTTGTGTTCTTAGGTTAGGAGGGTTTAAAAAAAATGTACTTCAGACATAAACAATTGGATGCTCATCTAGAAGACCAACTAGGATGCAACTGAAGATTGACCAACTTCAAATGGAGGTTCATCAAAAATAAGAAAGTGTTTGCTGTGGAAAAGCATCAATAACAACCACTGTGACTATCAATCAATCAAAACAGCCCATTTGTGCACATTGTGCGAAGCCTTCATTCATGGATTGAACTACACAGTTACAAGCAGGCATGTGGAAAACAATTTTTGACTAATCATCTTCAAGATCACAACAGAGCTTAAGAAGCCCTAAATCTGAATCTATGGCAATTATTCTAAACTGTAACTGTGATAGCTACTAAGTGTACAGTGGAGCAAGTAAAAATTACGCAATTGTTCAACACAACATGGAAATACAAGCAGAGGCAAATAAAGGCACAAAATAACCCAGTTATGGTTAGTGCGGGTGATTGGTCACAACAATAATATTTTTTGAAAATAAGAGCTCTGCAAGTTAGTAATATTTATTCAAAGTCTACAAATTTTAGCCCACAAAAAAATTACATCCAAAAGCTGCACTGACTGAAGAACATTTCTCTTAATCATTCTGCAGCTCCCTGCATGGGGGATACAATTATCTAGTCACTGTAAAATACAACCTTTGTGAAATTTTTGATCACGAAGTTCAAGAAAACGGAAGCCAGGTTGATAAAGTATTGAATAAAGGTTTCCTCTTCTTCCATGGTTTTTCTGATCTAGCTGTTGACTCAATATTTTTCCTGCAAGTTTACTATTTTGCGACTTTGCTATTTTAATTGCTCCAGCTTTGGTGCCTTCAGTTGCCTGGGCCCAAAGCTCTGGGGGAGAATTTTCTCCCTGTCCGGAGGGCTGAGTGGGAGCGAGCGTGGGCAAGCGTTCAGCTGATTGCTGCCCGAGATCGGCTGCGCGCTGCCATTTGACATGGACGGGCCAATTAAGGCCCGCCCAGTGTGACACACACCTGGAAGCGCTGAGCACACCCTGTGTGGGTGGGGGGAAGAGGCTGAGTCGGGGCCTGCGCTCTTTCGCGCGAAAGAGCACAGAAATCTCCCTGAGGCACGGAGCTGCCTCAGGGAATTTAATTTCATTTTGAAAAATTGAAATAAAGAGAAAAAAAAATTTCAGACATGTCCCCTCTTGTGACAGTGTCACATGAGCTGGGACATGTCAATGAATTTTAATGAAAAAATGTATTTAATTTATAAATCCTTCATGAAACCTCATCCCGCTCGTGGATGAGGTTTTGTAATAAATGTGAAGGCTGTCTGGGCTCTTTGACTGCCCGCCAACATTAAGGTTGGACGGGCAGCTCCGTTAATTATTTTAACTAGTTTTTAAATGACCTTAATAGCCTTTGACAGTTCGGCGGGTGCGCAGCTGACTCTGGTGTGTGCCCGCAGAACTGAAGATCGAATGACGCACGGTGACATTGGGACGCATGCCCGATGTCACCGTGTGTCATTTTATGCGTCGGCAAACGGGGCCCGCCCCCGCTCGCTGAACAGAAGATTCAGGCCCTTATTTGGTTCAGTGTCATACTTTGTTTTATAATGCTCCTGTGAAGTGCCTTGGGATATTTTATTACATTAAAGGGCGTTATACAAATATAAGTTTATGTTGTCATTCTGTTGGTGTTCTGCTACATCAACCAATCTTCCAAGCTGTTTCCATATGCACAAGAACTAGAAAAGGAATGTTCTTAATGTTCCTAATTAATATTAGTTTTGCCTACCAATATCCCTTCCCTTCAAAATTGCTCTTGAAACCCAATTCTTTGGCCAAATTTCGATTACCCACCTTGATCTCCTTTTCTGTTTGCTGTCCATTTTCCCTTGAGCCTCTGTGAAGCCCCTTGGGATTTATTTTATACATTTAAGTTGATAATTAAATGCATATTTTTGATATTGTTGTTGGTGTTGACATTTGGATGAATATTAAGATGCATCTTTGGATAAATTTACTAATGCTTTGTTGCACTGTTTGTTATTGCAGGCCCAAAGATATTCAAAAACTAGTTATAAAGCTTTCTTACTTCTTTTCTTGGGAAATTATCTGTTGAGAGAAAAATCAATGGATAGGATTTTGAAAACATTACTAATAATGGCCTAAAAGCAATGACTATACCTGTTGTTTACAATCAATTTAACAAGGTATATTTGTAAATCTTACGCAAAATAATCTTGCCATGGAGCTGTTATATAGCAGTCTATTCTTTGAATTTAGTTTTGCAAGGTTAAAAAGAATTGACCAAGTAGCCAGGCAGAAATTTTACAATGTTGCTAAGTAAACAATTAGTTCCATAAAGCTGATTGGGCAGATGTTTAAGGAGGATAAGTTGAATTGCAAACAAGTGTTTAGAGTATGAAATGAGAGGCTATGGTGATTCTGTAAATGCTAACAAGTCAGAGGAAAATGATGAAATGGGCTGTTGTGAAGGGATCAAAGAAGAGGTGTGTGGGTGTGCTTGTAAAGAGAGTGTGGCCTTGTGCTGCATAGCGAAGGAAATGGCGGGAAGGTGATTATTGAGAGTGCCGAGGGGGCAGTGAAGGATGTTTTAAAAAACCTATCTATTCAGGGGTTTTGGGCATCATTGACAAGGCTAACATTTATTTCCCATCTTTAATTGCCCTTGAGAAATTGGTTTTGAACGACCTTCTTTTACCACGGTATAGGTACTCCCACAGTGCTGCTCGGCAAGAGTTCTGGGATTTTGGTCTAGCAACGATGAAAGAACAGTGATATATTTCTAAGACACATGGTTTGTGACTTGGAGGGGAACTTGAAGGTGATGGTGTTCCCATGTCCCTGCCGTCCTTGTTCTTCTAGTTGGTAGAGGGTGCTGTTTTGGGAGGTGCTGTTGAAGAACCCTTGATGAATTGCTGCAGTACATCTTGTAGATGGTACACACTGCAGCCACATTGCGCCAGTGGTGGTGCAAGTGTATGTTTAAAGTGCGAATCAAGTAGGTTGCTTTATCTTAGATGGTATTGAGCTTCTTTCATGTTGTTACTGCACTCATCCACAGGCAAGTGGCAAGTATTCCATTACACTCCTGAGTTGTGCCGTATAGATGGTGGATAGAGTTTGGGGAGTCTGGAGGTGAGTTACTCTCTGCAGATTTCCCAGCCTCTGACCTGCTTTTGTAGCCAAAACGTTTATTTGGCTGGTCCAGTTCAGGTTCTGGTCAATTGTGACACCTAAGATATTGATGTTGGAGGATTTGATAATGATCCTCCTCCTCCTTAAGGTACCAAATCCTAAGAAGATGGTTACAACTATGGACTTCCATTGGATTGGTCCATGATTATGCTTGGCAAGGATCGCATTGGCTTGCTGTTGCCTTCTGCAGTATGGCTAACCAAGGAACTCTCCTGCTCTCACTGCCTGCCATCAGGCATATTGGAAGAATTTATAGGCTGCTAATCAACCTGTTTGGTCATGTTATGAAATCATCTTCTATGCCCATCAATTTCTGAAGTGGGCCTTGAACCCAGAGCTTCAGATGCTAACACTACACCACAAGACCTCCTTTGATAATGATAATGATATTAAATGTAAAGGTAAGGTGCTTAAGCTCTGGTTGAAAATCGTCATTCTCTGGCACCTTTGTGGCATGAGTAATATTTGACACTTATCAGACCAAGCCTGAATATTGTCCAGGTCTTATTGCATATGGACATGGACTGTTTCATTATCCAAGTAATTATGAATGGGTCTACTGAACACTATACAATCATCAGCAAATTCCTGAAGTATGATTGAGGGAAGGCCATCGATGAAGTAACTGAAGATGTTTGGGCCTAGGACACTGCCCTGAGAAACTCTTGTAGCTGTGACCTGAAATGATTGGCCTCAATTACCACAACCATCTTCCTTTGAGCTAGGCATGACTGTAACTAGTGCAGAGTTTCCCCTTGATTTCCATTGACTTCAATCTTGCTAGGGTTCCTTGGTGCCACACTCAGTCAAATGCGGCATTGATGTCAAGGACAGTCACTTCACCTGTGGAATTCAGGCCTTTCATTCATGTTTGGATCAAACTTGTAATGAGGTTTGGAACTGAGTGGTCCTGGAAGAACCCAAATTAAGCATCGGTGGTGGGTTATTGATGAGTAAGTGCTGCTTGATGGTTTTATTTAGTTAAAAGTGCTATGTAAATCTAAGTTGTTGTTGGTCTCTTCTATAAGTTGTCCAATAAGGTGCAATAGCAGAGTATTTAGAACATAAGAACATAAGAAATAGGAACAGGAGTATACCATTCGGCCCCTCGAGCCTGCTCCACCATTCAATAAGATCATGACTGATCTTCTTGTGTTTCGATTTCCACATTCTCACCTAACTCCGATAACCTTTGATTCACTTGCCTAACAAGAATCTATCTACCTCTGCCTTAAAAATATTCAATGACCTCGCCCCCACCACCTTCTGAGGCAGAGAATTCCAAAATCGCACAACCCTCTGAGAGAAAAAAATTCTCCTCATCTCTGTCCTAAAAGGGCAACCCCTAATTTTAAAACAGTGCCCCCTAGTTCTGGACTTACCCACAAGAGAAAACATCCTTTTGACGTCCACCTTGTCAAGGCCATTCAGGATCTTGTATAGTTCAATCAAATCACCCCTCACTCTTATAAACGCCAATGGAAACAATCCCAGTCTGTCCAACCTTTTCTCATAAGACAACCCACAAATTCCACGTATCAATCTAGTAAACCTCCTTTGAACTGCCTCCAATGCATTTACATCCTCCCTTAAATAAGGAGACCAAAACTGCACACTGTATTCGAGGTGCGGTCTCACCAATGCCCTGTATAACTGAAGCATAACATCCTTACTTTAATGTTCAATCCCTCTCGTAATAAAGAATAGCATTCCATTAGCCTTAATTACTTGCTGTACCTGCATACTAACTTTTTGTGACTCATGTACTAGAACACCTAGATCCCCCAGCACCTCAAAAGTATGTAGCTGTTCTCCATTTAAGTAATGCTCTGCTTTTTTTGTTCTTCCTGCCAAAGTGAACAACTTCACATTTTCCCACATTAAACACCATTTACCAGATCTTTTCCCACTCACTCAACCTATCAATATCCATCTGCAATCTCCTCATGTTCTCTTACAACATACTTGCCTACCTATCTTTGTGTCACCTGCAAATTTATTACCATGTCTTCACTCCCAAAGCCCTCTGAATAAATGTTGCTTGAATGTTGGTGAAGTCTTCACAAAATCTCCCAGAAAGTCTGCCCTTTCAAAGGTCCTCTTCACAGCTCTGGTGCCAATGAACATGAAGTGCTGAGTATCCCTTTAAGCAGGGCTTGAAAACAACATCAATGTCGTGTTTACTCCAAACAACTGGTTGCTGTTAGGAGAGAGTGTAAAGTGATGGTCACTAAACCGCTGTGCAGCCTCTTTAATGAGCACCAGCAGACATTTTAAGTGCCAAGCAGCTGTTCATTGAGGTCCCAGAGAATTGTTCCTTGCGCAAGCTTCAACTCCTTTACCAAGGCGGCCTCTTCTGCTAAATGGAGAACTGGCATTTCAGCTCAAGGCCTCATCTTGGTCACCTCAGAGGATTGTTAGCATCTGCACATGCTGCCAAAAATGACCCCTCAGGCTTTCTAATGACTATTGCAGGTGAGTCTTAAACTGAAACTTAACAGGGTGCGTGTGTAGATGGGAGCGTGGGGGAAGTTTTAGACTGGAAACCTGGTTTCCTGCACATTGTTTTAACTGTATAGCATACATCTTTTGGCTCAAACAGATTCCATACCCAGAAACCAGACTGATTGACAGGTTGGTCCAATTGGCTGGGAGGTGATGGTGTAGTGGTATTGTCGCTGGACTAGTAATCCAGAGATCCAGGGTAATGCTTTGGGGAACCTGGGTTTGAATCCTGCCACGGCAGATGGTGGAATTTGAATTCAATAAAAATCTGGAATTAAACCTTCCATGATTGTTGTAAAAATCCATCTGGTTCACTAATGCCCTATAGGGAAGGAAATCTGCTGTCCTTACATGGTGTGGCCTACATGTGATTCCAGACCCACAGCAATGTGAAATGGCCTAGCAAACCACTCAGTTGTATTGAACCGCTACAATGTCTCAAACAAGAAATGAAACTGAATGGACCACCTGGTGAGCGACAATGGCAAACCCAGTGTTATCGACCCTGCAAATTCCTCCTTACTAACATCTGAGGGCTAGTGCCAAAATTAGGAGAGCTGTCTCACAGACCAGTCAAGCAACAGCCTGACTTAGTCATCCTCATGGAATCATACCTTACAGATAATGTCCCAGATGCCACCATCACCGGCAGGACAGACCCAGCAGAGTGGTGGCACAGTTGGGAGGGAGTTGGCCTGGGAGTCCATAAACCCTTGAAGTTTCAAGGCATCAGGTCAAATAGGGGAAAGGAAACCTCAGCTAATTACTATTGCTGATGAATCAGTGCTCCTCCGTATTGAACACCACTTGAAGGAAGCACTGAGGGTGCAGGATATACTCTGGATGAGGGACTTCAATATCCATCACTAAGAGTGGCCAAGTCCTAAAGGACATAACTGATAGATTGGCAGTTGGTGAGGGAAAAATATATTTGAACTCATCCTCACCAATCTGCCTCTGTCCATGACAATATCGGTAGGAGTGACAACCGCACAATCATTGTGGAGACGAAGTCTGGTCTTCAAATTGAGGATACCCTCCATTGTGTTGTGTAGTGCTACCACAGTGCTAAATGGGATAGATTTTAATCAGATCTAGCAACTCAAGAGTGGACATCCATGAGGCTGTGGGCCATCAGCAGCAGCAGCAGAATAGTATTCAAACACAATCTGTAACCTCATGGCCTGGCATATCTTCCACTCTACCATTACTATCAAGCCAGGGGATCAACCATGGGTCAATGAAGAGTGCAGGAGGGCATGCCAGGAGCAGCACCAGGGATACCTAAAAATGAGGTGTCAACCTGGTGAAGCTATAACACCGGACTACTTGCATGCCAAACAGCATAAGCAGCAAGTGATAGACAGAGCTAAGTGATCCCACAACCAATGGATCAAATCTAAACTCTGCAGTCCTGCCACATCCAGTCATGAATGGCAGTGGACAATTAAACAGCTCATTGGAAGAGGAGGCTCCACAAATGTCCCCATCCTCAATGATGGGGGCGCCCAGCACATCAGTGCAAAACAAAGGCTGAATCATTTGCTACAATCTTCAGCCAGAAGTGCTGAGTTGATGATCCATCTCGGCCTCCTCCGGAGGTCCCCAGCATCACAGATGCCAGTCTTCAGCCAATTCGATTCACTCCACATGAAATCAAGAAATGGCTGAAGGCATTGGATAGTGCAAAGGCTATGGGCCCTGACAATATTCCGGCAATAGTACTGAAGACTTAAGCTCCACAACTAGTCACGCCCCTAGCCAAGCTGTTCCAGTACAGTTGCAACATTGGCATCTATCTGGCTTTGTGGAAAATTGCCCATGTATAACCTGCTCACTGATGCCCAGTTTGGGTTCCACCAGGGTCACTCATCTCCTAACCTCATTCCAGCCTTGGTTCAAACATGGACAAAAGAGCTGAGCTCCCAAGGTGGGGTGAGAGTGACTGCTCTTGACATCAAGGCTGCATTTGACCGAGTGTGGCATCAAGGAGCCCTAGCAAAACTGGAGTCAATGGGAATCAGGGGGAAAACTCTCGACTGGTTGGAGTCATACCCAGCACAAAGGAAGATGGTTGAGGTTGTTGGAGGTCAATCATCTCAGCTCCAGAACATCACTGCAGGAGTTCCTCAGGGTAGTGTCCTCAGCCCAACCATCTTCAGCTGCTTCATCAATGACCTTCCTTCCATCATAAGGTCAGAAGTGGGGATGTTCGCTGGTGATTGCACAATGTTCAGCACCATTCATGACTCCTCAGAAACTGAAGCAGTCCATGTTCAAATGCAGCAAGATCTGGACAATATCCAGGCTTGGGTTGACAAGTGGCAAGTAACATTCACGCCACACAAGTGCCAGGCAATGATCATCTCCAGCAAGAGAGAATCCAACCATCTCCCCTTGACATTCAATGGCATTACTATCTCTGAATCCCCCACTATCAACGTCCTGGGCATTACCGTTGACCGGAAACTGAACTGGGCCAGCCATATAAATAATGTGGCTACAAGAGCAGGTCAGAGGCTAGGAATCTTACTATGAGTAATTCACCCTTAATTCCCCAAAGCCTGTCCACCATCCACAAAGCACAAGTCAGGAATGTGATGGAATACTCTCCACTTGTGTGGATGAGTGCAGCTCTCACAACACTCAAGAAGCTTGACACCGTCCAGGACAAAGCAGCCCACTTGATTGGCACCACATCCACAAACATTCACTCCCTCCACCACCACCACACAGTAGCAGCAGTGTGTACCATCTACAGCACTGGCTGCAGGAATTCAACAAGGCTCTTTAGACAGCACCTTCCAAACCCACGACCAGTACCATCTAGAAGGACAAGGGCAGCAGATAGATGGGAACACCACCACCTGGAAGTTCCCCTCCAAATCACCCACCATCCTGACTTGGAAATATATTGCCATTCCTTCACTGTCGCTGGGTCAAATTCCTGGAACTCCCTCACTAACAGCACTGTGGGTGTACCTACACCACATGGACTGCAGTGGTTCAAGAAGCCAGCTCACCGCCACCTCCTCAAGGGCAACTAGGGATGTGCAATAAATGCTGGCCCAGCCAGTGAAGCCCACATCCCATGAATGAATAGAGAAAATGGTTTGATTCACAACCTTGAAGAGGATCCAATCCTGGTGGGTGTCTGATCCCAGGGAAACTCTGATCCCTGACCCCAATCCCTCAGGGGTTACAATCCCAAAACTGCATTGTAGACAGTTGAGATATTGGGGTGAGTGGGACATAGCAATCCTGCCCCTCTTAGCCCACAAGTAGCCCTGTGAAGGCATGCACCTTCTCCCCGGGCTTTCGGACTTCTCAGGGTCTGAAAAATCCGGCTGTTTGCTGTAAAACCTGAAAAACGGGTTAAATCAGAGGCTGCAAACCTCATTATAATATTTAAATTTCTCAAGAGAGCTGGCTGTCTCCCACCTCCTTAAAACACAGGAGTGGGAAGATTGAAGTTGGGTTGGGGTCAGGGTTCAGATTTTTTTGAAATTTTAACATCTGACCCGGATCCAACCAGTTGCATTTGCATGCTAAAATTTGCTGAAAACTCACCAGCTGGTGCCTGATGTGGTGTCAAAATCAGTGTCATAGGAGGTGAAACAAAAACAAAAATTGCTGGAACTGAACACAGAACCGAAGAAGAGTCATATGGACTCAAAACATTAACTCTTGTCTTTCTCGCCACAGATGCTGACAGACATGCTGAGCTTTTCCAGCAATTTTTGTTTTTGTTTCAGATTTCCAGCATCTGCAGTATTTTGCTTTTACCATAGGAGGTGAAGTTCGTTTAGACCAGTAACACAAAATTGGTTCGTTGAGAACTGCTTTATCTTGGGGTGCAACATAATTTGTGGAAAACTTGAAAATGATTGCCCTTTTTGTGATGGTCATTTTCAAATATTTTGCAATGTTCTTTCAGATATTTTATGAACAAAGTATATTTTTGCAAAGAAAAAGTTTTACACCGTACTCTACCCTTCTCTTCCATTGATTTGCAATTTCATAATTCTTTGTGCTAGTATTAGCATTTTGAAAATGGGGATTAATTTCTGAGCTGAAAGTACAAAGTTAACATTTACTGAACACAACTTTAATGCTAACTTTGGTAAAATGTAAAGCTCATGGGTCCAAGACGATGAGGCACTCTGGGCACAAATTACCAGGACAGCTGCATCAGATAATATCCCAGACATTCATTGGTCCCATGGTGATCCATTTAGCATTGAGGGTAGGACAACTAAAAGATTTATAGATATAATAGATGATTGTTTTCTTGTGCAGCATATTAACGAGGAAGCTTGTGTCAATCAGGTACTAGGTTTCATTTTTAATAGCTACCCTGATGCAGCGTCGGACCTCGATATAGGGAACACCCAAGCAACAACGACTATAATATTATCCAAACCCATTGAACAAACCAAAGCCATTTAAAATTAATGTTGATATCATGTATCAACAGAGCAAGATTTTCACAGATGGCAGAAGACTCCAATAAAATTGATTGGTAACACATATGGAGGAGACATTGACAACAGAGAGACAACATTGGGCTGAACTTCACCAGCCATTTGGGGACAGGCTGCGAGGCAGGTGGGGGTGCTTAAAATTGTGAGAGAAGGTGCAGCGGGGTGAAGTGCCAGTCCTCTTTCTGCCGTCATGTCATCTTGCCAACCACAGGGAAGGTGGTGGTCTGCGCCCCCTGCCCAGAGACCAGTTGAGCCACTTGTGGTCAATTCCATCTCTACTGGCAGTGGTGGGGTAAGTCCTGTCAGCCTCCAAGCGAGCTCAGGTTGGAGGGGGTGCTCCTATTTGGCCACACTTTGGCCAACAATGGCCATGGCTGCCCCCATGACAACAGTGCCACTTGCCCTCACAAACACCACCCTGCACCCCTGACTGCTCTGGCACCCCCAGACCCCACTTACCTGGTTAGGAGGGTGCCATCTTTCCATAGCATCCTCGTATTCCAGGTGCAGTCCCAGCAATGGTCACTGCTCCTGGTGGCACTGCTGAGATGGCTAATCTGCCAGCCCTCCAATTGCCTGGCAGCTCCCGAGAGCAGGCAGCCATTACTAATAGGGATGATTGGCCTGGTGGCAACCAATTAGCTGGCTGCCACTGACAGGACGTGGCCCTCGGTCCCAAAGGCTGCTGAAGTGAGTTGCCCACCAACCCTCCCTCCCCTCCCCCAACAAACCTCACCTCTCGCTTTTGGGCTTGTCATGAAGATGTAATAATTCTCATAATGTTATTGGAATTTATTGTAAAATAGTTGTATCTGTGTCTATATTTGTGTGTGTGTGTAGATTAAAGGCAGCTGGTCTGACCGTTTTGATGTATTAGAAGATAAGCTAGGTTTGAAATGTTAAATAGGTAGACATAGGTGTAAAGGGAATATTTGCATTTTTAAATAAACTAGACTAGCTTGGATTCAAAGGAGGGAGTGAAATGTGTCACCTAGCCAGGTGAAGTTCAGAAATAGTAAGTTTATTTTTCCCAAAGATTTCTTTTAAAATTAGTACTTTGAGAGAATTTTATTACCAGAAAGGTAAAGTCCAAAGATTTAGTGAAACAATGGGAATTTGCATTCAAAGGGGAAAATATGTACAAAGGAGCGAAGGTTGTGCGTAACAGTAGGCATTCTAAGATCTAACAAGTGTGAAATACCTTCAGCATCTAAGCCTCAAGCTGCGGTCTACAAAGAACTGAAGTTAAGGAAACTCACTTTGAACTGGATTGTTCAGGGTATCATGATTCTTTGCCTGGACCTTTTAAAATCTTTGTGTCTTACTGTTGCCTTAACAAAAGTGTAACTAGGAGTTAGATTAATTAGGGGATTTAGAAGTTATCATAGCAGTAATTTGTAGATCTATGTATGTATTTAAAAACATTTCTTCTATTAATAAAGTTTTCATTTAGTTTGGTAAGAAACCTATAAGACTTGGTGGTCTTATTACTATTGAATTCCGGACATGCATCTCGAAATTTATACAAATTGCAGAACAAGTTGTGGCAGTTGTTTCAAGTTTCCCTTTGGGATTTGAGCAGCTCAGCATTTACCATCAGCTGTGCCATAACAGGGCCCAATGGCAGGATTTCTGTCTTGATGATAACAAACTTCTGCCAATTATCGACCTTCAAAGCCCTCTTAATACAAAAGGAAGCCATATAAGGCCCTACAGTTCAAAGGGATGCTCATAATAAAATTCTGTTTCATCCTTGAGATGTCTGCCAAATTGGACTTAAGAAAAAATACTTTTACAGGATTAAAGACACTACTTCTCAGGTAAGTATTGATCTCAAGTAAAAGCAATAGGAACTCTGATCAGAGTAGCTAAAATGACATTGAGGGAAAAATGGTGAATGGCTATGGCAGCAATAGTGAAGTACTTTTCACTTATTTGGAGTGAAGACTACTAAGGACTGTATTGGGCTAATGAGGAATTCTCTGGACAGATTGACATGGACAGAGCTTTTAAATGGCTGGTGATGCTAAAGTTGAAAATATTGAAATGGATCAAGATATACACAGGCTGGAATAACAATTGGGCTGCTGTCCCTCATGGCATTCACCAATATGTGCCCAGAAAAAATGGGAACGATGAGCACCTTACTGTTATGACGTGGCTGATGATGTGTGCCAGGTGAATCAAATCCACAGGGCAAACTTGATTGCGCTATCACAGCGGTTTTGCAATTTGTACTTATTTTGAGATGCTTGCCCTGAGTTCAGAAGTAATAAGTCCACCAAGACGGTAGAGATTTTTTTAAAAACTAAACTGAAAACATTTATTAACAAAAGAGAAAATTTCAAGCACATACATAGGTCTACAAATTACAACTATAATACTCCTAAAATACCGAATTAACCTGACTCCCAGTTACACCCCCTTTAAGGCAACAGTCCAAAATAGATTTTAGATTTTAAACAGATCCAGCAAACTAACAAAATACCCTGGACAGTGGAATTCAAAATGATTTTCCCCAACTTTGGTTTCTGTAGACGGCTTATGCACAAAAGCAGGAGGCTTCTCATACTTCTATTAGATCTTACAATGCCTTCCCTGATACGTAGCCTCGTTCTCCTTTATATATGTTTCTCCCGTTTTAATATGTAAATTCCATTGTTTCCAAATGTCTTTGGAGCTTTACCTTACTTATAATATTAATCTGTTAATGTTGCTACTGTTTTCATTAACGTCTTTGAAATCCAAATCCCCCTTCAACTATCTAAAAATGCAAATTCCCTTTACACCTTACATGCTAAGACCCCAACCATGTTTGCTTATTAACATATTAAAGACACTTCTACAGCTTACTTCTTTTGATAACTTTAACTTGCAGTCTGCTTGGCTTCAAAATGTAATTAAATCATACACACAGACGGAAAAACACAACGCTCATAAACCTACTTCACAATAAACCAGAAAAATATTATGAAAAATATTAAACCTTTATGACATTACTCATATAATAAACCGCTTACCAAATTCTGAGATTATTCGCATAGATTGAATGAAAACCTGCATGTTACAACTATTTAAGAAGGATAATTATTCAGAACTGTCAAATTACAGGCCTTCAGTTTGTGTTTGATTATAGGCAAGTTCCTAGAAGGGAATGATTAGTGATGCATATATGACCAACGTGATATTGATAAGGTGATTAGAGACTCTCCACATAGTCTCTGGAAAGAAGGTCATGTCTCCCCAACTCACTTGATATTTGTCAGTAAATTATTAGTCTGGTGGATGTAAGTTGCCCAGTTGACATTTTATAACTTGATTTTGAGGAAGCCTTCGACAAGGCCCCAAACAATAGGGTACTTAATAAAATAGAATCCTGTAAGATTAGTTGGTGGATGTTGGGCTGGATAAGGAACAGGTTCTATTCTCATAGGCAGAAGTTTGTTCTTTATGACAGTAATTCTGAGTGGCAACCACTTACTGGTAAAATCCTGCAGGGGTCAGCATTGAGGCCAGTGCTCTTCACCACCTTTGTCAATGATCTGGAT
This sequence comes from Cetorhinus maximus, assembly GCF_964194155.1. Lineage (NCBI taxonomy): Eukaryota > Metazoa > Chordata > Chondrichthyes > Lamniformes > Cetorhinidae > Cetorhinus > Cetorhinus maximus. Next base: position 29,611,101 of record NC_135900.1, read on the forward strand.
GAAAGCATTGGAAGAACTGTCAGCAAGTTCAAAGGTGCTGCAAAGATTTGTGTGGGTGTTAGTACCTTAGATAAATAAAACATATACAGCAAATCTGGATGTGATGAGACCCATCTCTGGCAGATGTCATTTAGTATTGCATATGCATGTGGATGTTGATTTATGCAGTGAGTGCAGATTTGCTGTAAACATTTTAGAACATTCTTGCTGATACCAGCTCTTTTATTTCCAGTCTTTTTCTTGGAGAACTTGGATTTAAATTCTCATAATACAGTGGTGGGATTTGAACTCACATTCACTGGATTATTAATCTAGACAACTGGATTATTAATCCAGTAACATGACCATACTTGCAGGCTGCAATGAAGTGGAGTACTACAAAAACAGGTCACTCATCTATTGATTTCTCTCTCCATCCCTCATCATCAGAAATTGCCTTTCTTTTGCTATATACCGCTTTCTGAAACTCCCTGAATGCAAACTTGGATATTGCGGAAATGAAGCCCATATCCTACCACTCTACGGTTCAGCACAGACCAACACTATATGCCACTTTATGATACATCTTTCTGGTGTAAGTGCAAGATACCCATGGTTAATTCTCAGATTGAACTGTCACACAGAACAAGATAAAATGGGAACTATTACATTCAAACATATTTATATAACTTATCCTATAAAACTGCTGGTCAAGGTAACTGGAATCCTACAGACTTGCTTGTCCAGATTATTTTGCTGTAGTACAGCTGGTGAATCAATCACTATAAAAGTTAATCTTTCCAGATCCAGTTGAAACAGGGAAGCCTTAGAATGTATTGTATAACCTGATCCTCAGTTCAAGAGTTATAAAGGTGCATTTATTCATTGGTAAAGTCCAGATAAGGTTTCTAGCTCTGGTGACCTACAGTTAACTGCTAGCTGTATTGTACGAATCAATACCTTATTATTTAAGTGAGCGCTCAGGATTTTTCACAAGCTAATAGGATCACCATTAATCTGAAAAGACAAGGCAAATAGTGGTGGTAAAGGACTTCTAAAATATCCTTGTTACTATATTCAACAATGCCATTACTGAGTATAGTTAAGTGCATTGTATTAGGTGTCTGATTTACAAGCATAGCTACAACTAGACACAATCTGAAAACTCTGGATTGCCATCCAAGTGTATTCTCTTGCTGTGATGAAAGTATCATGGTTTGAAGTTTCCTTGAAACTTGTGCTACAACTGCAGGATAAGTACAGAGTTATTCAATCTGGCTGTAATTCAGTAGCTCCAACACTGGAAGGGTTGTAGACAATTTCAGGCTTCACTGTTGCTGATTGAATTACATTTCTGGGCCATTTCTTTGCTTCACTGTTGCTGATTGAATTACTTTTCTGGGCCATTTCTTTGGGTATTTTCATCCAGAGACCTGCACTGTATTGTGATTGGTGTTGTAAAACTGCAAGATCAAGATCTTAAGGGTCTCTGAGCACATTTAATTTCTCTAGAAGGAGCAGCCAGCAGAAATAGTGTCTCTGTTGGTATATCCCCCTTCAACATCGTAATGGAAGAGGGAGCTGAGACAGGAGATGTTCAGAATAAGGCATCACACACAGATGCACCAGCCCACACAATAATACTGTCCCCATAGAGTGTACCGGCCCCACATGAGTTTTGAAGCAGCATCACAACAACAATGTTTCCAGAGACTGAGGTTCACCAAGAAAGCCATATGATGTCTCTGCAAGGTTCTTCATGTTGATCTGCAGCCATGACCTGCACTTTGCAGCGCTTTGACTACGGATCTGAAGATCACCACAATATTGAAGTTCTGCGGCTGTTTCATTCCAGTTAGCAATGGAAAAACTAGACAAAATAAGCAAAGAATGTCATCCTCCTGTTCCACGTTTTCTGCATCACTGTAACTGCCAATTCTAGCCGGGGAGCTTACCTATATGGATATCTGGCTGTGGGGGCCTAGTCTTAGCATTAGTTCCTGAATCATATGAACTGGGCGACTCTGCAGCTGCTTCAGTGGGACTCAGGCCTTGAGAAGAAGGTATGCTCCTAGACTGGGAATGTGTCCATGTTTTATGCAGCAGACAGCTGGAGATGGACAATGTAAATGACTGTATTTTCATTTCTCCTCTTTCTCCAGATGATGCTCCACCTCCTCTTGCTCCTCCATTTCCTTCGCCTCCTCAAGCTTCTCTGCTTCCTCTTTTAGCTATATCTTTCTATTCTTCCTTCTCATTCTTACCACCCTCCCTGGGCTGCACTGGAGTCATGTCAAGAAAAGCCCGAGGTTAGAATGGTTGAGCAGGTGATCCTTGGGATGCAGACTCCATGGAAGGGTGGTATGGTGAAAGGTTGGCTGCTAACAGGTACTCAACTTATGTTGCATCGGTGCCATCTACCAAGGTCACTGCCACTTCTGCAGCATGACTGCATTACTTGTTGCACAGTATAAACGTATGTTTTAATTATTATTTTAATTGATTAAAATTCTTTTCTTTGACCATGGATTCTCAAGAAATGCCTTGTTTCCCTTCTAATTCAGCTTAGTTTTCTTATCCCGGTGTCATGTCAGTCATTTTGAACAGGTGCGGAATATCAATAACAATTTGGAATAGTCAGACTGGTTTCCAGCAATTAGAATATAACAGCAGCATCAGGGTAGTATCAAAATGTCACCTCTGATCGCACAGAGAAGCAGACACGTTAATGTTAATGGTCAGTATGTCTGTCAATTTGCTGGCCGATTCACAATTTCTCATACTGTTACTTGCCAGCAGTTTTAACTATCTGGTCACTGAGCAATAAGTCAATAAGTTTCAATGAGCAGAATTTTATATCCCACAGGCGGCCATGCGCCTGATCCGATCGGACGTAAAATTGCGCAAGAAGACGTCAAGCGAGCGTCCTGACGTCATTGCGCACAAGCGATATTTTGCTTGGCGGGCATGCGCAAAGGTCGGAAGCGCGCCTGCCAACAATTAAGAGGACAATTAAGCCTATTAATGGCACAATTGACTCCGATTTTTCGTGTCCCGTCCAACCTTAGGGTTGGCGGATGGGTGAATCGGCCAGGTGGCCTTTGCATTTTTCATCAAACTTCATCCCAGGGCGGGATAAAATTTCCGTTATGAAATAAAATAAAAATAAATAACTGTGGACAGCATTTTTATCAGCCGTATTTTCAGGTGATTGATGGACATTTTTTGCAGCTTTCTGCACCTTTATTTTAGCATTTTCAGGCCTGCAGCTCCCTGAGGCAGCTGCCTGCCTTCAGGAAGCTTCCTTGCAGCGCTCACCTGTGGAAACACCATCGCCCGCCCCCTCCTTGCTCCCACCCCGGCAGCGCTGAGCTTTTCAATGCGCGTTTCATGCTGGCTGGCCGTTAATTGGCCAGCCAACGTGAAATCGCGGTTGGGGGCCGAGCGCAGTTGGGGGCCCGTTTCCCAACTGCTACCGGGCCCGCCGATCCCGCCCGACTGCCAAAGGTAAAATTCAGACCAATGCGTGAAGAGGTGCCAGAGGAGGGGGCAGCATAGGAAGTTGAACCTGAACCCAGTTGGTTGGAGGGAAGCCTTCTGAGGCCAACATTTGGCTCCTCACAGAGCCTTAAAGCTGCAATTTGAGTATCAATGTCTTGTGAGGCCATTTGATAATGTTCTTGGGCTGCAACTTACATCAAAGGCCTGTCAGTCCTATTCCCCGTCCTTAAAGATACAGCTGCTACAAATAATACTGCAGCCGGCAATAATTGACTGTTGGCAAAGAAAGGTATCAAGCAAACAAAAGAAAATAAAAGATAGGCTCACCAAAGGCAAAATGGTAAACAGCAGTTGGAATACGGATAAGTCACTCTTAGCTGCTAATCAACAACAAATATAACACACAATACCTTTAAGGTGAGGCTTGTCTTACCTCCTGTGCCTGTTTTTATAGGCTCACAATGCTTGTCAGTGGAAAGTGTGGAAATTTGTCCATGGTTGCTCTTTAATTAGTCCCATCCTGTACGTTATGTGACAATTCTCACTGGATATTTTTAAACCCTGCCAAAAAGATTGCAAGATCAAAACAGGGTGAGATTCAGTTCTATTGCCTACTTTCCTTTCTCCTCCCCAGGCCTGTTGTGTATCCATGTAACATATGCTTACTACTGGAATTTCTACCCTAATGTGCTGATTTATGGTAACATCCAGTCACCGATGAGACTCCTTAATAACATTTTTTCATTAAATAATGAAAAAAGCCATTAGCTAAAATGAGGGAAGTACTATGCTCCCTTGCATCTGATATATATATAGGTATAAATTATGCAATATAGCTCCTAACAATCCATTGCATTTTCAGTCATATAACTTTATGGGAAATGACTATTAAAACCACTCTCAATGAAATTAAATATCATCACCAAGTGCAGTATCATCCAGTTCAAAAAATGCAGTAATGCTACTACCATTAGAATATTCTCCCCACTGAACCAGATTTGTTATACTCTATTATAAGACTGTCAGGGAAAATGTTGTAATACAGACTGAAGTTGACATTTTAGCCTGCTTGATTCCATTAATATGAAGCTATTTTTAGCCATAGAATTGTCCTTTTTCCTCCACTTCTACCTTGACCCTTCTTCAGCTGGTGAGAACAAGCACTTCAGTTTCAGCACAACTTGTATCTTGCAAGTTGTGTGCAGTGATGTGTACAGAATGTGTGAAATAAAATTTATTGCTAATATTTAACAGTCACATTCAATCATGGATGTTTCTGACAGTGAATAAATGTATGCATGTGTTTTTATGCATAGGATTAAATACAGTGGCACCAAAATTCCTTGATTATCCAAAAGGAAGATGTGTTGCTTTGATGTCACATGGGGGAACAGCCTGTGTGCCTGACTTCAGAGGGCATTGATCAATGGTATTCGGCCCCCTTTCTAAGATGATTGATCTCAAATTCAAGTAGTGCTATCTCGAGGGTTTCCCAGCCGATGGCTCTGGGTTAGAGACTCTTACAGGCCCCATTTTCACCACTCTTCTGAGCCAGGTGATGGTATCTTTCCAGAGTTCAGGTTGCTCAGGAAAAGGGGGCAGAGGCAGCAAGAATTTCACTGGATTGTTCTATACCATCAACCCACCTCCTTTTCCACATGAGGCTATTGCTAGAGCAGAAATTCCATCTGTCTGCCTCCATTGCCAATGAAATTTCCTAATGGACATCTTCAGGTCGAAGACCCAGAATTTCTGATCCCAATGAGATTGGGTGAAATCTCTGATTTTTGTTCATGTTCCTTTTTGTGCCTTGCCTTACTGATTTGAGTTGAATACAGGCTCTATGGTCATGAAAGGTTGAACAAACTTCAATTTTCACTGGAGAGGAAGAGCAAGTAACAGAGCCGTGAGGCATTTTTATTACAATCGTGCAACACAATTCAACAAAATATGCCCTTGTAATTTGTTTTTGTATATAATGGGTGAAAAAGGTTTGCCAAGCACAATGTCCCTTTAATCATTTCTAGGGCAACATAGGTAATAGCAGCATAAGAAAATAAGGCAAAAGGCAAATTTTTATTTTAGGATTAATGAGCTTTGACTGAATCAGTTTGGATCTAACTTATGCATATGAGATCTTTTATTTCTGCTTCTATCACCTGACAACTATTCCAGCCTGAAATACTTCTTTGGTTGATGAAACAATCATTGATTGCGCAAAAAAATCTTCACTTTCAATCCAGTCAGTGTAGCCTGAAAAATCTCAGACTCACAACTTTAATGATTTAAGGAATTCTTAGACATGACATCTTTGATGACTTAAGGGATACTTGGACTTATAGGCTGCAAAATTTAGCTCCATAGCGCCCGCTTTTTCAGTGCTATGGATCCCATTTTGGGTGAAAAGGGAAAGTTGCTGTAGTCCCAGAGGACGATAGGCTGATCTCTCATTAGAGAGATGACTGGTGGCGAGTTTAACCTGAGGGTCACCACACCTCAGGCAAGGGGCAAGGTAGAGAAGGCAGGGCCTTCATGGATGACCTCAACTGGTACGGGAATTGGACCAACGCTGTTGGTGTCAGTTTGCATCACAAACCAGCATGACAAGTGGTGTCCACATCATGCATGCATATTCCTGGTGTGGGCCGTGCCAGCTGCCATTTTGGTGAGGGCGTTATCTAGTCTGTTAAGAGCATTCATTTGAAGTAAGCAGAGTAGGCTGATTGTGACATCAGCCAGTGTGAAACACTGATTTGATTCTTGTGATGTCATTTTCAACCTCAATGCTCCACCTAACACCCTCTCTTAACCCTCAGGATGCATTCAGCAATGGAATGGATCCCTCACCAGAGCTATTTAAAGGAATCACGACTCCTTTCAACATAGTTGCTGATTGATTTGTACTGGTTGCTGCTAAGTTTGTTGATGGGCTGTGAATTTTCAATTGCTACTTAAAGTTGGTGAAGACTGCAGTGAGTGATTTTGTAGATGGCAAAGACCTTGGTTCTGCTCAGTCCACTTGTTCTAAGTCATGGATATTGTAGTTTCCATCCATAGTGGCCTGCAGCGTGAGAGGGAGATCTAGAGTAGGCAACACAAGGAGGACAAGATGTTTATACATGGAGGAGGAAGAGGGGGAAAAGGACTGCCAGTAGCTCTCTTCAGGGACCACTTCTCTTACCTTAGCCTCAGTGAGGAATTGTCTGTGCAATGTCTCTGTTTTATGAGGGATAGATGCTCACTGAAATTTGCCACCTGTTGCAGGCAGGCCAATAGCCTCAGAATAGCACAAGGACAGTACAACCAGTGGTTGTAATGGTGAGTCTGGCCATGCTTTGCATCGGGATCTTTCCAGGCTGGAGTAGGCATCTTCTCTCACATCTCACGGTTTATCATCCACTGTTATAGAAGGGAGGTTGCTGAAGCTCTGTATGCCAGGAGAGGGGAATACGTTGCATGCTCTCCAGCTAGGGTGAAGTAAGCAGAGTGATGATGTGGCTTCATCAGGATAGCAGGCTTCCCTGTGTTGCAGATACCATTAACTGCACACTCAGTCCTTTGTGGGTGCAGCACCTAAATGCAGGGATGTACCGCAACTGCAAAGACTGCAAACTCCCTTAATGTGCAGTTGGTATGTGACTATGTTCAGCACATCATGGATGTTTATCCTAGCAGCAGTCTTGATGCCTTTAGTTTGTGTCAGCCCGCTGTTCCATCAATATTTGAGCCATCGTGTCAAACCAGAGCGTGACTTTTGGGTGACAAGGGCTATGCAGTGACCATCTGGCTCATGATCCCACTGCTTGGCTGAAGCAAGTATGAGCAGAATTTGGATAAGGAGAGCCATTCTGCTACACAAATTGCCATTGAGCAGACTATTGGGGCGCACTGCTGCCTGGATTCCACTGGAGAAGTCCTGCAGTATTCAACAGGATGTGCGTCATGGTTTGCCGTGACCTGCACAATCTCACCACCATGAGGGCACTATTCTTGTCGCCAGGAATATGGGAGCAGCTGTGGAGGGGGAGGACTAAAGGAGAAGGCAACCATCTGAGCTGGTGGCTATGAGTTTGTGCTTGAGTGATGGTGTTTCTTTATCCTCAGCCTCCTATGATCTCTTCCACTTCCTACTCCCACGTGACTGCCTGGCCAGCTTGTCAGTTCTTGGGTTTCTGAAAGTAGAAAGGCACAGGGGTGAGGTTGTGTTAGGGGAAGATGGGAAAGCACAAGGCGCATTCTTACACCATATACAGCATGTAAATCAAAAGAGGTTGCACGTCGAGGGACAGTGGGCTATAGAAGGAGGATTAGGTAGGAACATACTGCAATCTGCGATTCTGTCTGCCCTGCTGGTGGCCATGACCTCAGTCATGGCTGCTCCAATGATGGTCAGCACTATATTTTCTATTGCGTGTGAAGATGCAGCCATGCCTGATCCCTGTTAGGTGCAAGTGCCTGTGGTTGTGCTTCACCTTGTCCTGCAAGTAGAAAAAGGGATATATGCCAGTGAGTGTGGCGTAATGTGTGTTGTGGCCCTTATGTTTAAACAGCTGGCAGCATGTGCAAACTGTGAGATGTGGATGTGAGGCTAGCAGCAGTGCTAAAACTATGAGTTTGAAATGAGACTATGAATATTAGGCCCTATTTTGATTAATGGGGATTGCAGGTGGCTGAGAGTTTGGGCTATGGTGTATTGATCAGAATGAGATTAGTGCAGTTGGTGGAAGGTGACATTTGAAGATCAATTCACTTACATTGACCACTCGTTTGACATCACAGAATTCTTTTGGCATTCCATTCCTTGAGACTATGCCCTTGACATTAACTGATTGGGAGTTGGGGATTGATAAGTACTCAATGAAGCCTCTCCACTGGCCTGGAGAATAAAGATGGTACAGTGTGTTGTGTGATGAATCCTAGCGCTGCTATCATGATATATTTTGTTGTCACTACTCTTGAAGGATACTGCTAGGACACCATGAAGCTATCTTGTATAAGTTACAAGCAAGTCTTTATTAATAATGCTGAACTATATACATATTTACAGTAGGTATTGAGAGGTACTCCATACTGGGTCCTTACACATTGCTACTTATCTCTAGCCTGGTCCTAGCTCTAGGTCATGTGCCTTCTTATGTCACCGTGTGGGTGGTACTGTACTCAGTCTCATGTTAACCCTTTAGGTACCAGATCCTTCTACTATTCCTGCCCCCAAGCCTTTATCCCCTGAATAGAGATTGAACTTAGTTTACTTCCAATTTGCTTCAAGTCTTACATTACTATAAGTCTTGTGTACTAACTTTAATGTTACAACTATAAACTTTTCCAACCCTGTGCTATTTCACTGTAAACATTAATAATATTAACATTAACGGCATGCATTAACAATGTTCTTACGATCCCATCTCCCCCACCTCAAGTCCTTCACATCAGAGATTCAGGTGGTCTGGAGGTCTTGTACCCCCACCACAACTCTTTTACTGTCCAGTTGGGAGAGTGATAGGCTCTAGAGGTTCTTGCTCTTGGCAGTAGTTTGGAGGCCACACTGGGATGTAGGTGTGGTTTCATTCACTTCTTTCATTGACGATGGTGCCCCATGCCTGGTCAGTCTGGGTGGTTTGGTGGTGATTGGTTGTAGTTAGGCGTGATCATTTCTTTCTGGGTGGACAAAATTGGTGTTCATCAGGTTGTTGGTGTTTTCTCTTCCCCTTTTGCCTTTCCAGGTGTCTGGAAGCTCTTTGCGGTTGAGGGAGAATGTTTCTGTGGATAGAAGAGGACTGTGTAGGTGGCTCACCTTTGTTTAGTTGGGTAGGTTGTGTGAAGCTGTTACCTGGTTGCAGCGGATGCTGAGGTCTCGGCACACTGGCTGGAGGTTGTCGGGTTTGTGTGGTAATTGGCGTGTCTACCATCACTGGTGGAGGTACAGGCTTCTCTGAAGGTCATTCCCACCCTGGCATCACTTCCACCAGGGGTATTGTAGTAACCTCATGTGCGGGAGGTTGGTCTGGCCCTTTGGAAGGTTCAAGGACCTGGAATGGAGAAGAACACACCTGCTCCTTGCAAAGAGGAGAGAGGTTACTAATGAAGTCAACATTTGAATGCTGATTTATGGTTGAATCTTCAGGAGGGCGCCATTCCGGCTGCGTGGGGACCATGGCTGTCTTCACCTTCTCTGCTGGCTGAAGAAGATCAAGAGCTATGCAGCGATTCCTGAATCATTGACCTGGTGGACTGAGGGTTAGTTTCTATCCATGAATTGTTCTGTCCACAGATCAAATTCCCCTTGGCAGAGTATAATTCCTCCATGTTACCTTTCAATTACATTCTGTATTTGCTCTTCTGCCAGTTGGTTTTACAAGAGCTCATGCTCTTTTCTACCTTCGCTCACCAGTCTATGTTCTTGATTTTCATCTCTTTGTAAGCCTCTTTGGGAATGTAATGTTTTTCCAAGATCCCTTCCAAATGTGCGACTGTTTCCTTCAGCGCTGCAGTCTCATCGGTGTAGCTCTCGGCTTCCACCCGGAACATCCCTGAGTCTTCAGTGAAAATTGGGTGGCCAGTTCATTCAGAGCGGCAGTAAATTCATCTTGTCTCGCTTCGTAATGTTCCCGAGGGACAAACTCGGGCCTGAGGGACCCTTGTAGCACGCGAAGATCCTTGAACAGGTTTTCCTTTTTGTTGAGAAGCTCAAGCACTTCATCTTGAGTCCCCTTGTAATTTAGCAGCGTCTCATTGCATTTGTTCTGCCATTCTCTCTGCTCAAGGTGTTCTTTATTTCACCATGTTACTGAAGGGTAATGGACTGTTTTTCAGTCTGATCCTGAAAAACAATCAGCTACAAGGGGACTCAAGATGAAGTGCTTGAGCTTCTCAACAAAAAGGAAAACCTGTTCAAGGATCTTCGTGTGCCACAAGGATCCCTCAGGCCCGGGTTTGTCCCTCGGGAACATTACGAAGCGAGACAAAATGACCTGCTGTGCTCAGGAAGGGTGAGTACCGTGTTGGCATGGATCAGTGTGCAGAAGTGTTAAGGTGTGGCCGTTCCCCATGGACCTCAGGGGTGTAGAGTCTGAGTGCCAACTCTTAATCATGCCGGAGCTGGTGAAGGGAGTGAATCCTGGCTGCTTGGATTGAGTGTCTTGTGGCTCAAGGGCCATGGCTGGGTTGTGTCCTGCGAGGTGTTCCTCAGCTGGGTGTTGGCCAGGCTGCAATGGTGCTGCAGGTAGAGAGTGGACTAATCTATGCTCCTCTGTCCTTTCAGGAGAAGAAGAGCCATAACCAAGCTGAGAGGGCACATAGATGTGGAGACCCGCCCAGCCTGCTGCTGCTCTCCCGGTTCGAGCAGGACACCCTGGAGCTGGAGTACGGCATGATCCCCGTGCAACCGGGCATGGAGAGTCCGGGGGGGTCAGACGAAGGTAACAGCGCAGTGCACAGAGGTGATACTTTTGGATTGTTTCTAGTGTAGTCTCCTCATTGATGGGGGCCTCGAACCTGGAGTCCCCAATGATCATTGAAAGACGATGGCACCATGAAGCAGATCTCCATTGCTCCACCTGTGCCTGACATGCACAGTGACAGTGACTTTAACTAATGACATGTCCCTCTTCTCCCTTTTAGGTTCACGAGCAGGCGTCCGATCTGCAGACCCCGAAGGGCCACCCCTGACACCGGAGGACCACCGGGTGTCATTTTCACCTGTGTCACGCCCACTCTCTGAAGCAGGCACCAATGCAGATACCAGTACCTCGGGCATTAGAGCGGCGACTAGTGTCTTGGTGCACATTGGTGAGGATACTTCACAATTGTTTGAGGTGCAGGTGGAGGCAGAGAGTGCCCAGGGTGCCGACAGATGGAGGACTGCTGGAGACCAGGACGCTGCTCAGTCAAAGGCTGATGATGAGCCTCTGGAGTCACCCATTAGGCAGCAGATGCTGGATGCCCAGTGAGATGTGCGGGTGAATTTGGCAGATATCCATGTGGGTCTGCATGCCATGGTCTCCGGAGGAGTCCATGCGGAGCGTGAGTACTGCGTTGACCGTTGTGAGTGAGTGCACTGCCTCCTCCATGGAGATAATGGTGACTCTCATGGAGAGGCGTCTCAAGGGACAGAATCAGGCGTTCCTGGAGTTGTGCTCGGACATGCAAGCCCTCATACAGGCACTGACCTCAGGTGGGACATGGATGAGGCACCCTGTATCCCAGTTAGGAGTCCATCGATGATGTGCAGGGAGGTCCACAGCAACCTCCCATTGGCGCATGAGCTGCCTGTCATCTCTGCGGACTCCTCTTAGGGCACTCTGGATGATGGCAGCAGCTCTTCCACCCCTCTGCCAGTGACTGTGGCATCTGATGAGGCTGCAATGACTGGGCAGATGCCAGCTGTGGCACTGGCCGCTCCCTCTCAGGCGGGGCCAGCAGGATGACCACCAAGGTCATCAAGGCCAACAAGACAGCAGGGTCAGCAGGCTGCCTCCAATGCCGGTGCCAGCGAGGGGGTTGCACCAAGGTGAAGCACTCTCAAACATAAGTTCAAGGCACCATGAGCACAAGAGGGACAGGTCACAGGTGATTTTCTGTTCATTTATGTTTACTTTATTTATACTGGTCTGGGAATGAAAACCAGAGAAGTTTATGTACATAGTTTGGAATTGTCAAAATTAGATACATTTTGTTTTTATCGTCATGGCCTGAGTATGCTTCACCTTTTTATTTTAATGGTGCAGGGTACGCCAGTAGGTAATGCTGGATGTAAGTGGCTCTGAACTTTATTGCACAGGCACTCAGTGTTCTTTGTGTTCAAATGAAAATGTCCTTTCAAAATTCCTGCGGCGCTCCAATGAATAAGGAGAACCCAAAACGGCTGCGGGTTTGGAGGGCTGTCGAGGGATTTCTCCCTCTGCGATGTCATGCTGTGGGTCAGGAATGGGTCAGGAGGACAGAATTCTTGCTGGCTAGGAGGCCAAAGAATGGCGAGGTACTTGGCTTTACGAAAAGAAATTTTTCTGCCTTCTTGCTTTCTTTTTTTTGTTCTGTTCCGGACTCCGGCACCATGTGGGGAGGACACCAAGTCAGGGTTCGGGCTAGTGACTGAAATTATCAACAGCATTTCTGCCTTATTCGATTAAAGAGAGGACTGGCTAACCTGGAAATTTAAATGAATTTTCTCTCACCCTGCAGGCTGCTGGCTGTGCTTGGCTAAAGCTGAATTTCCACAGTGATCGTCGGCCTTGTTGGTCCACTTTAACCCCGAGAAGGAATTGATTTTAACATGTGATGCGCCCCCTATGAAATCGGGGCTGTCCTTTCACATCGGATGGTGGCTGTCTCGGAATGACCCGTTGGTTATACATCTCGCACACTCAGTGTCGCAGAGCGACGGTATTCCCAGATTGAAAAGGAGGGCTGATCTATTGTGCTCGACATCCGGAAGTTTCATCATCATCTCCCCATGGTCGCCATTTCTATATCATAACCCACTACAAGCCCCCACACGGATTATTTGGAGAAGACAAAGTGATATCACCTGTCGCATCAGTTCGCATCCAGAGATGGGCACTAATATTAACCGCCTATGAATACACTTTTGTTCACTGTTCAGGAACTCAAACTGCACATGCCGATGCACTATGCCACCTTCCCCTGCCAGCTAATAACAGGGAGGCTCCGATTCCCCAGGAACTGGTCTTAGTGCTAAATTTTCTGGAACCTTGCCCTGTTCAGACCAGACAAATCAGTGAGTGGACAAGCCAGGGCCCCCTATTGCCTAATGCCTGGGAGCAGGTCTTGAATGGTTGGTCAGGTGGATCTAAATCTGAGGAGATGAAGCCCTGTTCCGATCGCAAATATGAACTCTCCTGCCAGGATGGCATATTACCCTGGGGAGCAATGGTTATCGTACCCCTGTAGGCCGTTATTAGTAGAGCTACATAACGTTCACCCGGGCATTAGCAGAATGAAGATGCTTGCACACAGCTATTTGTGGTGACCAGACATTGAACTTGGATATAGAAGCCCTGGTCAGAAGCTGTCCTCAAAGCCAGCAGATACAAAAGCTCCCTCCTTAGCTTCATTGCACCCATGGGAATGGCCGGGGCGGCCAAGGGTCCGTCTCTACGTCGATTACATGGGACCCTTCTTGGGCACAATGTTCCTTTTACTGATTGACTCCCACATCAAACGGATGGACGTCTCTGAAGTCCGGTCGCCCACGTCAGCTGCCACCATAGACCGTTTGCAGCAGAGTTTTGCAGGCTTTCCGGAGGTCTTTGTGTCTGACAATGGGACCGCTTTTACCAGCGGGGAGTTCCACAGGTTCACAGCCCTTAATGGCATTACCCGTATCAAAACCTCACCCTACCACCCAGCATCGAACTGAGCTGAGCGGGCAGTCCAAACCTTTAAATCCAGGAGGAAAAAGATGGAAGGGAACTCCATTGGCACAAGATTGTCCTGGTTCTTGTTCACATATGAAGATATGGAGATACAAAGACTGGCATTGCCCCTGCAGAATGAAGAGATGTCTCCACACCCGCCTGACCCTTATCCGGCCGAATTTAGAGGGGAGGGTGGAGAAAAGCCAAGATGTGCAGAAGACCAGGCACGATGGCCGTGGTCGAGAAAGAACTTTCATGGTGGGAGATGCGGTCCTCGCGAAGAACTTTGGAGATGGCCCCAATTGGCTGTTAGGCGAAGTGAGTGCAGTAACTGGACCCCTCTCCTACAGTGTATTGGTAAACTGCCGATAATTAGATGACACGAGGATCATCTCTGTAAAAGAACACCAGACCCACAAGAAGCAATGCAGTCTTCACCTACGCTTGAGTTTCTTCTGCATGTAGAGGACAGGTCACATGGTTTGGAAGCACCGATGGAGCCTGTGGGACCCGAGGGGGTCGGGGAGACAAAGCTGCCAATTTCCACTGAAGAACCTAGTGGACAACTGTCCACTGAAAAGGGGGTCTCGGAAAAACCAGCCGAGGTTGTTGCACTACAATGCTCAACCTGTCAAAGAAAGCCTCCGGAGAGACTTGACCGGTAAATAGTTATTGTGTACCTAGTTAATGTGGTTTAAGCTTGTTAGCTGTATTTTAAGTAAAGGGGGAAGGATGTGGTAAAATGAGGTACCCTGTCCCTTTAAGAGAATGCAAGTGTACTGATCATGTGACAGCAGTGATGAATCACTGTACAGCGTGGGCAACTGGAAACTGTAAGGGCAGAATTTAGCCTTTGTTGGGCAGGCTCGGCGGGGGCGGGAGGGGTCAGTCGGGAATCCAACCGTTGCCCGTGGTCGAGGCCCAAAGGCAATTTCATGCTGGTGGGCCAATGAAATCCCGCCCAGTGTGAAACGCAAGCGGCAGCGCTCAGTGCTGCCTGTGCGGGGCGGGGAAGAGGGTGACCAGGGTGGCGCGAACTTCACGCATGCACGCGAATGAGTGCTTCAATCTCTCTGAGGCAAGTAGCTACCTCAGGGAGATGAAGAGCTTTCCAAAAAAAAAATAAAGATTAGAAAAATGTTATAAAACATGTACTCTCTGTCACACTAGTAGGGACATATTATAAGTGAAATTTGAAAAGTTTTATTACATTTTTATTTGATGTTGGAAACCTCATCCCACCCATGGATGAGGTTTCCAAAAAAGTGCAATGGCTGCTTGGCCTTTTTGCTTGCCTGCCAACCATAAGGTTGGACAGGCAGTGACAAATTTAAGTTAATTGATCCTTTAAAGGCCTTAATAGGCCTTTTAATTGTCAGCGGGCGCGCTGCTGATTTCCACGTGCGCCCGCTAACTGAACTATTGTGTCACTATGCGTTAATGTCAGGACACTCGCCTGACATCAACGTGCGTCATTTCACGCTCGAGTGGGTTGGGCATGCGCCCGCATGCCGAGGTGAAAATCCTGCCCTAAGTCTAGATCTAGAGGTTTCTGAGTGAGCACGTATGACCTGGTGCTCTTCCTTATGTCTCAATAAACTATCACTGTTTATTCTTACATCAGTCTCTCCTCATTATTGATTGCAAGCAGCAACTGATGAGAACATAGGAAGGCATGCAGTTAGAGATCGGTTGGCCACCAAACTCATTTACCCAAGCCATAAAAGTGCCCGACCCAAACGAACGTAAAATGACATGCGATAACGTTGGGCGAGCATACTGACATCATTGCGCACTCACGTGATATTTCAGTCGGTAGGCGCGCGCAGGTGTCGGCAGTGCACCTACCGACAACTAACAGGCCTATTAAAGCTATTAAAGTACCAATTAAATGCAATTTTCCACTTCCCGTTGAACCTTACAGTTAGTGGGCAGGCGAAAAGATCAAGTGGCCTTTGCATTTTTTAGGAAACCTCATCCATGGGTGGGTTAAGGTTTCCAACAGCAATTAAAATAAAAATTTAAACTTTTCATTAATAACATTTCCCTGATTTTAAGAACATAACATAAGAACATAAGAACTAGGAGCAGGAGTAGGCAATTCAGCCCCTCGAGCCTGCCCCGCCATTCAATACAATCATGGCTGAACTCATTTTGGCCTCAACTCCAATTTTCCACCCTGTCCCCATAACCTTTCAACTTGTTACTAATTAAAAATCTGTCTATCTCCTCCTTAAATTTATTCAGCGTCCCAGCATCCACTGCACTCTGAGGTAGTGAATTCTACAGATTCATGACCCTTTGAGAAAAGTAATTTCTCCTCATCTCTGATTTAAATCTACCACCCCTTAGCCTAAAACTATGGCCTCTCATTCTAGAATGCCCCACAAGGGGAAACATCTGCTCCATGTCTTTGTCTATCCCCTTTAGCATCTTATATACCTCAATTAGATATCCTCTCATCCTTCTAAACTCTAGCGAGTATAGGCCTAAACTGCTCAGTCTCTCCTCATAAGATAAGCCCCGCATCTCTGGAATCAATCTAGTGAACCTCCTCTGAACCGCCTCCAATGCAATTACATCCTTCCTCAAGTAAGGGGAACAAAACTGTGCACAGTATTCCAGTTACGGTCTCACTAATGCCTTGTACAGTTGCAACAACACTTCCCTATTTTTATACTCTATTCCTTTAGCAATAAATGCCAAAATTCCATTTACCTTCCTTATTACCTGCTGTACCTGCATGCTAGCTTTCAATGATTCATGCACGAGGACACCCAGATCCCTCTGCACTGAAGCATTCTGAAGTTTTTCTCCATTTAAATAATAAGTCGCCTTTTTATCCTTTCGACCAAAATGGATGACCTCACACTTATCCACATTAAACTCCATCTGCCAAATTTTGGCCCATTCACCCAACCTGTCCATATCCATTTGTAAATTTCTTATTTCTTCATTGCAACTTACTTTCCCACTTATTTTGGTGTCACCTGCAAATTTAGCTATAGTACCTTCTATCCCTGAATCCAAGTCATTAGTACAGATTATAAATAGTTGGGACCCAAGGTCCGAACCCTGTGGCACCCCACTAGTTACAGCTTGCCATCCAGAAAAAGACCCATTTATCCCAACTCTCTGCTTTCTGTTGGTTAGCCAACCCTCTATCCAAGCTTATATATTACCCTTAACTCCATGTGATCTTATCTTGTGTATTAATCTTTTGTGCAGCACCTTATCAAAGGCCTTCTGGAAGTCCAGATATACTACACCTACAGGATCCCCATTATCCACTTTGCTTGCCACATCTTCAAAGAACTCTAGCAAATTGGTCAAACACAATTTACTCTTCATAAAACCATGTTGACTCTGATGGATTGCATTTTGACTTTCTAAATGCCCCATTACTACTTCCTTATTAATGGATTCCAACAATTTCCCAATGACAGACGTTAAACTAACTGGTCTATAGTTTCCTACCTTCTGCCTCCCCACCTTTTTGAATAAGGGCGTTATATTAGCACTTTTACAATCCACTGGAACATTTCCAGAATCCAGGGAATTTTGGAATATTATAGCTAATGTCTCCACCATCTCCGCTGCCTCTTTCTTGAAGACCCTGGGATGTGGGCCATCAGGTCCTGGGGACTTGTCACCCTTTAATCCCAATAGTTTGCTCAGTACCTTTTCTCTAGTGATGGTGATCATTCTAAGTTCTTCCTTCTCTATACCCTCTGCACTACCTGTTGCTATTGGTGTGGTACTAGTGTCCTCCACCGTGAAAACTGAGTCACATGAGGGGACATGTTTTTTAGCATTTTAAAATTTTTTAATATTTTTATGATCATAAATCTTCAGCTCCCTGAGGCAGCTCTGTGCCTCAGGGAGCTTTCCCTCTGTGCACCTGCACGCATGAGCCAAGTTCCCCGCTCGCCCTCCCCCCCCCTCCCCCCACCTCCTCCACACAAGCAGCGCTGAGTGCTGTAGCACGCGTTTCACGCTGGGCGGGCCTTAATTGGACCACCAGCATGAAATTGCTGTGTGGCCCAATCACAGGCGGCGGTCGGTTTCCCAACCACTCCCGCCCGCACCCATGGAGCCCGCCTGACGAGGGCAAAATGCTGGCCTATGTTTCTTTGTCCTGTGCACATTCAATAAATTGTCATTGAAGTGGAAATAAAAATAATTTAAAGTATTTGGAAAGCTCTTGCTGTCGACTCTTGAATGATGAGAGATGTGCTTCCATGCTGAGCAATTGATGAGATCTTGTTCTCATTACATTTACATTCATCGAAGGAAAGAAAAAGAATCAGAAGAGCTCCAATTATTACACTGGCCCCACTCTCTCAGTTTATAAGCAAATGAGATTTAAAGACCTGGGACTTTTATTGTTGTGTCAAACAAATAAAATCCTTACGATATCCTTTCTCCTCGGGTTCATTTATAATGATCTGTTGACAGTTAGAGGTCTTTTTCCGTCCACTTAATCTCTGCAATAGACTATACAAAAAACCCTCCTAATCAGCCAGTTCAAGTTATAATAAATTATTAAATGCTGCTATCTATTGAGCTCTACGTGTGTACACTAATACCAAACTGGGAACAGTCAGACAATACTGCTAGGTTTAGTTGGAATGAGTGAATGAAGCAGTATAATACAAAGAAATTTAACACCACTGAACAAAACCAACAATATCCCACATCAGAATATTCACTTTCAATTGGAAAGAACATACTCACCACCAGCAGTGAAGACCACTTTTGTGGAAGTTGAATTAATTATTGTGAAAAAAATGTGACCAGCATAGCAGAAAATAAACATGAATTTTACGCACTATTTATCTTCATCTATTGCCCTTTCTGATTAGAGTGAAATAATTAATTTGGGCTTAGCCTGAAATCACAAGACTAAAGGAAAGGATAGAATGACAATATGCATAGAAAAAGCAGTAGTAGCTTTTGAAAGGACAGTAAATTGTATAATTTAGTAGGATTTCTATTTTTTGGCTCCATCAGAAATCTGACGTATGTGGAAATCCATCGCCATCTTCAAGCGTCTCCAAACCAAGCTACTAAGAAATTCACAAAAGATGGGTTTCTTTTTTTGTCTGATATGGAATGCACACACTCTCTCCCTCAGGAGACATGCCCCACTTATTTAAGTCCAGAGAGTTTTGGCACAAATTCACAGAAACAAAACTTAGCAACCCCCAAATGGGCACAGAATACAGCTGAAATTTAAGCAACAAAACCCGTGCAGTCTATAAACACAGGGCACTGAGACTGGTATATTTTCCATTGTGTGTCTGGTCAGGCCCTGCCGGGGGATTGGCTGGACTTATACTGGCAAAGTAAAGGCCATTTACCTCGAGCTTGGCAGGAAGAGATCCAGCCCAAGTGACAGACCTATCCCTCCAGTTCCCATCAATAAACTAGGCTGACGGGTTTAGCATTAATAGTGGTCTGGAATGCTTCGAACCTGCCCGACTCATGCATTAAGTTACTGATTCTGCCACAGAAGACTGTGGTTAGGATCTGAAATTTTATTGTAATTTTTGACCCCCAAGCTTAATCTGCACTGGGACAGGTGAAATACAAGGGGCAGAATTCTCGGAACCCGTTGGCGGCGGGCGTGATGGGTGGCATGCACAGATAACATGGCGAGACCCACTTCACGACGGTGTGAAGGCAGGTCACGGTCACCCTCTCAGCCTACCAATGGCCAGTCGCGTTTCCCGCCATCGGTTGGCGGGGAGCTAATTGTAATGCATCAGCATATAATTAAAAGGCCGTCCCGCCAGGCTCTTGGACCCCCACAGGATTGTCCATCCAAGTTGGTTGGAAAGTTGACGTGTTTCACACCAGCACGCAGGCGACATGCACTTGGCGGCCTTCACTTTGGGGGAACTGAGGTGAATGAGCAGCAACATTCTCCACAGCTCGCCTGTTGTTTAGAGGCCTCAGGGGCGCCGGGTGTGGGGAGGGGTGGGGGGTGGGGTGGATTGGGGGTGCTGGTGGTGCTTGGGAAACTGATGCCTGGCCTCGGAGGCGGCTGCTGAGGGGGCGAGTGCTCTGGGGCAAGCGCTGGCCAGCCTTGGAGGTGACTGTTGTTGATGGAGGGGGGAAGGGGGGTTGGTCAAGTGCTGCCCCGGCGCAGCATCCCACGCACAGGCTATCAAGGTGGGGAGCAGGGTTAGTGAGGGAAGTGGCCATGCATTTGGGACACCTGTATAAACTGACCATGCCTCTGCAACTGAGACAGATCAGGCACAGCCACAGTGTTATGATTGGGGTCAGGCTCCTAGCCTGCCCGCTCATGCAAGCAACGTGGAGGCACCATAGGCTCATCAAGTGCTCCACACATTACCTCCCCCCCAGCACCCCTCTGGCACAGACTTCGAGTCCACCACTATTTTATTGGACCATGGAGCAGTTGGACTGCACACGTTATACAATCTCCTCGCCAACGCTGGCCATGTAGCAGTCACTGCAGGAGGCGCTCACAGCCCCTTGCAATCTCAGCATCCCGGATTAGACCAGTGTCCCCCATATCGCAGATTGACAGGGCAGCCGTGCAGCGCACTCATCTCTGGCCATCCGAGGAGTGACCAGCACTCTCCAGGAAGCATTAAGGGGTGATCACACAGGGCCAGGAAAGGTGCTAAGTACAGCCATGGTAATCATGTCTCTCTCTCTGTTTCATGCTGCAGGAGGACCACGTCAGGATCATGGATCCTGGTGACCTAGCTGTGTGCCTGATGGCCTACAGAGACTGTAGAAGACGGAGAACAACTGAGGGGCCTGGCCACACAAAGGCAGGAGCAGCAAACCCATGAAGAAGGGGCAGCAGGTGCTCCTGCACACATTGCCCAGGAGCAACAACGACCTGTGGCTGGTCGGCGCCTATTGACACCCAGGGTCTATAGATGCCGCCTGCCATTCCTACAGATGACTGAGAACCAGTGTCGCCGATGACTGTGCATGTCTAGGGACCTGGTGGCTCACATCTGCCACTTACTGCAGGATTTGGTGCCAAGGGGACATGGAGGGCATCCACTGCCAGTGGCTGTGAAAGTGACTGCGGTGCTCAATTTCTATGCCAGTGGCTCCTTTCAGGTCTCCACAGGTGACCTCTGTGGGATTTCACAATCTTCCACCCACAAATGCAACCATGAGGTCACGGATGCCATCTTCTCCATGGCACACAACTTTGTGCATTTCGCCCGGGACCGGGACTGCCAGGATGCGAGGGCCATTGGGTTCGCCCTGATCTCAGGATTCCTACAATTGCAGGGTGCGATTTACTGCACTCACGTAGCGCTCAGGTCTCTATCGCTACACTTAGTGGACTTCATCAACCGCAAGGGCTTCCACTCACTGAATGTGCAGCTGGTGTGCGACTACCAGAAACGCATCCTGCAAGTATGTGCACGGCTTCCAGGAAGCGTGCATGATACCTACATCCAAAGATCCCTGCAGTCTTCCAGGATCCATAGAGACTGCAGGGATGCCTCCTTGGGGACAAGCAGAGGCTGTGGCTGATGACACCCTTATGGTAGCCTCAGACTGCAGCAAAGCGACGATATAATGAGTCTCATGCAGCAGCTCGCAACTTGGTGGAGCAGACCATCGGGATGCTGAAGATGCGGTTCCGGTGCCTGGATCGGTCTGGTGGAACTCTGCAATACAGTCCACAGAGGGTATCACACATCGTTGTCGTCTGCTGCGCCCTTTACAACCTGGCGCTGTAACCGGGAGAAGAACTGACTGAGGAGGAGATGGAGGAGCTAGACATCTCCTCCAATGAGGAGGATGCCGATGGGGATGAGTGTGAGGGGGTCCTCGGTGGTGAAGATGACGGGGTGAGGCTCTCACACTGGCTAGATGAGGCACGCATTCGGGAGGCACTCAAAGCTGCCAGATTTGTGGAGGATGATGACGATATGCAGTGAGGTGTCCCCATAGATCCTCACATCGCAGTTGTGAACATTTGACTCCAGTCTGGCTTATGGCAGCGCCAATACCCTCTGTGAGAATGCTCCTGTCATGGAGGTGCAGTGGAGGCCCTGATAGTTCGCTCGATCATAGGCGGATGATGACAACATGCAGTGAGGACGTTACTTAGATCTTCACATAGCCTCTGACAGTGTCTGACTCCAGTCTGGCTGAGGGCAGCTCATTTGCACTCCATGATCAGGGCCATCTCAGAGACACAGCCATGAAACCTTAGATGCATCTGATGCTGTGTCCGCCTTCAGCATCTCAGCCCTTCAGGAGCTGGTGCATAGCATCAGTGGTCGCAGATGCTGGTGTGATGGGGGCCAGCCCCACCTTAAAGGTGTTGTGAGCACACAGAGAGTATGAGAGAACTCTGTGGTGCCTGCCCAGTACATTCTGGCAGCAATGACCAGCACCGTCGAGGTGCAGGCATCAGTAATGTTTCCATGGAGTGTGAGGCTGGACCATCACTGTGGTCTGAAGGCCGCACAGAGCACAGGGAAGAGGCCCTGGACTGAGACACCTGCCTTTATCTTGTGCAGAAAGATTTCACATCTGAGTGACAAGAACACTGCTCATCAGAACAAGGAGCCATAGGCAGGGAGACATTCTTAGGAGTTTATTGACAATAGTGAACAGTTTGCACAAGTGATTAAAGCCCATGCCCAGGCTGTGCAACCACTTTTACCTAACTTTCACGGTGCTTCCCGGACAGCTACAGCAGAGGTGGAGGCAGCCTGTTGACTGTGATGCCCGGTCTGTGATCACTTTGAAGGGCGTCCTCTGTAGGGCCGAGACTCGGAGGGCCTTGTTCTGCTTTCGTGGTCCTGTTGTGTGGCAGTGACACCCTCCTTGGCCTGTGAAGCTGGAGCTGCGGAGGTCACAGGAAGAGAGGATTTGGATGGGCCAGACACTCCCAGAGTTATCTGGAGTGTGCACCTGCTGATCCTCCTCCCTATGGGTGCCCAAGGGCCGCTGGCTGACTCCGTGAGCAGAAGTGGTAGCTGGAGTGAGATTGAGCTGCCCAGCACCCCTCTCGTATACACACTATGGTGTCAGCGGTAAAGTTAAGCCCGCACAGCACTGCAGGAGTAATGTCCTGGACCAAGGTTTCCATGGCGGCCGCCATCCTGCCAGGGTTGACCTAAGTGCATTGCAATGCTGGCACTACCACCTTAGCCTGAAGACGGACAGTATGCTCCATCGTACCTTGCAATCTGAGGAGTACAGCTGACGTAAGTGTGGGCACGGGTGAGCGCTGAATTGGAAGCTCCCTGAAGGCAGAGAGCTGCCTTAGGGAGCTGAAGAATTTAAAACCAATAAATAACGATTTTAAAATCCGGAAAATGTATGCACACATCAGAATCAGTCACCTGAACATATAAATGATGAAGATTCTGTCCATACATATTTATTCTTTGAAATTTAATAAGGGAAACCTCATCCCGCCTTTGGATGAGGTATCATCAAAAATGTGAAGTTTCGCCTAGCAGATTCGCCCGTCGCCAACCGTAAGGTTGGATGGACCACGAAAAATTGGGGAAATAACAACTTTAATGGGCTTAGTTGCCCTTGTAATTGTCGAATGGAGCGCTGACCGAAATATCGTGCTAGCGTGGGATGGCGTCAGGATGCTCGCCCGACATCATCACGTGCTATTTTATGTTCGAGCGGGTCGGGCGTGTGCCCGCACCCCAACCTAAAAGTTCTGCCCAGGGAGTAACTGTTCTCATTGGTGGATGGGTCGAGAAACAGAGAACATTGATTTAAGGTGAAAGGACCAAAGGCGAAGTGACAAAAGATCAGCCCTAGTGCCTGCCTCCAGCTGCCGCCACCACCTGCTGAAGTGGGATCGTCTCCTGCTTTCGGCCCAAGCAGTCCCAAGAAAATTCCGGCTAACGTTTCAGATGTCTTAATGACTCCAGAGCAGGCAGTGTCTTTGCTGAATCCTGCACAGCCTGGCAATGGAAAGAGTTTGGAGTTGAAAGATGCATAACAAGAAGAAGCATCATTAGATGAGGAATAATTAGATAAAAGAAAGGCAAAATCGCAAGAGGAGATGGTGATGTCATCCTGAGAGAGGGTAACATTTGCTGGCCTTATTGAGTCACTTCTGGGCTGCAGCTCAGTGTTTCCATTCATCTGTGGAAGAGCAGACATCAAAGACCAGTGATACATTAATAACTCCAATTTATCTGCTCCATCAATCTCTGGCGTGGGCCATGACAGCCTTTTGAACCTCCACCAAAGCTGCAAAGGTTATGAGCATTGATTCCTGTTGTGAGGTTCTGTTTGCGATATCCCTGGAGGTGACCACATTCTTCAAGGTCAAACTGATGCCCTGAGTCACACCGACTAGAAGTGAATTCCTCCCCACTTATATCTTTGCTGGTGAAATTCTGTCCAAATTCTGAATAACTGCTTGTGTGTGGTAATGGGGTTTTCTCTTTGTTGCTGGACTCCTGAAGTGCCCATCTCTGTCCTCCTGAACAGCACTGGAAGAGGACATCACCCTCTAGCAAGTTCCCTCCTAGGCTGCCACTGCCACCAGTATTTGCTGCTGCTCATTATTACTAGATGCCACACCATGTGCAGACTCCTTTAGCTCATTACCTAGCCCAGTTGGCATTGGGTGTATTTCAGGGGCCCTTGGATTGGGTGGGCAGTACCATGAAATTCATGCTTTTTGGCCCATAGAATGGGATGCAGCAAGGTCCCCTTAAGCATGTCCTGAATTCAGGAAAGAGGAATGAGAGAGTTGGTTTGAAGCATGTGAGAAATGTTCTGGATGTTGAAATCTGGAAATGGAATGGAAAACTCTGTGCAAGGCTGAATGGCTGACCTTGGCTTTGTTGGGCTGCATTGGGTTCAATCTAAGTTACCAGCAATGGAGTTGAAGCCAAAGACACGTAGAGGTCAAACTGTGCAGTTTCAGGTTTGCTGAGAGTGAGCTGTTGGAAGTTAGAACTCATAAAAACGGGAATAAAAAAATTACGCTTCGCAACAGTATCTGTAGAAAAAACAGTTAAGGACAATTAGATAAAAGCAAAAAACTGCAGATGCTGAAAATCCAAAACAAAAACAAAAATACCTGGAAAAACTCAGCAGGTCTGGCAGCATCTGCGGAGAGGAGCACAGTTAACGTTTCGAGTCCGAATGACCCTTCAACAGAACTAAGTAAAAATAGAAGAGAGGTGAAATATAAGCTAGTTTAAGGGGGGGGTGGGACAAGTAGAGCTGGATAGAGGGCCAGTGAGAGGTGGAGATAACCGAAAGATATCATAGACAAAAGGACAAAGAGGTGTTGAAGGTGGTGATATTATCTAAGGAATGTGCTAATTAAGGGTAGAAAGCAGGACAAGCAAGGTACAGATAGCCCTAGTTGGGGTGGGGTGGGATGAAGGAATCAAAAAAGGCTAAAAGGTAGAGATAAAACAATGGAAGGATATATATTTAAAAAAAATGGAAGTAGGTGGGAAAAGAAAAATCTATATAAATTATTGGAAAAAAAAGGGGGGGAATCGGAAAGGGGGTGGGGATGGAGGAGAGAGTTTATGATCTAAAATTGTTGAACTCAATATTCAGTCCGGAAGGCTGTAAAGTGCCTAGTTGGAAGTTGAGGTGCTGTTCCTCCAGTTTGCGTTCAGCTTCACTGGAACAATGCAGCAAGCCAAGGACAGACATGTGGGCATGAGAGCAGGGTGGAGTGTTGAAATGGCAAGCAACAGGGAGGTCTGGGTAATGCTTGTGGACAGAACGAAGGTGTTCTGCAAAGCGGTCACCCATGCTGCGTTTGGTCTCTCCTATGTAGAGGAAACCGCATTGGAAGCAATGAATGCAGTAGACTAAATTGAGGGAAGTGCAAGTGAAATGCTGCTTCACTTGAAATGAGTGTTTGGGCCCTTGGACGGTGAGGAGAGGGGAAGTAAAGGGGCAGGTGTTGCACCTTCTGCGGTTGCATGGGAAGGTGCCGTGGGAGGGGGTTGAGATGTACTGGGTGATGGAGGAGTGGACCAGGGTGTCCCGGAGGGAACGATCCCTGCGGAATGCCGCCGGTGGCGGGGTGAAGGGAAGATGTGTTTGGTGGTGGCCTCATGCTGGAGTTGGCGGAAATGGCGGAGGATGATCCTTTGAATGCGGAGGCTGGTGGGGTGATAAGTGAGGACAAGGGGGACCCTATCATGGCTCTGGGAGGGAGAGGAAGGTGTGAGGGCGGATGCGCGGGAGATGGGCCGGACACAGTTAAGGGCCCTGTCAACCACCGTGGGTGGAAAACCTCGGTTAAGGAAGAAGGAGGACATGTCAGAGGAACTGTTTTTGAAAGTGGCATCATCAGAACAGATGCGACGGAGGCGAAGGAACTGAGAGAATGGGATGGAGTCCTTACAGGAAGCGGGGTGTGAGGAGCTGTAGTCGAGGTAGCTGTGGGAGTCGGTAGGCTTGTAATGGATATTGGTGGACAGTCTATCAGCAGAAATTGAGACAGAGAGGTCAAGGAAGGGAAGGGAAGTGTCAGAGATGGACCATGTGAAAAAGATGGAGGGGTGGAAATTGGAAGCAAAATTAATAATTTTTTCCAGGTCCAGACGAGAGCATGAAGCAGCACCAAAGTAATCATCGATGTACCGGAGAAAGAGTTGTGGGAGGGGGCCGGAGTAGGACTGTAATAGTAAGGACAATTAGAACCTGGTTCAATGAATCAAGTCATGCAATGCTTGATGCAATCTGTATAGCTTATTAAATGCCCGAAGCAGGTTATGTGACAGTTAAAATTCCTCCAGTTCACCTACGTCAGCAGGCCAATTACTGTAGCAGAGGTAACGCCGTCTGGTTTGAATATTATGATTATATAAATAATTTGCTGTTCTGTGGTGTGGGGGAGGAGCTGCTGGTGGAAGGAGAACTGTTAGAATATGTTCTAAGTACTGCAATAGAATGACAAGTGGGAATATGAAAACGTAGCATAGAGTGAGTCTCAATGCTAAGGGACCAACATTTGACTTCAAAAATCCAAGCAACCCATGAAAATATTTTTATTAGCGATCTTCACTTAACTGAAATGTTTCAGTGGAGGATGCTGGTGAGTACAGAGTACAGAAAAAAACTGGATTTTCTACTCCTTGAGGCAGTGGCATATGGAGCTGATGGCTGGTAGTGTAAAAGCCTGAGCTCTGACCCACTAGAATTCCAACATTTCACATCACTGTGTGGTTTTCAGGGGTAGGGAGGGTGTGAAGAAGCAGCAACATAGGATGCGCTTGCCTCCAGCAGATAGATGCTTTATTTAACATATTCATGGGGGAAGGGTCACCATCCAGCATATCACTTGCCAACACATGCGTGTAAGAGATCAATTCTAAAACAATGGGGCCGGATTTTTCCTGTAAGTTTCAGGACCTCGACGTTGGCATCAAATGTGCCTGAGCCTGCACTTGCCGGCAGCGATACTTGCTCAGCAACCTTCTGGGAGGTGACATCCTAACTGGCCGCCTCCAAGCTCGCCTTCCAATTAAGGATGGAGGGTGGGCTCTAGATGCTGAAGGCCCCAACAGAGGGCTGGCAGTTCTGGAGTCCCGGCAGCCCCATCAGGAGGCACTCGTGGGGCAGATTGGGTACTGTGAGAGTGCCTCAAGAGGCACCCTTTGAAGAATTAAATATTCAGTATAAAAAAACTGTGGCCATTCTGCCAGGCCATCATTGTGGAAGGAGAACCCCTTTACTGGTTGACCTGTGGCCACGACTGGAGCTGTCACAAACCAGCGGGTCCATGCTAGGCTGCTTTGCAGGATGTGTTTCTGGCCAACTCCTGGCCTGCCACCAGCCTTCTGCAGCCACATTGGGGCACCTGTCCACCACCAGGACAATTTCGATGGTGGGTGTTATGTGCCCTCAATGGACAACTTAATTGACCTAATTGGCTACATGTTGCTGATGGACAGGTACCCACTGTCACCCTGGCCTCCCAGAAGCTGGCATTTTTTTAAAATCCTTTAACAGGATTTGGGCATCACTGGCTGGGCCAGCATTTTAATTGCCCATCCTTAATTGCCCTTGAGAAGGTGGTGGTGAGCCGCCTTCTTGAACCACTTCAGTCCATGTGGTGTAGGTGCACCCACAGAGCTGGTAGGGAGGGAGTTCCAGGATTTTGACCCAGCGACAGTGAAGGAACTGTGATATAGTTCCAAGTCAGGATGGTGTCTGTCTGCGGGGTTGGGGGGGACTTGCAAGTGGTGGTGTTCCCATGCATTTGCTGCCCTTGTTCTTCTGGGTGGTAGAGGTCACAGGTTTGAAAGATGCTATCGAAGGAGCCTTGGTGGAAGGTGCAAATAGACCAGAGGCGGGAACATGTCCGTAGACCTGCAGTTAGAAAATGCTGCCACACCCACTTCCAAAACTGCCTCCATTTCAGGTGCAAAACCTAGCCCATGTTCTGTTAAATGAGCATCCTATATTTCTAGGCAAATAGCTTGGCTAATGGGCACTAATAGGTAACTTTGTTCCTTCATATTTTAGTTCCTGTTGACCAGTCTTTTTCTCTGCTGGGTTTTGGGAGCCATGAACCTTGGTACCAATTTCCCTTTTGTTCCAGGCACCCTTACTGGCACCAACATATTTTCTAACAGGGATCCTCCTATCTGAGGGGCAGAATTTTCTGCCTGTTGGGTGGGTGGGCCTGACCCAATCTCCGGCGGGTGGGGAGCCGATCCCTGCCGGAGAAGTGGGGCCCGCTGCCATTTTACGTGGGCGGGTAAATTAAGGCCCGTCCGGCGTGATGTCCGGTGGGAAGCATTATGCGCCCCCTGTGTGGGTGGGGGGATTCCCTAAAAGCGAGACTGCGCTCTTTCATGCATGCTCATGAAAGAACGCACATTTCCCTGAGGCAAAGTGCAGCCTCAGAGAGATCGCTTCCACTTTGAAAAATATTAAAAATAGAAAAAAAATTCCTTAACATGTCCCCCTCATATGCTAATGTCACGTGAGATGGGACATGTTCATAATTTACACTATAACTTTATTAAAATTTTTAACACCCTGCATGAAACCTCATCCCCATCCCGCTGCTGGATGAGGTTTCATTTTTTTCTCTATTTGCCGCTGGGGCTCCTGACCTGCCCCGCCAACCTTAAGGTTGGAGGGGCAGGTCCTTTAATTGCTTAAATGATCCTGTTAATGACCTCAATTGGCCATTGACAGGTTGGCGGGCCTGTAGCTGATTTTGCTGTGCCCCTGCCTTCCTGAAAATTTAAATGGGGCAGGGTGACTTCGAGGGTTCCGCCCGACGTCACCGTGCGTCATTTTACGCGTTGGCGAGCGGGCCCCGCCCCCTGCTAGCCGACGGCAATATTCTGCCCGAGGAATTTGGAAAAAGAGGTGGATGGATGTATAGAAGGCAGGCAGGTCAGGCTGTGGAAGAAGTGTTTTGTGCTCATCTGCTTGGACCCTCAGAACTGCAGATGAAGGGAGCCAGGACTTGCCTTGGCAGAAAGTGAGATGTGCTGAGGCTCCTTTTCTCAAAGGAATTGTGACAGCAGGCCTGATGGTGCCATTTGGATATGCAGATTCCTGATGAACAGTAATGTTGGATGTTCATTGGAATGCACCTCCCCCAACTTCACCACCTGCCACCTCCCACCACCCCCGTCACAGTGTATTGTGTTTTAATTGGTGCTCCTCAAAAGAAGCCAGGTCAGACTGAATAGCAGTTAATGCTCCATGTTGGCCGCATCTACCAAGATGCCACAATATCTGCAGGCTCTAGCAAACCTATCTGGCGATAACCATGAGAAACCATCTGCACTGGGTCTGGGGTAACTAAGAGCAAGGTGCAGAGTTGTGCCAGCTGTTGACAGGATCGCCTGTAGTTGTAATGTAGTAAAGGGCTGGCATATCCAGTGACAGTAATAGCAGCGGCTTGGAACCTGGCTCCACCTATTTGCAAGTATTCTGCAATGCTAATCTAAGGACATGATGCTGTGGGGATGGTACCATGGAGTGACACAGAGAGTTTGCCTCAGAACCACCTAATGCAGCCATCAAACAGAGGACTCGGTACTGTGTTGCTTTAGTCAGATGCCTGCAGCTCATGCCTGTACTTTGCATTGCCCGACTTGACATAGTTCCCACCACCCAACTCCACCTACTTCATCCCCACTTTAACCTTGGCAAAGCAAGATGATGGGTTGAAATGTCTTCTGAGTCTCTCCAAAATCTTATTAAATTTTTAGGTGCAGCAGAAACAAAGTAATGCTTCTGGTGTTTTATTATGATTTTAAAAAATTTAACCTGCACTATATTTTTTAGTTTCATTGCAGACATTTTATGGCTTCAGTATCCATCACATTAAAAATTGAAAAGCTTCCATGATTGCATGTTCTTAAACATGCTATTCCTAATATGAATGAGTGACAGACAGGTGGCTTGAAACTTTACTTTTCTCACTTTAAGAAGGAATATATTGGGTGGAATTTTCCCATAATTGCACTAATTGTGGTAGTGGGCAGGTCCTACCCGCTGATGAAATTGGCAGGTTTTCACACTATATCTTCCCGAGCCCATTTCATTATATATTCACTCCCGTGAAACACGCCGTTTCCATGGCGGGCGGGCTCTCATTCGCCTGCTCGCCACCACTCCACTGTTGCATTACGCTGGCCGCCATTTTTAAAAGGCAGCCGCCAGCAAAGTGCTCATCATCGCCAGCTCACCACCGCTGTATGGGAGACATGGCTAGCAAAGGCAAAAAGACAGCAGCCCCCCGCTTCAACGACAGGTCCCTTGAAGGACAGCTAGATGCTGTGGAGGTCCGCTGGGATGCGCTCTACCCCTGCTCTAGCCGCAGGATGGGCAGCAATGTCACCAACCTGGCTTGGGAGGTGCAAATGACCTGCAGAGGAGCCACCCAGTGCCGCAAAATGATGAAAGATCTCCTCCGTTCTGCTAGGGTAAGTCACTCTTTTCATCACTCCCAACTCACACACTCACAAACCCATCACACATCCACAGGGCCCTCACTCACTGCCAGTGCAAGGGACATCACCATTCACCCGTTCATATTCACGGTCATTGTCCTCATCCCATCCATGGGACACTCACCACCCACACAGGCCAGGCATACTTATCATCTGGCCCGGCAGGCATCCTGACACACCCTCCCTACCTCTACCCATGCAGGACAAACTGATCTCACAACAGGAGGGAAAGATCACAGACAGGTGGAGGGATGCCAGAATTCAAAGTTCTGACAGAATTTGAAAACAGAGCCATCCAGCTGGCCGGTGATGACCGGGACCGGTCCTGTGCTGACAGTGAGGTCAGCGCCGCTCTGCCAAGTGAGGATCCAGCAATGCAACATCCATCAGACAACCATGCCGTGAGTGATGTGTCCTGTTTCACAGGCCACTGCCATGCACTAATTATCTCTCCTTGCTTTCGCAGGCACATCTGGGAAGCAGCCAGCGGAGTCCATGACCCAGAGCCTCCAATCAAGCTCCAAAGAAACCTCTGAAGAGGAATCTGAAAGCACCTTGCCTGAAGTGCCATCACTGCGCTCACCCACACCCTCCACCAGCGCACAGACACATACCTCTGGACTTGGTCATGCCACAGTTGCTGGAGCTGCAAAGGCAAGCTAGGGAACAACAGGAAGGATGTCGTCTGCACTCCTCAGATTGTAAGGCACGATGGAGGAGTCCACCCGTCTTCAGGCTGAGGTGATAGCGCAGGTGTTGCAATGCACCGAGGTCAATGCTAGCAGGATGGCAGCCGCCATGGAGACCTTGGTCTAGGACGTCACTCCTGCACTGCTGCGCAGGCTCAACTCCATTGCTGATGCCATAGTTGGCCTCCAACAGTGTGTGTGCGAAAGCTGGGCAGATCAATCTCACTCCAGCTACCCCTTCTCCTCAAGGAGTCAGCCAGAGGCACCTTGGGCACCCATAGGGTGGAGGATCAGCAGGTGCACACTCTGGGCCCATCCACCCAGGTGACTCTGGGAGTGACCGGCTGAATCACCTCTTCCTGTGACCTCCGCAGCTCTAGCTTCACAGGCCAAGGAGGGGGTCACTGCCACACAGCAGGACCCCGAAAGCAGGCCGGAGCCCTCCAAGTCTCGGCCTTCCAGAGGACGCTCGCCAAAGTCATCACAGTCAGCAGGCGGCCTCCACCTCCGCTGTGGATGTCTGGGGAGCTCCGAGACATAGCGGCAGGGTTATGAAAATTAGGTAAAAGTAGCTACACAGCCTGGGCACGGGTGTTAATCACTTGTACATACTGTTTACTATTGTCAATAAACTCCCAAGAATGTCACCCTGCCTATGGCTCCTTGTTCTGATGAGCAGTGTTCTTGTCACTCAGATGTGAAACCTTTCTGCACAAGATAAAGGCAGCTGTCTCAGTCCAGGACCTCTTCCCTGTGCTCTGTCCGGCCTTCAGACCACAGTGATGGTCCAGCCTCACACTCCCTGGAAACATTACTGATGCCTGCACCTCGGCGGTGCTGGTCATTGCTGCCAGAATGTACTGGGCAGGCGCCACAGAGTTCTTTCATTCTCTCTGTGTGCTCTCAGCACCTTTAAGGTGGGGCTGGCCCCCATCACACCAGCATCTGCGACCAGTGATGCTGTGCACCAGCTCCTGAAGGGCTGAGCTGCTGAAGGTGGACACAGCATCAGATGCGTCTAAGGTTTCATGGCTGTGTCTCTGAGATGGCCCTGATCATGGGGCGTAAGCGAGCTGCCCTCAGCCAGACAGGGGATCAGACATTCTCAGAGCCTATGTGAAGATCTATGGAGTGTCCTCACTGCATGTTGTCATCATCCTACTGCAATCGAGCGACTATTAGGGTCTCCACTGCATCTCCATGACAGGAGCATTCTCACAGAGGGTATTGGTGCTACGAGAAGCCAGGCTGGAGTCAAACGTTCACAACTATGATATGAGGATCTACAGGGACACCTCACTGCATGTCGTCATCTTCCTCCACAAACTTGGCAGCTATGAGGGCCTTCCAAGTGCGCCTGCCTCGTCTAGCCAGTGAGAGAGCCTCATCCCTGTCATCGTCACCACCGAGGACCTCCTCACCCACATCCCGTTGGCATCCTCCTCATTGGAGGAGACCTCCAGCTCCTCCAACTCCTCAGCCAGCTCCTCTCCCCGTTGCAGCACCAGGTTGTAAAGGGCGAGGCAGATGATGATGATGTGTGACACCCTCTGTGGACTGTATTGCAGGGCTCCACCAGACCGGTCCAGGCACCGAAACTGTATTTTCAGCATCCTGATGGTTTGTTCTACCAAGTTGCGAGCTGCTGCATGTGCCTCATTATAGCGTCGCTCTGCTGCAGTCTGAGGCCACCGCACGAGTGTCATCAGCCACGGCCTCTGCAGGTAGCCCTTGTCCCCAAGGAGTCAACCCTGCAGCCTCTGTGAACCTGGAAGACTGCAGGGATCTGCGAGCGACTCAGGGTGTAGGCGTTGTGCACACTCTCTGGAAACCGTGTGCACACCTGCAGGATGCATTTCTGGTGGTCGCATACCAGCTCTACGTTAAATGAGTGGAAGCCCTTGTGGTTGATGAAGTCCACCGAGAGTAGCGATGGAGACCTGAGCGCCACATGAGTGCAGTCGATCGCATCCTGAACCAGTGGGAATCCCGAGATCAGGGTGAACCCAATGGCCCTTGCATCCCGGGTGAAATGCACAAAGTTGTGTGCCATGGAGAAGATGGCCTCATGGATGCATTTGTTGAATTGTGAAATCCCACAGAGGTCACCTGTGGAGCCCTGAAGGGAGCCACTGGCATAGAAATTGAGCGCTACAGTCACTTTCACAGCCACTGGCAGTGGATGCTCTTCTTGTCCCCTTGGCGCCAAGTCCTGCAGTAAGTGGCAGAAGTGAGCCACCAGGTCTCTAGACATGCGCAGTAATTGGCGACACTGGTTCTCAGTCATCTGCAGGATTGGCAGGCGGTGCCTATAGACCCTGGGTGTCGCTAGGCGCTGACCAGCCACGGCTCACTGTCGCTCCTGGGCAGCGAGTGCAGGAGCCCCTGCTGCCCCTTCTTTCTGTGGTTGCTGCTCCTGCCTTTGCACAGCCAGGAGCCTCAGTCACTCTCTCCTCCATCTTCTACAGTCTCTGTAGCCCATCGGGCATACAGCTAGGTCACCAGGATCCATGATCCTGACGTGGTCCTCCTGCAGCATGAAACGGAGAGAGACGTGGTTATCATGGCTGTACTTAGCACCTTTCCTGGCCCTGTGTGACCGCCCCTTAACCCTTCCCGGAGAGTGCTGGTCACCCCTCGGATGGCCAGAGATGAGTATGGTGCTTGGCTGCCCTGTCAACCTGCGACATGGGGGACACTGGTCCAAACCAGGATGCTGAGGTTGCAAGGGACTGTGAGCCCCTCCAGCAGTGACTGCTACATGGCCAGTGTTGGCGAGGAGATTGTACAATGTGTGCAGGCCAACTGCTCCGCAGTCCAATAAAGTGGTGGCAGACTCGAAGTCTTTGCCGGTGTTCTGTGGGGGGGTAATATATGGAGCACTTGATGGCCCTTTGGTGCCTCCGTGATGCTTGCATGGGCGGGCAGGCTAGGAGCCTGACCCCAATCATATCGCTGTGGCTGCGCCTGATCTGTCTCAGTTGTGGAGGCATGGTCAGTTTATACAGGTGTCCCAAATGTGTGGCCAATTCCCTTGCTTACCCTGCCCCCCACCCCGATTGCCTGTGCACGGGATGCAGCGCCAGGGCAGCACTTGACATCCCCACCCCTCCTTGCCCCCCTCAGCAGTTGCCTCTGAGGCTGGCCAGCACTTGCCCCGAGACACCCCCACCCCTCAGCAGTCGCCTGCGTGCTGTTGTGAAACACGTCAGCATGCTTTCCCGCCAATGTGGAGGATGATACGGCGGGGTTCCAAGAGCCTGATGGGGTGGCCTTTTAATTATATGCTAATGTATTTCAATTAGCTCCCTGCCGACTGATGGCGGGAAATGCGGCCTGCTTTCGGTGGGCTGAGCGGAAGATCGCAACCTGCCTTCGCACTGTCGTGAAGTGGGTCCCGCCATATTTTCCAAGCACATCGCCTATCAGCTGCCAGTGGGCTCAGAAAATGTTGCCCATTGTGTGAGTTCAGCACTTTCCTCAGAACCTCATTGCTAACATTGATTTCTGATTGTTTACAGATATCAAAGTTTCGTTATAAAGGAATAAGATTTACAGGAAATTTGTGTGTAAATAGAGGCCGGGAAAATGGGAACACGAACGGGCATAGTTTCAGGCCTGACTTTCCAATTACGTTCCCACAAGAAATTCTGAGAGGTTATTTTTAGAGTAATCATCCTGCTTAACACTCCCACTGCTTCTCTTGATTTATGTCAGTGTTATGACCATTAATCTGAGCTACACTTTTCACATCTGTTAATCCTTTGAAGCAGTTTTTT
The DNA here is from genome assembly GCF_964194155.1 of Cetorhinus maximus. Classification (NCBI taxonomy): domain Eukaryota; kingdom Metazoa; phylum Chordata; class Chondrichthyes; order Lamniformes; family Cetorhinidae; genus Cetorhinus; species Cetorhinus maximus. The sequence goes on from NC_135900.1 coordinate 29,646,389, forward strand.
TGAAGGCCAGTGGGACACATAAATGTTAATTTAATAAGACAAAAATATATGCAGCATAACACTGATTTGGCCAGTTATGGGTTCATGTTATGACGATAGTGAAGTCTGTCCAACAGTGAAGCTGGTCTTCAGAGGAGTGAATGAAATTTCATCCATCTGCATTGCTTAATGGACTTACCTTATGGCTAACATTGCAAATGGAGGGCAGTGAGCTGAGAGGAACATGATGAGCTGGATTTTAATGTTGGGATGTGCTGGGGGAAATGGTGGGGGTGGGGGTTAAGTGGGGCCTGATAACATTTTGAAAATCTGAAAGTACATGAAGTGCGTCATTCAGAGGCTTTTTAACACAGCCCATACATTAACGTTTGATTTCCGGGTTTCCCAACTAATTAGCATCAGCGGGTGTGATGATGACCCACATGACATGATTTCAAATCCATTATTTAAATGGACACTCCAAATTTGCACGTTGGAAACAGTTGGAGGTGTTAGGGAGAGAGAATGAAGTGTTGCCATGGAAGCTAGAAGGTCAAAGACTTTGACCTACTTCAGTGATGCTTCCCTTGGTGTACAGCTGGGAGCTGTGAGGACCATGAGGAATATGCTGTTACCTAGCGTGGGAGGAACAAGTTGGCTGAGGGTCCTAAGAAGGCATGGTTGGAGAAGGCATAAGAGGTCAGCAACACCTTGGTCTGCCTTCTCAAGCCTACTTCAGCACATCACCCGTCACACCAAATTATCTTTCAGGTACACTAATCCCTCTCTGTCCATGTACTTCCTCACATCTGCATCTGTCTGTCCACCACTGACACTCACTCATCTCATTGAAACGTATCAAACATATAAAATTCTGACAGGGATGGACAGACTGGATGCAGGGATGATGTTTCCTCTGGCTGAGGGGGGTCTAGAATAAGGGATCACAATCTCAGGATACAGGGTAGGCCATTTAGGACTGAGATGACGAGAAACTTTTTCACTCAGAGGGTGGTTTCACTCAGGGGGTGGTAAATCTGTGGAATTCTCTACCACAGATGGCTGTGGAGGCCAAGTTACTGAATATATTTAAGAGGAAAGTAGATAGATTTCTAGACGCTAAAGGTGTCAAGGGGTATTGGGAGAGCGGGAGTATGACGTGAAAATAGGGGATCAGCGATGATCATATTGAATGGCAGAGCGGGCTCGAAGGGCCAATTGATCTACTTCAATTTTCTATGTTTCTAAGGCCATGCTTCTCCCTCATAGCCATCCTCAACACATGCTTTCTATTCATCTGCTCAATACATTCCATTACTCTCATTCATATATCTCTTCTTTCCCTCCTCACAGGAAATAAGAGCACATAACATGAGAGAGAGAGATCGGGAACTGGAGTTGGCTCTCCAACGACCTCACAGCTAGCATGCACAAAGGAGCAGGCTCTGGAAATCAGCAGAGTGTTAGAGTGCTTGACCATCAGAGATGGGGAGATGGGGCCTCCAGTGATAGAATTAATTATCAGGGAGCCACATGACATACTTGATATCAACAGCGAGTGAAGGATGATCACATGTGCATTGATAACATCAAACTTTCTCACCTCCACAGGACTCATTCATGTCATTTATCTCCAACAGTTCAACGTTTTGCAGGAGGTGGACCAGGTCACTGACAATGACTCCTCAGATGAGGTCACTCCCTGTAAGGCTGCACCAACACAGGATTCATGCAAACCAGCTCAAAAACTCACATTTCAGTGGCTCCAGTCAGGGCAATAGTTGGGTTTTCATCTGATGACTCACATATCACAAATGAGACGAGCAGATGATGGAGTCAGTGGGGATTCTGTGTGTTGAAGGCCTCAGGATGCTCCCAGCTCTGCTCAGCTGGACGCAGATTCTATACCTCAGGGTCTGTCACTGAGGAGGATGTTTCTGGAGTGGCAGCAGAGAATGTGTGATATACTGGCAGGTATTGCAGCCTCACTGTACATGTTTATAGAGAGATTGGAGGGTTCCGTCTCAACTAGGAGTGGCAGGCTGTCACAGGCCTTTTCAATGACATCTTTGTCCATGGAAAGAGTGGCCTGCATTAGCAGCATCAGGTGCAGCAATCAAATGAATGCATGCAGGGCCTTACCAATGGCTGGCCCACTCTGAATGCCACCTTAAATAGGATGGATAGTGCCCTAATCTTGGCCATTCATCCCTCCACAGATCTGCTGCAAAGTGTTCTCCAGCTCATTGCTACAAGTTAAGTGTGGCTGGGCCATGATTTTTAAAAAAAATCATTCACAGGATGTGGGCTTCGCTGGCTGGGCCAGCATCTATTGCCCATCCCTAGTTGCCCTTGAGAAGGTGGTGGTGAGCTGCCTTCTTGAGCTGCTGCAGTCCAGGTGGTGTAGGTACAGCCACAATGCTATTAGGAAGGGAGTTCCAGGGTTTTGACCCAGCGACAGTGAAGGTACGGTGATATATTTCCAAGTCAGGATGGTGAGTGATTTGGAGGGGAACTTCCAGGTGGTGTTCCCACTTATCTGCTACCCTTGCCCTTCTATATGGTAATGGTCATGGGTTTAGAAGAAGCTGTCCAAGGAGCCTTGGTGAATTCCTGCTGCTACTGTGCGTCAGTGGTGGAGGCAGTAAATGTTCGTGGATGTGGTGCCTGTCCAGCGGGCTGCTTTATCCTGGATGGTGTCAAACTTCTTGAATGTTGTGGGAGCTGCACTCATCCAGTGGGAAGTATTCCATTACACTCCTGACTTGTGCCTTGTAGATGGTGGACAGGCTTTGGGGAGTCAGGAGGTGGGTTACTCATCGCAGGATTCCTAGCCTCTGACCTGCTCTTGTAGCCACAGTATTTATATGGCTCGCCCAGTTCAGTTTCTGGTTAATGGTAACCCCCAGGATGTTGATTATGGGAAACTCAGTGGTGGTAATGCCACTGAATGTCAAGGGGCGATGGTTAGATTCTCTCTTGTTGGAGATAGTCATTGCCTGCCACTTGTGTGGCATGAATGTTACTCCCACTTGTCAGCTCAAGCCTGGATATTGTCCAGGTCTTGCTGCATTTGGACATGGACTGCTTCAGTACATGAGGAGTCGTGAATGGTGCTGTGCATTATACAATCATCAAATAACATCCCCACTTCTGACCTTATGATGGAAGGAAGGTCATTGATGAAGCAACTGAAGATGGTTGGGCTGAGGACACTACCATGAGAAACTCTTGCAGTGATGTCCTGGGGCTGAGATGACTGAACTCCAACAACCACAACCATCTTTCTTTGTGCTGGGTATGATTCCAACCAGCAGAGAGTTTTCCCCTGATTCCCATTGACTCCAGGTTTGCTAGGGCTCCTTGATGCCACACTCGGCCAAATGTGGCCCCGATGTCAAGGGCAGTCACTCTCACCTCACCTTGGGAGTTCAGCTCTTTTGTCCACGTTTGAACCAAGGCTATAATGAGGTCAGGGGCTGGGTGGCCCTGGCGGAACTCAAACTGGGCATCAGTGAGTAGGTTACTGATATGCAAATGCCACTTGATAGCACTGTTGATGATCCCTTCCATTACTTTACTGATGATCGATGTAGCCTGATGGGGCTGTAATTGGCCAGGTGGGATTTGTCCTCCTTTTTGTGTACAGGGTATACCTGGGCAATTTTCTACACAGCTGGGTAGATGCCAGTGTTGTAGCTGTAATGGAACAGCTGGCTAGGGGCGCGGCAAATTCTGGAGCACAAGTCGTCAGTACCATTGCCGGAATATTGTCAGGTCCCATAACCTTTGCAGTATCGATTGCCTTCAGCCGTTTCTTGATATCACATGGAGCGAATCGAATTGGCTGAAGACTGGCATCTATGATGCTGGGGGGCTTCTGGAAGAGTTCAAGATGGATCATCCACTGAGCACTTCGGGCTGAAGATTGTAGCAAATGCTTCAGCCTTATCTTTTGCACTGATGCACTGGTCTCCCTCATCCTTGAGGGATATTTGTGGAACCTCCTTCTCCAGTGAGTTGCTTAATTGTCCACTCACCACCATTCACAACTGGATGTGGCAGGACTGCAGAGCTTAGATCCGATCCATTGGTTGTGGGATCACTTAGCCCTGTCTATCACTTGCTGCTTGCGCAAGTAGTCCTGTGTTATAGCTTCGCCAGGTTAACACCTAATTTTTAGGTATGTCTGGTGCTGCTCCTGGCATGCCCTCATGCACTCTTCATTGAACCAGGGTTGATCCCCTGGCTTGATGGTGATGGTAGAGTGGGGATATGCCTGGCCATGAGGTTACAGATTGTGTTAGAGTACAATTCTGCTGCTGCTGATGGTCCACAGCACCTCATGGATGCCCAGTTTTGAGTTGCTGGATCTGTTTGAAATCTATCCCATTTAGCACAGTGGTAGTGCCACACAACATGATGGAGGGTATCCTCAATCTGAAGGCAGGACTTTGTCTCCCAAGGACTGTAAGGTGGTCACTCCTACCAATACTGTCATGGATAATTGCATCTGTGCTGGTATATTGGTGAGGATGAGATCAAGTACATTTTTCCCTCTTGTTGGTTCCCTCACCACCTGCCACTGACCCAGTCTAGCAGCTATGTGTTTAGGACTCAGCCAGCTTGGTCAGTGGTGGTGCTACCAAGCCACTCTTGGTGATGGACCATGAAGTCCCCCACCCAGAGTACATTCTCACCCTCAGTGTGTCCCCCAAGTGATGTTCAACATGGAGGAGCGCTGTCAGATGAGGGAGGAGGGTACGTGATAATCAGCAGGAGGTTTCCTTGCCCCTGTTTGACCTGATGCCATCAGGCTTCATGGGGTCTGGAGTTGATGCTGAGGACTCCGGCAACCCCCTCCCGACTGTATACCACTGATGGTGGTATCTGGGGCAGCTGCATCTGTGAGGATGAAGTCAAGTATGTTTTTCCCTCTTGTTGGTTCCCTCACCACCTGCTGCTGACCCAGTATGATTCCGTGAGGATGATCATGTCTTGACAGATCTCTCAATTTTCACACTAGCCCCCAGATGTTAGTATGGGGCACTTTGTAGGGTCACCAAGGCTGTTGCTTCCGGTGCCTAGGTCCATACCAGGTGGTCCTTTTTGAGGGCATTTAAGAGTCAACCGCATTATCATCGTTAATTTTTAATTCCAGATTTTTTATTGAATTCACATTCCACCACCTGCCATAGCAGGATTCGAACCCGAGTCTCCTAGAGCATTATACCGGGCTTCTGGATTATTAGTCCAGCAACAATACCACTATGCCATCACCACAAGACCACTATGCCAAGAGCATCTCAGCAGTCAGAGCTGGGATCTGAGCAGCCTGCCTCTCTCTGCTCAAACTACAGGATTACAACATGTAGAAATGCCAAGAAAAGAAAGAGTAACGTTTTGTGGTTGCGTAAGGGTATGCACATGGCTGTGTTTCACATTGCGTGAATAACAAGTTTCTGTTTTATATTTGTGGAACGTAAATTTATTATTTTGCATAATTTTCAAGCAAGGTAGACAAACAAGTCTCAAATGTGTCCCCACACACATCCTAGGATACCCCACTTCCCCAGTAATGCCTGAGCCCTGCAGCCTCTTCCCTCACCTGAGACTTTGCTTTGGAATGTAGTTGTTAGGTGTGCGCACCAGTGGAACTTAAGTGAACCTTGCAATAATGAGGGCATTCCTGCCATCTGAGGTTGCAATGCATGTTGTTAGTGGTGCATTTCTCACATCACCTTCCACTTCTTGCTATGTCCAAATCTTACTGCTGTGCAAAGTGCAGCTTGCCATGAGCATTCTGGAGACCCTGGCTGGTGTGTATTGAAAGGAGCCACCAGATCTGACCAGCGACCTGAAGCTCATCTTCAGCTTGCTCAGTGGCTTGTTCGAATACACAAATGGTAGTCATATGGCATTCATTGTTTTCTCCTGAGCCTTTTACCCTGGGTTTCTGAGGGTTGTCTTCAGCCATATTTTGAGTGGGTATCCCTTGTCTACAAGCAGCCAGCCAGTAGCACTGCTTCGGGATGCAAAGAAATCAAGGAGGGTGGACTCTACAGGACGAAGGTATTTTGAATGTTTCCTGGAAATCTTGCACAGACCTGCATAAGGGTCATTTTGTGGTTGCACCAGCTGCACGTTGACTGAGTGGAAGCTGTTATGATCCCAGCTGATGTTATTCCTGGACAAGTCAGATCCCTGGGTGGATGATTGATCCTAACTTTTATTTTTTGTTTAGAAACATGGAGGGCAGCGAGTGAACAGAGTCACAGGGCGGAATTTTCTGTGCCCGTTGGCGTCAGGCGTCATGGGGGGTGTGAGCGGACATTATGGCAGGATGGCCAAAAATCGGTTTCACGATGTCGTGAGCGCAGTTTGCAATCGTCCACAGCGCTCGTCAATGGCTGGCTGCGTTTCCCGCCACCACATGTCAGGAGCTTCATTTTAATACATCTGCATATCATCATAAGCCCTGCTTGCCAGAATCATCCCCCTGACGCTGGATCACCCGGGATACTGCTTTCACAACTGAACGTAAGGGATGTGCACTTGGCGAGCTGCACTTCACTCGAGACTTTTAGACTTGTTTGTCTACCTTGCTTCGGGCAGCAATCATGATCACCAGCGCCAGGCTTGGCAGGCAGCACCACATCACTTTTAGGGGGGCTCCCGGGCAGGTCTCTACCTACCAGACCAGCCGTGAGGTGGAGGAGGCTTTTCAAAGGCTGCTGGGTTAAGACTTGCTTGGCGAAGGGGGAGAAGTGGCCTCAGGCAAGGGAGGAGGCTGCAGGGCTAGGGCAATACTGGGGAAAGGGGGTATCCCAGGGTGTGTGTGGGGGACACATGTTGATCTGTGCAAGTGGCCTCAAGATGGTGAGGGCTGAGGAGGCAGTCTCCAGAGGAGATGAGGCCGGATGGAGATATGAGGGTCTGTGTGAGAGAGTGAGTGGTGATGTCCCTTGAGCGGCAGTGAGTGAGATGCCAGTGAATGTGTGATAGGCTTGTGAGTGTGAGTTTAGAGTGATGAGGTGGTTGCCTTAACCTGGCAGCACAGATAAGATCATTCATCCTCTTTCTGCACTGGATAGCGAACCTCTTGTGTGCAGCGTTGGTACTGACCACCTCTGCCACAGCCTTCTAAGCCAGACTGGTGAGACTGATGGACCTCCTGTGGCCAGAGTGGGGGTATCGGGGAGCTAAGTTTTCTTGCCTTCGGGGCCATGTCTTCTGTGCAGCACTTCTGGCTGGAAGCACTGAGAGGCATTGGTGTGGCTGCACTTTAAACCTGGAGCTCGGAGTGAGGAAGCAGAGAGGTGACAGCATGGCGGGTTAATCGGAGGCCGCCTACCAGCGCAACGGCATGTTTCCTGGGAATGCATGATTAACAAGGCGGGATTGGGGTGATATGGAGTGAAAAGCCGCCATTGTGGTCGATGGGTAAAATGTTCTTCTCCCGACTGCTACCACAAATCTGGGAGGATTCAGCCCACAGAGTCTGCTGATGTACTTTTAACAAAGGAATAAAACATTTATTAAACAAGAAAAGGATTATCTATCTAAATTACGCTACTCCTTCATCCACATCAGAATGTACCTTTACAGATATATACAGATTTATAAGAATAACACAAGTTACAAAAAAATTTATCTTATGCTCTAATGTTCACAGTAAGTGTATAGTTCATGTAAACCAATAGGCGACCTGTGGTCGGACACACCACACCCCAAGATCAAGTGACAGGTGCCACCCAAAGCAGATGCTATGGATTTCTCGTCAACTCCCGCTGGTGCTTGTCACACTGTGAGCCTACTGGCCTCATGGAAACTCTGTATTGCACACGAGAGTTTCCAATCTCCACTCTTAAAGAACTCACCTTGGAGTTTTTTCCCAAACAATGCTTTCACTTGGATTGCTTTAATAAGGGCCCATCTCCCAGGTTTCGATCTCTCCTTCCGATGTTCCTCTCCTCTGGATCGCCACGTGCATTCAAACTTCACCTTCCACACACTCTCTCAGAGAGTCATCCGTACCAACAAAACACCACTGCTTCACAGGCCCATAGTAAGGAATCACCAACCTTTGGCTGTCTCCTCGGATCTCCTGGCTTCTTGTAAACCCACTTTGCCTTGATTCTCCTCCCCGGAGCTTTCTCTCTTTAATTTGGAGCTTTTCTTCTGCTCCTTACTTTAACTTTACTGAACAGGACCTTGTTCCAGGAAGAGTCATATGGACTTGAAACATTAACTACATTCCTCTCCGCAGATGCTGTCAGACCTGCTGAGCTTTTCCAGCTATTTTTGTTTTTGTTTCAGATTTCCAGCATCTGCAGTATTTTGCTTTTACCTTGTTCCAGGTTCCTGTCCCTGTTCTTTGACTTAACTTAAAGGTCTTCTTGGGGCCTTTCGCTTTTTCCTTTAGTAGCTGCTCCCTGCAGTTCCCTCTCCAAGTAGACTGTAGACAACTTGGTATTTCCCTTGAGATCCGGAACTCACTCGACATTCATTGTTACTTTAACTTTAGAGCAACTCATCTAAGATTCTTAGGCTTATTTTCCTCAGCAATCTGCTGGTATGTCCATCTAGAGAGAGACTTAAACTGCTCCCTTCACCTTAGAGCATAATCACCAACTGAACTCAAATTGCTTTCTGTTTCTCTGTCTTTGTGGGCCCCTGTTGTTAGGCAACAGCACAATTTCCCCTACTTTGTTTTAACTTCCCTAAACTACTTCGAGGGTCGGAAAACCTCATTAAAATGCAGGTATACAAACAAACCCACAGACTTGTAGGCAGCATTCTAAAGTGAAACCAAAAATCCAGGCTTCACCTTTCTAACACAAATCAAAAAAATCAAACTTAAACTTAAAGTTAAAGTTAAAGCTATAGCTTATTCCAAACACACATAAATACGTATATGACTTACTTAAAATGATCTCTAGTTCCTAACAAAATCTTTGTGGTTGATGAAAAATTCTGGGTGATCTTCGGGGTGTATGGATTGTCAGTTGTGTGCAGGCATCTGTGGGAAACTAGCCAAAGCCACAAACCCAACCACTTGTGCATTCTGACTGGAGTCATCACAGGTGAAGTTGATATAATTGCTGACCCTTGCAAAGAAGGTTCAGTCACCTGTCTTCTGCCTGTCTGCCAACCTTGAAAACCTGTAAATATCTTTGAAGAACATGGGGGGGGTGCAAAAATATCGAGGGTAGTGGTGGCCACTGGTAAAGCATGGACACCAGGTCCAGTTGGCAGTAGGTCTTGTTCCAGCAGGCTACAATGTCCGCCACCTTGACTTGACACCCTGATCCTCCTGAGGCTTTGCTGTTCTAACATGTCAAGGAAGCTTATCATCTGCCTGTGCTGGGTATGGCTTCCTGTGAATTGCATCTCTTTGCTGCTCTCCTCTCCCTTGTGGAGCTGCACATCTGTGAGTGACAGGCTGATGGTCCAAGTCCTGCTGCTTCTGGTCATCTTGGTCCTCATCTGAGGTCCAAAATAACAAAGCGTAAGCGGAACTGATTCTGGTCTGATAGATCAGAGGGCTAAAGTGCAGATCAGGCCCCTGAACATCTCCAAAGTTTGTAATATCATCCCTCAGTGCAAATACTGTGAAGAAATCCTTTCATGCAAGCAGGTAGGAAAGCAGCTGTGAGTACTATTTCCCTGTCATATCCTCATCCTCTTAAACTACCCCTGTGTTTTCATTTTACTTTCACTCTGAAGTTCCAGGAGACCCTGGAAACCCATTGCTCCAATGCTAAACTCCCAAACACATGTCAACATTGCTATAATTGAGTGATTAACATATTGAAATCGACAGCCCGCCTCTCTTGAGGTGGCTGTGCACATTCAACCTGATGCACTGGAGTGAAATGTTGATGTCTATGGGTTGAAACTGACGTGTTTTGTATTTTTCCAGGATTTCACCTCCCACCCGCACCCAAACCCACACACTCACCCATGTTAAAAGATCCCCCACCAGTGAAGACGCACACGATACTATCTAAAGGAAACAATAAAAAGACTTTCCTATTTGTGTTACCTGCTAGTTCTGTGAAAATGTTTATAAACCCAAATCCAACCGCTAAACACGCTGTGCATATTGAAGTAAGTTTTCCACCCTCGCCTTTGAATCAGAGGGTTGTGGGTTCATGTCCCACTCCTGGAAAACCAAGAACTGTGATTGTACTCAAAAGAGTTGCAATCTGTGACTGTTGATAACTCGAAAGAGTTTGAAGTAAGTTTTCAGTCACATTTTTTGGAATTAATTTGGGTTAGATGTCATGTGAAGATAATCCTCCAGCTGTTAACGCTCTGTTCTGTTAAAATAGCTGAACTCATGCTTTCTGAACATGAGCAGAAGAAAGCTGATGAGGAAAATGAAAAGAGCCACTGTGGAGAGAAAAAGGCCAGACAACAACAAACTGAACAGTGAAAGAGACAGGGGCTAAGGAAAATAGAATGAAAATGACAGTCAGATACAGGCCAGGTACAGGAGACTGGAAAAGAGAAGACAAGACTGAGTGGGAAAAGTAAAACGGATGGTAAAATTTGTACAAAAGAGTAATACGTTAATAATTTGCACTTGCTAATAAATGTTTATTATTTTGTTCAAACCATTGTGAATATGAAAAAAAAAAACCCTTATTCAGGACAGCAGCAGTTTCCAGGTCTTTCTGTCGGAGCATTAAGGTGCCCAGCAGCAGTTCAGTGTCCTATTTTAGAGAGTGAAAGAATAGAATATGCATAATTCATCATCCCCAACACCACAAACAATTTCTTTGGCATATTTAAGAATCTTGCACAAGTGAGGAAAATTTCCAAAGTAACCTGCACTTTGAAGATGTCACCTATCTAAAGCACAAGTCATAACCCTTTCTTTAGTTGTTTTTAATCAGAATGTTTCATGCATTCGTGTCCACCTTTAAGCAATTTTGTGGATTGCTAAAAACTAAATGCAGCCTAAAATAAGGACGGAAACTTTGCAAAAGTGAGGCTATTTCATGGAGATAAAAATAATAGAAAATTGTAACTTAACTCACGCAGCAACAAACTGACAGGATCAGATCAGTCACCTTTTTTGCAACCTGTAGGGGGAAGGTGAATATGGAGTCGAATACGGGGGTGGGGGGCGGGGGAGATAAGCAGGGGCACAAATTGGGGGAGGTGAATGGAGTGCTATCGCGTTGGGGGGGGGAGGTTAAGCGTGGGTAGGCAACAGCCCACAGTAATGTTGTGAAGCCAGGAGAACTACATTCAGGTGAGTAAACACAAAAACATACCTCCTTGTTGGCAGCCTCTCATGTAGTTCATGTAAACATAGCTTATTAGGCCACAGTCGAACTGAGAAAACTGAGCACAGCAAGCGTGATGAATGCTAGACGCATTTTAGACAATTTGGCATCAGGCTCCTGGAAATGGGAGATACACCGGGCATTTCTGGGTAAGTAGGGTGCGAGGTGTGAGGTGGGGGGGTGCGGAGTGTGGGGTTGGGTGGGGTGGCGGTGGGGGGTGGAGAGTGGTGAACCAGGGTGCAGGAGCCAATGCCTGAAATTGGTCCCCTAACCTTAACAACACATAACAATTTCTATCCTGTGGAGTCAAAGGCATTTTTTTCAGAATAGTTGGAAGTTAGAATTTTACAGGCCAACCAGGGGTGGGAAAATAGCAGGTGAATCCCTTTTAAAGTTAAATTAGGGTGCTGTGCCACCACTGGCCCACTCATCCCTGCCATGCCAAGATTTTATGGGCAATGGGGGAGGCATCGGGTGGGTCACCCGTCCATAACCCAGTTGAGGCCCTTAGGTGGGCAATTAACACCCAGTTAAGGGCCTCATCCTGCTGCTGGTCTGATTTAATAGGTAATGGGAGTGGTTTGTGTCCACCATGTAGACAGCCAGATTTAACCCTGAGGGCTGCTGGTCAGCTTCCTTCCTGGGCCCTCTGTGCTAATCGGGGGGCCTCCACACTTGTGCCATCCCATGTCCACCTTTCCCCCACCCTGTCCAACATGCCCCCAAACCCCTCACCTGGGCCTACCAACTGGGCCACGCTGCGATCCCCTGAGTCTCGGGGCATCTCTTCCTCCTCAGTCTCCTTCAACACCAGGGGTGACCACTGATCCTGGTGTGGCACAGAGCTGCTGGCCTTCAATTGGCCATCAGCTCTATGAGGCGGGACTTCCTCCCGGAGATGGACAGACGTCCTGTCTCTTACTAATTAAAAGTCTGTCGCTCGAAAAGTTAAAGAAGGACGAACCAGCCAAGCGGAGGCGGGCTCCTCCCTGAGAAACCCCTCCTCAATGTATAATCCAACCTGTGGTGTCCTACAGGATCCATTCAGGGACAACTTCCATTCAGTAAAGAATATCGAGGATTTGGTTATAGGCTGAGAGAATGCAGTTTTAAAATCTGTGGATGATCAAAATGGGCATCCCTCGGAGCTGCTTCTGCTCCATCGGTGTTAAATTGCCCACTTATGCACATAAATTAGGTTTATCCTGCAATTCCAGCGAAGTACTGCCTGCAGAGTGGGTGTGATCTCAGGAATTTCCTTGTCATAGCCAATTCTTTCAAAGACAAAAAAAAATCCATAATGGGAAATAGATAAGGCTAAAGAGTGTCAGGTGGAATTCAATGTCAGTAACCGCGTAGTGTCTAAAAAACAGGAGCGATTATACCCTGACTGGATGTAGGCTCAGTGGTGTGGAAAGCTGAGGGATTTAGGTGGACAGATATTAAAAACAGCACCTGGGATTGATAAAGCTGTAAAAAAAAGTGAATGGAATTTTAGATTTTACTTAAGGGCTATGTCAAGGCAAGTCAAGAGGTAATGACGATCCAATAAAATACCTTATTAAGATCTCAGCTAGTGCATTGTGCGCAGTGTTGGACTTCATGCTGAGGCTTTACAGGGATTCATATGGATCCAACCTGATATGTGGAAATACAAATATGAAAAAAAGACAAGACAATTGATTTGTGTTTCTCTGGCACAGAACTGAATATGGGACAATATGATAGGAATGTTTAAAATAATGAAAGGATGGGACAGGGTAGAAATAAGTGAGGTTCTATTGAGGCTAGGGAGTGGATTGTCTGCCTGTAATAGAATCTGTGAAATCAATGGAATGAAGATCGGACAAGTTCTATAAAGGATAAGCGATCCACTGAGCCACAATACCAGAGGAACATTGACGTTAAAATTAGAGTTTTGTGAAAGGGAAATTGTGTTTGACTAATTTATTAGAATTCTTTGAGGAAGCAATAAGCAATATGGATAAAGGGGAACCTGTGGATGTGGTGTACTTAGATTTCCAGAAGGCATTTGACAAGGTGTCACATCAAGGGTTATTACACAAAAGAAGAGCTCATGGTGTAGAGGATAACACATTACCATGGATAGAGGATTGGTTAGCTAACAGGAAACAGAGAGTAAGCATAAATGGATCATTTTTCAGTTAGCAAGATGTAACTAGTGGATTGCTATAGGGATCAGTGATGCGGTCTCAACTATTCACAATCTATATCAATGATTTGGATGAAGGGACTGAATATATACTTGCTAAATTTGCTGATGACACAAATATAGGAGGAAAGAAAATTGTGAAGAGGGTATAAGGTGTGCAAAGGTTATAGATAGGTTAAGCGAGTGGGCAAATATTTGACAGATGGAGCATAATGTGGGAAAACAGGAACTTATCCACTTTGGCAGGAAGAATAGAAAAGCAGCATATTATCTAAATGGAGAGTGATTGCAGAGCTCTGAGGTGCAGAGGGATCTCGGTGTCTTGGTACATTAATTACAACAAGTTAGCATGCGGGTACAGCAAGTGTTTAGGAAGGCAAATGGAATGCTGGCATTTATTGCACGGGGGATGGAATATAAAAGTAGAGATTTATTTTCTACAGTTGTACAGGGCATTGGTGAGACCACATCTGGAATTCTGTGTGCAGTTTTGGTCAACTTATTTAAGAAAAGGCATAATTGCATTAGAAGCAGCTCAGAGCAGGTTCACTTGACGGGTTCCTGGGATGAGGGGATTATCTTAGTAGAGAAGGTCAGACAGGTTGGGCCTGTATCCATTGGAGTTTAGAAGAATGAGAGATGATCTTTTGAAGCATATAAGATCCTGAAGGGATTTGACAGAGTTGATGCTGAGATGATGGGCAGCAAATTATGATGGGCCGCAGGGGTTGGGGGGGAGGGTGGGGGGTAGGAGGTTGGTGGCGGATTGCTCCCACCACACCCCCCAAGAAAAAAAGTCAGCATCCAGCCAACTTGCTCCACACCAGCCCACTCCGCAGCCTTAATACACTAGGGGTGGGCTAAATTGATGCATTTTGGGATTCCCGCCCCTCACCAGGGAGGAAGTCCTGCTCTTGGGAACTGCCAGCTAATCAGATTGGCCAACAGCTTCAGCAATCTGAACAGCGCCAAAAGCACATTAGTGGGCACTGCCAGGTCTGCAAGCAGGCACAAGAAGAAGGCCCATGGGTCCCAGAGCAAGTTAAGCCTGGGTCCTTGGGCAGGGACTGTTTGGGCAGTTTAGGGAGCAGGGCAGGGGAGTGGGTGTGGTGCGTTTTATAGAGCAGGCGGGTAGGAAGAAAGGTGCAGTACTATCTTAGAAGAACTAGCCCCGATGTGCAAAGGGCACCCCCTGAAAATAGCATCTCCTCTTCTTCCAGCCCTTCCAAAAATTATTTTTTAATAAACTGCCTGCCCACTCCTGCTCAACTGCCCACGCCAACAGCATTACGGCATGGGCAGCATATTATTGGGATCAATTAACCTGTTAACAAGCTCAATTGACCCTTGATTATTTATTTAAATATGCCAATTTCGGTACCCGCCCACCCACCTGTATCATGGGGGTGAATTTGGGGTTGGGTGGGAAGGTGGTGGGGTTGGTATCCAAAAACACATCCAAGCCGGGGCACATAAAATCCAGCCTGATGTTTCCCCTTGTGGGGGGAGACCAGAACTAGGGGACACAGTTTAAAAATAAGGGGTCTCCCATTTAAGACGGAGATGTGGAGAAATGTTTCCTCTTAGAGGGTCATGAGCGTGTGGAACACTCTTCCCCAGAGAGTGAGAAGGGGCAGGGCCATTGAATATGTTTAAGGCAGAGGTCGATAGATTTTTGAATAATTAGGGAGTCAAAGGATATTGGGGGTAGGCAGGAAAGTGGCATTGAGTCCATAATCAGATCAGCCATGATCTTACTGAATGGTGGAGCAGGTAACGGAGCCAAATGATCTACTCCTGTTCCTAATTTTTATGTTTGTATGTTTGTAAAATGTACTCTCGGCTTCTCTGTTGATAATCTCTGGAACTGCTTAAATGCCAACCAGTTGTTACTTCATTACCTAATATTGCCTTTGTATTTGCGCCTTCCATTAAGCTTTTATCATGTTTATAAAAAGGGGCAAACATTTAAAATATTAATCATTTATATTTGTTATCACAATCAACATCCCTGCTGTTCCGAGCGACTGGAGAAAACTCATCAAGCGATTCTTCTTCCTCCTTACTTATCTTGAAGCTGCTACATTTATTACTGCAGAAAGCACTTTCCTCCCTCGTCAAACTTTTAAAAACATTTAAGCATCAAAGTTCAATAACTGACTGCAGGAAAATGATTCAGGACATTTTGTTCAGGCTTTGTTTTCTTCCCCTCTAACAGCATCTGGGAACAATAGAGTTAAAATGAGAGATCTAGCACTTCATGAACAATAGCTATTTCTACACACCTAATGGTTTAAAATTACTGAAATAACAGAAAATGAATGAAAAATTGATTAGTCTTTTCCACTGATAGCTTAAATAAATGTGTGTTTGAGAGTTGCAGGTGATTATGGCGCTGCCACTTACTGCACGATGTGCTGCAGATAATGTGCAAAACATCTTACCCCTGAACTATGTATTTTAGCATATAATTGATACAATTGATACAGAAAGGCTAGACCAGAGTCATTTCATAGTAATTAGGCTTTCTCTATAAGTAGATTCATTGTATCATGGAAACATGCTTTCTTGTGATTTACTGCAGGGTTTCATTTAAAATAGAATGACAGTTTTCATTCAATGCCCTTAGTATAACAAAATAAGCTAAAATGCTTTACTGGGATGGGATTAGACATCAAGAAACAATAAAGGAATTAAGAAGAAATGGCTCAAGAACAGATACTAGCTTTGAGGAGACTGTAAAAGCAGGATAAAAAAGAAATTGGAAGAGAGTCCAAGAATATGGGCTGAAGACAACTGAAAGCTGTGACTGAAGGTGAATGAAGAGGGAAGGTGCAAAGTAGGCCAAATTTGGAAGAATAGAGAACATGCTTGCACTAAAGGTTAGAGGAAACTGAAAGGTTTGATGGGGAAGCTTTTGAATTCAATGTGCTTGGGAATAGGGAGCCAGTGGAGGTCAGCAAGGACTGTGGTGTGGAATCGAGGATGAAATAACATGCTGACAGCTGATTTTTGTATGGGCTGTAATTAATATGGAGTGGAACTCAGGAATCTGCTCATAAAAAATGTTACATTTGCAATTGCATGTGATAAATGTGTGGATGAGTGTTTCTATGGGATAGGACTGAAGTAGATGGTGCTGCAAAACTGAATATGGATGATCCTGCCAGTGGCTAAGATGTAGGGGTCGAAGCTCATCTGAAGATTTAACAGAATGCTGAGATTTCACCTCACCAAGTTCAGTCTGAGTGAACTGAGAAAGGGAATAAAACTAGGGGCCTTAGTGTGGAATTTTGGGTGGGAGCACAGAATGAGATGATGAGGACTGAGTGTGATGAGGAATGAGTGCTAAGTTGGGAATTTGGTGCGGGTGGAATTCTCTCTGGTAAGTTTTTCTCAAGTTATAATGTAGATTAAAAGTCAGATTCTGATTTAGAACTTTAAAATTACAAACTACTTAAAAAGCCTAGTTAACAGAAACTGCCCGGCAATCAACTGAAAAGTGGTTGCCTGAAAAGATGTTAATTACTGTAGCAGGAAGCTGACTTAGTAGTTGCAATTTGGGTGTGAGTCACCAACTCTCTATAAGAGTAAACAGGCTTTGCTACTGCACAGAGTGAGACGATGAGGACTGAGTGCAATGGGGGATGAGACTAAGTTGGGAATTTGGTGTACAGTCTGACTTCGAACTTTAAAGCTGTTAGCTACTTGATAGAAACTGCCTGGCAGTGGCACTTACCTGCCAACCAACTGAAAGTGGTTGCGTGAATAATGTAATAACTGTAGCACGAAGCTGGCAAGATGACGAAAACTGAATGTGATGAGGAAGGAGTCTTAAGTCTGGAATTTGGTTCAGGTGGGAATTTGGGGTGGAGGGGGAAGGAGATGCTCCTTTTTTTTAGCGTTTTCTCAGCCTCCAGTAGCTGGTGGATGTTTTTCTTTTATCTCCAAACTAGGAGACTGTAATTTTCTATTACTTTAGCTGTATAAATTAATAACTAATTGACTAATTAAATAAAGAAGGTTAGACAGACGTGGTAGGGGAGCTGGTATGCCATGATTGCAACATGTGGGAATCTGTGGAATGGATTGCAATTTGGGACATCCATACCTGTGGTAAGTGTCTGCAGCTTGAGCAACTTTGGCTCAGGGTTGCTGAGCTGGAGTCTGGGTTGCGGATATTGTGGACCATCAGGGATGGGGAGAGTTACCTGGACACTTTGTTCCAGGAGGCAGTCACACCCCTTTGGTTTGGTAGTACTTTAGAGTTGGCCAATAGTCAGGGACAGGAGGTTGTGACTACAAGTCAGATAGGTATGGGGATCCGGCAGGTAGTGATGGAGGAGCCTCAGCCATTGACTTTGACCAACAGGTACAAGGTGCTTGCTATGTATTTCAATAAGGACAAAGACTGCAGGGTGAATGAGCAAACTGACCATGGCACCATGATGTAGGATATCATTCAAGTGGGAGAACGAAAAGGAATGAATGTAGTAATGCTAGGGGACAGTATAGTCAGGGAGATAGATATTGTTTTCTGCAGCTTTGATGGGGAGCTCCAAAAGTTGTGTTGCCTGCCTGGTGCCTGAATTAAGGTCATCTCCTCACAATTGGAGATGAACTTGGAGTGAGAGGGTTTGGATACAGTTGTCATGTCCATATAGGAACCAATGGCATAGGTAGAACTAGGAATGGTGTTATGCTGAGAGAGTTTGAGGGGTTAGGGTTCAAATCAAAATGCAGAGCACCAAAAGTAATCATCTCTGGATTCTTACCTGAGCCACATGCCAATTGACTAGAGTCAAGCAGACTAGAGAATTAAACATGTGGCTCAAACATTAGTCTGGGAAGAAGTGGTTTTGATTCATGCGGTAGTGGCGGCAGTACCCAGTAGTAGAGAGCTATTCCATTGGGTTGGGCTGCACTAATAGTGGGCTGGGACCAGTGTCCTGGTGAAGTATATAACTAGGCTTTAAACTAATGTGGGGGAGTGGTTGGTGGGGTATGGGATAGGGTTAGGGTGAAGGGAAATTTATAAATTCAAAGAGAAATGTCATGGAAACAGAGCAGCGTAGCAATGGAAGTAGAAGTTGAGAAGGACAGGAAGGGATCAGAATTTAACAGTAATTGGGCATCAATGAGTAAGGTTCTTGCAGGGAATCGTAGTAATAATAATAATAAAAGCTGCCCCTCTGTAAATGCCAATCAGATAGCGAATCATCTCCTTCACATGGGAAAGGCACCGCTGGAAAAAGGAATGAGGAAGCAAATTCAAAGCGAGTGCAGGTCCTTCCACCAGCCACACAATTCCAGTCCTGAATCCTTCAACACCCTGCAGTTGGACAAAGTTCCACAAATCATCAAGCTGGGCACTGCTGCTGTTTATGACAACATCGTCCCTGAGTTCCTAAAACAGTTTAGCCCACAGGCCTACTGCTTGTTGGCCCAATTCTTCACAAGGGTCACATGTGAGGGAAGACTGCCAAGATCCTGGCACATGTCTAAGGTCATCGGCCTCCCAAAGTCAGGCAAATACCCAAATTGCCATCAAACTGCCAGCCAATATCTCTGCTATCAGTATGCTTCAAGGCAGTAGAGTGCCTAATCGTACAACGAATCAAGCTATAAGTGGACAACATCCCAACTATGGGCCAAGCTGGCTTTCAACAAGGAAGAAGCACATGTGATCAAGCCCTTGCATGAACCACTTTCATTGAAAATGGCTTTGAAAGGAATCTCAAAACAGAGTCAATTTTCCTCGACCTCACTGCAGCATACAATACAGACTGGCACATTGATCTATTTGTCAACGTATCAAGAGCACCCCCTCCCTAGGTTACTGGCCCAATGAGCTACTGCTCCAGGACAGATGGTTCAGGATGCATATGGGTGACAAGATTAGCACTTGGAGGAAACAGCTGAATGGGCTACCCCAGGGACCTGTCTTAGTGACAACCCTGTTCAATTTGTACACAATTGACCTATCCTCAACTAGAAGTTTATTTGTACAGATGACATTTGCTGTGGCATACAGGCTCAGACTTTCCCTGAGCTGGAAGATATACTAAATGATTATATTGCAAAGCTGGCCAACTACTACAAGATATGTGCCTAAACCAAGCACCAGTAAAACAGTCTCTAGCACATTCCATCTTCACAATGTTAGCGTTAAGAGGGAACTCAACATCACCCTGGATGGCCAGGTACTGAAGCACGATTCCCATCCTGTTTATCCCACCCTTGACAGAACTCTCACATACAGACAGCACATCATCAAGACTGCAGAAAAAATTAAAACCCACTATAACGTCCTCAGTAAACTGGCCAGTGTCAAGACCCTAAGGACCTTTGCTTATGCCAACATGGCCACTGCAGAATACTGCACACCAGTATGTTGCCAATCTGGCCACACCAAACTTTTCTATGTGCAACTCAGTTGAACAATGTGCATCATCACAGTACTCTTCCATCCAACTCATCTCCCCCAGCTTCCAGTCCTGAGCAACTTTGCCGCCCCCCCCCCACCCCCCCCACCCCCCCCCACCCTCCCCCCATCTCCCTCACATCAGGTAGATAATTGCAGCAGGAAAGCTACTGGAGAAGGTTGATTCAAACCCAAGCTTGCCCTTATTCAAAGACCTCCTCAGTCCACCAGCAGTACGCCTACCCTCACATCACCCCGTATGGTGAAACCCACCATGCCGAAGAGTAACAGCTGAGGATCTATGGCAGGAAGGTTGGCAGGAGAAAACATCCACCAGAAACCATTCTCTCATTGTAGATCCCAATGCTCATCTACCCAGCTTTGATCTCCCACGGCAACAGTGGGCCCTTTTAAACTGTTTCCAAACTGTCCACGGGCTCTGTGCAGCCACCCAACAGCAGGGTGATCACCAGGAATATCCAGGCTGCAGCTATGGTGCAGCCCAAATAATGACTCACATTGTTGAGGAGTGTCGGCTGACTAAACTTGAAGGTGGCTTAAAGAACTCCATCTAGCCACTGATAAGGCTATTGCTTGGCTCTGTGGCTGTGCACTTGAAAAAAAATAGGGAACAGTAAGAAAAAATGAAATTGAAGTCTCTTTATCTAAATATGTGAAGCATCTGCAATAAGATAGACAAACTAGTGGAGAAATGGTTTAGATCTAATTGCCGTTACAGAGACATGGGCTGGAATTTTCCGGCCCCGTTAATACCGGGTGTAATGGTGGGTGGGGGGAACAATACGACGAGGAGGCCAAAAATCGGCTTCACAGTGTCGTGAAGCCAGTTTGTGATAGTTTGCTTCACCCGTTAATGGCGTGCCGCGTTTCCCACTGCAACACGTTGGGAACCTTATTTCAATACTTTAGCACCTCATTATAAGCCCTGCTCGCCGGAATCATCCCTCCCATGCTGGATCATCTAGGAACGCCAATGTGTTTCACAACTGCACATAAGTGACATGCACTTGGCGAGCTGCACTCCACTCAGAATTTTGAGGTTTGTTTGTCTACTTTGCTTTAGGACTCGGAGGATTGGTGGAGGCCAGAACGTTGCTGACTCCGAGTCAGATGATGAGCCTCTGGACTTGGTCATGTCACAGTTGCTGGAGCTGCAAAGGCAAGCTTGGGAACATCAGGGAGGGATGTCCGCTGCACTCCTCAGATTGTGAGGCATGATGGAGAAGTCTGTTCGTCTTCAGGCTGAGGTGATAGCGCCGGCATTGCAACGCACCAAGGTCAACACTGGCAGGATGGTAGCTGCCATGGAGACCTTGGTCCAGGACGTAATTCCTGCACTCCCGCACTCCTGCGCTAACTCCATTGCTGATGCCATTGTTGGCCCCTAATAGTGTGTCCGCGAGAGGGGTGCTGGGCAGCTCGATCTACCCCCTCTGTTCATGGAGTCAGCCAGGAACCCTTGGGAACCCATAGAGAGGAGGATCAGCAGATTCACGCTCCAGGGCCATCCACCCAGGTGACTCTGGGAGTGATCGACCCATCTGAATTCAATCTTCCTTTGACCTCCACAGCATCAGCTCCACTGGCCGGGGATGGTGCCACTGACACACAGCAGGACCCCGAAAGCAGGCCGGGGCCCTCCAAGTCTCGGCCCTCCAGAGGACGTCCGCCAAAGTCATCACAGACAGGGTGTCCGGGGAGCAGGCAGGGTTATGAAAATTAGGTAAAAGTAGCTACACAGCCTGGGCATGGGTGTTGATCACTTGTACATACTGTTCACTATTGTCAATAAACTCCCAAGAATGTCACCCTGCCTATGGCTCCTTGTTCTGATGAGCAGTGTTCTTGTCACTCAGATGTGAAACCTTTCTGCACAAGATAAGGGCAGGTGTCTCAGTCCAGGGCCTGTTCTTTGTGCTCTGTGCGGCCTTCAGACCACAACGATGGTCCAGCCTCACACTTCCCGGAAACATTACTGATGCCTGCACCTCGGCAGTGCTGGCCATTGCTGCCAGAGTGTAGTGGGCAGGTGCCACTGAGTTCTCTCATTCTCTCTGTGTGCTCTCAGCACCTTTAAGGTGGGGCTCGCTCTCATCACACCAGCATCTGCGACCAGTGATGCTGTGCACCAGCTCCTGAAGGGCTGAGGTGCTGAAGGTGGACACAGCATCAGATGCGTCTAAAGTTTCATGGCTGCGTCTCTGAGATGGCCCTGATCATGGTACGCAAGCGAGCTGCCTTCGGCCAGACAGGAGTCAGACATTCTCAGCGGCTACGTGAAGATCTATGGCGTGTCCTCACTGCATGTTGTCATCATCCTCCTTTGACCGAGCAACTATTAGGGCTTCCACTGCATCTCCATGACAGGAACATTCTCACAGAGGGTATTGGTGCTATGAGAAGCCAGGCTGGAGTCAAACATTCACAACTGTGATGTGAGGATCTATGGGGTCACCTCACTGCATGTTGTCATCATCCTCCACAAATCTGGCAGCTATGAGGGGCCTCTGGAGAATGCCTGCCTCGTCTAGCCAGTGCGAGGGCCTCATTCCCGTTGGCATCCTCCTCATCGGAGGAGACATGCAGCTCCTGCATCGCCTCCTCAGCCAGCTCCTCTCATCTTTGCAGTGCCAGGTTGTAAAGGGCACAGCAGACGATGATGGACTGTATTGCAGGGCTCCACTAGACTAGGCCAGGCACTGGAACTGCATCTTCGCATCCCGATGGTCTGCTGCACCAAGTTGCGGTCTGCTGCATGAGCCTCATTATAACGTCGCTTTGCTGCAATCTGAAGCTGCCACATGGGTATCATCAGCCACGGCCTCTGCGGGTAGCCCTTGTCCCCAAGGAGCCATCCCTGCAGCCTTGGAAGACTCTAGGGATCTGTGACTGACTGAGGATGTAGGCGTTGTGCACAATCCCTGGAAGCTGTGCTCATACCTGCAGGATGCCTTTCTGGTGTTCGCATATCAGCTGCACATTCAGTGAGTGGAAGCCCTTGTGGTTGATGAAGTCCATTGAGTGTAGCGATGGAGACCTGAGCGCTACGTGAGTGCAGTCAATTGCTGCACTCCCTGCACCTGTGGGAATCCTGAGATCTGTGCGAATCCAATGGCCCTCGCATCCTGGCTGTCCTGGTCCCGGGCGAAAAGCACAAAGTTGTGTGCCATGGAGAATATGGCATCCGTGACCTCATGGATACATTTCTGGGTAGCGGATTGTGAAATTCCACAGAGGTCACCTGTGGAGCTCTGAAAGGAGCCACTGGCATAGAAATTGAGCACCACAGTCACTTTCACAGCCACTGGCAGTGGATGTCCTCCATGTCCTCTTGGCGCCAAGTCCTGCAGTAAGTGGCAGATGTGAGCCACCTGGTCGCTAGACATGCAGTCATCGGCGACACTGGTTCTCAGTCACCTGCAGGAATGGCAGGCGGCATCTATAGACCCTGGACATCGCTAGGCACCGACAGGCCAAGGCTCACTGTTGCTCCTGGGCAGCGAGTGCGGGAGCCCCTGCTACCCCTTCTACATGATTTTCCCGCTCCTGCCTTTGCATAGCCAGGAACCTCGGTCGCTCTCTCCTCAGTTTTCTACGGTCTCTGTAGGCCATCAGGCACACAGCTAGGTCACCAGCATCCATGATCCTGACGTGTCCTCCTGCAGCATGAAACAGAGAGAGAGACATGGTTATCATGGGTGTACTTAGCACCTTTCCTGGCCCTGTGTGACCGCCCCTTAACCCTTCCCGGAGAGTGCTGGTCACCCCTCGGATAGCCAGAGATGGCTGCCCTGTCAGCCCGCGACATGGGGGACACTGGTCCAAACCAGGATGCTGAGATTGCAAGGGGCTGTGAGCCCCTCCAGCAGTGACTGCTCCATGGCCAGCGTTGGCGAGGAGATTGTACAATGTGCGCAGGCCAACTGCTCCACAGTCCAATAAGTGGTGGCGGACACGAACTCTGTGCCGGGGTGGGGGGGTGTGGGGGGGGTGGGGGGCGGCGTGATTGGGGGGGGCGGTGGGGCAGGTAGGGTGGGTGTAAGGTATGGAGCGCTTGATGACCCTTTGGTACCTGTGCCCTGCTTGCATGGCTGGGCAGGCTAGGAGCCTGACCCCAATCATATCACTGTGGCTGTGCCTGATCTGTCTCAGTTGCAGAGGAATGGTCAGTTTATACAGGTATCCCTACTGTGTGGCCACTTCCCTCACTTACCCTGCTCTCCACCTCGATTGTCTGTGTGCGGGATGCTGCACCAGGGCAGCACTTGACCACCTGACCACCCCTCCCCACCCACCTCCACCTCTCCCACCCCACAGCAGCCGCCTCTGAGGCTGGCCAGCACTTTCCCTTGAACTCCATCCCCCTGTCAGCAGTCGCCTGCGGAGCCAGGTATCAGATGCCCGGGCCTGTAAACAACAGGCGAGCTGTGGAGAACGCTGCTGCTCAATCACCTCAGATCCCCCAAAGTGAAGGCACCAAGTGCACGTTGCCTGCGTGCTGGTGTGAAACACATTGGCGTGTTTTCCTTCCGATATGGACGGACGATACAACGGGGTTCCAAGAGCCTGGTGGGATGGCCTTTTAATTATATGCTAATGTATACAATTAGCTCGCTGGCGGCCGATGGCGGGAAACGCAGCCCACAGTCGGCGGGGCTGAGCGGACGATTGTGACCTGCCTTCACACCGTCCTGAAGCAGGTCGCCTCATATTTTCCGCGCATGACTCCAATCACGCCCACCACCAGTGGGCTCGGAAAATTCCGCCCTGAGAGTGGAGATTAGGAATAGCAAGAGTCAGAAAATGCTGATGGGAGCAGATTATAGGCCCCCTAACAATAGTTACATTGATGGACAGAGCATTAAACAAGAAATAATAGGACTATGTAACAGACAGTGGTCCAGATCTCCTGGTCTCCGGAAAGTCAGAGACTGGACGTATCCCCAAAGACGTACTTCAGGATTGCTTGGAAGTCCCAACACAATGGCTCCATGGGAATTATCTGACTCTGAAAAAGTCTCCGACTCTGAGTTAGAGTCCAGTCCTGACTTACTCACCAGGGTAGTTACCCAGGAAGTTTTAGACAGGAAAATCCTAGCCTAACTCCTGGGCAACTATATAACTGACCGACCCCTGCAGCAGATTCACCCCTCCAACCCCGACCCCCTAACTACTCCCTGACTCCCTGGCTCCCTTCTGACCTGACCTGATCCTATCTCACGATCCTATCCCCGTGGACCCCCCCCGACTTCCTCCTATGACCCCCTGACATACTGTCAACCTGACCTGACCCAACTCCACCACCCGACTTCCCCGAATCCCCCAACCCAACCTGACCATCCGCTGACCCGCCCTGACCAGTCCCCACTACATGACTGCCCTCTGACTTTCGACTTCCCCCTGACCTGACCTGACTGGCCCCTGACCTGACAACCCCTCCCGACCCGGCCCAGCTACCCTCTGACGCATTTACCCACCTCACCCACCTGCCACCCTACCTGCCTGCCCACCTGCCGCCCTACCCACCTGCCATCCTACTCACCTATCACCCACTCACCTGCCTCCCTACCACATCACCCGCCTGCTACCCTATCACCCTATCCATCTTCCACTCTGCCACACTACCCACCTGCCACCCTACTTCCTTACCCACTTAACTCCCCACCCTACCCCCTTACCATCCCTACCCCGTGACCCACCATATGCTCTTAGACATCCTAACCGCTTACCCACTTACCTTACCTACCCTCTCCCCTCATCCACTTACCTTCTCTCCATAGCTTTTCAAAGAATCTCTGCTATTTAAACTCTTTACCTAGCAGAGTACGGCAGCTAGTGCCATAAAAAGAGGGCATGGCTTGTCTTCCCCAATGATCCAGCTCTTCAAAGACACAGCTCAATTTTAGGCAAGCTCCACATTTCTGAATGTGCTGGGATTGCGAGTCCCAGCCAGAAACGTGGAGCTCTGATGAGGCACAGAAAACTAGGAACTGGGTGGCAATCTGATGCTGATTGCTGCTCCTCGGAAGATTCAGGCCATTGTAGGAATCGTGGGAGACTTTAATACATGTTCTTCAAATAACCTTCTTATAGACTGGGCCAATCAAATTGGCAAGGTTGGTCTAGAAGATGAGTTTGTAGAATGTTTTCATGGCAGTTTCCTGGAGCAAAATAGTTGGGGAACCAACTAGGGTTGGTTCAACCGTCACTGAACTTATTTAAGGTTGGAATAGGCAGATTTTTGGTCTCTTAGGGAACCAAGGGGATTTGGAGGGGGCAGCAGGAAAGTGGATTTGAAACCCAAGATCAGCCATGATCCTATTGAATGGGAGCTCGAGCAGGTTGAACAGACCATATGGTCTACTCCTGCTCTGCTTTCTTGTGTTCTTGCGAGAAAAACAGCATGGTTTTGGTTTTCCTGACATTTTGTTGGATGAAGTTATTTTTCATCTGCAAATCACCAACATTAGACCAACATTAACAGCTCAATGGCGCAGGCAGAAAGGTGGTGGTGAAGAGGTGGAGCTGGGTGCTAATTGTATATTAATTTGATTAAATTGTATGCAGGTATTAACTGTGTATTCACTTGCATCCCTGTAATTGGGAACAGATTGAAATTGTGGTTGTGAGGTTAAGAGCTGTGTCCTTGTGATATGTATCTCTGTAAATAAATGCTTATTAAAGTGTTTAAAACTTATCTCTAGTTCTATCCTTCACCACCTGGCTTTCTAGAATATAACACTGGGTGTCATCAACATGCATACAAAGCTGACTCACTATCTAAGAATGATGCAGACAAGGGTCAACGCATGGATGAGGACAAAGATAGTACTTCGGGGCACACATGAGGTGACTGGGTGGAGACAGGAGGAGAAAGCATTACTGGAGATGTGGTAGCATCATTTGGACAGGTAGGAATTTAACTAAAAGTAAACAATGACATGGACTTGCACCAGTGAAGGAGTGAAGCCAGGGGACATTGCAATGGTCTACTGTGTTAGGTCCAGTGAAAGTGGAAGAGCAGCAAGAGAAGCAAAAGGAGAATAGGGAGATAACACACTAAAGTGGTAGTCACAAAGAATGATGTTGATGACTTTAAACATGAAAGTCTTAGAACCAGGCTGAAAGGATTTGAACAGGAAGTGATGGTAGGCATGTCGTCAAGAATAATTACATTTAAAAAGAAAATCTAAATTATGATGTCTGTTCTCTACGTAGATATTGATTGACCTGCTGTGTGTTTCCAACACTTCTGTTTTGTTTTAGATTTCCAGCATTCTCATGATGAGAGTTGTCAGGGCTGATGGACACAAAACTTACTCTCATTCTTGTGCTCAGTGTCAGCACCAAGGACTCGTAAGCAGTTAGGTTCTACTTTAATTCCGGCATTAATCTTCACAAATACTTCAGAAAAACAATCCAACTGTAGCATTGTAACTTTTTCCATTTACCACATCAGTCAATTTTTTGATAGATTTTTAATCCAGTGCAAGATTATGGATAGCACTTTATTATAAATCTGTACACTTTAGGAACTAACTCATTGAGTGCCCTTGTAGTCAGGAAACAGAGTAGACTCCCATGTCATTGGTCTGAAGTAGATTAAAACTAATAGCTGAAGGTGAAAGAATACTATCTTGTGCAACCTGGAGCACTTGAATTGCAATGTTATTTGATCACAGGAGTATTGGATATTACTGTGGCAAATTATAATTACAGGAAGCTCCTACTGATAAAAAGGCTTCCTTAAAAATACAGTTAGATAAATGGCTATAATCATACCATATTTATATCAGGAAATAAGACTTGCCCCAAAGTGCTCATTGATAATTTGTTAAATTTGAAATGAATTACAACAGTAATTCTAATCAATATTTAAATATCTTTTGCAAACTTACATACTTCCATTACTGGTATGAGGGATTTAGTTGTATTTAATTAACAGATTTTTTTTTAAGGTAACTGTTCATTTAAAGATGTGATACACTGAATTAATAATAAATTACTGGTTAAAAGGTTAAATGGAAAACCTGCAGAAATACCATTTACATGAGGAGATGAGGAACAGGGAATGGGAGAGATGGAAATGGAGAGGAAGGAGAGTGAGAGGGTTGAAGAAGATGGAAGAAAGGTGGAGAGGGGATGCGGGAGTGTTAAAATGGGTAAGACACAGGTAGAATAGCAGGAAGGGTAAGAAGGAGGAAAGCTGATGGTGTGATGGAGTGGTGGAGATGAAGGAAGAGGAGGAGGGGAGCAGGGAGGAAATGGAGCAGGAAGTGTGGGATGAGGGGAAGGAGAGAAAGGAGGCTAAAACAAGGGGGAGGTAGAGGAGGGAGAGGGAAGTGAAGAAGACAGAAAAGGGGGTAAGTAACTGAAAAGGGACAAGGGAAAAGGAAGGAAAAAGGATGGGCAGGGAAATGAGAAGGAAACGAGAGGTGAAATTTAGGGGCGAAGGATAGGAAGTGAGAGATTAAGAGGGGTAAAAGGAGCAGGAAGAGGGAGGGAGAGAGGGAACAGTATTCAAGTAGACTGGAGAAATGTTGAACTGAGTGTGAAGTAGTCATGAGAAAAGTAAAGTTGCTGATTCTGCAAATCACATGAGAAGAGAACGTTTTTTAAAGTTCATTTCATGGGATGTGGGCTTCACTGGCTGGGCCAGCATTTATTGTCCATCCCTAATTGCCCCTTGAGAAGATGGTGGTGAGCTGCCTTCTTGAACCGCTGCAGTTCATGTGGTGTAGGTACACCCACAGTGCTGTTAGGAAGGGAGTTCCAGGATTTTGACCTAGGGACAGTGAAGGAACGACGATATATTTCCAAGTCAGGATGGTGAGTGACTTGGAGGGGAACTTCCAGGTGGTGGTGTTCCCATATATCTGCTGCCCTTGTTCTTCTAGGTGGTAATGGTCATGGGTTTGAAAGATGCTGTTGAAGGAGACTTGGTGAATTCCTGCAGTACATCTTGTAGATGGTTCACATTGCTCCTACTGTGCGTCGGTGGCGGAGGGAGTGAATGCTTTTGGATATGGTGCCAATCAAGCAGGCTGCTTGACTGACACTCCTGAAGGGTGTCAAGCTTCTTGAGTGGGAGCTGCACTCATCCAAGCAAGTGGAAAGTATTCCATCACACTCCTGACTTGTGCCTTGTAGATGGTGGACAGGCTTTGGGGAGTCAGAAGGTGGGTTACTTGTCACCTTTGACCTGCTCTTGTAACCACAGTATTTAAATGGCTAGTCCAATTCGGTTTCTGGCCACTGGTAACACCCAGGATGTTGATAGTGGGGGATTCAGTGATGGTAATGCCATTGAACATCAAAGGGCGATGGTTGGATTCTCTCTTGTTGGAGATGGTCTTGCCTGTTACTTGTGTGGTGCGAATGTTACGTGCCACTTGTTAGCCCAAACCTGGATATTGTCCATGTCTTGCTGCATTTGGACATGGACTGCTTCAGTATCTGAGGAGTCACGAATGGTGCAATCATCAGCTACTGTGAATATGAGGCCTGGGAGTTAAAATATCCTGGGTTTCAAATTTTCTTCAGTGGGTGAGTTTCACACTCACCTCACTATGCAACCACCTATTGTTAAAATTGGGGAAAATCAGTCTAATCTTCATTATTGTAGCCATAATCTATGCAGAGATATTTTTTGTGACCATTCTTTATGTTGATCCAATCACTGACAGGTAAATTCTGCACTTTGCAGTCTCAGGAGGTAGCAGTGCTCAAAAGGACGGTATTTTGGAGAATTGGGCCTACATAGTGCCGTAGTCTTATCTGTGAGCTGCATTCACATTGAGATAATTTCTCCACTGGCAGCACCAGAGAACTGAGTTGACTTTTCAGAGTCAGCAGGCTGTTCAACTAGTATCTCCATCACAGACAAGTCTTTTGTAACACTTGCATGTCATGTCACTATTAGGTATTGTGCAAAATCATTAAATTTCAGAAGTAACAGTTGATTTGTATGTAAATTGCACAAACTGTGTCTGCTGCACCACCTGATAGTGTCATGGTCATGTCTCATTATAATAATATCAGTGAGATGCCAGGGCTGAATAAGCGCTGACAGGCAGCTCACCAACTGGGCATGGAAAATCCTCAGGTCTCCACAGAACTGAACCAGAAGTGGACCATTAAAGATGGGAAATCAATCCTGGAGGTGGAGTTATAGAGGGACTAGCAATGGGCGGGAAGACTTTTGAGGATCCAATAGAGACATTTATGCCAGGAGCAATCTCTTTAAGAACCGATAGTTTGGCCTCCTTAAGTTTCCCCAGGTGCAAGACCAAAAGCACCCTGATTGTAAGTTGGATTCCACCTCTTTTAGGTGTGAGTGCTGCTTGCTTGTCTGTTATTATCATTGTGGTTCTTAGATGTGGTAGTCATAGGACTGGACTTACAGATAATGCTGGAGGCTAGGCTGTTGGTAAGCTCTACCCTTTATTGAACATTATACTAACTGTGTACAAGACAGACTTAGCACGAAGCTCTACATTGGACTATCTCTGTCCATGCTTTTTGAGGCGACTATCAAATCAGCCAGGATCTTATTAAATGGCGGAGCAGGCTCAACGGGCCAAATAGCCAACTCCTGCTCCTTGTTCGTATGTTTCTATGCTCAGTTGCCAAGTGATCTTACATCACTGCTGATGTAGACTAAATATTTACATATTTAACATTAACCCTTTATACTACAGCCTGTTTCCTGGCGTGCTCCAAAAATCACGATCGGATATAAGTCAACAGGAAGAGAGCAATCAATGTTGTGCTATAATTTTTGAACCATTACCGCCCATTTAATCCCTTAAAATGAGGGTGAAAATTGTCCTCATTATAAATATGCACACAGGCTTTTCAGGATATTTCCAATTTTAAAGCCTCTTTCTTGCCTGATTGTGTAAAATTTGCCTGTTCTAAAAAGTGTCTTTGGTAGGCATGGGAACTGATTTACTCTTTGTAATTTTCAAAAGGTACTGACCTGATCTTGGAACTATAGAAATTGCAACACAGATGGTGGCCATTATGCCCCTTGAATGCTAGCTCCTGTAAATCACTTTGAATGTCATTTTTTCATATTCTTTTAACATTTTTCATTTGAAATACTTATCCAAATGTTGTTTAAATTATGTTATATTCTCTGCCTCGATAGACATTGGTAGTAAAGAATTCAATGTTCTAATAACCTGCTGTGTGAAAAATACTCTTCTAACCTTCCCCTTCAATCTTCAAGCAAAATTTCTGATTCATGTTCCACTGGTAATTTTCAAAATTTCTATTAGATCTGTTCTTAATCTTTTCTGTTCCAGTGAAAAGAGCCCCAATTTTTGGATCTTTCTTCATAACTTTAATCTTTTAATCCTGATGACATTCGAACGAATCCCTCCAAGGCTCAAATATCCTTCCTGCTATGATATATCCAAAAGTGTATGCAATTCTCCAAGTTCAATCTAACCAGTGTCCTACCCAAATTCAGCATCGCTTCCTTGTCTTTGTATTCAATTGCTTTTTCCGTAAAACCCAGAAAAAGCATATGAATTTTTATTCCCTTTTCCTATCCATATACTCACTTTAATAATTTCGGGGGCTGAACTTCTAGATTTTTGCCTTTCCTCCTGTTTAGGTACCTTGCTTTATTCTTTTCCTAAAAGGTCCCACTTGAAATGCTTCCGTATTGCATCTCCCAGCTATCAGTCTGCTCTGCCAACCTGCCTATGGCTTCCTTGATTCTTGTGTGATCTTCCTCGCTGTTTGCAATGCCCCCTTATTTGATATCATCAACAAGCATCAATAAAGAGTTTAGCCTGTGGGCCCTCTCTGTAACAGCTGTCCAGTATACTCTCAAGAATCAATTTAATTAACATGATCAAATACAAAACATGCTCTGTGTTGCTTGGGCTGGGATTTGATGTATTGCCTTTCCTTATGTTTTTCACCCCCATCTTTTTTAACCAACAGATGAGTTACTTCCTGCAGAATTCCCAGCCTCTCACCTGCTCACGTAGTCACCATGTGCATATGATTGGTCCTGTTTGTAGGGGGTGGTGGTGTGTGTCAGTTTCACCTCTGACTTCTGAGCGGTCTGAATCGCTCCCACTCCCTGGGTTCTAGACCTTGGACTTATTTGGAGGTTGTGACAAAGTGCAGCAGACAACTGGTTTTGGTGCAAGAAAAACTGAGTTTATTGAAGTCACAAATGAACTTATAACATTAGGATTACACCGAGATTATACAGATTTACAAAGTACACTTAGTTAAGAATGGGGAACACACGGCATAACGAGGGAAAATCACGCTACTAATCCCCTTACCCTTGTACCACCCCCAAAATCTAACTAAATTGAACAAGGAGAGGTCAGGGATCATGCTCACCAACCCGGGGTTCCTTGACAGTTCGAAATCCAGCCAGGTAAGCCGGTTGCAGTTTTGGGATACGCTCTTTCTGTCCTCTGGGGCCTGCCGTCCCCACGTGGTCCTGGTCTGTGGGTGGAGGGCGTGGTTGTGGATGGTCGATCTTTGTGGACGGCTGCGGTTGCGGCCTTGTTGTCTTCGGTTGAGCCTGCCACCCCGTGCCCCTCACCGTGATGTTGCCTGTGGGCCTGCAAACCTCCAGATCTCCTTCCTCCGCTTGGCTCAGCTCCCTGATTAAACTCGGCTTCAACTGCTTCCAACTGCTCACTCTCCTGTATCACTGCCCAAAACAAACTGCTTTCAAAACTCCTCACCTTTCTGCTAGCTGGTTTCTCTCTCTCTCCTTCGTAACTGACTGGGCCAGTTATACTGTCTTTCGAATTTCTTATCGGAATTCAAATCAAGGTTAGTTCTTTGTTTGAATTTGGTGGGCTTCCCATGCTGATTGTTGTCTTGTTGTCTTTAATGGGCTCGTATAATGTTTATCATTGTCTTCCTGCCCCCATAACTTGGTTTGAACTGAAAGCCATTGTATGTGCGGAGTATTGATGGGTTTGCATAATTGCATTGATTGTGCCTTCCTGCCTTAGTAGTTAGTAGCGATTATTTATGCAAGATTTTGATGGGCTTTAGTTTTGTGTAACATGAAGTCTTTCTCTGGTTTGATTGTTTTAAAGGGAAGAATGCATATTCTGTCTCCTCTCGTTGTCTGGTTTCAGGCAAAAAAAAAAATGACACTGCACTCAAAAAGCCCAGGCATGTCCAGTTCCAGGCCTTCATGGGCCTAGCCTCCTGTCTGCAGGGTTTTACACTTAACTCAGCAGTTTAAAAGTCCAAAAGTCATATCCTTATTGATGATATGGAAAATGTGGGAATTTTGAGTACCCTTCATGTTAAGTTTCTGATCAATGGTGATCCTGAGGATGTTGATAGTAGAGGATTCAGAAGTGATAATGGTGTTGAATGACAAGGGGAAATGGTTAAATTCACTCTTGTTGGAGATGGTCATTGCCTGGCATTTGTGTGGTATGAAAGTTACTTGTTACTTACCAGCCCATGCCTGGATTTTGTCCAGGTTTTTCTGCATGAGGGCATGGACTGCTTCAGTATCTGAGGAGCTGCAAATAGTACTGAATATTGCGTAATCATCAGCTAACATCCCCACTTCTGAACTTACGTTGAAGGAAAGGTAACTGATGAAGGAGCTGAAGATGGCTGGGCCTAGGATACTGCCCTGAGGATCTCCTGCAGTGATGTCCTGGGGCTGAGATGATTGGCCTCCAGCAACTACAGCCACTTTCCTTTGTGCTAGGTATGATTCCAAGCAGTGGAGAGATTTCCTCTTGTTCCCATTGGCTTCAATTGTGCTAAGGTTCCTTGATGTCACACTTGGTCAAATGCTGTCTTGCTGTAAAGGGCAGTCAATCTCACCTCATCACTGGGATTCAGCTCTTTTGTCCATGTTTTGACTAAGGTTGTAATGAGAGATCTGGAGCCAAGTATCCTGGCAGAACCCAAACTGATCATTGGCAAGCAAGTTATTGGTGAGTAAGTACTGTCTGATAGCACTGTCAATGATAACTTCCATCACTTTGCTGATGATCAAGAGTAGACTGATCAGGCGGTAATTGGTGGATTGGATTTTCTTGCTTTTTGTGGACAAATCATACCTAGGGAAAACTCCACATTGTCTGGTAAATGTCAGTATTATAGATGTAATGAAACAGTCTGATTAATGGCATGGCTAGTTCTGGAGCACAAATCTTCAGTGCTATTGCCAGGATATTGCCAGGGTCCATAGCCTTTGCTGTATCCAGTATCTTCTACCATTTCTTGATACCACGGAGTGAATTGAATTGGCTGAAGACTGGCATCTGTGATGCTGGGGACCTCAGCAGGAGGTTGAGATAGATCCTCCACTTGGTACTTCTGACTGAAGATGGCTGCAAATTCTTCAACATTGTCTTTTGTACTGATATGCTGGGTTCCACAGTCATTGAAGTTGGGGACACATGTGGAGCCTCCTCCTCAAGTTAGTTGTTTAATTGTCCACCACCATTCATGACTGGATGCAGCGGGACTGTAGAACTTTGACCTGATGCATTGGTTGCGGGATTACTTAACTCTGTCTATAGCATGCTGCTTCTGCAGTTTAGTATGCTTGTAGTTCTGTGTTGTAGCTTCACCAGGTTGACACTTAATTTTTAGTATGCCTGGTGATGTTACTGGCAGCTCATCTTCGAACCAGAGTTGGTCTCTTGCAGTGAGCCGGCACAGATGCAATGGGCTGAATGGCCTCCTTCCATGCTGTAACTATTCTATGATTCTATAGTCACTTGACTCAGCTTTGCTGTGGCTCAGCTATCAGTGCATTTGCATCTGAGTCACAAAGTTCTGGATTCAAATCCTATTGCAGGGTTTGAGCAAAAAAATCAAGTCTGCTGCTCTGTGCAGTACTGCGGAAGTGCTACATTGCTGGTGGTGCGCCTGACTGTTCGAGTGGATGTAAAAGAACCTATGGCACTATTTTGAATAAGAGCAGGGGAGCTGTCCCAGTGTCCTGGCCAATGTTTATCCCTCGACTAACATCACAGAAACAGATTATCTGGTCATTGTCACATTTCTGTTTGTGCTGTGTGCATATTCGCTGCACTGCTTCTTGCATTACAAAAGTGCCCATACTTCAAAAATACTTAATTAGCTGTAAAGTACTTTGAGATGTTTGGAGGTCATGAAAAAGGGCAATATAAATACAAGTCTTTCTTTCTTCTCTGAAGAAGAACGGTCCGAAGAAGGGTCATACGGACTCGAACATTAACTTTGTTTTTCTCTCTCCACAGATGCTGTCAGGCCAGTTTTTCCAGAATTTTCTGTTTTTGTTTCTTTCTTCTTTTTTATATGGTATTGGTAGAGTGAGAGATATGCTGGCCTATGAGGTTACAGATTATGGTTGAATATAATTTTGTTGCTGCTGATTGCCCAAAGCACCTCATGGATGCTCAGTTTTGAGCTGCTAGATCTGTACTGAATCCATCCCATTTAGCATGGTGGTGGTGGCACACAGCACAGCATGGATGGTACGTTGAGTGTGAAGGCAGGACTGCATCCCCAGAAGCACTGCGTGGTAACCACTTCTACCAATACCTACACAGGTGCATCTGTGACAGGTTGGTTTGTGAGGACAAGTAGGTTTTCCCTCTTGTTGGTTCCCTCAATACAGACCTAGCCTTGCAATTATGTCCTTCAGGACTCATCCAACATTGCCAGTAGTCGTGCTACTGAGCTACTCTTGGTGAACACCATTGAAAGGTACATTTTGTGCCCTTGCTATCTCCACTACTTCTTCCAAGCTGTGTTCACCATGGAGTACTGATTCAACAGCTTAGAGAGGATGATAAGTAGTAATCGGCAGGAGGTTTCCTTGCCATTGTTTGACCTGATATCATGAGGCTTCATCGGGTCATGAGTCAATGTTGAGGATTCCCTGGACCATTCTCTCTCAACTTTATACCACTGTGCTGCCACCCCTGGAGGGTCAGGATATACGCAGGAATATTGATTGAGGAGTCTGAGGCATTGGAGTAAGGCATAATTAGGGGCAGAATTTTCCAGTTGGCTTGTGGGGGCGGGCCCGACATGCTGATGCATAAAATGATGCGCGATGACATCGGGCATGTGTCCTGACTTCATCGCATGCTATTATGATATTTCGTTTGGCAGGCGCACACTGGAGTCGGCTGCGTGCCCACCGAAATGTAAACAGCCTATTAAGGCCATTAAGAAATTAATTAAAGCACTTAAGAACGCTACCCGTCCAAACTTAAGGTTGGCGGGCAGGCGAAACGCCCAAGCGGCCTTTGCGTTTTTCAGGAAACCTCGTCCACAGGCGGGATGAGGTTTCCTGAATATTTTACTAAATAAATAAATACATTTTCATAAATTTAGAAACTTGTCCCAACTCATGTGACACAGTCACATGAGGGGACATGTTTAAATAAATTTTTAAATCATTTTACTCAATCCTTTTAATAGCCATTCAATCTCCTTGAGACAGCTCCATGCCTCAGGGAGATTGCTGCACTCTTTCGCGTGCGTGTGCCTGCCCGCGTAAAATGGCGGTGCGCAGCCGAACGCGGGCAGTGGTCGGCTCCACGCCAGCCGCCTCCCAGCTCGCCCACCATAGGAAAAATCCCCGCCTAGGTGTGTATGCCTGAAGGACATTGGTGAACCAGATAGGACCTTACAACAACCTAATAGTTTCATGATCATCATTACTGAGGCTAGCTTTTTATTCCAGATTTATTCATTAAATTTAAATTCTCCCCAACCCAGCTACCGCAGTGGGATTTAAACTCATACCCACCCCGATCACTAATCCAGTTGCATTGCCACTGTGCTAAAGGACATTAGTGAGCCAAATGGCTTTTGATAATAGTTTCATGGTCATCATTAATGAGATTAGATTTCACTTCCGGGGCCAGGATATTTAGGTCAGCGAGTGGGGGGGCGGGGCCTGCTCGCCAACATGCGGAATGATGCAGGATGATGTCAGGCGGAACTCCCGATGTCACCCCGCCTCATTTCAATTTTCAGGTCGGCGGGGGCTCAGAAGAAACAGCTGTGCGCCCGCCAACCTGTAAACGAGGCCATTTAGGAACTAATTCAAGTAATTAATGGACCTGCCCGTCCAACCTTAAGGATGGCGGGCAAGCCAGGAGCCCTGGCGGGCTTCAGATAAAGCACGAAACCTCATCCATGGGTGGGATGAGGGTTTTTAAAAATTTGATAAAAGTTTGATTAAAAGTGATGGACATGTCCCAACTCATGTAACGGTGTTACATGAGGGGATATGTCAGGGGAATTTTATTATTGTACATGTACCATTTTTAAATTTGGCACTGATCTCCCTGAGGCAGCACTTAGCCTCAGGGAGATGAGCGCGCTCTTTCGATCGCATGCACGCAAGAGTGCACTCTCGGCTGAGGGAATTCCCCCCTTCCCGCACAGGGAGCGCATAGTGCTTCCGAGCGGACATCACACTGGGCGGGCCACCTAAAATGGCGGCACGCCCTCGATCGGGGGCACGCCTATACGTGCCCACTCCTGCGCTTCCCCCCTGACACGGGGAAAATTCTTCCCCAGATTTATTAACTAATTTAAATTCCACCAGCTACTATGGTAGGATTTGAACTCATGTTCCCAGAGCATTAGCCTGTGTCTCTGGGTTACTATTTCAGCAACAATCTCCCCTCTCTCCTTTGAGGCCCAGAGCTTGGATTTAATAGCTATCTGTGAAAAGCAAATATTTTACTTCTCATAGAAATTTTTGTTAGAGGGAGGGGATTTTTGATAGGCTGAGAGTTCCAAATAATAGTGCCCTAATCATTTTTGAAGGTGTGCTGAATGGGCCTATCTTTTAACTATCAGGCAACTATTGGCACAGCATCTGATCCCTGTTTCTCATGGGCTGGATTTACAACACCAGCAGTGTCACCATGAGACTCTCTGGCATTTGCCAGAACATCTACCAAACTTGTGAAGCCACAAAACACTACCACAATTCATAAGACTGTGCTTGGCACATACTGCAAGGCATCTCAAACATATTCAGACACCGGGACTTCCCTTTGACCATTCCAATGAATTTTCAATTTTAATCTTCATCATTGTGTGCGCTTCATTGTAACATCCTTCTGCAGCAATGCTGGCCCTACAAAGAGTCATCATGACCCATGGAAGTAATGGATATCCTTTGTCAGCAGTTATCCTGGCCCTAGCTGTTAAAGTAAATCTGAGACATTGACAAAGTTTAAAATTGGCAGCTGTAAATTTATTTGTAAGTTGCTGTGCCAATTGTTGTAAATGAGCTGCACATTTAGGAATGGAAGCCTTTCTGGTTCATATAAACATGGAGGTTCACAATAGCTCCAATAATGTTGGGGAATTCAGAATTTGAAAAATATGATGACCCTCTCTGTCATCTGGGTGGTAGTATTATTGAATTGCATAATTTGAGCTACCCTGGCAGAGAGGTCATTAATGACTTGAGTTATAGAGATCTCCACAATTGGTTGACCTACCAAAAGTCCCCAGTGACTCTATGGAATAAGCCTGTGGCATAAATGTTGAGTGCTGCGGTCACTTTATCTGGCACTACAGAGGGCTGTGTGTGTTGTGAACCTTAGTGACAGATCTGGCTGTAGTAATCGAGCTGCTCTAAAGCTTCATAAGTGAAGTGCAGCCGCTTGAGACAGAACTCCTTGAAAAAGGTCTTGGAAAGTCTGCGTGCTGGGTGAATACAGTGGGATGGTCTGGCTACTCTCCCTTGATTCTGCCTGATTAATTTAACTTCCCTTATAGTTTTCTACTGCTCCTATTCCTCCAGCATACAGATCACAGAAAGTGGGATTTCCAATGAGAGGAACACCATGCTGATCTCACACAGCAATTATGTTGAAGTGGAAAGGCTTCCTGAATATAATAGTTTTTTTTTGCAATACAGGGTATCTACAGTGAATCCCAAAGTATTAAATGTTTCCATGAGTAACCTCACTTGAGTAGTGTCCCTTTAACCAAGTACACCCACCTTGATAAATGGGTCCTGGCAGACAATAATGTTGCACCTTCTCTCAGGTGGACTGGCAGAAGTCACTACAGTTGGGATTCGTGGTGCCATCCAATCCCAGCTCCATCATTTGCATATTGCTTCCGCCGGGAGAGTGGTCACTTCTTCAACGCATCCTGAAACTGAACAGAATTCATGGCAGGGTGGTTCTCTAATGTTATTCCCAGTATATACATAAGAAACCACTGCTTTGGCAAGCAATGATCAACACTGGAATTTTGAGGCTAAATTATTGTTATAGTTACTTGCTGCACCTCTATGACTGCTACTTTATGATGGTTCATAAAACATTGTGAAATGGTTGGATTTAATGGCCGTGCAGTGGGCCCATTCACCAGCTGCAGAGCCTGTGGCAATCCAGCTGCAGCCATTCCCAGGCCATCCAAATGTGATTAAACACCAATCAGGCACCTACTTGGTCAGCATCAGGGTTTCCGAGACCTGCAGGGCATATCTTCTGCCTCTGACAGCTGCTGACCAATCAGAGACTGGCAGTTCTCCAGTACCAGCAGTGCCACCGGGATTGGTAGCCACCGCTGGTACTGCAGCAGGCTCTGAAAGGGGGACAGTCATCCGAGCCCCGGAATTCAGGTAAGTGGGGTGAGTTGGCCAGCCAGTCAGGCTGGCCCCAGGAAGAGGATAGCAGTAGGGTCAGGTTAAAGGGCAGGGCAGTGTCTTCTCAGGGGCTACAGCCCTTGTTGCCAGCATGTCCCTCCATTGGGCACATTGTATGGGCCGCTGCCCCTGGTAGAATGCCAGCAACAGTGGGCTGAGGCCCTTAAGTGACCCTTAATTAGCCAATTAAAGGCCTCAGTTGGCCTCTGCACAGGAACCTTCCTGTCCTGCACTTAATTTGGGGAAGTTGAGAAGCCACGCTGTGCCTTCTCAACCCACTTTACAGTACCCTACACCTTCTAGACTGTTCCTGGAGAGGGCATTAGTTGTTGGGTTGCCACTACAGCTAGAAAATTTTGCCTTATTTTTAACTGCAACTCAATATTTACAGGGCAAATTCAAAAAGCATTTCTGTGCAACACATTGCAGGACAAACACACCACAATTTCTCTTTTCTGAATTGATACAACTATTTAGCTTACGGCGTAATAAGAAGTCCATTATTATTATGTCAGATAGCTTATTATGAGCCTGCTCTCTTTCCTTTCATCTAATATTATCGATTTCTATCTTTTTCTCTCAACAAATTCATCAGTTTGACATAGCAGCTTCTCACTAGAAGACTGACTGATAAACCAAAACCTTGAATGTAATAAGATGTTATTAATACATTTTATCCCATGCCATTTAAAAAAAACCCTCTCTTCAACAAGCTTCGTGCTATAATTGCCAAAATCGGTACTAAATAAAAGGTCTACAGTATATTAGATTTGGGTTAACCAATCTCTGTGGTAGTTCATTATATGCAGAAACGTTATTTCCAGTTGACATTTTTATGATGTTGGTTTTCCTAATCACATTTTACCAAGAGATTTGAGAGTTCGTACAGGGTCATGATTTTTTTTTTAACTTTCCCCTGCAGTTCAGCCAATTTAAATTTAGATGACACATTAGTAAATCATTGGGCTGCCTACTGTAGAACACCTGGAAAGAGAGGCAAACAGTGGCAATCCATTGACCTAGTTGTGTCATTGTCCTTTAACTACAGAACCAAACTACATGTTTTTATATTACTCTTTCATGAAAGATGGATGATGTTAACAGCAATGATCTTCCAGGATATTGGATAAAGTGGGCTGCAGTCTCTGTTATACATATTTCATCGCTTCTTGGTGATTGTTATCCTGATGAAACATATTGTTAGCTTTTCCTGTGTACTTTATTACTCAATGAAAAACATGGGAATGCAAAGAGGAAATAAGCAAATGGTAACAAAAGATCAATGTCTCCTGTTCATTGAGGCTACAGAGAATGCAATAAATACACATGACCTTGATGTATCATTGTGACATGAAACAACTTGCCACTTGGAGAACATACATCTTGAAGAATCCTCCATAAAATCTTAGGAGTCTTTGAATTGTATTTGAAAGACATCTGTGGAGGCAGCATGGAGAATGAAAGACTAATAAAGAAAATGTAGTGGATGTTGTGTATATGGATTTTCAGAAGGATCGTATCAAGGATCTAAGAAACTAGTTTCAAAAATTAAGACATACTGCTGAAATTTTGTGCGGGTTCTACCAATTTCCCTTCGGAGCGACAGCTGGAGACCAGTGGAACTTCCATGAAGTTTCAGAGGCATGGTAATAAGAGACAATGTTATCACGCTGGTCTGTATTTAGAGAAGCTATATTGTCTAGTGGGGAATGCAGAACAAGAGAGCATAATCTTAACATTCGAGCTAGGCCATTTAAGAGTAAAAACAGGGAATGCTTTTTTACACAAGGGCCAATGGAGATTTGGAACTTGCTCCCCCAAACAGCAATGGATGCAGGGCCAATTGAAATTTTCAAGGCTCAGATAATTAGATTTTTTCTAGGCAAGGGTACCAAGGAATATGGAACAAAGGTGGGCAGATGGAGACGAGTTAGAGATCTACCATGGCCTAACTAAAATGTGAAACAGATTTGAGAGGCTGAATGGCCTACTCCTATTCCAGTAGAGGGGCAGCTGGGGATAGAAAGCAAAGAATAGGGTAAAATGGATTATTTTTGAATTGACACAATATGATGTGCACTATCTATGCTGGAACTTCTTTTATTTACATTGATGTGAATAATATGGATATCGGCATAAATGTTTGCTGATGAAACCAGATTAGGAAGCATGGGGAAGTGATAAGACAAACACATTCAACTGCAAGCCAATTAGTCTTAACTTCAGCCCCATGTAATTTAATTAGATTGATCTATGAAGATTGAACTTGCTGATTAGCTGTGTAACGTCACCCTAATCAAATGTAGTTAACATGGTTTAAGACGGGGAAGTTCATTGCTGGAATCAAAATGCTGGAATTCCCTATCCACACGCATGGACCAGTGTGATTCAATAAGACTCAGCACCACCTTCTCAAGGGAAATGAGGGATGGCCAATAAATGCTTTCACTTGTGGGGAGAGCAAAATTAGAGTGCATAACTATAAGAAAATTATTAATCATTCCAACAAGGAATTCAGAAGAAACCTTTTTTTAACCCAGATAATGGTAAGAATGTGAAATGCGCTACCACAGTGAGTAGTTGAGACGAAGAGGGTAGATGTCTTTTAAGGTGAAACTGGACATGAAGGAGAAAAGAATGGAAAGGTTTGTTGACAGGGTTGGAGAAACTGGGTGGGAGAAGGGTCACATGAAGCATCAATGCTGGCATAGACTGATTGGGCTCAATGGCCTGTTTCAATGATGTAGACTTGATGTAATTCAATGTAACTGTGGTAACCACATGACATTGTGTATTTAGACTTCTAAAAGGCATTTGGCAAAGCTGCAGATGAAAGGTTACTAATTAAAACCAAACTGTGAGGATCCAGGGCAAAATTTGGGAACGGATAAGAAATTGGCTGAAGGATAGAAAATAATGGGTAGTGGTTAGAGGAATAATGTCAAACTAGAGGGATTAGTATCTTCGACCACTGTCATTTCTAATTTACATCAAGGACTTGTATTTCAGAAATGTAATGTAAATTGATACCAAACTAGGATGGAGAGCTGAATCAAAGAAGCAGACCATTAATTACAAAATAAGTTAAACAAAATATGTGAGTGGGATAAAGAGTGACAGATGAAATTTAGTGCATAAAATTATAAAGGATTGGATGTACAAAAGAAAAATGGGTGATATTCATACTACAGAAATACAGTTAACATACGAAGGGCAGAATCGTCCCAGATGTGCACAAAGTGCGGTAGCAGGCAGGAAAAAAGTCGTTCGACCCGCTGGCTACAATCACACCATATTGTCCCATTTCCAGTGTGTCCTGCCTCATTAATAATGCATTTATGGGGAACACACCGCACCGCTGGTGGGGCAGCTTCTGATTCGCCTGCCCTGCAGTGCTTCAGTAATCCGGGTGCCATATTTAAAGGGCACCCCTGCTCATAGCTAGCACTCTCTAAGGGATCGGAAGCTGCTGTAAAGCCATGGCTGCCAAAAGGAGGAAACATGCTGCCCCAAAATTTAGCGATGCTTCCCTCGGGCGCCTACTGGACGCAGTGGAGGCCGCCGTGAAGTCCTGTACCCCTCCTCTGGGCGAAGGCCAGCAAGCAAGCTCACCAATTAGTAATGGAGGTGGTGGCAGCAGTGGTCAGCACCAACGCCCTGCAAAAGAGGACAGCCACCCAGTGCAGGAAGAGGATGAATGATCTCCTCCATTCTGCCAGGGTAAGTCACTCTTCTCATCACTCTCAACTCACACACTCACAAACCCATCACACATCCACAGGGCCCTCACTCACTGCCAGTTCAAGGGATATCACCATTCACTCTCACACACACCTTCATCTGCCCTGCGGATTGTGTCCTCATCCTGTCCATGACACCACTCACCACCCACACATGCCAGCATCACCCACACATGCCAGCATCACCCACACATGCCAGGCATCCTTCTCACCTGGCCTGGCAGGCGTCCTTCTTTTCACTCTCTCCATCTGTCTTCATGCAGGAAAAGCTGGCACACAACAAAAGGGGGAGGTCACAGGCTGGTGGAGGAATGCCCAACATCAAGGTCATCACTGACTTTGAGAGTAGAGTCACTCAGCTGGCCAGCGAGGATCTGGAACGTTCCTG
This sequence comes from Cetorhinus maximus, assembly GCF_964194155.1. Lineage (NCBI taxonomy): Eukaryota > Metazoa > Chordata > Chondrichthyes > Lamniformes > Cetorhinidae > Cetorhinus > Cetorhinus maximus. Next base: position 29,690,065 of record NC_135900.1, read on the forward strand.
TCCTGACAGTGAGGTTGGCGGTGCTCAACCAAGTGAGGATCCAGCAGTGCAACATCCATCAGACAACCATGCTGTGAGTTAGTTCCCCTGTTCCACAGTCCCCTGCCACGTTTTCTCTCTTTGTTTTCACAGGCACATCTGGGAAGCAGCCGTGGGGGTCCATGAGCCAGGACCTCGATTTAAACCTCGGAGACACCTCAGAAGAAGAATCTGATGACGCCCTAATTGAAGACCTGTTGCAGCGCTCACCCATACCCTGCACCAGTGCAGAGACACACTTTTGTGGGATCTAGTTCTAGAGTAGCCTCGGTGTCACAATCTGGTGAGCAGATCGCACTGTCTGATCCATAGCAGGCGGAGGCAGGGACTTCCCAGGTTTCTGGCACTCGGAGGACTGCTGGAGACCAGAAATCTTCTGAGCCTCAGTCAGGTGACGAGCCTCTGGACTCGGTCATGTCACAGTTGCTGGAGCTGCAAAGGCAGATCAGGGACACCAGGAAGGGATGTCTGCTGCACTCCTCAGATTGCAAAGCACAATGGAGGAGTTCGTCCGCTTTCGGCCTGAGGTTATATCATCGGCATGCCAACGCATTGAGGTCAACACTGGTAGGATGGCAGCCGCCATGCAGACTTCGGACCAGGACATCGGACCTTCACTGCTGCACGGGTTGAACTCCATTGCTGATGCCAGAGTTGGCCTCCAATAGTGTCAACGCGCGAGGGGTAGCAGGCAGCTCGATCTCACTCCAGCTTCCTCTTCTCCTCATGGAGCCAGCCAAGGGCACTCGGGCACCCATGGGGAGGATGGTCAGCAGGTGCACACACCGGGGCCATCCAGCCAGGTGACTCTGGGAGTGTCTGGCCCATCCGAATCCCCTCTTCCTGCGACCTCAGCAGCTCCAGCTCCACAGGCCAAGGAGGGTGCTACTGCCACACAGCAGGACCCCAAAAGCAGGCCCGAGCCCTCCAGACCTTGGCCCTCCAGAGGACGCCTGCCAAGGCTGTTACAGACAGGGTGTAGCAGTCAGCAGGCTGCCTCCACCTCTTCTGTGGATGTGGGGAGACCACTAAAGCAGGGTTAGTAAGGTTAAGAAGAGGTAGTTGCACAGCCCGTGTGTTAATCACTTGTACATGATGTTCACTATTGTAAATAAAGCCCCAAGGATGTCTCTTTGTCTATGGCTCCTTGTTATGTTGAGCAGTGTTCGTGTCACTCAGATGTGAAACCTTGGTTCCTTCACAAGATAAAGGTAGGTGTCTCAGTCCAGGGCCCCTTCCTGTGCAGTGTGTCACCTTCAGACCAAAATGTTAGCCTGGCTTCACACTCACTGGGCACATCAGTGATGCCTGCACCTCGATGGTGCTTGTCATTGCTGCCAGAAAGTCATGAGCAGGCGTCACAGAGTTCTGTCATTCTCTCTGTGAGCTCTCAGGACCTTTATGGTGGGGCTCGCCCCCATCTTGTCAGCATCTGTTAGCAGTGATGCTGTGCTCCTGAAGGGGTCAGGTGCTGAAGGCTGACAAAGGATCGGGTACATTAAAGTTTTACAGCTGCGTCTCAATGATATGACCCTGATCACAGAGTGCAAGTGAGCTGCCCTCGCCAGACAGGAGTCAGACGTTCACAGAGGCTATGTGAAGATCTGGAGTGTCCTCACTACATGTCGTCATCATTCTCCTGGAACCGAGCTATTAGGGTCTCTGCTGCATCTCCATGACATGAGTCTGAGCACTGAGGGTATTTGCGCTACGATCAGCCAAAATGGAGTCGAATGTTCACAGATGCAAGGTGAGGCTGTCAGGATTGTCCTCACTGCATCTCGGCATCATTCTTTACGAATCCTGCAGCTATGAGGGTCTACCAAGTGCACCTGCCTCACCTGGCCAGTGCAATGGCCTCATTGCCAGCATCCTTGCCTTTGAGAACCTCATCATCGACATCCCCTTTGACATCCTCCTCATCAGAGGAGACATGCAGCTCCTGTATCTCCTCGGCCAGGTCCTCCCCCCAGTGCAGTGCCAGGTTGTGGAGCGGCAGTGAGTGACGATGATGCGCAACACCCTCTGGGGACTGTATTGCTGTGCTCCACCGGACCTGTCGAGGCACTGGAACCTCATTTTTATTATGCCTATTGTTTCCTCCACCGAAGTCCAGGTTGTGGCATGAGCCTCGTTATATCGTCGCTCTGCTACAGTCTGAGGCCACCACACGGGAGTCATCAGCCACGTCCTCCGAGGGTAGCCCTTGTCCCCAAGGAGCCATCCCTGCAGCTTCTGTGGACCCTGGAAGACGTCAGGTATCTGAGACCTGCTAAGGATGTAGAAGTTATGGACGCTCCCTGGAAAGCGTGTGCAGACCTGTAGGATGCGATTGTGGTGGTTGCACACCAGCTGAACATTCAGTGATTGGAAGCCCTTGCAGTTGATGTACTTGACTGCTTGTTGCCATGGAGACCTGAGCACCACGTGAGTGCAGTCGATGGCACCCTACAACTGTGGAAAACCTGAGATCTACACAAATCCCAGCGCTCTTTTTTCCTGGCTTTCCTGATCGCGAGCAAAATGCACAAAGTTCTGTGCCTTCGCAAAGATGGCGTCCATAACCTCTTGGAAAGACTTGTGCGTGGAGGCTTGCAAGAGCCTGCATGGGTCACCTGTGGAGCCCTGGAAGTTCCACTGGTGTAAAATTTGAGTGCCATGGTCACTTTCATGGCCACTGGCAGTGGATGCCCTCCATGTCCCCGTGACACCAAGTCCTGCAGCAGGTGGTTTATGCGACCAACCAGTTCCCTAAACATGCGCAGCCTTCGGAGACACTGGTTCTCAGTCATCTGTAGGAATAATAGGCGCCGTCTATAGTCCCTGGGCCTAGCGAAGTGCCTACTAGTGACGGCTCTCTGCGTGCGCAGCAGGCCCTGCCGCCCCTTCATCTTGAGGGAGGTGCCCCTCACTTTGCTAAGCCAGGTGCCTCTGTTGCTCTTCTCCTTCTCCTCTGCTCCCTGTAAGCCACGAGGCATACCGCTAAATTACCAGGCTCCATGATCTTGATGTTCTCCTCCTGCAGGATCAAAGAGAGAGACATGTGGATTAGCATAGGTGTCCTAAGAACCTCTCTTGGTTAAGTCTGAAGGCCCCTTCATGCATACAGGAGAGTGCTGGCCACTACTTGGATGGCCAGTGTGTAGTGTGCTCATTGGCTGTCTGAAACCCCACCCACCTCCGCCCCACTTCACTTGACCGATTGCCCGGCAGCTTTGGCCACTGGACTGAATGCTGTGCTCTCAGCTCAGGCGCAGGCATTCTCCTAACCCACACTGCTAGGCTGCGTTGTTAGCTTGAACCATGATGGAGATTGGTCCTAACCTTAATAAGGGCTTTGCAAGGGGCGGTGAGCACCTCCACCATTGACTGCACTTCTTTGATGTCCTCAGGGTGATGCTCGTGAGTGCTGCGCAAGGTTGTGTGCGCTCATCTCCGAGTTCCCCTCGAAGTTCAGGTTGCCAGGTGCACGCCTTTTAAAGGCAGTCGTGAAGCACGCCGTTCTGAAGTCACGCCGACGTGGACTTTTAATTTGACGTGTGGGGGTGGTTCTGGAGAGCAGGGCTGATAATGAGATGCTAAAGTATTGAAGTTAGGTTCCCGATGTGCGGCGGTGGGGAACACAGCCCGTCATTGACGGGTGGAATGGACGATCACAAACTGGTTTCACGGCGGCGTGAAGCCAATGTTTGGCCTTCTCGCCATATTGTCCCCACCCCGCCCACCATGACGCCTGATCCCAATGGAGCTGCAAAATTCTGACCTAAAGGATGAAGCTGAAAGAGACTTGAGTTTTTGTAGGCTCGGGGAGTTAATTATGACTTTGGATTATTGTAAAAGTAGCTACCTCTTATACAAATTTTCATTCATATTGAGTGCATGACAATTGTTTGAGCTTCCAGTAAAGTTGTAAAGGCTGTTGACATTGGATCTTGTTGTGAGGCACCAGCTGCAGTGCACCATTGCAGCAGTCACACTGTTCAAGGTAGCCTACAGAGTGTTGATGCCATATGAAGAGGCACTAGCCAGGCTGAAAGCAAATACCTCTATACTTTCAGCCATAGTCTGGGCCTTTCAGTGAGAAAACTTGAGAGACACAAGCAGTTTTGTTTTCACAACAGTTTTCTTCAAATCCCCTTCTCTATCCTGCTCCATATTCCCGACCAGAAATTGTCAACGTCATTTTGTGTTCAAATGCATTCAAAACATTCAGTAACATGATTTGACCTCATTTGGCATTAAAAGATGTAAGGTAAAGGGTGGCACAGTGGTTAATGCTGCTACCTCACAGCTCCAGGGACCCAGGTTCAACGCTGACCTTCAGTGTCTGTCTGTGTGGAGCTTGCAAGTTCTCCATGTGTCTGTGTGGGCTTCTGCTGGCTGCTCTGGCTTCCTCCCACCATCCAAAGATATGCTGGTTAGGTGGAATTGGCTGTGGTAAATTGCCCCCCCTGGGTGTGTACTGTGCCCATTGCCTGTCAGAATAGGCTCCAGCAATCCTGAATTGGTGGAGGAGATTCTGGAAAAGTGAGTGAGGTTTATGTTAGAATGGGTTTTTATGGCAGAAACAGTCACCATTTACCATCAAAAGTGCTCATTTACCATCTTTTAACATCATCATGATTGATCACTCCTGATAACTTCAGGAGCCATCTACATGCTCAGAGGTGTTCAAAAACCATCATGGCTTTGGCAAATTTGTGGAAGCAATCATTAGCTCTCAGAAGTGATCATTAGCATTCAAAAGTGATCATTAGCATTCAGTAGTGATCTTTAGTGTATAGAAGCATTCCTTTGCAGTCAAAAGCATTCATTAGCATTCAAAAGCATTCATTAACCATTAGAAGAGTTCACTGGACATCAGAAGTGATCATCAGACCTCAGAAGCGATCACCAGGCATCAAAAGCGATCATTAGGTATCAAAGACTCATTGAAGCCCCTCTCCAACCCACCCCTGCCACACATACATTGTAATTAGCTCCTCTCCCCTCAATACACGTGCACACACACACACACACACACACACACACACACCCGTCTTCCCAACCAGCTTCCCCTCCACACACTCACTCATGACCTCCTGCTTATCCCCACTCAGCCTCACATGGCCTCCCATCCCCAGTCAGCACCACTCACTCATTCATGCCATCCCATTCCTGCTCAGCCCAATCACTCACTAATGTTCTCCCATCCCCCTTAGCCCAATAATTCATTCATGCCCTCTCATCTCCACTCAGTCTCACTCACTCATTCATGCCCTCCCATCTCCACTCAGCCTCACTCACTCACTCACGCTCTTAGAATGTTCTGGTAGGGCTGTCTCCAATTTATATTAATACAAATAATGAACACAATACATTTTCCCACATGAGCGGGTCACCTTGCTTGAATTTAATAAAATATCTTCCTTCACCTTATATTTCTGATTTTGGATGAAAGATTGCCTTAGCAGCTTTCTCTTTAAAAACATGACCGGCATCAAGTTTTTGTATCTATTTTACCTCCTTGCGTTCACAATCAGAGTGGAGGGCCTAGGGCCTATTCCAGCCAACTTCCAACAACTGCCATTTTATCGACTTTTCAACTCAATACTTGTTTAAAAAACCTTGTGTGCATACAATGTTTTTTTTAAAAAAAATTGAAATGTATCTGTTCTTTAACATCTCTTCCATTAAAGAAAAAGAAAATCCCAAAATATGACATGGCAAGATTTGTCAAAGTGAATAATTTCTGTGTAAGAACATAAGAAATAGGAACAGGAGTAGACTATTCGGCCCCTTGAGCCTGCTCCGCCATTCAATAAGATCATGGCTGATCTTCTTGTGTTTCGATTTCCACATTCCCACCTAACCCGGATAACCTTTGATTCCCTTGCCTAACAAGGTTCTATCTACCTCTGCCTTAAAAATATTCAATGGCCCGCCTCCACCACCTTCTGAGGCAGAGAATTCCAAAGTCGCACAACCCTCTGAGAGAAAAAAATTCTCATCTCTGCCCTAAAAGGGCGACCCCTAATTTTAAAAGGGCTAAAGCTTAAGTTAATTTGATAAATTGGAATTGATTATCCAAGATGGACTAACTGCGACACGCAAGCAGAATAGAAAACAGAGAACTGAATAGAACTACAACCTATCTTGCCAGTTCCAAAGACCTATTCCCCCAAATATCAATCCAATTCTCTCAAATGTTCCATACAATTTGCCTCCACAGTCACCCATCCCACATATCCACTTTCCCCTGTGTAAAGTGGGCAAATCTGACTGGCTACACAAATTGCACATTTCCTGAGAACAAGCCAGCGTCCCCAAATTTCCAACTAACCCAAGTGTTTGAGACTGGATTATATTTTATTACTTGAATAACAATACAAAGTTTTATGGATTATATTTACTAGAGTTTGCAGCAATCTAAAAATTATCAAAGCTCTATTTGTCTTTTCGCTGAAGATTATTGCTTGAATATTGTTTTGCTTGAATAATATCTCCCCTAAGCCTCCTAAGCGGAGTAAACAATCCCAGGCTCTTCAACTTTTTCTCATAGCTCAGATGCCTTAAGCTGCGTTTTAGTAGGTGCAGCAAGTATGGTTTGACAGAGGATTCCATTAGGTTGTTAAAATGGGTGAATAAAACTTGTTCTTTCAGACATGCACTATTATTTTTAGACCATATCCAAAAATAAAGAATGAATGATATATTTACTGTTCAAGTTTTTGAATTTTTTGTAATAACTCATTGCTATCAATAACATTGTTATTCCTTTTGTATGTGCTTTACCTCTCAAAAATTACAGTTGTGCACACTTTTAATCAATTTGAATTCATAGGATGATACATGTTTCTGGGCACACAGCCGAATCGTAGATAATCGTATTGTAGTGCCTAAATGGTAAATACAATACATGTGCTTGATGTACTGTTGTCATAGGAATGGAAGCCAATTAACAGCCAGCCAGCATGAAAGGCGTGCAGGAATGCTCAGCGCTGCCAGGGTGGGGGCGGGAGGAGGACGGGCTCTGACGTAAGTGCGGTCGTGGGCGAGCACTGAATGAAAACTCCCTGAAGGCAGAGAGTTGCCTTAGGGAGCTGAAGACTTTAAAAGCAATAAATAAAGTTTTTAAAATCTGGAAAATAATGTCCACGCATCACAATCAGTCATATACATGACGAAAATTCTGTCCATGCATATTTTTAAAATTTAATAATGGAAACCTCATCCTGCCCTTTGAGGTTTCATGGAAAGTACAAAGTTTGCCTGGCCGATTTGCCTGTCCGCCAACCGTAAGGTTGGATGAACCATGAAAAATCGGACATAATTACAACTTTAATTGCACTAATTGGCCTCTTAATTGTTGGTGGGCACGCTTCTGACTTTAGTGTGCGCCCACCGACTGAAATATTGTGAGACCATGGGATGACATCGGGACGCTCGCTCGACATCATCCCGGGCGATTTTGCATCCAATCGGGTTGGGCGTGCACCCGCACGCTGACCTAAAAATTCTGCCCCATGAAATTGAAGAATAACCCTAGGGTATGGTTACCAGTGAGGCAGTCATGCAAAATGGAAGAGGGGTTTTAACCTTATCTATACCTGCTAATAAAATCCAGTACAATTTTCTGCTGGACCCATAGGGATAACTTTAATTTTTGTCATGGTGTACAACAGCCGATATTGCATTATATACCCTATCGAGCTTCCTTCCTGTTCGGCTCGATGAAAAGGAAAATAAAGTGTTATACAATGGGCAGCAAAAGATATCATCCATTTTACACCATCGGCAGAGGCTAAATAAACCCCAACGTATTTAAAACTGGATTACATTTTATCACTGCACAAAATTGCAAAATCATATCCAAAAAGCTTTAAAGCATTTTGCTTTTGTGAAGAATAAAGCTCTAATTGACCATTGTGTCCACAGGCACTGGCTACATTTCAAGGAAATAGTTGGTTGCAAGTCTGTGTGCGAGCTATTTAGGAGTGATGGACAGGTTTTTGTGCTCAATTAATTTTGATCTTTGTTCAATTTTGCATTGAAGAGTTAGACTAATGGCTTTGCTTTACAGTTGTGCTTTGGCTGCGATCACTTCGTAAAGAGTACAACCTAATAGGTTTGAGTAGCATGTCAGCAAAATTAGTTAACTGGTCAAAACGATTGCTCCGTTTCATAAGATGAGCATTCCTGTAAAACATGGTTTGTAACTCCTTCATATCGCAAAACATTACAGGAAGTGAATGGCTTATATACAGGTATACTTTGTAGCCTCCTTCACCCTATGGTTGAATGTGGCAATGTGGTTGACTCTTAACTGCCTCTGAAATGGCCTAGCAAGTGACTCAGTTGTAACAAACCGCTACAAGGTCTAAAAGGAATCAAACCGGACGGATCACCTGGCATTGACCTAGGCTCCAGAAACAACAACTGAGCACCCAGCCCTGTTAACCCTGCAAGGTCTCCCTTACCAAAATCTGGTGGCTTGAGCCAAAATTGGGAGAGCTGTCTCACAGGCTAGTCAAACAACAGGGTCGACAGGGCTGCGATTGCTGTTGTCATTTCCGGTGCTTAGGTCGATGCCGGGTGGTCTGTCCGGTTTCATTCCTTTTTTGTCACTTGTAGCGGTTTGTTACAGCTGAGTTCTTGCTAGGCCATTTCAGAGGGCATTTAAGAGTCCCTTTCATAGTACCAATTTTATTAGTTATATAAACATATTGCTTGGTAGTTGCTAGGAAGGCGTCAAGTTTTCACCCCACTTAGAAAAGAACCATAGAAAAAAAAACCCATAGGTTTACAAGAATGTTGCCAGGGTTAGAAAAGTGTAGCTATGAGGAGAGATTGGATAGGTTGGGGTTATTTTCCTTAGCACAAAGAAGGCTGAGAGGTGACTTGATTGAGGTGTACAAGATTATGAGAGGAATAGATAGAGTGGACAGGATAAAATTGTTTCCCTTGGTGGGGAATTCTAGAACCAGGGGACATAGATTCAAGATAAGTGGCAGAAGGTGTAGGGGGGACATGAGGAAGAACTTTTTTACGCAGAGGGTAGTAGGTGTCTGGAATTCGCTGCCCAAGTTGGTGGTAGAGGCAGAAACACTAAACTCTTTTAAAAAGTACCTGGACCTGCAGCTTAAGTGCTGTAAGCTGCAGGGCTATGGGCCGGGTGCAGGAAGGTGGGATTAGAAAGGGCACCTGGGTGTCATCGGGCTGGCATGGACAAGATGGGCCGAATGGCCTCCTTCTGTGCTGTAACTTTTCTCTGGTTCTATATACATTAATAGCTTCATGACAAATACAATTTGTTCAGAGCCATTATTATCTTCATCTCTTCCTCAGAACTTTATCATTTCTAGGACCCTACCTCTCTGGTTTGGGCAGTTCATCACATAGTGATACTTCAGGTCACACCTGAAGCAGCGATTAATTGTTTTTTGGGCATTTGTTTGATTCAATGATCAATTATTGCTATTCTAGTTCTGTTTTCTGCTGTAGTGGCCAAATCTGTTAAAGGTACTTTCATTCTCTTTCTGCCTGTCTTTATCACTCCCATTATATTAATGCCTGCAACCAGTACCTGGCTCATTTTAAAATCTGGCAATCATCGAGTCACTATTCTTTGTGTCATTGTGGAATGTCTCAATTGTTCCATGATGGCTGAAGGGAATGACTGTTTCCTCAGGGTATTTTTCAAGGCAGTAGACATTTGATGCAACAGACTCTCCCTCTTTGAGACCTAAACACCAGTTAGAAGCAGGAGATTGTCCATATGAGACATCTTAGCACAATGCAGCCATTTAAATGCTCATGCTTATCCAGGGATCACAAATTGCAATTCATCAATCTGGTATACAATCTGTTAAAGTTCATGATCTATTCTAACATAGAACGACCATCTGTTTTTTTTTGAATCTATCAAAGTCTGGCCATCCCTCATAGGCATTTAACAAATCCTCTTTCTTGTAAAGTTCATCAAAGATTTCTAACAGAAGATCCGAATTCATTATCCAACTGATGGGAATACAACTCACAAAATACTTTACTTCTGGTAGGAAGCGGTAATGCTAAGGCATGATTTCATTCCTCTTTGGTATGGATGTGACCCATGTCCACATATCCACTTTATTCTTTCACTGGTCATATGGCTCACACCCCAAGAACGTTGGAGCATAATCATACCCTAATAATTTACACTTGTTTTCTGCCATTTTTTTTACAATGACTACTAGAATTGTAGTTTTCGGCGTGATTTTTCTTTCTTGCCTTCTAAACTTCACTTTTAGGCAACCATTCTCTCCTACCATGCTCTATTCCAGAACACCAGCTGAAACCAGTGAAGGATAGAACTGGTGCCAATGTTTACATATTTATTTACAGAGTTACACATTACAAGCATATACCTCATAACTCAGCAACTATAATTTTAGTCTGTCTATTTTTATAAGGACTCAGATGAAGTGTGCACCATCTACAAGATGCACTGCAGGATTTCACCAAGGCTCCTTTGACAGCACCTTCCAAACCCACGACCACTACCATTTAGAAGGACAAGGGCAGCAGATAGATGGGAACACCACCACCTGGAAGTTCCTCTCCAAGTCACTCACCATCCTGACTTGGAAATATATCACCGTTCCTTTACTGTCACTGGGTCAAAACCCTGGAACTCCCTTCCTAACATCATTGCGGGTGTACCTACACCACATAGACTGCAGTGGTTTAAGAAGGCAGCTCACCACCACCTTCTCAAGGGCAACTAGGGGTGGGCAATAAATGCTGGCCCAGCCAGCAAAGACCACATCCCGTGAATGAATAATAAAAAAATGAATCCCTAGTTAATGCCAACCACCTAATAAATAGAATTAATATACAATTCACTCTCTTTGCCATGGGGAAGCCTGCTATTCTGGCAAAGGCATGTGCATGCTATTCCTGCTTCCCTCTGTTTAGAGAGAACACAATGAACTCCCCTCTCCCAGTATAAAGAGTGTCTATCATCCATCTGATGCAGCACTGGACAGTGAACTGGGAGCTGTTAAGCAAGTTGCCTGATCCAACTGGAAGGATCCTGACATGAAGAAATTCAGGGCCACAGTTATCTCCACAGCCACTGGCAGTCCTGCCCTTGTCCTGCTCTAAGATTGCAGCTCTGGCTGTAAGAGTTAGTAAATTTCTGTAAAGCACAGATGACACACGCACTGCTCCTGGTTTAGGTGGAGGTAGGAAAAATGCCCCCAGTAGACTCTAGGTGGATAAGGCCTCCCGCTGAGCACACTTCTCTCTCTCTCCCCCTACATCTCCCTCAGCAAGTAACTTGTTGTTTTCTTTGCTTAGCAGTTAGCTCTCTTCCACAAACTCAATCAGAGCCAACGAATGAAATCAGCAACTGATGTGCAAGTTGTTGATGATCCCCTTAAATAGAGCTGGTCAGGGTTCTTTCTGCTGCTAAACACATGTTCATTCGTATGAGGTTGAGAAGCGGCATTAGCTAGAGCAGCAAGGTCAAAAATGGCAGTGTTGGCATCAAATCAATGATGTTACACACCGAGTGAGATTACAATCTGCTTATTCTGCATACTTTAGGCATAAGTGCGTAATGCTTGATCTCACATCCTCACCAAGATGGCTTTTGATGCAGCTGTGCCAGGAATGTGTATGCGCAGCATGGATACCATTTTGGTACTAACACAGTATCCATAGCGATGAAACTACAAATGCTATGGAGCCCAATTTTGCAGCCAAAGTTTGGGCAATGTTAGCCAGCTGTGCCCTCAGGGCAGTGCAGAAGTTCTATTAAGAAGGACAAAAATATTCAATGCATGTATATGTACAATATTTATTATTTACCATTTTGTTTCATTTTACCTGAACCCTTTTGATGCTTGATTCTTTCTCCTTTGTACTGTATCTCTTGGGTAATGCTGCACAAATTCATTCACGATTCTGACCACCTGCAGAATTTCCACCTTTACGATTCTCCCATTACCTTTGTGCCTGAGATAATCAGCATTCATGTTTCAAAAAAGTAGCCACTGTAACTTGTCTTTCTGTCAACTTTTTCTCATCAAAACTCTGAAAATAATCAGGCCAATGGGTGCTCTTGGACACTTCTTAGCTGAATCCAATTCTGAACCTGAGATTCCATGCAATACAAATAGCCCCAGATAACTGTTCAGATTTTCCTCCAATGATGAGATTGGTATTGTATACCATAATTTTTGCCGTTTAGTGTGCCGATCTCACTGTTGCTGACTAAGTCTGATTTTTCCTGCATTTCTAATTCGAATATGCTGTTGTTTGCTTGGTGGCAAATCTGGGGCAGCACAGTCAATTTTTCCAGTAAATTGATGAGTACATTTGGTCCAAAGCATTTTACCCTTGTGAGGTGACAGGAATTTGTTGCTGGACAGGAGTCTTCTTAAGCATCTTCATCTTCAAAATTAATGGTAAAATATACCATTATTCTTGACACAAATCTTTCCATATTCATACATAATGTGGAAATTGCCAGCTGTGAGTCAACCTATTCCGTTCACTATAAACTTGCTGCCCTACTATCATGACAAAACCAAACAAAGTATTCATTGCTGGAGCTCAGTAAGTAAGAGCCCAATGCAGCCTCCCTAATAATTGATATCTTAAAAATTTTAATATTTCTACAGCTAGAATTCTCTTCTGATTTTTAAATTCTTACTTTCATTTTTAATTTAGTTTCAGTTTTATTCCTTTACTTTCATCTCAAGGTTTTCTTTCTTATTCTCTTCTGCAATACTTTTGCCTTTTATTTTTCTGTTTCATCTGGTCATTTTCTTTTCATAATTTATTGTTTAGGCTTTCATTCTCTTAGTATTTTTTCTAATTTAATACCTTCGCTGTTTTTGTTTGATAGTTTATTTATTTCTGTTTTATTTTCATTACATAATATGCCTTGCTTTTTTTTTATTCATTCACGGGATGTGGGCTCCGCTGACTGGACAAGCATTTATTGCCCATCCCTAGTTGCCATTGAGAAAGTGGTGATGAGCTGTTATTCAATTGTACTCCTTATTCCTCCACAGTATTACATAAACATAGTTAGTACCCTAATTAAAGTTGTAAATGGAAATGGAATTGTCAAAAATAAAATGGGCGATTTGTCAGGAACCTATGGGGTCCTTTGAAGTCATTAATGCCAGTATTAGGAAAGATTGAACAAATCAGTGCTCCCTGGAGCAGGCAGTAGCACCATTAACATCTGCATCAACTTCCCCTGACAGAGAGGCCTCCAGGATAGTCACTGCATCCAAAATGGATGCTCCGAGCACTGGTTTTGGGATTACTTGAATAGAATGATGGAAAGCAGCTTCTGAGAGCATCAAGGTAACATCAGTCAGTATCTGCAGGACGTAACTAATATACCATCGGGCCTGCCCTCCCACTCATCAGTGTGCAGTCAGATCCAGCATCCAGTGCAATTTCTGTGGCTAGAATCTGTCATCATGATGCCATCCTTTCTCCAGTTGTAAATTTATGTGCCCTTTCTCACCATTCTCTCAGATTCCTGCTCATGTGTCAGGATAAAGGACCAGACTGCATATGGACTTGCAATGGCAACGTAGCCTCCTGAGAAGCACTGCCAGGGCTGAGACATCCTAAGATGAAAGTCACCTCTGTACCTAAAAACTAGTGATATCACAGCATGGGCAAGCACCACTGTGCACACTGGTGAATGTATACCTCCTGGTCAGTCTTCTTCCATGGTGTAGCGTTACCTTCAGCTCCTCTATTTTTTTTCTATTTATCCTGCACCTATCCTGACTCCATTAAAAAGACATATGTGGGAAGGCATATGAGCCCTACAGTAATGGCTCCATCATTAGAAAGGTAAGAGGAAGAAAAAGATTTCCCTCCCTGAAACTGCTGAAAGACAGCTGGCAGCTGCCATTCTTATTTGTACAGCTGAGAAAAAAAGTTGATATTGTATATAGCTGGAAAAGGAACTATATGGTAATTTTAGACATTCTGTGCTTTGAGATGAGTATACTTGAAAAAAGTGTTGGCCAGAGAAAGCATTGCTGAATTTACATTTGTAAGTACAAGTACATTGTCATTTAAAATAGTGCCCGTCTTAGTTTAGAATTGAGCAGTAGTAATGTGCAATTTTATCTTACGTACAAAACATCATCAGAACACAGCTTTCCGACAGGACTATCCACACTTCTGCATAGCCAAAAGCAGTTTTTGTCGTCAGAATTCGGCTTTGCAGTTCAGATTGACTGGATTTTTGGGTTAGATCCATGACCATAAACAATGGAATCAAAATTAGCTTTAAAAATTAATTCTAAAAATGAATAAGTTTGTAAATTATGTTATCCGCAAATGTTCCTTTATTTCTAATTTAACAATGATCTAATAAAGGTATTAATTTTGTGTTTTAAAAAGAAAATACCATGTTTAACAGAATTAAGTGATGTAGGTGTTAGATTGTCCAGGTCTGGGATCTAAGTTTCCCTCAAGTACATCCTCACAGAATTAAAATTCATCTTTCTGTTTTCACCCATGGGTATCAAAAATTAGTTCTAGCTTTTTTTTTCTGACTTCTACATCATTGCCCAGTCAATCAACACCCACACCTATAAGTAGATAGAACATGCTTGATGTTCTACATGAAAAATCCTAGCCTTGGGGATAAGAGGAAGCATAAATCTTCCATCCAGTTCCTCTGCTGTTCAATGTTTCATCAAACTGACAAAATCAAAGGCTCTGAAGGCTACTTGATGTTTCTGGGAGATACCGTCAGCTTTTTTTTTAAAAGGAATCAGAATTGGAAAGTTGTCATTTCATCTATACTTAACATTTCACTGGCATTAAAATAAAGGAATTGACTTCCAAGCAAGAAGGTAATGTATGAGGTCAATTATTAGATGATGATAACACGCACAGACCGTAGTGCAGGCCATGTGATTATCTTCAGCACACACATACCATAATGCAAGCCACATAATTCTTTCCAAAATTCTTTCATGTACTTTTCATTTCCTCTACTGTGCTCTAGCAGCTCTATGGTAGAACATGCAAAACCTCTATTTTGGCATATTTTCCTCACTTTTTTCAAATGCTTTTTTTTTCAATATTTGCAAAGCTTGTAAGCATTGTGACTGTTTTGGTTCTGTCTGTAGCAGTAGGTTTATTATAACCTTACATGAATTGATAAATAAATTAAACACAAGATAGAAATTTTAGTAAACATTAAATAATAAAAACTGTAAGGCTTGGTAATGATTTCCCCCATGTCAAGGCAAAGCAGAGTTTTCTATTATAAAAACACTAAACAATCCTTGTGGCCCTGCACATTGTAAGTGAGACAATATGATAGTCTCTGTGTGGAGTACTCCTGTTCCTTCTGTATTCATGTTAAGGTAAGTTAAAAAAAATCTACTGATTTTTTTTCACTGCCTGCTACAGTGTCTTTCAGAGCTACTGATTAAGCCACTATAATAACTGCAAAAGCAGTAGCAAGCTCTGACTACTTTAAACAAATTTTGCTAATGTTGACTTTCACAGTGGCCCAGGTATATGTGCAAATTGAGTGTGGGTGTTCCTCCTGTTACATTTGTTGTTGTTGTTGCATATGTCTTATGGGGGTTGAATTTTGGTCCTATAGTGCCAAAGAGCCTGAGTCTCGGAGTGTAACCAGTTTAATCCAAAATCTATTCCATCATGATAGCTTCAAGCAATTAAGATGAAAGTGTTGCTATTTGTGCTAATCTCTCATTTTGTTGGACATGATGTGACAGATTAAATTCTAGTCCATTTGGGTAGGTGAGAATTTCTCTTTCATGGTTTTGCACACCTGTAGGTATAACTTTCAAGCCTATATTCAGTTCTCATAACTCTATGTATTAAAAAAAAAATAGGCTCAGGCTGGGATGAATTGGCATTTTTCTGAAAGTCACTGTGACAGGATCACAAGAGGAAAAAAATTGTGGGAGACTGAGGTGCACTGTTTTGTCAAAGTATAAAGGAGCCAATCTGTTTGACAGAATATTGTAGTATTTAAAATGAAAAATACAAACTTTTTCATCAATTAATTAATTTAAACTATAAGAAATCTATTTTGCTCTGAGAATTAAAAAGTATTCAATAACTGATCTTATGCATCTGTTTACAAGTTTTATTGAAAGGATTTGCTAAATTGGTAAACTCCTTGTTAGTGTTGTAGACAATAGGAAATTTACCTTGATGAACATAATATAAAAATTAATTTCTTCAAGCTGCTGCTATTGAAATGAGTTTTAAGAAATCTGCAATGTAGCAAAGGAAGATAAATCTATTTATATACAGCAATATTTGATAGATTTATTTATATGACAGTACATGACAGGATCAACAGTGCATAAGTCAATCAAATGATGTTTTCTCTATAAAGCAATACCCCATGAGCTTTATGCCTCAAAGTTAAACAACCTATATTTACTAACATAGTAATCCTTTCTGTGTAGGTTCAGGCCAAAAAAATTAAGTGTTCTGTTCTCTTTTTCTAAAAAAGTAAACTTGCGTTTAAGAAATATGTTATTGGGAAGAATTTTATGCCTCGTGGAATAACGTGCGAGATGACGTTGGGCGAGCGTCCCATGTCATCGTGCACTTGCTCGTTATTTCGCTCGGTGGGCGTGCGTAAAAGTTGGAAGTGCGCCTGCCAACAATTAAGAGGGCAATTAAGCCCATTAACAGCGCAATTGACTGCGATTTTTTGTGGCCCACCCAACCTTACGGTTGGCAGACGGGCCAATCGGCCAGACGGCCTTTGCATTTTTCATCAAACCTCATCCAAGGGTGGGATGAAACCTCCATTAGGAAATAAAATATAAAGAAATATCCGGAGGCAGCATTTTCATGAGGTAGGCTTTCAGGTGCTTGATTGTGATGCATAGACATTTTATTGCAGCTTTTTACACCTTTATTTCATCATTTGAAGGTCTGCAGCTCCCTGAGGCAGCTCTCTTCAGGGAGCTCTTTCGCAGTGCTCACCTGCCCCCGCAGTGACGTCATCGCCCGGCCTCTTCCTGCCCCCATCGTGGCAGTGCTGAGCTTTTCAGCGCACGTTTCATGCTGGCCATTAATTGGGCAGCCAGTCTGAAAATCGCAGTTGGGGGCCTATCACGGTTGGTGATCTGCTTCCTGGCTGCTCCCGGGATCGCTGATCACGCGCGCCCGCCAAGGGTAAAATTCAGGCCATTGTCTCACTTAAGCTAATCTTCTGTATCCAGTCTTCCTTTCTTCAACTGTTGCCTTAGAGCCTTCCCTCAACCATGCTCATCTTCAACAGCAAGTGTGAGGAGCTAATTGCCTTCTTTGGCACTAAGATTGAGACAGTTGGATCATTGCTTCTGTTGCTTCCCCACCTACCCATACCTTACTTCCACCCCCCCCACCCCCCACCCCACCCCCCCAGCTCTTTCTGCTTGAGCTCTGACCCCCTGCCTTTCTCTAGTTTCGCTATCTCTCCTCATGCCTTCTCCAAGCTTTGTTTGTCTCTGAGTCGAGTGTCCTTCTCCTTTGATCCCATTTCCACTAAACTGCTGAACGGCCAATTTCTCTTCCTGGTCCCCATGCTCATTGACAATGCAATCGATTCCCTCTCCTCAAGTACTGGCCCCCTTCCATTCAAACCCATTGCCATCCTCTCCTCTTTAACAAAATATCCTTCATTATTTTGCCCTTGTAAACTACCACCCCCTCTAATCTTCCTTTCCACTCCAAAGACTTTGAATGTGTTACCTACCAATCCATGCCCATCTTTCCTCCAACTCCATCTCTCCAACTGAGCTTTCATTCCTGCCTCAGAACCAAAATTTGCCAAATCAAAGTCACACATGTGATTGCCTGTGACTGTAAACATGCTGCATTCTCTCTCCTCAACCTCTCCACAGCCTTTGATATGGTTGACTGTACCATCCTCTTCCAAAACCACTCAGCGAGAATGCACGCACCTGGGCTCACTCTTTCTCTCCAGCAATGGCTTCTCCTCCCCCTCCTACAGCATTAATTCAGGAACCCCCCAAGGACTTATCCTCGATGCCTCCTTTTCCTATTTTTTTTTTGCTAAATTAGCCGAGGCTCTTTTACTCTACTTTTTTCCCCCTTTAGGTGATTACAGGAGGGTACACTGAAAATCAAGAGCATGATGGCCAGGCCCTTTCAGGTGGAAGTAAAAGACCCAATGGCATTTTTTCAAAGAAGAGAGGGAAATTATCTTCAGTGCGCTGCAGGTATTTATCCCTTAACCAATGTCACTAAAACAGATCACCTGGTCATTATCACATTACTGCTTGTAGGCTGTGCTGTGTGCAAAATGGCTGCAGCTCTTTCAACATTGCAACAGCGATGACACTACAAAGGTGTTAGACAGTGCTTTGGGACATCCTGAGGTAATTAAAGATCATATATAATGCAGTCTTTCTTAGTTGCTGCATAACTATTGGTGACAGGCATATTGAACCAACTGGTCTTTTATGTCCGCCTTTTTGTTTGCTTGTATGTTCATAAGTACTTGAATATTGAGAAACAAATGCCAAAGCCCAAAATAAATCATTCTTAAGCATAAACTAGCAGTATATTATCATAAGTTGATGCCAAGTTGCAGATCTTTGCCTGACACAGATAAAAAATGTAGTCATCTTGTGCTCTAAAAGGCATATCACATGCATGATTTGACAAATAACTGAGATCCATGGTTGATTACTAATGCTTCAGTTAAAAAAATACAAAGCTTGGCACAATATTCCATAAATCAAAAAGCACATTATAAATTAGAGAGGATTGGTCAAATGCAAATTTCCCAACCTGCAGTGTGCTCATCCAGCCAGTCACCCACAGAGTCACTACCAATGTCTCATCCACATGGTGACTAATGCATCCAGTTCGTCTGTCATTTTCCAGACACCATCCACTCAGTCACCCAGTACACACCCACATGGATACCGTCACTGAACTATTCACTATATTTTCCCTGATTTTTTTCCCCTTGTACTAGCAACATAAAAAAGCATGACAAGAAAATCAACAACTCAGCCGTCAAGCCCACTCCTTGCACAGCAAATAATTCAGCCCTCATATAAAATATCAAATCCATTTTGCATTCTAGAAAACATTTTGTGTAAATATTCTCTAATCCCCTGTGGTTAATTAGGAAAAAGTTTATAACTTTCATCCAGCCCCAAATTAATTTTACGTTTATTTTTCACTCTTTCCTTTCCTTAAATGCACTGGCTCATGCACTGTTCAACTGTTGGGACAATATGAAGCAAAGCTTGACAGGACTTCTGACATCCAAGAAGATCTGATTGGCCGGCAGCTCTGTAGTCCCAGCAGAACACACTAGTGGCCACTGCTGGGATACAAGGAGTCTCAAGAAGAACTGAGGATGTCTCCTGGACTTAAGGGAAGTCCAAGCAATTTGGTCGGGTATGTTTTCATGACCAGAGAGGGAGGTAGGGAGTCGTGTTTTAGAGGCTGTAGTGGAGGTGCAAAGGAGGGTAGGGGGGGTACAATCCTGTGGGTGGGTGCACCTGATGGCCACAGGGTACCCCATTAATTGGCCACTTAAGGGCCTCAATAGGCCTAAGGGTGGGCAGGCTGCCTGACGTCTTAGTCACCCCCATAATATGGGGGCAGGTTGGGGTAGATGGGAAGGTGGTGGGCTGGCAACCCACTTTATGTAACGTGCCCCCCTGACTCCAAATATTCTGGGAGGGGACTGTAAAATTCACCCCAATGAAGTCTTCTTTTCACTTTGATTCAGTCATGACAACCCATTACTTGAAATTTTGAGAACTACTGGACAGTATTAGGTTGGGTAAGAGAGCAATAGCATGGCATTATGTTTGTCAATTCTTCCTCATTCAATGGCTCTCTCTGTCATTCAATGGGACTACTTTCACTCGGTTTGCTGTTAGATAACGTTAGATAATCTCTACCATTGAAGGCAATTGAAATAAAAATTGAGAGATATGTAAAGAGGGCTGCCAACTTGCTATCACGCATTTTATACTATCGCACATTGATAAGATCAACCCTATTGAGTCTACTGGTGACTGAAAGAGAAAAGTTGAATGTTTTGGGTGGAGATCCATTTTAAAATTTTATTTCAGATTTGCACTATTCAAAGTTTATTTTATTAAAAAAATACTGTTTGTCGTATATTCAAATACAAAAATGTTCAGTGAGGGAACCTGGAAAATTCTGTCATTCTTCAAAGATGCTGTGATTTTTTATTAAGAAAGTAAAAGGTTATCTGTTATCTAAATCCAGAGTGGGCTAAAATTGGATTCTTCCAGTGAACCTTATCAGCCTGTTTCAAATTACTGCTTCAGATCTCTAATTTAAACATGAAGCAAGCCAATTCAAGAGCAATCTAACAATGATAAAACAGCCAGAAGTTCCAGCGTTTGTACATGCCAGGTCTGAAGGCTATAATATGCTTGTGTTCATAAAAATGTTATTTAAAGTTTCTAATAGTAATCTTAGGTTTATTTTGCAGCATTTACTTTCAGATTGTAGGGCACTACATTTGACCCAAAAACAATTATTAAGTTAAATAGAATCATAGAATCCTATATCACAGAAGGAGCTCATTCAGCCAACTGTGTTCTTTGAAAGAGCTGTCCAACTTAGCCTGACACTCCAGTTTGTTTCCCATAACCTTCCTAACTCAACCTCCTCAAGTACATACCCGAAAGTCTTTAGAGGGTTCCAATGGAATCTAATTCCACCACCCATTCAATTAGTGTGTTCCAGGTCTTAATAACCCTCTGGGTGAAAAAGAAAATCCCCCCATTTCTCCTCTAGGTCTTTTGCCGCTTATTTGCTATCCATGGGTTATGATTCTAGGCTCTGTAGTGCCACTGGTGCTGGTGTTATGGAAGCCTGGAAGCCTTAAAGTGATGTGGGCCGTATGTTGCCGGCCATTTCTAGTGCACTTCGCATACTGCCCATGCTAGGCAATTGTTCAGGCCGATTTGGCACAATCTTCACAAACTTGTCCATGTATGGAAGCCAGAGCTGGCTCCCCACTCCGTACCCACGTCCCTTTAGCTGGTCAGCTCCAAACAGCACATGCAACCTGTGTGCACCCGCAAAAGTTCCAACAACCCCCTTTAACAAGCTCATAATGAGCTCTCTAATTACTTGAATTGACCTTAATCGGGGAGAAGGCAGGATTGCGGTCCTGCCCTCTCCCTGACCTTGTAAACATTGCCGATGTGGGAATGTTGTCACAAACCCGACATGCGTGCTGGTATTTTCAGGCCCCCCCCCACCACTCCACCTCCATTTCCACTCTTGGCAGGGCCTGAAAATTCAGCCCTATGGGTGGAACCATCCCAGGTTTGCACAAAGTGCGGTAGCGGGTGGGAAAAAAGTCAGTTTACCTGCCGGCCGCAATGGCGGGTTTTCACACCGTATCATCCCATTCCCACCACATTAATTCTTCAGCCACAGGAAACACGTTGTGTTGCTGGCGGGCAGCCTCCGATTTGTCCGCCATGCTGTTACCTTGCCATTTCCTCATGTAGGGCACCACTTCTCAATGCTTACAGCCCAGGACTGCTCTGGTGAAGACATAGCCCCAAAAGCCAAGAGGAGTGCAGCCCCCGATGATTCAATGACGCAGCCCTGGGATGCCTTCTGGACACTGTGGATGCCAGTCCCAATGTTCTCTACCCAAGCTCTGGTCGCAAGAAGCCCATCAGTCTCACCACTCCACCTTGGAAGGCAGTGGTAGAGATGGTGAGTGCCAATGCTGTACACAAGAGGACGGCCATCCAGTGCAGGAAACCGATGAATGATCTCATCCGTGCTGCCAGGGTAAGGCAATGTCATGAAGATATTAATGTATATAATGTTATTGGGAATTATTTTAAATTGGACTTGTAGTAGGGTCTGTGTCTGTGGGTGTGAGTGTGTGTGTCTTAATTGAATTAAAGCCAGCTAGACTGGGTGCATTGATGTATAGTAGTTTTGAGATGTTAAACAGTAAGGTAAAGAGTACATTTACATTTTGTTGAATAAACCATTCAAAGACTGGGTGGAGGGGGGGTGAAATCTTGCACCTAGCTAGGAGATCAAGCAATATGTTTATATTACTAATAAAATTGGTACTATGAATGGGTTTTTTTTTGTTAGAAGGGATGGAGTTCAAATGGCCTGGTGATACAATGAAAATTTGCATTCAAAGGGAAGGCTAGGTATATACAGAGAAGAGTTTTGTGTGTGAGTCAGAGGCCTGTAAGCCTACCACTGTGTCTGCGAGGAACAAATTGAAAGAAACCTCATTTTGAATTCGTAAGATTGGCATTTGTTTAAAAGTTATTATGGTAGTAATTTGTAGACATGTGTATGTGTTTAAATCTGTTGTTAAATTAATAAATGCTGAATTTAATTTATATAAAAAACCTCTTGAGGCTTGGTGGGTTTCATTTCTGAAGTCAGAGCTGCATCTCAAACATACCAATTGAACATATAGTTTATGACAGTTGTTCAATGTTTCCCGCTGGGATTTTAAATAACTCAGCCTTTACCAACTGCTGTGTCATAACAGGCAACCATCTTATCACTCTAAACTCACACACTCACAAGGCCATCACACATTCACCTCGCTCACTGCCAGCTCAAGGGACACCACCACTCACTCTCACACACACCCTCATATCTCCATCTGGCCCCATCTCCTCTGGAGACTGCCTCTGCAGCCTTCACCATCTTGCACAAATCAACATGTGTCCCCACGCACTCCCTGAGATAACACCCCCCACCCCAATACAGCCCTTGCCCTGCTGCCTCTTCACTTGCCTGAGGCCACTTCTCCCCCTCCCCCATGCAAGTCTTAGCCCTACAACCATTGAAAGGCCACCCCTGCCTTATGGCTGGTCTGGTAGATAGAGACCTGCCCGTGAGTCCTCCATAAAAGTGATGTGGCGCTGCTTGCAAAGCCTGGCGCTGATGACCGTGAGTGCTGCCCGAAGCACGGCATACAAAGAAACCTCAACGTGCCAAGTGAAATGCAGTTTGCTAGGTACACATTGCTTATGTACAGTTGTGAAACACGGCATGCTGACGTGCCCGGAGGGAGTGGGGGAAGGTTCGGAGGTTGATTCTGGTGAGGAGGGCTCATAGTGAGATGCTGAAGCATTGAAATTAGGTTCCCGACCTGCGGTAGCTGGAAACACAGCCCACCATTGACGGTTGGAGCAGACGATCGCAATGACTCGAAACTGATTTTTGGCTATCTCGCCATATTGTTCACCCCCCACCGCCCCAATTGCCACCACCAATGAGACCAGGGGCAGAATCTTTGGCTTGGCGAGTGGGGGTGGGGCCCACTCGCCGAGGCATAAAATGACGCAGGGTGACGACAGGCGTGCGTCCCGACATTACCGTGCGTCGTTTAGATTTTCAGTTCGGCAGGTGCGCAGCCGAGTCAGAGTGCCTCACTCCCAACTCAGGCAATGCCACCCCCACCTCACCCACCCATCCACCCACCTACCTACCTACCCACCTACCTACCTACCTACCCGCCAACCTACCCACCTGCACAGGGAGTGCACAGTGCTTCTGGGCGTGCATCACACTGGGCGGGCCTTAATTGGCCCACCCATGTAAAATGGCGGCGCCCAGCCGATCACCTGTGCGTCCACCCCCGCACCACCCCCCTGACGGGGAGAAAATTCTCCCCCAGATGTTTGATTATTAAAGCCTAAGGATAATGCTGATAGATTGCAGCTCACCCAAGGGAGTCCAGATTGCTGTAGCAACATGCACTTTTGATGTGCGTATTGTAGTCTGGAGTAATGGATAACAATGGTAGGGGCTCCAACTTTCTTTCAATCACAAGGCTGACCAGGAATCTTGCCCATTTTTCCCCCACCTGCTATTGGTGGGTGTTGGAAGGATTTGCAGGTTGATACTTGACCTCTTTGGCCATATTTAACTTGGCCATCAAGTGCTGGGGTGGGAATTGAAACCAGAGCTTCTAGCCCCAAAGCAGGAACACTACCCACAGCACCACAAGACCTACATTTAGAGCGATGAGGGATGTACAATTGTATCGCCTGTGTCCCAAGAACAAATTAAATTGCTGTTATTTAGTTCTTGTGTTCAGCCTCAGATCAGGAGATCAGGAGTCAGGATTTTTCATCTGGAAAAATAACAAGAGTTGATCTTTAAGCATTTGTTTCAAGACTGTTTCAATTTTTAATTTGTAATATGTGGATCCTGTCTGACTCAATTGCCCACTGATTCCTGTTACCTTTCTGGGTTCCCCCTCGAGGGTAATTGAACTTTTACTATGTTCTTCAAATTCATTCTTAACCAGATACTTATCCAGTTCCTTTTAATAGAAGTTAATTAATCTTTCATTCGATGCCTCTGAAAGGGATCGACTTCACATTTCCATTACCCCTAATACTGCCTAAGGAAAGATATTTTTCATCTCACTCAAGACGTTCTTCCAATTCCCTGCCCACAAATTAAATAATCTGCTTAAATGCACATTATAAGTAACTATTAGAAATTCAAGAACAAAATCACCTTCCCTTTAGGAAGAACAATTTCATAGGAGGAATATACAGTGCAGAAAGAGGCTATTTGGCCCATCTACTCTGTGTTGGTGTTCATACTTTGCACAAGTCTCTCCCATTCCAACTACCCCATCTCAGCTTTTCACCATGGGAAAATTTTTCCCCCCCTTAGTGGGGGTGGGGGGGAGTGCAGGAGCAGGCACATGCAGGCGCGCCTCCGATCAGCGCCCCAATCGGGGGCCGCTGCCATTTTACGTGGGTGAGCCAATTAAGACCCGCCCGTCATGATGTCCGCCAGGAAGCGCTAAGCGCTCCCTGTGTGGGGGCGGGGGGGGGTGCGGGGAGTGGGACTCCCTCAGCCCGGAATGTGCTCTTTCGCGCATGCACGCATAAGAGCACACTGATCTCCCTGAGGCTAGGTGCTGCCTCAGGGAGATCGGCGCCAAATTCAAAAACCGTCAATGCACAAAATGAAAATTTCACTGTCACATGAGTTGGGACATGTCCATCACTTTCATTCAAACTTTTATTCAATTTTTAAAAAACCTACATGAAACCTCATCCCGCCCTGTGGATGAGGTTTCGTGCTTTTTCTGAAGCCCGCCAGGGCTCCCGGCCTGCCCGCCAACCTTAAGGCTGGACAGGCAGGTCCATTAGCTAGCTCAATTAGTTTTTAAATGGCCTCAATTGGCCGTTGACAGGTCGGCGGGTGCATAGCTGATTTGGCTGCGCCCCCACCAAGCTGAAAATTGAAATGACGCGGAGTGACGTCATCCCATGCCATTTAACGCATCGGTGAGTGGTCCCCATCCCCTGCTCGCCGACCTCAATATCCTGGCCCATATCTTTCTGTTCCCCTTTTTCTCCCATGAACTCACTGAATATACTTTTGAAATCATCTAAGAAATTTGCTTATTGTGGTGGCGATTTCCACATCCTAACCTCTCTCTGAATAAAGAGATCCCTCCTTATTTCTCTACTGAATTTATTAGTCGCTGTCTTATATTTATGGCCCTTTGGATTCTCCCACAAGTAGGAACTTATGAAACCGGATGGATTTCAGTTGGGTGGGAGGCTAATAAGTTAAAAATCTGAAACGGGACACAAACCTACTTCAAGCCTGCCCACTTCCAGTTTTAATGGAGATGGAATGGAGGCCTGGTGACCGAGCCACTCCAGGGAGGTGGGAAGGTCATTGAAAGAAATCTCTGTGGCTTCATTTTAATCGGGTTTGAGGTTTCAACCCCTGCTAGTCGTGTTTCTCAGGCCTCAAGATACCCAGCAGGTAAAAGGAGACGAGGAAAGCTGGATCCATAAGATAAGTGCCTTTACAAAAGTGAACCAGGAGAAGCAGTAATGTATTCGCCCCCCCCGGCCCAATAATCTTATCCTATGAACGCTCCGTGATCTGTCCGCTTCCAACATTGCCGGCTTTCAGACAGGAAGCCTGCAGTTAAAAACTGGGGGATGGGCTGGTGTTGAGTTTGAGATTTTTAAAGTTTTAACATCTGACTGGACCCCAACCCACCTGTTTTTGGGAGTTAAGATTCAGCAATAGTTTTCTAAGGTGTAGGTGGTGTTTCTGTTTTTCTTACCCAAGTATGTCACCTCACATTTTTCCATGTTAATGTTAATTGACCACTTGACTGTCAAATCTGCAAATTTGCTAATGTCTTCTTGTATTATGTTGCATTCTTCCTTAGTGTTAGCTATAATCCCCAGTTTGGTAACATCTTTAAATGGTGATATTGAGTTACATATTCGTAAACTTTTGAATAACTGAGATCCCAGCACTGATCTTGTGCAACACGCACTTCTCTTAGGCAGTCCAGAAGGGTTTTTCATAATGGAATAGAATTTCACCTTCACCACCTGAGCATTAATCTGATGGAATAGAACCTTCCCTGATTTTTATCAGCTAAAGTGCACCAGGCAAAATGTGGGTTCTATGGGGCAGAAATTAGTCGAGGCCTGTTTTCAAACCCACACTTGAATTAAGATGCCTGTCCCAAATTTGGGCCTTACCCCTCATCTAGATTTTTAGCGTGAGCTGCCATGCCCCCACGAGTAAGTTACCCTATGAGTAAAATTAATTTCCTACTACCAGCTGCGGCCTTCATATAAGTTGTGGGGGGACGGGGAGTCGGATCGGGCAAGAGACGGGGGTTGATTGCCAGGAATGTGGACTCCGGGGAAGGATTCCTGCTCATGGAATGCCCCCAGAAAATGCTCCTCTGCCAAACTGGTATGCCTCGTGCCTATTTTTTAACCAAAATACAGGTGCAACACATATGAATTTTTCTCTCTACCCCCTGGCAATCTGCTCTGCAGGCAGTGAAGGTGCCAATCTACCCCTACATTTCAAATTACTGCTGAAGTGAGCAGCCACAGAACAGTGCTTTAAAAAATGATTTCAAGCCAATTAAAATGAATCAACAGCTGGTGTTGTATTAATATTATTTGGAGTTTTCTGCTCTTTTCAAACACCAAATGTTAATGAAACATCTGAAGAAAGGAAACATTTGCTTTACTAATTTCCTGCACTAAGAAATTGATGACTTTATTCTAATGGTAAAATAAGAATGACCTGGAAGGAATTGATCCGTGGACTTTGCTAAAGTTCATGTAATGACGGGACATAGGTATCATGGACTCCTGCAAGAAGAGACCTGTTTAAGCTAACTGTGACTGTGTCAACAATGGCAGTAGATAGACTCTATGGTATAGATTTTGCTGATGAACAATTTAAGGGAACATAAACTGCTAGTTCCTTTATGTTTTATGTTCCTTTATTCCTTTATGTTTTCCTCTTTCCTGACTGTGTGTGTGTGTGGTGGTTGAACTGGGGTTCACCAGGTTAGTCACCACCTCCTAAGATGTCTTCTGATTAGCCAGCTCGTTGCTAGAGCAATGCAAAACTAATCCCGCTATGGGATCCTGAACAGAACATTCTTCTTGCTCATTGTGATGGCCTGGTCCATGGTCTTGTTGTCAAAATGTGGTTTGCTATTGCTTTGCAGATATATAATTCCTGTAGAATTTCAAAGTATGCAGCTGGTAGTGTAACCCTAGACCATTAATGTCAATGATTAAGTGGCCAAGAACCACTTCAGATAGTCTATAACAGGATTATGTTAAGTGTATTAGGATTGTTCAGAGTCATGATATTTCCAATAATAAATTCCTTTTTCATGAAGTTTAGGAAAGTATGAGTCACCATTTTGTTTTGTTTTTGCTAACTACAATAAAAGATGAGGAGCTAAAGCATTCCCATTTCTAAAAGTGAAAAATATCATCAGAAAAACATGTTAATGGATATTTTTGTAATACCACAGTGAATCTCCCATGGCATTGCTCCCAGTACGTCAGAGAATACAACTTCCTTTTCCTGTTGAATTCATGTTAATGTATCTCTCTATGGCTCTCTCCTGGTGAGGTGCATCTCTTTTTTATTATCTCACTTCTGATTTTCTCTTTTTTTTTCTGTTTTTCTCTCTTTATCTTCTTTTCCTCTTTCCTTCTGGATGGGAGATGTTGAGTCACATTGCAGAATAGGCAACTGATGGGGGCTACAGGTCACATTTCCCCATGGCAGATATAAATGTGGCTCATTCCTTCTGTCTTCCTTACTGCTTTCCCTTCTTTTCATCTCTGTTAGTTTTTTCCCTCTTCCGTCACCCTTCCTCCTATCAGAATTAGAAACCTACTGTATCACAGAGTGCCTTAAAATGTATCTCCGCCTGTCCATTAATTCCCAGTCCCTTTTTCTCCTTCACAACTGCCCCTCATTAACCATTGTCATCCCTCACTCTCAACATCTATGCTCTCCTTTCCTCCAGTATCCTACTCTCTCCTGCCTATCTGCTCCATCTCACCCACCTGCCTTCCTCATGTCCTCCCCTGCCTCCTCAACCCTATTCCCTAACCTTATCTTCCTCAGCTCACGTTTTCCTTCACCCTCCATCTCAGGCCAAATCCACGATTGTTTCTCCTTCGCCATCCAATCATACCTTTCATCCTGCTCACCTCCTTTCATCTTCCCAACTGCCTAACGCTAAATTAGGAATATGATGATCATTGACTATTAATATTATATTGTTTTGAACTTCCCAATCACTGTATTCCAACTGGCATTTAATTTGTTACTATTTTCATTTTTAAGAATTTTATTTCTGGATTATATTTCAGTTCTTTCATATTCGGCACTGTTCTGGTACAACTGGGAAAGGGGAATTTTAATCCCCCAAAACAGATCAATTTGGATCAAGTGGGATGTAAAATGTTTAAAATCTCAGGCACAAACCAAAAGTGCCTCGAACCTGCCCAATCTGGTTTTAATGGAGGTTAGATTGGGTGGTGGCGGCGTGTGCAACCAACCCATTCCTAGGAGGCAGAGTGCGCATTTTAATATTTTAATGAGTGATTGGATCCCCCTATCCTTACCTGGACCCAAACAAGATTGGACACTCCAAGCCAGTTGGACCCTGCTGATATTACTGGCTCCTCCTCCATGATCACCGGCCCGTACATCCACCTATGTTTTGGGCCAACCCGTTATCACTGCTCCTGCACCCCCACCACAATTGGGCTCCCTGCTCATAATCACTGAGAGAGAGAGAGAGATTCCCCACCTCTATGGCAGATCTGTCCCCATGATCACCCCCACACAGTTATCAAATCCCGACCCTAGGAACCTACCCACTCCTGGGCTGCCACCTTCTCAGGCACATCCCCCACCTGACAGGGAACTAAACCTCTCAATAAGTTGGCTTCCAGGCAGGAATCTGTGAAAAAAGTGCACGAACTATGGATTCAAAACTCCACAGTCTTTGCCAACCAGAAATCCTCCCACCCACCCACCCACCCCACTTGGTTATTCTGCCCCAGTAAATTCCTTTACAAACATACATAAACAAAATAAATTTTAAATGTAAGTTTCAGTTGCCGAAACCTAATGTCATGTGCAGAGATTCCCATAAGGAATTCACCAAGGCTCCTTAGACAGCACCTTCCAAACCCATGACCACTACCACCTAGAAGGACAAAGGCAGCAGATAGGTGGGAACACCACCATCTAGAGGTTCCCTTCCAAGTAACTCATCATCCTGACTTGAAAATATATCCTTCACTGTCGCTGGGTCAAAATCCTGGAACTCCCTTCCTAACAGCACTGTGGGTGTACCTACACCACATGGACTGCAGCGGTTCAAGAAGGCAGCTCACCACCACCTTCTCAAGGGCAACTAGGGATGGGCAATAAATGCTGGCCCAGCTAAAGAAGCCCACACCCTATGAATGAATAAAAAGAAAGCACAATGTGTGGATGAATAGCTCATTTGTTTTCAGTATGGCATAAGATAGAGATCCTAAAGAAAGTTATTAGTGAATTGATTCTTAATGTGATAATTAATTTGGTGAGACCACTGTAACATTTCAATAAACCTTCAGTTTTTCTAGTTCACATGAAGTACCACTCTGACATAGATGCCTGAGTCAAGGCCAATCTATAATTCAACAATATCAAACAGCATCAATGATGACTGTTCCATCTGAACCCATTCTGAACTTTGGTACTGATGTTTTCATTCTTTATTATGCATGCGTGTTGTTTGATTGTGCCAAATAGCAGAAAAAAATATCAGAACCGGATCCTAATTTATTTGTGCTAATTTTACAAGTACATGCTGGCAGTACAGAGTCTCACTGATGGCCAACATATGCTGTGAAATTAGGTGCCTGATTTCAGCTACACTATTTATAATGCACTGAATTTCTGGAGAGGCAATTTAGTGGATCAAAGGCAACAGGGCTGTTGGTGAGTGGAACTCTACTTTCAATCCAGTCATGATTTAAATAATTCCCAATTATTTCAAAGCTGTTTCCAGCGTGCAGCTCACTCATATAACATGGATGCCCAACAGACCAGCACACCTTTTTTGATTTAGCATAATCCTTAAAGCATGCAGGAAGACTAAATTACTTCCTCTGGAACCTCCTCTCATACAGCTCAAATCTCTCCTTTAATAGGTGGAGTTCAGATCTGACGAGGTGTAGTAATTGTAGTTTAGGGAAATGTAGGACTGTAGCTTTAAGAATAATCCTGTGTTGTAAGATCACATGATCTGCGTAAACCAATCAGTTTGCAGTGCGGGGAATCTCGAGGAGAGAGTTCTTCTTTAGTTATGGAGTTTGATGCACATGTGTAGCTGCTGCTGCTGTCTTGTAAATAAAGTTAAATGTTTCCACTAAGAAAAGTTGTCTGAAGATTAACTATATAACACAAGGTTTCCCCTCTTTCCTTGACCCCTTGCAGCAGGGCCTTTAAGGAATCATTGCTAAATATAAGAACCTTCCTCTCAGCCTTGATAGTGTATATTTTTGCCAATTAAATAATTGTACATCTCGTCACGGCAAGTATGCTCCCTTGTCACAATACAGAAAACTAAAGAAGTGTCCTTTATTGGTGAGCATCAACCCTTTAAGAGCCGCTGTCCTGCCCATCTTTTCAACTCTCAGTCAATAAACACAGATGTTTTCCATGCACAGGGAACATGTTGAAATGAAGACTAACCTCTGTTGACAGCAAAGGCATGTCTGCTCCTTGCAAGTGCAGCCCAGATTTTACTGTTGTCGAGAATTCAGGGTTATTATGTAATACTTATGTAACTTAGAAAATTAGACACTCGGTTCAGCTGCTGTGTAACAAATCCTTTAGTTTATAATGAATCTTCCATATCTTTAAAGTTTATTGCAGTGAGTTTAACTGTAACTAACATGTCAGTTTTATTGCATATTTAAGAATGTATCATTAATCATGTGTCTTTACAGAAACTAGGAACTGCAAGCCTTCTGTTAAAAATTATAATTGTATTAACTTGTTAGTTTTTCAAATGCGGTTTAATTGATTGTCAGATAAACACAGTAACATGAGTACTGCTTGGGCAGTACTTTATTCTTTGTAGTGTCTATTCAAAAGGATAGATTTTCCTTTCGTCAGGGATCAGTCTAAGTCACAATTACAATTCAAAATGGAACAGCTTCCAAATGACAGTCATGCACAGCCAGACAAATTAGCTGCTCGTATCACCCAATAAATCCCAATCACAGGTCGCATAAAGTGTCCTACCTTCAGTCTCACATGCCTGGGAGACAGAGTATAATAAGGATCATGTGAACAAATTAGAAGAGTGGAGAAAAATAAGGATTAAATATTTAGTATGTCACCGCTAAACTGTTCAATCATTAAACCATGTGATCGTTTTGTAAAGCAGTACTCTGCGAATGCTGGATCATTCTGTGTTTAACTTGCTCTAAATAACTTTAAACCCCACTGCCATTGTCTGTTGTACCAACAATTGTCTCAGTTTAAAGAACAAAAGCGATTTACAAGTTACTGAAGACTACTTTATCTTTCATTATTTGATCGTCTGTTATGAATGTTAGTGTCTCTTAGGTTTTGTGGCTTTGCATGTGGCTTTAAGAGATAATTATCTTTTTGCATCAGTGTAGGTGGCTAAATGTTGTGAAGGTCTGTGCTTGCAGTCACTGCTTCCATTCCATCTACTTGGCTCATGCATTGAATTTTCATTGATCTTACAATGCTGGCTGTGACTGTTCTCTGCCATCTTAAGTGATCTGTTCCTGATTTTCATAGTTGTCTGTTGGTATTTTGCAGCATCACAAACTTTTTTGGCTTACCAGTGTGGCTGTGAAAGTCATTACAAAAAAAATATTAACAACCTCATGATGTTGATTCTAAAGAATTCCCTTGACTAAAACTCACCGCAATGCTGAAAATGTTGGTTTGCCTGAGCAGCCCCGTGTCTTTTCTGCAATCTTGTCATCAGACGCATAGCAATAATATAAAATGTTGCCCATGAGACTTTTAATGTTTCGAATGATAGTTGTAGACAGTCCATGTTTTACAGACTTAGAGAAGAATGTTAAACTTGCTTCATGTTCATCTTAATTTTTGATTTCATATCACATTCTTCAAACAATTTGTCCATCGATCTTCTGAATGCCGTGCATGCCTTTCTCACAGAATTCGTTAACTCCTTGTCAACGATGCCATCAGCTGTGATAATTCTGCTGGACTGTCTTCAACTGTTAGATGTCAGAGCCCTTGGTACTGAATTCCAGGATTATTATGTGTGTTTTGTTAAGGCTGGCAATGTGGCCTATGCATTTGGATGTCAATACATAACAGTCCACACTGAAAGGGAAGTTATACTCTAACTGATCCATATCAAAGATTTTGGACAATTACATTGAACATCAGTGCGACAATCACATTGGCTCATTTCACTCCAGTGATCACTAAGAAAGCCTCTGAGCATCTGGAAAAATCCTAATAATGAACATCCCAACATAAAGTTTTCTGGCACTGCTGATTAACTTTACAGAACCTTTCAGTCTGCTGATCTTTTAAATTGTGATAATGTCAACAATCACCATGAATAAACTTTGGTTCTCCTTTGTGACCTTCTGCTGGAGAGGATATATAAAAATTGTGGCCCGGTGCGGGCCACAATTTTTATATATCCTCTCCAGCAGAAGGTCACAAAGGAGAACCAAAATTTATTCATGGTGGAAGGTGCTTCCACAAATCGGCAATCACCACTGGATTGCCGCTCCACTCCTGATTTTCTGTGGCAAGATGGAGCTCCACGTTTCTGACCAGGTCCTCCCACCCTGGTTTCTTCAGAAACACAGGGCGGCCTTCACTGGATCATTGGGAGACAGACAAGCCACACCCCCTATTTACGGCACGAGCTGCCTTACTCTGGTAAGTGTTCACCAACACGCGGAAAAGCTTTGACATTTAAACAGCTTTTCAGTGTGTAAGCGAATATGGGTGGAATTTTACCCCCCCCCCTCCCCCCCCCCGCCCCGGCTGGTGGGATCAATGGCGGGCGGGTGGGGGTGGGGAGAATTTTGTGGGAGGTCCAAAAATTGGTTTCATGCCAGCGTGATGTGGCAGCGGGATCTCCTGATGTTGCCCGCCATGGCAGATCGGGAGTCCTGCTGGATTCCAGTGTGAAAGCGATTTGCATCCCGCTAATGGATGCAGGTAAAGGCCTGACCGGAATCTGCCTCCCACGCCTGATTCTCCGCAACACAGCAGGAGAACATGCTGGTTCAGAATAAGTAGACCAATGTGGTGTGCAAAAGTTGGGACTTACCTTGAGTGCCTTGCTCAGCTCGTGGGCATCTGACAAGAAGAAGATGATGGAGGCCTATAGCTACTGGATCCTGGAGGAGCACTTGCATCGCGTGGTGGGTGGAGCCTCATCCACATGGCTCCACCATGAAGCAGCTACTTTTGGAAGGTGGGAGGTCTGCACGCAGCATTTTCGACTTTGCTGAGGCTTCGGACTATCTTTCAGGGACTTCGCCATGGGATATGGGATCCTCGAGCTTTGGGATGGAAGGCAGTAAGAGGTACTGATGGGCAGCGAAGGGAGTGGTGGGGAAGAATGTCTAGGTCTGAAATGGTGGGTGGGGGGAACAACCAGGTCTTAGGGTGGGAAGGGTGGGGCGAATGTCCAAGTGAACATGCTCACGGGTAGGGGTTGTTGGAGTCAATTGTTGACCCCTGGGTAGTGAACTCAGGATGGGCATGATTGGAGGGCATGGGTAAGGTTACAGGGGGCAGAGGGAGCCGGTAGAGTAGGAGGGTGAGGGTTTGAGAGTATCGGGTGAAGGGGTAGCATGGGTTGTTAATGGGGACATGGCAATAGGCACAGACATGGGAAGTGGGCAGGAGGAGGCCGGAGAGGTCAGAGTGAACAGGGGTGGGATGCTCTGGAAGGAAGACAACATACACATTCACCTGGACATTCTGGAAGGAAAAGGGTTTAGGCTAGAGGGAGACAGTGGGGATGTTGAAGGTGATGCCAGGGGGGGTCAAAGGTGATAAGAAAAGGACATGGGTGACTGGGGATGGGAAATGGTGGGGGAGCCCATGAAGTAAGTGTCAATTACCATGCTGGTCAATTCAAAAGTGAGCAGAGCCTCATATTGGACAGGCACAGGTGCTGCATGGGAGTTGGGTCAGTGCTTGGGTGGAGATGCAGATCGTCTGAGTTGGATAGCTGAATGAAACCGCAGTGGGCATTATTGAATGTGCTAGGGACCAGTGAGATGAGTGTGATAGATGAAGGCTCAGCATATGTGGGAGAGTGGTTGCATGAGGCTCCAAAAGGCACTGCCACAGACCCTTCTCCCTGCAGATTCACTTGTGTGGTCGACTGCGCACAACAGATCTGCTTGGGGCGGAGGGCGGGGTTAGGTCCTTGCAAAGCTTTCTGAGGGATGCTGAAAGAAAACAGTAAAAGTGATATTTGCAGATGTTTAATTTGAGACAATTATTGCGCTCATCCGTTAAACCAGAAGTGATCAAATTTTCTTGATTTTTTTTTAGGCCTCACTTCTTCTAGGTGCTGCCCTGACATCCACAGCAGGGGTGGAGGCAGCTTGCTGACTCATTTGCCCTGTTGTCTTTGATGACTTTGGCAGTTGTCCTCTGGAGAGCTGAGGCCTGGAAGCCCCAGCTTGCTTCGGCTGTCCTCCTGTAGGTCAGGTGTTCCCTCTGCGGTGACAGAAGACGAAGTTGAAGGGGTCACAGGCAAAGGGGGTTCGGAGGGTGCAGACAACATCCTCAATGGATGACCCGGGGGTGTCCAGCTGCCGCCGCTCCTCCCTTCGGGTGCCCGAGGGCCCTGGCCTGACTCCTTGAGAGGAAGGAGCACCTGGAGGGAGGTCAAGGTGCCCCATCCCGCTCTTGCGTTGCCTCTGCAGGAACTCACCCATCGCTGGCGTGATGGAGTGCAGGTCTGTGTGCGTTCTGCTGGACCAGGGTTTCCATGGCGTCTGCCATCCTCCACATGGATACCTCAGTGAACGCACATGTGGGTAGCACTTCATGAGAGAGCAGGCAGACGGAGTCCTCCGACTTGCATACCACTCTGTTGAGGGCTTCCAACAGCTCTGCCTGCTGTTGCTCAGCCTCTTGCTGACTCTCCATCATGAGTTGGAAGGCCGACTCCAGAGGCTCGTTACCTGACTCGGACCTCGCAAGTCCTCTGAGTGCCGGGGAGCTCGGCTGAAGCTGCTCCTGCTCTGGACACGTGTCTGTGTGGTGACCTCCAGATTGTGAAACCCTTCCTAACCTAGCACTAACACCCACTGAGGTGTGTGTTCCTGAGCTGATGGAGGGTGCAGGTGTCTGCTGTGACGCCTCCACAGGTGTGCAGCTCTCATCTTCCACTCTCTCCTGGCTTCTCTCTGGGAAGGGGCTGGATCTGGGGCCTGATAGGGATTTCTCCTCCTCTGTCCTTGGCCTTTTCCTGGACTACCTGTAAGTGAGAGAGGAGATTCCAATGACAGCATCAGCTGCCGCCAACATGGAAGCACATTTGCCCCTCAGGTTTCCATAGAATGGATGAATCCTTACCAGGTCGACGCCCAAGTCCAAGTTCCCCATCACCAATGGCACGGTCCCAGTCCACTCCTGCAAGCTCAGACGCCCACTCCTTGAATTTAATCAAAGACTTCCGATATGGGTGGACAGCCCCCACTCAAGCCTTCTACCACTCTCTGCGGCTGTGATTGATCTTGTCCTGCTCAAAGACAACAGGGCATGGGCTCGAGAAGAGGTGCATGCTGTATGCATTGGAACATTGCAATTTAGTTCATTTATCATACATCCCCTTGTAAGATAACCCACTTCTTGTGCGGCAGGTCATCACAGCTGCAAATCGTGAAGAAGGGTTGTGGATCAGCTCCCTCCAGAGCCCTGACCCCATCCACATGCTGTTGAAGGGTGAAGGAGGCACAGTGGTCACTCTACTGCAGAGTGGATGCACTGCTTTGGGGCTGTGTGGCACCACTAAGCCTTTGCCACTGAGGCCCTTGTACCCTGACATATTGGTCTCTTTGTGCTGTATGCAGCCATCTGATGAGATTTACCCTTGCAGAGCGAAGCAGGTCATTGAACCTCTTCTGGCATTGTATGGCCAACCTCTTCTGCGCACCTTGGGCACTTACGGCATCGGCCACCTGCGCCCATGCAGAGTTGGTCTCTGTGCTTGGCCTCCTCCTCCCATCAGCCGGGAAAAGTATATTCCTCCAGACCTCCACATGGTCCAGGAGGATCTGCAGGGAGGTGTCAATAAAATAAGACGCTGGCCCTCAGCTCCCTTTCCAGACAGCCCGGTGTTAGTGTTCTGTGGATGCCTGGGCACCTTTTGAAAAGGGTGCCCTGATATGATGGTGGGGCGTGCGCCATCCAGACTGCCCTGCCATGGAAGGCACCGCAAAACCCCCGGCTGCATAATTAATGACGCTGGGGACGGAAGATACCGCTAGATTTCCGGTTAGCCTCCGCAACAGGAATTACTCCCCGTCCTCGCCCCACCACGGGACTTAGTCCCGGATGAGAGAATTCCTACCTTAGTGTTTGAGTGAATGGGTGAGTGAATGGGTGAATGTGTAGGTATAAGTGGGCAGGTTGGGTGAGCTAAGTGGGTAAGTGGCTAGGGTGGTAGGGTGGCATGTGGGTAGGATGGAATGTGGGTGAGGCGGTAGGGTGGCTGGGTAACGTGAGAGATGGGTAGGGAGGCGCTGGATTCAGTGGTAGTTGGGTAGAGTGGAAGGATGGCAGGCGGTGAGGTGGGTTAGGTGTGATGAGGTGTTCAGGTCAGGGGGGTTTGTCAGGTTGAGGGCTCATCGAGAGGGGGGGAGAGTTGGAGGGTTGGGGTTAGTTGGGTGGTGGGGGCTAGTCAGGTCAGGCCAGGGGCAGCTAGATGGTCAGGGGGTCAGTTACATGGTCGGGGGACAGGGGGCATAGCCAGGAGGTCAGGGAGCATAGTCAGGAGGTCAGAGGGCTAGTCGGGGGAGACAAGTGGGGAGTCAGGGGGTCAGTTGTTTAGTTAGTC
Organism: Cetorhinus maximus; assembly: GCF_964194155.1. Taxonomy (NCBI): domain Eukaryota; kingdom Metazoa; phylum Chordata; class Chondrichthyes; order Lamniformes; family Cetorhinidae; genus Cetorhinus; species Cetorhinus maximus. Next base: position 29,727,590 of record NC_135900.1, read on the forward strand.
TAGAATTTTTCTGTCCAACATTTCCTGGGTAACTATCCAGGTAAGTAAGAGGGAACTGTTCAAAGTCTTCACTCTAACTCAGAGCCAGAGAGTTTTGCAGAGGGCCCCAGGGACCAGGGAAATTGCAAATTGGAAGTCCAAACTTCCTCGGCAATTCCCATAGAGTCAGCACATCGGGGCTTCCGCAGGGTCTCAACATGTATCTTGGGGGGTGCATTCGGCCTCGAGCTATCCAGAGACCAGAAGATCTGGGCCCATGTTAGTGATCTCCTTACCTATCCTTTAATATCCAATTAATTAGACTATGAAAAGAAATTCACGTGGGGACTGTTGCAAGTTAATTTTACAATGCCCAGGATATTGGTGACTCTGCTTTCAGAGCATTTTTAAACATTGGTCTGGATTCTCCTCTGAGTTATCACGCATGTTGTGGCAGATTTGGGCAGTGAAAGGAGAAGAACACATTCTTAAAACCTCATGCGTCAAATCCACCTAAAAAAAAACTGTAACTGCATTCTCATCTGAAAAGTCACAGTTCCTCTATCGCAGGTCAAAGAGATGTGGCTAACTGCTCCGCCACATTTCTGCTCCACATCCACCCCAAATTGCTTCCACCTCTATATCAGTAACAGCTGCTCAGTGCTTTGCTGCTACTTTCACTCAGCTCAGTTTAAAAGGCTGCTTTCTAAAAATGGATATCTCCATGGCAATACCTTTATTTTGACGTTTTCAAGAGTAAGAAGATGAATCCATGGAGGAAGCTAACCTTTACCAACCTTCTCTTGTCAATGCACCTCCATCCTCAGTCTTTATCTATTTGCCTACTTTACTTAAAGCCTCCTCTTCTTGCGGAATCACGTTTCCTATGATGATGGCCCTCTTCCATTTTGCTTTCAGAAGCACGGTTTTCATTTCTTCATGCTAATGTCAATGAAACACCTTTTGTATTGTGTGGTGGTTTTTAGGGTGGTGGATATTGTACTCTGTGCCTCTATCACCTCACACTAGACATGCTGCAGCAGTCCCTTAATGGACTTTCTGTCTTCAGTTCCTCTCATTTGGTACCTTTTGATTCCCTCTTCGGTCAGTAACTCTTTCACTGACTTGTTAAAAAGTCTGGGGGCCTCTTCCTGCTGCTATAACCTCCAAGGTTGCCCACCCCTCCCCCCACCCCCACAATTTCTGAAGTCCCACTGAGATTTTTTTCCCAAAAATATATTTTATTCATATAATTTGTAAAAGTACATTACAAAACATTTCGACTTAGAAATTTCAGGAAGTGCAATAAAATTCTACTTGTTTCCATACAGCATGTTTCACTCTGAGGTGCCTCAATACAGTTGTAATGCTCTTGGTATTTACAATACACTTTCCAGGCCATCTTACAGTCTGAGGGGAAATATGTTTCAAATTGAAGATTACAGAAAGTGCAAGAGAATTCAACTTTCCTGCATACAGCGTGTTCCAATCTGGGGTGCCTCAATACAATTCCAATTTTCTTGCTATTCACAATGTACATTCCATATTAGGCATATAGCGCGAGAGGTTCTACTCAGTTTCCAGGCCCTCAGTGTACCTGTCTGAAAGGCCTTAGACAGCGGCCTTTCCTCACTGCACCTCTGTGGCAGCTCTAAGCTTTAGTGCATCCCTCAGCACATAGTCCTGGACCTAGGAACGTGCCAGTCTGCAACACTGAATCGAGGACAGTTCTTTGCACTGCAAGACCAGCAAGTTTCAGGCAGACCAAAGAGTGTCTTTCATCTTGGTGTGCATCTCTGGGAACAGCCTGTTGAGCACAGAGTCCTATCACGGAGCTACTCAGAATGAACCGACAAAAGCCCTTGTGTTATGTATTGAATGTCTTTTGAATTTCAACAAATTGAAAGGAACCTAATTTCGAATTCGTAAGATAAAATGTGCTTTGGCTGGTATCTGTTTAAGTCTATGTGTTATTGTTGCCTTGGGGAAGATTACCTGGGAGTGATTAATTTGGGGATTTGTTTAATAGTTATTATGGTAGTAATTTGTAGACATGTGTATGTGTTTAAATTTGTTATCAAATTAATAAATGTTTAATTTAATTTATATAAAAACCTCTGAAGGCTTGATGGTTTCATTTCTGAATTCAGAGTTGCATCTCAAACACACCAATTGAAAATATAAGTTATGACAGTTGTTTAAAGTTTCTCTCTGGGATTTTAAATAACTCAGCCTTTACCAACTGCTGTGCCATAAGGCTAGAATCGGCATTCCTTGGAGATGGCTCTTCCATAAGAGGTGTTTCCTTAGATGGTGTTTGACTTGGCAACAGTTAGTCAACATGTCTCCGCCAGATGAGATCATTCGCAGTTTAGACTGTGTACAAAATGGGCCCTGTCTAGCAATCATTGTAGCAGGAACCCATTTAGCTCCAGTAGCATAATTACGAGCCATAACTTCTTGTGCAGAACAGAAAATTCTTGGCTTTGATCTTTGTGCTCTTCTCTCCACTTGGTCATGCTGTTGATCTTGCACAATTTGTAGTGTTTTTGTTAGTCTCATCAGATCAAAGCAAGTGTGCAGTTGCCGTCTCATTAGTAGGAATGCTGGAGATGTTTGGTTGTAGCATGTGCCGTGTTTCGGTATGTCGGCAGAAATTTGTCCAGACGCTTTTGAATGGAGGAATGTCCTTGTGCCGAACTTAAAGCATGTTTCATGGCTTGAACGAAACTTTCAGCTAACCCACCGGTGGATGGGTGATATGGTGCTGAGGTGATGTGGTGAATTCCATTACTTCTAAAAAAATTCTCGAACTCCTGTGAGACAAACTGAGGTCCATTGTCGGTCACAAGTTGTTCTGGTAACCCGTAACAACTGAACATTTCTCTTAGCCTATGAATTGTACCCTCAGCTGTAGTAGAGGACATCACTGAAACCTCTGGCTGTTTGGAATGAGCATCCACAACCACCATGAGCATTGTTCCTTCAAATGGTCCAGCAAAATCAACGTGGATGCGCTGCCAAGGGTTATCCGGCCAACCCCATGGATGGAGGGGTGCCAATGGAGGCATGTTTTTCACACCTGACATGAAAAACAAGACCTTGCCTTGGCTTCAATATCTTGGTCCAGACCAGGCCACCAAAAGTAGCTTCTTGCAATCTCTTTCATATGAACTACTCCGCAGTGTCCAACATGCAGTTGATCCAAAGCTGATTTCCTCAATGTTGGTGGAATAATAACTCATATGCCCCAAAGCAAACACCCTGAAGTGACTGATAACTCCATCCTCCTGGAAACGTAAGGATGAGGGCCAGGTGAGACTCGGAAGTTCGGGGAAGAGTTGCCATGCATCACAAAGTCCATGACTTTGGACATTGTTGAGTCCACTTGAGTGGTCTTCTTGATTTGGACTGAAGTGATGGGTGTGTTCTCCACGTGTGCAAAGTAGAAAATGTCTTTCTGAATAATGTCCACATGGCTGACTGGTAGCGGCAACTTCAAAAGGCCGTCTGCATTGCCATGCAAAGTAGATTTCGAAATTTGATGTCATATGTGTGAGCACTCAACATCAATGCCCAATGCTGCATTGCGTTTGCAGCAAAAGGAGGGATGCCTGTGTGTGGACCGAATATTGAGGTGAGTGGTCGATGATCAATCAGCAGTGTGCACTTCCGTCCAAACAGGTACTTGTGAAATTTCCAGATTCTGAGTGCTTTGCGTTCGATTTGAGCGTTTTGCTCTCTACTTTGCTAAAAGTCCATGAAGTGAACGCTATGGGCCTCTCCACACCTGAGGGCATTACGTGTGAAACAACAGCCCCAACTCCATAAGGCGATGCATCACATGCAAGTAGTAGCGGTAAGGAGGGGTCAAAGTGCAACAGTACCTCAAAATCTGTCAGTGCTACTATAGTCTTCTTGAACACAGCATCACAGGCTTCTGTCCATTTTCAGGCTTTGTTCTGACACAGAAGCTCATGCAAGGGTTTCAGGAGGGTTGCCAGCTCTGGAATAAATCTCCCGTAATAATTCAGTAGCCTTAAGACTGAGCAAAGCTGGCTGGTATTTTGAGGAGCTGGAATATCCACAATAGCCTTGACCTTGGAGGGTACATTGTGAAGCCTAGCAGCATCAATGATGTGCTCCAAATTATTCCACAGTTGGCTGAAAAAACTCACATTTGTCTTTGTGAATCTGTAGGCCATACTCCTCTAGCCTTTGTAGGGTGGCATCCAAGTTCTTAAGATGACCCTCATCAGTCTTGCCCGTTACCAAGATGTCGTCAAGGTAGCACTGAACTCCAGCTTAGGATACACTTAGGATCTGGCCTTTTAAAATAAGGGGTCATCCATTTAAAATGGAGATGAGGTGATTTTTTTTCACTTAGAGGGTTGTGAGTTTTTGGAATTCTCTTCCTGAAAAAGTGGTGGAAGCAGAGGCTTTGAATATTTTTAAGGCAGGGGTGGATAGATTCTTGGTAAGTAAGGGAGTGAAAGGTTATCGGCGGTAGGTGGGATACAGATTTGAAGTCACTATCATATCATGCCATGATCTTATTAAATGGCGGAGCAGGCTCGAGGGGCTGAATGGCCTACTCCTGCTCCTTGTTTGTATGTTCGTATGTTCGTATGGTCTATGGCCCTCTGAAACAAGGCCGGAGATGATGTTATTCCAAAAGACAAACAGCAATATAGGTACAGACTCTTGTGTGTTGTAATGGTAAGATAGTCTTGTGACTTCTCATCAATGTGTATTTGTAAGTAGGCTTGGTATAGATCTAGTTTGATGAATTTCTGTCCACCAGCCAGGCCAGAAAAAAGGTCCTCAATATGGGGAAGGGGATATTGTTCAGCACAGAATACAAGGTTAACAGTAACCTTGAAATCTCCACAGATGCATATGGAGCCATCTTTTTTGAGCACTGGAGTGATGAGTGTTGCCAATTTACTATGGGAGACAGGTACCAAGACCCCTATGTTGACCAGACGCTCCAGGTCAGCTTCAACTTTTGGACTTATGGCATAAGGCACGTTTCTGGCCTTCAGAAATGTTGGTTGAGAGTCAGCTTTGACATTCAATTTTACGGTGATTCCCTTCATGCTTCCCAAATCTCCTTTGAAAATGACAGCATGTTTTTTTTCATAACAGCTGTCAGACCAGTTTCTCCTTTTGCAATGTTGTGTACTTCTGCCAGTTTAACCGGATCTCCTCAAGCCATGACCATCCAACTAAAGCTGGCTAGTTGCCTTTCACCACAAACAATGGTAGCTTAGCAGTCTGTCCATTTAGTTCCACTTTAGCTTCCATTCTGCTCATCATAGGTACAGATTCCTCTGAATATGTTTTCAAAATGATTTTTGCAGGCTTAGAGGGAAGATGTTTAAGCTTCTCCTTGTACACAGCATCTGGGGCCAGAGAAACTGTGCCCCTGTATCCAGTCCCATACGTATCGGTTGGCCTTCAAGCAGTGGTATTACCCAGCAGCCCTGTGAACCACCTGCCACTGACAAGATATGGAGGGGCCTTCCTTCTTCGGACTCGGTATCTCTCTGGTCCTCCTGTTCCTGCTGTATGACATGCAGATTTTCCTTCTTGTTATGCCAGACAGCAGATTCCTTTTTCTCTGATTTTCCTTTCTGATTCACTGCTACTTCTTTGTTTTTACCGGCACGCCCAATGTGTCCCTTCTTGCCACACTGAGTGTCTCTGCACCAACATTCAGATGGATGGTGACCAGGCTTTCCACAAGGGTAACATTTTTGGCTGCTTGCTATCTTGTGTGCACACTCAGCTGTCACGTTATGCACTCGAGTCGATACACTCAGTTGCTGTGTTTCTTTTGCAGCCAGCTCCATGGGTCTATAATCTCTACGGCTTTCTGCAAAGTGAGGTTAACCTCTGTCAGGAGGCACTTCTGGATTGCTTCAGTACGAAGGCCACAGACCAACCTATCACGGAGGGTTTCATTCAGCACTTCATTGAATTCACAAAGTGCAGTGAGCTTTTTAAGTACTGCAACATGCTACGCGATTGTTTCCGCCTCTTCTTGGGTTCTTTTGTGAAACCTAAATCTTTCTGCTATGACAAGTGGCTTAGGGGAAAAAAATTCACCTCCAGAACTTTTACAATATCCTCATACGATTTTGTGCCAGGTTTGTCAGGCTGTGCCAAGCTTCTTAATAAACCAAAGGTTTCAGCTCCCATCACACTTAAGAAAGTTGCCACCTTCCTATCATTTTCAATTCCATTTGCAAAGGCAAAAAACTCAAAGCATTCAGTGTAGGATTCCCACTGTTCAACAGTCTCATCAAAATGTCCCATATGACTGGTGATTGTAGTCATTTTTATTTTCTCTTCTTTGTCAGGTACTTCTTCTTTACTGTTGTTTCCTTTTCTTTTTTTTAGTTACCACTTTAAATGCTGTTACTGCTTTAAGACAGTGCCCACTTTTTTACTCTGGTTGTCAGCAGCTGCCGGTTAAGTCTTTGTGGCTTTTCCCATGTGTTTTGGCGGGCTCCCAGCGATCGTGGGCCTCCTTTTCTAAACTTTTTTTTTAACTTTCAAGGTAACAGCGTTTCTTTTCTCTGGGGTTCTTTCCTTTCTCCTTTGTCCTGTTTTGGAAATTTGGGGGCTGTCTGCAGCTGTTGTAGTTTTCCTGCGCTTTTCTCAGGATGCCCGTGATCGTGGATCTCCTGTTCTTCTGCGTTTGAAAAAAAAAATCACTGCAGCACTTTCTCTGCTGGCAGGTTTCTTCTTTTTTACTCCTGCTCTTGCAGATCCCCTTTGTTTTTTTTAACTTTGGAAGTGCTCCGGGATATTTCTCAACTGGTCAATTCGGGGTCCGTTTATTCTTTAAACCCAGAGCTGCTGCACTGCTCCCTGCTCTGATTGTCTTTTTTTTTCTTGAATCTCCAGAGCAGCAGCAATTCTTTATTGTTATTTAACTCTACAGGGATTTTGTTGTTTTTGAACCTTGAACTTCGGGAGTCGTCCTCGTCGCCAATTTGTTATGTTTAACTATTGGTACTGCTGATAACATTATAGAGATAGTTAAATACTCACGTTGTCACAGAGGTGGCTGAACAAGGTGCTTTGTTTATTGACTGCAGTAACTGAACTAATCAAAATAAACATGGACTCTGCGGTCCCACAATGCACTAGCTTGCAAAGTACTGCAAGCTCAACAAAACATTCAAAAGGCATTGAATACAGAACACTGCATCTCTCTCCAGACCCTCTTTGCAATGGTATGTTCCACAAGGAGGTGGACAACAGTTTCTTCCCCACCACAGCCACCTTGAGGGCAACATGTGGAGGGGATGAGACTCTGGGCATGTAGGAAGGATCTGACGGGAGGGGCTTTCTCACTACCATCTTGGTGCTTGTTTGAAGGTTCTGGCAATGAGGTATTCTGCCAAATGACTTTGACAGTCTGCTCAGGGAACCATTTGACAGGAACTACCATCTCCTTTTCCGGTGGGCCTCTAGGGCATTACTGCAGACCACTGCCTGATGGACTAGTGCTCAAAGATGCTTTTCTGCATAAACTTTTCTACGAAGAATAGGAATGCTGAAGTCCCATTGAGAACCGATGCTCCATATTAATGTGGGAGCATCGTTGGAATACCTTCTCTAATAGACTGCACAGTTAGTAAGAAGGACCAGCACCACTTTCTCAGGGTAACTAAGGATGGACAACAAATACCAGTGTTGCCATCAGTGCCCACATCCTGAGAATGAACAAATAAACACTAGCTGCAGCCTTCTTGAAAGCCAAACCAGAACTGTATTCTCCACCCTTCTAGCACAGACAAGTCAATGAAGGGCAGCTGAATGATCTCCATACCTCCCTGCATGGCTAACCAAGGTTCTGGGAGGTCACTGCAGTGGTTTAGAGGTGGCTTCATATTGACAGGTGTTGCAAATATGTCAATGGGAGGACAATTCGAGGAATCCCAATTCACTGTTAAATATAAATAATAAACATGCTTGCTTTTAATAGATAATTAGAACGCAGGTTGAAAAAGTATACCTATTTAATTAAATCAGAAATTTCCTTACATCTTGAAAGTCTAAGTACATGAAAATCTTCCCGATGACTGCTGCACACATTTGGATTGTTCTCAGGATTCAAGCCAATCAGATTATTGATCTGCTGAAGAACAGTGGATATTTTAGTTCTCTTAGGTCCTCATGAGTCTTTGTACCAATTAATGAATGTGATTCATTTTCTCCCCTGCACCACTATTGACATGTCTGGAAGAAAGGCAGGAAATCAAACTGCTTCATCATTTGCCTGCACCCTAGGTTTACTTTTGTAGGATTGGAATCCCCTCTAACTGGGAAATTTATGGAACGTAACTTCAAACCCACGGATATGTTTTGACCTCATGATTAGAACTATAAATTACAAAAAGATAAGCTGCAGCCAGTAGTACAGAGATGGGCAGCAAGGGGTTAATTCAGACATTTAGTGAAAATACAGTGACTCATCAAAAGGGTTTGGACATTGATTAATGTAATCAAGAAGTCTGATTACCCAATACAATGGCACAAAGGACATATCATCAATGCAATACACTCAAGGAATTATGCAACTAAGGTCTGCACCACAGACAATTGTACTGGAATAGGTCATTCAAACCTTCATTAACTTTGGAGTGAGGTGCTGTTACTGTGCCACCTCAAACAGCAGAAGAATTGCTTATGCAATGAGATTTGATAATATTCATCTGGATACATCTTCCATGGAAAACCCTGTATTGTTTCAACCAGCAGGAGCTGATGATGACATTTGTCTGGACTCTGCGTAGAATCAACTAAATGGACATTGGAACAACAGGAAATATGTTTTGACATGTCTGAGTTAAATTATTATAAAAGAAAAGCAGATCTGAGTATCTGGGGTGCAGACGGAAGGAGGGTCAGGGCTGGTCACCTTGACTCAGGCCTACAGTCAGCACTGGACAGACCAGCCATGTTGGGAATTGTAAGTTTCAGCCAAATTGTAGTGATATTGGTCTGAGGGTTTTGTGAATGTTTGGGCTGAAAACTTGATGTTTTTTTGCCGGTACATTGTAACTTGTTTCATCCATATCTTGGTGATATTGGTCTGAGGGTTTTTTCTTAAGGTTTCAGGACAAGACGTAGTGTTTTGCCTGTGTTTTTGTAAGTTTAAACTGAGTCATGGCGACATTGTGTGGAGTTAGCATTTTTGAAAGTTTAAGCCTGAGTCGTGGTGACTTTGTGTCGGGTACTGGGAACAGGTTGTTTTAAATTTTGGGTGTTGCGCTGTGGGGTTGTGGGTGATTCAATAAAGCGAGTGTGAATTATCAGAAGAAACTTGTCTCGTTGGTCTTTCTGTTCAAGCCATACACTTGTGAACTGGTGCCACAAACTTGAGTATGGGGAGGGTCTCTGAGGGAAAAGGGAACCCCTATACTTTCTTGCATTTTAGCTAACATTTCTCGAAAAATTTGCATTTATATAACACCATTCAAGATCTCATGACATCTCAAAGCACATTACAGCCATTTAAGTACTTTCACTGTTGTAAATGTAGGAAATGAAGCAGCTAATTTGTACACCACAATCTTTCTCAGTCAGCACTATGATAATGACCAGATAATCCTTTTTATGTGCTTCTGATTGAGGCATAAATATTGGCCAGGCCACTGGGGATAAAAAAGAAAGACTTGCATTCATATAGCATATTTCATGATCACCAGAAATCTTAAAGCATTTCATAGCCAATGAAATACTTCTGAAGTGTAGTCACTGTTGTGATATATGGCAACCAATCTGTGCACAGAAAGCTCCCACAAACAGCAATGTGATAATGACTAGATAATCTATTTTTTTGTGATGTCAAGTGAAAGAGAAACATTGGCCATGAGAACAGAGATAACTCCCCTGACCTTCTTCAAAAAAGTGCCATGGGATCTTTTATATCCACCTGAGAGGATAGATGGGGCCTTGCTTGAACATCTCATGGGAAAGACTGCACCTCCGACAGTACTGCACTGGAATGCCAGCGTAACTGCCCTATTCTTCTTTGAAATGATGCCATGGGATCTTTTGTGACCACCTGAGAGGACAAGACCAGGCCATGGTTAAATATCTGGTCTGACAGATAGCACCTCTGACCTCAGTACTGCACTGGAACAATTGCATGCAAACAGTTTGCTTTTATTTCAGTCTGTCTAAAACCTGCCAATTGCCATTCTGGCATCTTATTCTTCTCCAGGTAGCATCTTTGAATATTTGAGGGTCACTGAACCATGACTTCATATCTGATTTTACTATGGCGAAGATGCAGGTCTAAGTCTACCTCTGCCCGAACAGCGATCAAACCCTGTTATCATTATTCTAAACCATATGCTAGCTGTCTAGCCAACTGAACTAACCAGCACCCCCTCTGCCCACACCCCCCACCCCACCCACCATTCTGGCATATACTATACTAAAATAGGAAAATCTAAGCTTTAAAGCTTTCAGTTTAACCTTGATAACATACAGGCACCAAATTAATAGTCATCATTAGTCCAGTTTTCAAGTTCAAGGTTATCCAGCTTCAACTTTGTTTTTGCTAACATTCAGAACCTGATTGGTAGGCAACAATATAGCCTCATCTGTGTAAGTATTGCATCAGGGTGTTAAGACAAGTTTGCATCCTTCATAAGTCTCGCAAATTATGAAACTGTGTATAAAATATGTTCTGAAGAAGATATTTAAAGTCTTGTGGACTTATTCAAATGTTACTGTTGTCCAAGTTTCTTGCTTTAATACATTGCACCTGTGTAATTATAATTCCTTTAAATAAATATTATTGGTGGTTTTAGCCTGTATTATATAATCTTATAGTATGGACTTTTCAGGCTTTGCAATGGATGGGAATGCATGGTTGACAGCCTGTATTCCAGTGTGAAATACTGCATGAAAGAATAATTGTTAATCCTGCGACACTCTATTTCAACGGATGACGTGCATAAAAGTATAAATTTTAGATCATGCATTGTCCTCTTATGCGAGTTGCTACTTTACTGAGAACATGAATAAAGTAGGGAGAGAGTTGGAATTGTAGCAATGATGCATAGCCAGTAGCTTGGAGTTAAAAACTAAAAAAAAACAAAACTGAATGTCATGAGCACTTGAAACGTCAACTCTTTTCTTCTCCGCCGAGTTTTTCCAGGTAATTCTGTTTTTGATTTAGCCTGGAGTTAAACTATTTGTTGCACATTGCACTGACCTCTGTGTTCCTTGGCCAGTTTAATTTTTAATGTTAGAAGGGAACAGATAAAATTGTTCATTCAAAATTTAGTTTAATGCAGTGCCCAAGCAGTTTTTAATCTTTGCTTCATACTAACGTTGGAATTATAATGCAACTAGATTGAATCTCAAGCAATGTGAGGCTACCCACGAGCCACCTCTTACTTGCAACAGTTAGGAATCAGATTCTGGCCTGACTTCTCAAGTTATACTGCCACTTTAATCTCAAAGTACATCAGAAACTGCTATGCAGTGATTTGAACAGTGTGGTAAATTTACCTAAAAAACAAAGCAAGTTGAACGAATCTCAAGCATTTGTTGGCTATTTGTTGGCCGAGATTTTCTGTGCCCGCTGGCATCGGGTGTGTTCAGTGGCGTGAGCAGACAATATGCCGAGAAGGCCAAAAATCGGATTCACGATGCCGTAAAACCAGTTTGTGATTGTTTTCTCTGCCTGCTGATGGTGGGCCGTGATCCCCTCCACCAGACGTCTGGAGCCTCACTGTATCATTATAAGGCCAACCCGCCAGCCTCATTCCCCCCCTCCTCCCGGCTGGATCATCCGCCAACGTCGGCAGGAAAGCACGCTGACATGATTCACAACAGCATCTATAAGGCATGCACTTGGTGGGCTGCACTTCGCTCAGGACTTCAAGGTGTGTTTACCTACGTTGCTTCGGTCAGCACTCGCAGTCCATCAGCGCCAGGCTCCACAGACAGCGCCACATCACTTTTAGGGGACGCTCACGGACAGGCCTCTACCTCCTGCCTCACATCCTTTAAAAAGTACCTGGATGAGCACTTGGCACGTCATAACATTCAAGGCTATGGGCCAAGTGATGGTAAATGGGATTAGGTAGGTAGGTCAGGTGTTTCTCATGTGTCGGTGCAGACTCGATGGGCCGAAGGGCTTCTTCTGCATTGTGATTCTGTGATTCTGTGATTCTATCAGATCAGCCATATGTGGGAGGCTTTTCAATGGCTGCAGGGCAAAGTCTTGCTTGGGGAAGGGGGAGAAGTGGCCTCAGCCAAGGGAAGAGGCTGCAGGATGAGAGCTGTGCTGGGGAAGGAGGGGGTATCCCAGGGTCTTTGTGGGGGCACATGTTGATCTGTGCAAGTGGCCTCAAAGTGGTGAAGGCTGAGGAGGCAGTCTCCAGAGGAGATGAAGCCAGATGGACATGTGAGGGTATGTGTGTGAGAATGGGTGGTGATGTTCCTTGAGCTGGCAGTGAGTGAGATGCCAGTGAATGTGTGATGGGCTTGAGTGTGTGAGTTTAGAGCGATAAGATAGTTGCCATACCCTGGCTCCACGGATGAGACCATTCATCCTCTATCTGCATTGGATGCCCAATCTTATCCGTGCAACATTGGCACTGATCATCACTGCCATTGCCTACCAAGCCAGAGTGGTAATGTAGCTGTCCCTCCTGCAGCCAGAGTGGGGGTAGAGGACATCACAGCGGGCTTCCACAATGTCCAAAAGGCGCTCGAGGGCTGCAGTCTTCTTTCTTTTCGGGGCCATGCCTTCTTTGCTGAAGTCCTGGGCTGGAAACACTGAGCGCGGTTGTACTTTAAATTTGGTGCCTGGCGTGATGAAGCGGCGAGGTGACGGCGTGGCAGGTGAATCATAGCCCGCCCGCCATGGAAACGGCGTATATCCCGGGAATGCATAATTAATGTGGTGGGTTTGGGATGCTATAGTGTGAAAAGCCGCCATTGCAGCTGCCGGTAAAATGTCATTTTATCCGCCTGCTGCCGCACTTAGTGCAAATCTTGGATGATTCTGCCCTGTATAATTATTCTGAATGAACCTGACTGAAACTATATATGTCATAAGTAAAGCAGTTTTGCAGTATAAATTAGAGATATGCACTGAACTGGCAAAGTTAACTGCATACTTCAATGGCAGCTGCTCTTTCCATACACTATAGTTAAACTGAAATAATGCAATATGTCTGTACGCCTGCCTAACGTTGATATACTCATCTTATATATAAATAGTGTATTGTCAAATTACTTTGACACAAATTTCAACAATGTAAATATTTTATACTTCATCCAGGTTTATTTGTCAGCTGACAACAATGCAGTATAAGTACTTTGAATTTGACAAGCATGTTAAATACAGAGCTGCAAAATAGCAGAATAATTCGCCTAATCGGGGGGAGTGACTATTATATGTTCCTGATGCAATTAACAAGCAGCCAGCATCTCTTCCAGGAGAAGCGCACCTTGGCTGCCAGCAACCGATGGAGCAGCATCTTCGGCAACAGCAGCTTCTCAATATGTCTGGCCAAGGAGTTTCAAGGTGGACCCACTTCTCGGTCATAGCATCAGAGCGCTGAATGGAGGAAGTCAGCAGTAGGAGTGGTGTCCACTCCCCGCCAGGTGGTAGGAATGTTTCCTGAAAAGCTGCTTGGCAGCAATGGGCACAGCTAGCAGAATGGATCAGGAAATTGGCCTCACAGACCTTGCTGCAATGTTAGGAAATGTTTACTGACCTAACTGGGTTTGCTACGCTAAGACCCCTAACTCTGATTTTGTATCCCTCTCTGCTGAACCCTGAACTACCTGAAGATCCAGCCTGCACAATCCTTCACTTTGCCCAATTAGACCATAAGACCATAAGACCTAGGAGCAGAAATTAGGCCATTCGGCCCATCGAGTCTGCTCCGCCACTCAGTCATGGCTGATAAGTTTCTCAACCCCATTCTCCTGCCTTCTCCCTGTAACCTTTGATCCCCTTACCAATCGAGAACCTATCTATCTCGGTCTTAAATACACTCAATGACCTGGCCTCCACAGCCTTCTGTGGCAATGAATTCCATAGATTCACCACTCTCTGGCTAAAGAGGTTTCTCCTCATCTCTGTTCTAAAAGGTCTTCCCTTTACTCTGAGGCTGTGCCCTCGGGTCCTAGTCTCTCCTACTAATGTAAACATCTTCCCCACGTCCACTCTATCTAGGCCTTTCAGTATTCTGTAAGTTTCAATTAGATCCCCCCTCATCCTTCTAAACTCCATCGAGTATCGACCCAGAGTCCTCAAACGTTTCACATATGTTAAGCCTTTCATTCCTGGGATTGTTCTCGTGAACCTCCTCTGGACCCTCTCCAGGGCCATTTCAATTCCAATTCCCAGTACTCTCCTCAAATCACTGCATCACTCTTTCCCCAGCACTTAATGCCACACTTGGTACTTCTGACTGCTTTCACCTCCACATAGCTTTGCTACCCAGGACCTTCTCATATACATCCTCAAAAGACTTTGCTAGGCTACCATTAACAATCTCCCTTCTTTATTTTAGGACAAGCGTGTGCTTAACAAGAGGGAGGTGGTGAGTTTAGCAGCATGTCCTCTCCCTTGTCCAGGAGGATGACGTGGAGACTGCAGGGAGTGACGAGGTTGGAAGCCGTACCTGCAGGTTTCTTGCCCATCTTTCACAGTTTCTATTCTCAATGAAATCTCATGCTAACACACTATGACTGACAAAATGCGGCTGCTTTCATCAGCCACTCTTCTGTCTCTGCTTAGCCTTGGCACTAGTCCTTGTCCCTGAATGCAGATTCAAATGCAGATCATCCACAGGCAAGGAGCTAGAAGGGGGCAGCACTCATGAAGAATCAATGTAACTCTACCTTAGCTCAGCAACAACAGCACGTTAGAGGCTGGTATTATGTGTATTTTATATGATAGGCTAGAGGGGTTTGCACTGGGTGACTTGCTCTGTATGGTATATATAGACCATCCAGTGATAGCCCGACAGTTCCTTTGTGAAGGTTCTTCCTGGGGCGTCTGTGCTGCAATGGAGCCAATTCTGCCGGCTCAATGGGTTTCTCAAGAATATAGGGCCCTTTATCTTGCATTTGGCTTGTTCAATAGTTACAACGACATGAAAGTGGCTTAATCAGAAAAATAAAAATGATGGATTACACATTAAGCAATTAAGGGCATCACTGTGCAATGCACCTTTTATTTTTTATTTCTGCCAGGCAGTGAAAATAGGCATGTGGCTAGTGTTTTGGAAATTATGGCTAAATATGATATGTGATTAATTAAAGGAAAAGGATGGATGTCATCCATGTAGCAAGTTGAGTTCCCATTATATTCTGAAGTGCTGATAACATAAGGAGATTGATTGCTCCTGTTTTTTTTCATGTAAGCATGACAGGAGTCTGAACTGAACTAGTAGCAATTAAAAAAAAAATACATCGTTGGGCTCCTTGATGTTTCACATATCAAAGTCTACATTATACAAATTCCGAGAGAAATTTAATTTACTAAAGTTGTCAAGTGAAACATATGCCTAACTAATTGAAAAATGGTTAACTGCAGTCCAGATATTTCATGTGACAAATAGAGAAAAGTAAAAATCTAAATAAAAAGGAGGGAAGTGATGTATTCTGGAAAGATAGGATTTTCCAACAGGAAATAATTTTCCCTAAATTTTTAGTTAACTATATTTAGAGACAAGAGAATATTTATATTTGGCTGTTATTATGTTTTTTTGCCCAGTTGTGTTCAGATTTGATCCAATTCAATCATTATTTATTATCTACCAAATCATTACAATATTATAAGAAACCACCTTACACTAAGGCCTTGAAATTTTATTCAGCCAAAATGCCACATAAAAATAAAAATCATATTTTAAAATAATTTGTGAGTGAATCGTGCTTACCAGTTCTTAATTTCCACATCAGCACTCCCAGGGAATGAATGATTTTATCAGTTCTCAGGATGCAGGCAATACAAGGCCACATTTATTGCCTATCTCTAATTGCTCTGAGAATGTGATGGTGGATCTTCTCCTCGAACCTTTGCAGTTCTTGTGGTGATGTGCTCCCACTATTGTTTTAAGTAGCAAATTCCTGAAAACTGATCCAGTAACGAGGAAAGAATACTAAAATCCTTTCCAAGCCAGGGTGCCGTTTAGCTTGGGAGGGAATGTGAAGGTGATGATAATCTTTCAATATGGGTTGCTCTTGACCTTCACCGTGATGGTTATTGTAGCAGAGGGCAGTACTGCCAAACTTACCCTGGTGAATTGCTATCATACATCCTGTACATCGTACAAATCACAACCACAGAAAGTGTTGTGGGTTGGATATTGAGGCCAATGGGCAGGGGCACCAAACAAGCAAACTACACTGCCCTGGATGGAGTCAAGCTTTTTGAATGTTGTTGCACTCCTCCAGGCAAGTGGTGAGTATTCTACCACATTCTTGACTTAAGCTTTGTAGATGGTGGTGAAGCTTTAAGTAGTCAAGATGTGAGCCATTTGTCATAGTGTAGCCTGCCTTTGCCTCTTGTTATATCCTTGCTCTGGATATTGCTGGTCCAATTCAACTTTAATGGTTTGGCTATTGAAGGTCAGGGAAGATAAGTGGACCTTCTCTTGTTTGAGATGGTTATTACATGGCGTTTATGTGACAAGCAAAACTTCATCCGACTTACAAATCTGATATGATTTTCACCATAGCTATCCTTTTAAAAATTGATAAAACTGCAAGATTATTGTTGAGTAATTGGCATCTTCATGTTGTGGGTCATACACCTTGGGAATTAGATTAAGACAATCCAAACCGACTTCATTTAGAAGAAAATTCCTGTGCTCAGAACTGGAGGAAAACAGATTTCCAGCCCATTAACCTAAAATGGATCTGATTCCAAGTTGCAGAGATGGAAGGGCAGCTTTCTAACACATTGTTTTTCTAAACTTTTCTCTGTGCAGGACACTGTGCAAATAGTTATTTACTTCCAACTACTTGGGGTGGAACCATGCCAGGATTGCACTAAGTGTGGTAGTGGTTGTGAAAAACAATGTTTTACCTGTCGGCCGCGATGGTGGGTTTTCAAGCTGTATCGTCCACTTCCTGGCACATCCCAATTCATTAATAAGGCATCCATGGGAAACACACGGGATCACTGGCGGGCAGGCTCGGATTTGCCCACCACACTGTGACCTCAGCGCTTCCTCGTTCTGGGCACCATATTTAAAGCGTGCTCGAGCACATGCCTTCTTCATGTCTACAGATCAGGACTGCTCAAGGTGACAGATGGCCCCAAAAACAAAGAAGACAGCAGCCCCCAAATTTAGTGACGCCTCTCTGGAGCACATGCTGGATGCAGTGGAAGGCCACTGAAATGACCTCTACTCCCACTCTGACTGCCAGATGCCAATCCAACCTGGGAGGCGGTAGTAAGTGCCGACAGAGCACAGGGGTGGTCAGCTATCCAGTGCAGGAAGAGGATGAATGATCTCATCTGTTCCACCAGGGTAAGTCAACCACCTCATCACTCTCAACTCACACACCCTCAAACCCATCACACGTCCACAGGGATCTCACACCTCAAGGGACACCATTAACTCTCACACACACCCTCGCATCTCCATCAGGCTCATAGCTTCTGGAGCTCACACCCTCATCCCGTCCGTGGCTCCTCTCACCGCACAAACATTCCACACAACCCCATGTGTCCTGCTGACATTCTCTCCATCTGTTTTCATGCAGGAGAAGCTGGTTCACATCAGCAGGGAGAGATCCCAGACCGGAGTTACAGTGGCCCACATTAGGCCTCTCACTCACTTTGAGGAGCATGCCATCGCGGTGACTGGTAAGGACGTGGACTGTGTCTGCAGTGACGGTGATGTCGGTGGTGAACACCCATGTGAGGATCCTGCCCCACATCATCCCTCTCTCAACGCAACTGTGAGTGCTCTCTCTCTTGTTTTTGACTCTGCTGCCATGCACTAATTATCTCTACTTTGGTCCACAAGGAGGTCTGCAAGCGACCAACACCTTCAGCCAGCCAGTCCCTCAGCTCTACCCAGGTCCTCACCTCCAGCCAAGAGGACACCACCTCCATGGTAGAGCTGGAATAAGCAGCCTGGAAGACTCGTCACAGTGCTCCACCAGTGCAGAGACACACACATCAGTGGGACCTAGATCTTGGGTTCACAAACTGGTGTTCACTACATGGTCACGTGTCCACAGTAGGAGGAGCAGGTTCAGCAAAGCTCCCTGGCACTCAGAGGACTGCTGGTGAAGAGGTATCGGGCAAGCCAAGTCAGGTAATGAGCCTCTGGATTCGGCCTTCCAACTCATCATGGAGAGTCAGCAGAAGAGAGTCACAAAGAGCTGTTGGAAGCCCTCAATGGAGTGGCATGCGAGTCAGAGGAGTGCGTCCACCTGCTCTCTGATGAAGTGGTGCCCACATATGTACGTATGGAGGTTTCCATGGGAAGGATGATGGACGCCATGGAGACGCTGGTCCAGCAGAATACAAAGATGTGCGCAGACTGCACTCCATCGCAGTAGCTATGGTTGAGCTCCTGCAATGGCAACGCAAGAGGGAAACGGGGCACCTCGATGTCCTTCCAGGTGTTCCTTCCCCTCAAGGAGTCAGGCTGGGACCCTCGAGCACCCGAAGGGATGGGGAGCAGCAGTTAGCCAACCCAGGGTCATCCATCCAGGAATCTCAGAGTCTGTCTGCTCCCTCCGAATCCCCCTTGCCTGTGACTCCATCAACCTGGCCCACAGGAGGACAGCCAAAGCAATCTGGGCCTCAAGGCCTCAGCTCTCCAGAGGACGCATGCCAAAATCATCGGAAGCAACAGGGTCAACTATTGCACAGGCTGTCTCCGCCCCTGCTGCGATGTCAGGACAGCACCTAGAAGAAGCGGTAGGCCTAGAAAAATTAAGAAATTCTGAGAACAAGTGGTTGCACGGGTGAACACGTTTTGTCACTTTATAATCTGAAAATATATTCACTTTCACTGAATAATGTCTAATGTTGTCTTTCAGCTTCATTTACAGGCTTCATGAGTGATCCCCCTGCATCCAACCCCAACCACCCTTCCAGCTCCCTCTGTCCCCTCTTATCTAACCATCCCCTCCTACCACACCCAACCTGAGTTCACTCCCCAGGAGGCAGTCGTTGACTCCCCTCCCTTTCACTTGGACATTCCATCTCAACACCTTCCTCCCCGCCTTACTCCTTCGGCCCCCTTTACTCCTTCTTTCTTCCTTACTCCTTCCTCCCCCTGAACTTCCTCCTCCCCCACCAGAAACCTTCCCAGCTCTAGACTCCCCCTTCCTCTGGACACCTTCCCCACCCTGAGCTCCCTCCCTAACACCTTTGCTTCCGTTAAACCTACCTCCCCACTTGCACCATTGTTCCATGTTTCACCTTCCCCTCTCCGAACTCCCTCCTCCCCCCATACTCACCTTCCCTCGGTACACCTTCCTCTCCCACTCACACCTGGACCTTCCTTCCCCCTCCCAGCCTCACTGCCCCTGACACCCTCACCCCCGCCTCCCAACCTCAGCCCTCCCCAACACCTTTGCAACCCCCTCCGAACCCCACCGCCCCACCTCCTTAAAATCTTCAGCTCCCCCCCTTCCAGATTCACCTTACCTCGGAACACCTCCTCTCCCACTCACACCTGGACCTTCCTCTCCCCCACCACCCTTCGCCGATCATCAGTAACAACACTTGGCAAAGTCCGTGAAGTTCCGAAGCAGGTCTGAAGAATCAGTGGAGACCATGGAAGATGGTCTGAGCCCATGGCGAAGTCTGTGAAGGTTCGAAGCCTCAGCGAAGTTGAAGCTGCTGCATGGAGACCTCCCACCTTTTGAGAGCTGCTTTGCGGCGGAGCCGTGTGCATGAGGATCCACCCAGCATGTGATGCACGTGTTCCTCCAGGGTCTGGTGGCTGTAGGCTTCCAGCATCTACTTCTCCTCGGATGTCTGCAACCTGAGCGAGGTCCAGAAGGTAAGCCTAGACTTCAGCATGCCAGACTTCAGCATTCAGCACGCCTTGCTTCGCCAGACACGTCCTTGACCGGCGTGTTTTCCCACCAGCTTAACGGTAAATCGGGCGTGAAGGGACGATTCTGTTCAGACCTTACTTTGCGTCCCATTAGCGAGATGCAAATCAGGTTCACGCCGGCCTCCAGCGGGATTCGCAATCAGCCATGGCGGACACCATCGGATGATCCCGCTGTGATTTCATGCTGGCGTGAAACCGATGTCTGTCCCTCCCACTGAAATCCGCCCCCCCCTGCCCGCCCACCACAACGCCCGCTGTAAATGGGAGCGGATGATTCTGCCCTTAGTCACCTAAATTCTAAAAGGCAGCGTCAGCTAGCCAGAGGAAAACAACAATTTCATTGCCAAGTGTTTTTTTTATTATTATACAGGGAAAAAGTATTTTTTTAAAATATGAACAGACGCAGAAAGGTATACATTATGGAAGCTTCAAGACACTGTGCTCATGAGGTATGGTAGGTCTGTCTCAGACAAAAATTTCAGGACCTTGCAGATGCTCTTGAATACCCTCACTGGGATCCTAAAATCCATGTTCACCATCCATAGGTTTTGGAATGCAAATGATTCGACTAGTTCCTGAGAGATGTAGTTTTTTAAATAACCCTGTAAAGGTGTGGGCGGTAAGATTGTTCTGATTCAAAGTACTATAGGTTAGAAAAAAATAGGTTAGAAAAATATAGATTCGAAAAGAAAGGTTAGAAAAAAACAGCCAGCGTGAAACCTGCGATAAGAGCCTCAGCGGTGCCGGGGTTGGGACAGGAGGAGGGCGAGCGCTGAAATCTGCGCATGCACAGGGGGGTGCACACTGAAAGCTCCCTGAAGGCTGCACAGGGGAGTCCGCACTGAAAGCTCCCTGAAGAGAGCTGCCTCAGGGAGCTGAAGGATTATAAAATGAAAAATAAACATTATACAAATTATATAAACGTGTCCCCACATGTGGCTCAGTCGCATGAAGAGGGACATGTTAAAAGTGACGTTAAAACATTTTAGTTTTTTTTTTAGTAACTGTTGAAAACCTCATCCCAACTGAATGGTCCAGCGGGCAGTGAAAAATACATTTTAATTTAATTAATTACTAAATAGGCCTCTTAATTGTCAGCAGGCGCGCTGCTGCCTCTTGCACGTGCCCACCGACCAAAAGATGGCGAGAGTGCGCAATGATGTCAGGACACTCGCCCGACGTCATTGTGCACTATTTCACTCCCGCTTGGGTCGAGCTTGCGCCCACCCGCGGGATGATAAGTTCTGCTCATAGAATAAACGGGGTAATTTTTCACTGGTCAATAAATGGGTGCTAACAAACTGACAGCCCAATTGATACCTTGTTCGACTTCCCTTTCCAGTGGTAAAGAGAGTCAGACAAGAGGTAAAAGGCTGCTGAATCACACAGTGATCAAAGTTAAAATGATCCCAATATCTTAATCCAACGACTTTTTCGTTGTGCGAAGAAACTGATTAAGTATAAAGGGTTAAAAAAGACAAAAAAACAAGTATAAAGGGTTCTTTATTTGTTTGTTAAAGAGCAATCGTGCGTGGAAAAAGACAGAATCCATTAAAGGGAAAAGAATGGTTGACATCAATAGGACCAGAATTAATCAGGTTCTGGTCCATTTGGGTATTCGTAGTGTTTTGATAACTGAACATCCTCTATGAGCACATCAAAGGAATATCTGAAATTTATTACAATTTAGCATTTCCCCTTACCTTGATATTTACATGATATTCCTCCAAGACCAGGGTGATAAAGCACAATGTAGAGCACTGTTCTGGCTGAGTGAATACAGCCTGTGTCTGGATGCACTTAAAATCCCCAGGGAAAACATAGGTTGCTAACGTGGGATGTGACAGATTCGCTATATCATTGTTAGATTAATGTGATCAGGGATGAGAATGTCAAATTGTCAACAGTTTCTACAGACCTGCTCATGGTACTTGACAAATCTCCACAATAATTGTATTCTCTGCAACATGTTATACTGATTATAATATTCATTTTATATTTTTATTATTTTGTTCATGAAAAACTGCAGAAGGCAGTGGAAGCGGGATCACTGAATATTTTTAAGGTGGAGGTACATTCTTGTTAGGCAAGGGAATTAAAAGTTATCGGGGGTAAATGGGAACATAGAACTCAAAACAAACAGGTCAGCCATGATCTTATTGAATGGCGGAGCAGGCTTGAGGGGCTGAATGGCCTATTTCTGCTCCTATTTCGTATGTTAGTATGTAATTTTAGTCACCACTACTTGCCAATTGTTGCTGAATTGAACACCTGTAGAAAACTTTTTTGATGAAGAGCTTCACAAACTTTCTAAATGCACAACAATGAATTATGAAGTACCTGTAAATGTAATAATTCTACACATTTTTTACAATTTTTTATTGGAAAATTACAATTAAATATTTTGCTTTGCTGTATGTAACTGATAGAATAGAGTTTATTTTTTAAAAGATTAGCCAGCGCAATTTCGGAAAGGGGTCCTGAAACATGCCCTTTTTTGCACAAACATACGCTCCCTCCACCCCCAATGCACAGTGAAGGCAGTGTGTACCATCTACAAGACGCACTGTAACAACTCACCAAGGCTCCTTAGACAGCACCTTCCAAACCCACGACCGCTACCATCTAGAAGGGAAAGGGCGGCAGATACATGGGAACACTACCACCTGGAAGTTCCCCTCCAAGCCACTCACCATCCTGACTTGGAAATATATCGCCATTCCTTCACTGTTGCTGGGTCAAAATCATGGAACTCCCTCCCTAATAGCACTGTAGGTGTACCTACACCACATAGACTGCAGCGGTTCAAGAAGGCAACTCACCACCACCTTCTAAGGGCAATTAGGGATGGGCAATAAATGCTGGCCTAGCCAGTGAAGCCCACATCCCGTGAATGAAAAAAAAATAAAACTAATGGCAGTTTTGGGCATAGGAACAGAACGTCTATACTGAAGCCATTAGTAATAGGACAGGCAACCTCTTTCAACATAGAATGTATTGACTGAGTTTAATGACTGCACCAGTGGCCCTGTCCACCAATTAGAAAGCTGGTGGCAACACAGCTGTGGCTATTTCCAAGAGCCTTGACAGGATTAAATGGCTATATCAAGCAGTCTTCTGCCTGCCATTGGGGTTCCTACGTCTTTGAAGGTGAAGGGCTTGACTCCAGAGGGCTGACAGCTCTTCAGTCCCAACAGCTCAACTGGAAGGCAGTGGTCATTGCTAGTACTGCACAAAAACCAGAGCACCAGCAACAATGGAGGCCCTAGAAGAAAGGTGAGTGGGGTAGGCTCGCTCAGGCCAGTCAGGCAGTACCTGGTGAGGTTTAGGGGATGGTAGTTGGTGTGGAGTACAGGAGGTTGATTTTCAGCAGGGCTGGCCATGAGTAGGATCTACTGTGGTGCTGATCAGGAAGGCCCCCCTCCCCTGAGCTGGCAGTGAGGCCACCAGGGGTATTCCTGGTGGCCTCCCCATGTGGCATATGGCCTCCTTGCCACTAGTAAAATACCAGTGATAGTGGGATGAGGCCCCTAATTGCACATAACAGCCTCAGTTGGCCTAGGGTCAAGAAGGCTGATGGAAATCTCCTCTACCCATGACTTAATTTGGGGGATTTGGGAAGGCGACAGGCTGTCCATCCCATGCCCTCCCACACCATTCCCACTCCAACCTGGCTCTGTGGCAAGGGGTTGGGGGAAGCATTAAATTCCACCCTATGAGTGAAGGCTTCCCACCCTATTAATTCTGACCCAATTAGAGTTTATGGGGAACAGTGGGAATATGCCTAATTTGCATGGGGTACATGAGTGCAGGTGTGACTAAAGTGTTATGCCTAGTCCAGACATGAAGATATTGCAAATTTTACAGTTATATTTTACAAAGTGGACATCAGAAGCTGTATAAGATGGCTGTAGCATATCGTGAGACTTGGCAGTATTTAGCTCCAGGCAGTTCTGAAACTCAGACAAAAACCTAATTAAGTTATGGACAATTACAGCTATTTGTGAAATTCACACATCCTTTGTTAAGGATCGACCATCAACATAAAGGACTATAACTTACCGGCTGACTTATCCTTCTGCTTCAACATGGACAACAGAGACATCGAAATTCCATGCGTGGTAGATGAATATGAAATGGATCTCAATGACCTTTCATTGTACTGTGATGGCTCCTCATCCAAAATACAAAGACCTTGTCTGTCTGAAACTCTTAGGGCGTGAAAAGCCACAACACAGGATGTGTATCGGTTTAACACACCATCTTATTTTGTAAAGGACTTTGGACATGTAACAGGTCACCTGAGTAAGGCAGCCATGTTTGTTACATGCTTTTAAAATATCTGGGACAGATAACATCCAAAACATCATCTAAACCATCGAGCCAGCTGCAAGACAATCGTACAGACAAAACAATATACAGCTATACCTTGAAAGCAGGAGAAGGACTCTTTCCCCCAAATCTGTTCCAACTTCAAGTTCAATTGAGAGCCAACCTCCTGGCAATTCAACTACAAGAAGCCTTGCAGCTAACTGAGAATCATCTGCTTTTGCAAGACCTCTACTCCATCTAAAGCATCAATTCATCTAAGCAACTGCAGGCCTGAAATGAAAGAGACTGAAATAATTTCAGATTGTAATTGTATTGTTTATTCCTTCATCTGTATCTGACCATTATTAGTGCGATAGTGTGCATAAGGCATCATATTTAAACCTCCTGGGAAGCGTGTGCTTTTAAATAATCTTAATTTTTAAATTCTCAAAAGCCTACTGCTGGAAATATATGAATGGGGACAAACCATTCTGAGGGTAAGAAAACAAGCTAATCTCACACATTAAGACACTTTGATCACAGACAACAATAAAACCAATGAATTCTGTCTGTGACAACAGACACATCTGCTGTTCTTGAATGCTCTATGCAGCTAGAAAAAAATCCCGTGCCTATTTGATCTAGATGCCACCCCAATCTGTTCTCTGCCCCTTCTAAGTCCCAGACACATCCATTTTATCTCTTCAGGGTACAAACCATTTTCCAGCCTGGATCTCAGTGTTGGATCTGACTTTTGTTGATGTGGAGTCTGGAGTGCCTCAACTCAATCAGTGTACTAAACTACAGAGGCATTGTAGGCCCCATACTGAATCAAGCTAGCAGAATTGTCCAAGTTTCAAGGAATCTCTGTCACTGGTTCTGCCCTCTTCTTGCTTCCTGTCCACCCTGGTGATAGTTGCTTTGTAAACGATAGGAAAAGATTTCTCCCCTGACAAGGCAAATTGGAAACTGCAGCAGTTGTAATAGGAGACTAACAGAATCCCTAGTGTTATTTGAACTCTATTTCTTTAAAAAAATCTGCTTTTCTACACCAGTCGGAAAGAGGGCAGTAATAAAATGTCCAGATTTTAGAAAGATAGACAGACATCCCTCATAGAATTTGTCTAAAAATATTCATCATAACCCATGTAAAAGCATCATATGAAAATGTCAAAAATGTTGATGGTTTTCTTGACATAGTTATTGGCATTCTATGTTATATTCTGTATGAAATCTTTGCCATGGGCATGTTGCACCCGCTGCTGTGATGGATAATTGTTGTTTTAAAGGCCTTGAACCTGATAAACCTTTTGGACCCTATTGCTTCGCTGTAGATGTAACTCTCTGAATTTGAATGATTTTCTTAAATGTATGAAACAATGGGATAGATTTTCACCCTCTCCCCTCTGACAACGAGAATGTTCCTGCCCCTCATCATCATAACGTACCTGACAACAGGTACAGAAGAGTGCCACCCTTCTGACAGGTGAGAACCTACTTTATACTGAAGAGTTGTGGCTCAGTGATATCACTGGACATTGTTTCATGCTGCACTCGGCCGAAATCTAATTTAATAAAAGGGTCTGAAACAGGCATTAACCTCCCAGTTTGCACACACAGTGGATTTAATGTCTGTTTCAAGCCCTTTTGCCAAAGTAGACCTTGCCCCAGTGTGGCATGAAACATTCTTCAACTTGGACAACTAGAGGGCATCCTAACTAATATAGCATGATGCACTGACGAACTGAACATGCACAGGTTGTATTGGACCCTTCAGGACCTGTTTCCCACCTGATGAAAGGGTGCTGTGCAATAGAACGCCCAGGCCATAATGAGGCTTGGCATTAAAATACTCCGGGATTGTTTTAGTGCTGCGCCAGGCGATTTTTGAATTGACACCAAAGGTCACCTGTGGAAAACTAGTTCAGGGTTAAAATTGGGGCATGGAGGTAGGTTCAAGACATTTGAAATTTGAACCATCCAGCCTTGTGATCACATATTTAGAGTTTTGTGAAAAAGGAAGAAAGCCTTAAAACTGTGTTGTAAAATGGCTAGCTGCAAGACAAGAAGAGGCTGAGGGACTGAGTCTGTGTTTTTGGGAATCTGACTACTTGACAGACAATTGATTACCATTTCTTTCTTCATTTTAGATTGTTACTTAAACTTCTACCATAGAATAATATCTTAAAGGTACTTTTTCCCCCAAATTCACAGAAAAGTATTTCCAGATTTAAGTTTCTTCTTAAAATTAAAAATGTGTGAAGAAGTCAGATAATTTCTCAATCATTATTTCAGCATTAGCTGGATATCATAGTTTTTTGCTGCATCAACAGAAGAAGCAATTTCCTAACATGATTAATATGTGGGTGAAGCTAATTGCTAGAATGCATGAATCAGACTGTGATTATGGAAGAAGATACAAAAAAGAAGAATAAAAAATAAAGAGGGACACTAAAGTAGAAATTTGTTTGTGTAGCGTCATCTTGAGTGGTACTACGGAGACCTTCTGGGGCTTTCCAGGGGTGCAATAGGCTGCCAGCTGCTTCCTGCATGGCCCATGTAGTATTGCTGGAGGAGAAATGCACCAGGTGTGCCGGGAGATCTGCAACTGACACATCCCTAATGCTACACAGTTAAGCATGCTGTTGTGACTCCTGGATTCCAAACTTAGACCACTCGGGTCCAAGTCACATATTCGTGCATCACTCATCAATGATCACATATTCTGCTGCAACATGGGACCTGGATCAGTGCTAAATGAAGAGTCACTCCACAAATTGACGATGAGGTGCTTTTGACTGACACTTACTGAGGCAAAGTTGGTGGACAAGCTATGCTGTTCTTGGAGTCACTTTTTGTCAGTTTCTGAATACAGTCAATGGCCCAGGTAGAAGTTTGAAATGATTCATTTTGGTAGAACGAACATGGAGAGGTATTATTGCGTTTGGAATATTGCTGAAAAGAGATACATGTTGCTGAAGCTTTTCATCCTGCACTCATCAGGACAAATACAAGAATGCGAAATTTCAAAGGATGACAACAATTTATAGTCCAGGAGAAAAGGCTGCTGATTGGTTGGCAAGTCTATTCTGACTGGCTGAGGCATTATCATGGAGTAAAAAATGGCGAACTATTGGCTCCCCAAGCTCCCAGGTAATTCAAAAATGGTGCGAGGTTTGAACATATTCCTTTCGGGTCCCTGCATAAGAATGCATGCCACTTCTAGCAAGCGTAAATGCGATGACTCAACTCATTATCTTAGATTGGTTGTTAATGTAGTTATTAGTGTGCGCTAATAACTGAGGAGGTTGCAGCAGTCTTCATTCTAACAGTGCAGCTTCCCTTCAATAGCCTTTAAGAATGGAAGACTGGCTGGATCACATGATTTTCTAACAATGCTGACCAGCCCCCCTACAATTGCAGATGCCACAGACAGCATTTAAGAGAGGAGAGTAGATGGCTGAGAGAGGAGTTGCTTGGGGAAATACTACAATCATTCAGATCAAGGGAATACACCAAATTCGTGTGTTGTTCACTTTGATCTGAATGGGTGTGGGCAAGTCACAAATCGTGATTGCTGTGTCCAAAAATGGGACTGTCCAATTTCTCATTCACTAAGTTTTATATAAACTAGTAAAATAATTAGAAGAAAATATATAGGAAGCTAAAGTGAAAAAGATGATTAGACCTAATTGTAACAGAAGAGATAAAAGGAAACAAAAAGTGATACAGATGGGAGAAAATATTGTTCTTGCTGGTGAAATATTTGGACCAAGAATACCAAAGTAATATAGAAATAAGCAATTCCAAGGGCCCTGCTTAGTCTACGTTAGGATTAGGAAGATTACTGTGAAGAGGAAGTAAGTGAAATCCATTTTGATCCATTTATCTTTGAGAACAGGAGGTACTCAGGCACAAATCCTGCGTACAAGTAAATAATGAAAGAAGATTCGCTGATTAAGGAAATAAGTGTGGAGGCTGAGGAACACTTGGGAATGTTTAACAGGGATGATGGAAAGATGTTCCAAATGAAGAAACAAAAATAGTGACTAAGGAAATGAAAACAACAAAAGTTTAAGTCAAATAGTATCACACTATTATAACATACACAGCAGTAGAAGTGACCATGAGGTATAAAAGGAAGAAATGTAAAAAGCTGAAGAGGAATGGTAGATATTGAAGTTCCTCAATCAAATCCAGTCTATAATCAATAAGATGGTGATTTATGAGATCAATGATAGATATAGATAAAGATAAAAAAAACTGGTCTAATTCCAACACTCAGTTGGACTGGATACATTAAAACAATATGGTTTACACTTTGCTGTTGTCTGGCACTGAATGTGTCCTTAGGAAATAAAATTTCTATGAATTTAATTTTAAAAAACAGTGCTGCAATTCAAAACCACAAAAGCATTCACATTATAGTACTATGATTTCTGATATTATATGCATTGCTTTTGCACTAAAATGGAACCTGTAGAGAACATTGTTTTTATGATGACAGACGTTTTGTGTGGTTCCAGAGCAGCATCAGCCGTTGATTTTTTTTCTGATACGTTAAAATCAAATCACCAGACCATGGGCAGAATTTGGACTAAATGTGGAGCAGGTGGGATAAAGGACGTTTTACCTGCTGGCCAAAATGGTGGCCTTTTGCGCCATATTGTCGCATTCCCACCTCACTCCTTATGCAGCCACAGAATACAGACCACCTCTCTGGTGGGTGGCCTCCGATTTTCCTGTCATTATGTCACCTCATCACTTCCTCAAGCAGGGCGCCATATTTAAACTGCAGCCACACGGATACTTCTCAATGTTGGCAGCCCAGGACTGCTCTTTGTGAAGACGTGGCCCCAAAAGACAAGAAGAGGGCAGCCTCCGATTCAGTGATGCTTCCCTGGGACATCTTCTGGATGCCATGCTGGCCTGCTTTGATGTCCTCTAAAGCCGCTCTGGCCACGGGAAGCCCATCAATCTCACCACTCTGGCTTGGGAGGTGGTCAGTGCCAAAGCTGAATACAAGAGGTTGGCTATCCAGTGCATAAAATGGATGAATGATCTCATTTGTGCTGCCACTCTAAACTCACACACTCACAAGCCCATCACACATTCACTGGCATCTCACTCACTGCCAGCTCAGGGGACATCAACACTCACCCTCTCTCACACACAAATCCTCACGTGCCCATCTGGCCTCAATCCCTCTGGAGACTGCCTCCTCAGCCCTCAGCATCTTGGGGCCACTTGCACAAATCAACATGTACCCCTACACACACCCTGGAATACCCCCCTTCCTTAGTACAGCTCTTACCCAACAGCCTCTTCCCTTGCCTGAGGCCACTTGTCCCCATTCCCCAAACAAGCCCCAGCCCTGCAGCCGTTAAAAACCTACCCCCACCTTATGGCTGGTCCGGTAGGTAGAGACCTGCCCGTGAGCCCCCGCTAAAAGTGATGTGGTGCTGTATATGGAGCCTGGCGCTGATGACTGCGAGTGCTGATCGAAGGAAGGCAGGCAAACAAACCATGCAATCCTGAGTGAAGTGCAGCCCGGCAGGTGCACATTGCTCATGTGCAGTTGTGAAACCACGTCGATGTGGCCGGATGATCCAGCATAGGGGGGTGATTCCGGTGAGCAAGGCTTGTAATGAGATGCTAAAGTATTGAAGTTAGGTTCCTGACATGTGGCAGTGGGAAACGCGGCACACGATTGACGGGTGGAGCGGACAAACGCAAACTGGTTTCACAATGGCGTGGAACCGATTTTTGGCCTTTGCGCCATGTTGTCCACCACCCGCCCACCTTGACACCCAACGCCAACAGGGCCAGGAGATTCCGGCCCATATCTCAGGCACGGATGCACTCAGTGATGCGCTATAATTTTTTCCGCCC
This sequence comes from Cetorhinus maximus, assembly GCF_964194155.1. Classification (NCBI taxonomy): domain Eukaryota; kingdom Metazoa; phylum Chordata; class Chondrichthyes; order Lamniformes; family Cetorhinidae; genus Cetorhinus; species Cetorhinus maximus. The sequence goes on from NC_135900.1 coordinate 29,757,874, forward strand.
ACGCGCAAGGCTATTTCATGCTGATTCTGGCGTTTTTTTAACCTAATTGCAACTGAATTCTGCCCAACTAATGGTCGAAGTAGGCTTAATCTGTGTTTTCGGGAAAGAAGGAAGCCACTTGGATCAGTCTTCTTTGGAACCCTAAAGTCATTGTGAGCACCTGACATGTGTAGTCGTGCACACAGTTACGAAAATAATGTGCGAAGAAAAAACATACCCATTGTGTTTACTCCTTCTTATAGTCTAAAAGAGATATACTATCATACATCCTAACCAATTCAGTGAGCCACTTGTTAGAGATGAACAACCAAAGATAAGAAAATAAATCTGATTTTCTCCTCCATTCCTGGAAGTAATTGAACAAGGCCAGGATATCAGTGTGAGCAGGTTTCCATGGCCATTATTAATTCTGAGTAGTTGCATCCCACAGATTACACATCTGTGCTCTCACCAGGACTCAAGCCTTCAATGTTCTGTAGAATATTTGATCATCTATCTTTACTTATTTCTATAACCTTCAATCTCTTTCATAAACAGGCATGCTGGGGTTTTCATGAAAAAATATACTTTTGTTTTTACCACTATAATCATGTTTCTGTGTGACAGAATTTGCCAATTCAGCAGTTTATAGCCATGTGAAAATAAGCAATCACCATTATTCGACAGCTACTGAAATCACCACTGAACAATTACAAAGCAGCCCAGAAGTAAAACTTTCATATTGTGGCAAGATTTACTTTAATGTGATAGAGAGGCTTTAAACTAAATAGTGGGGAGAAAGGCTCATGTGAGAGGAAGTGTCGCAAGTTAAAGGAAAACAATGAGGTAAAAGATCAGGTTAGTGATTTGGGTATCCGAATGCATGCAGTATTCATAACAAAATGAATAAGTTGTTAGCACAGATAGAAATAAATATTATTATGATCCGGTTCAGGAACAGTAACTTTTTGTTTAAAGTAGACAAAGTTTAAAATCCCAGGTACTTACTAAGAGAATAAAGCCATAAGATTCAACTGTTTTTAAACAAACAAAATAACATTTACGATAGAAATTTAGAAAAGGAAAACAAGTAGCAATATATATCTTACACTTTAACATTCAGAGTTAAATGAGGCACATGTGAATTAACAAGCAAGCTGTGGTTGAACACACTACACTGCACAATAAATGGCAGATGTGACCAAGATATATCCCACTGATTTCTCAGCAACCCATCCAGACTATGAGTTACACAATCTTGTTAAAACTCTGCCTTCCTCACAAGGGATTTCAAGCCTTTACTTTTGAAGATATAGGCCGGGATTTTCCAGCCCCATCGTGGGCGGGACCTGTCGCGAGCGAGGCGGTGCCCCAGCCAGAAGTTCATTGACTTGTGACGGGACCGAAAGATCCCAGCGATGGGCAGGTACGGACAATCCCACCCATATAGCCTCTGAATTCCCTCTAAAAGTCACTGTAACTTGGACTTCCTCAACAACTGCTCATTGCCTGATTGTTTAATATCTTCTCCTGAGATTATGTTGCACTGGCTTCCCGAGGATGCACTCCAGCACCGACCCATGGGCACAACTCCAGCTCTTCAGTCGCATTGAGCAAAACACCACTGCTCCAAAGGGTTACCTTTTCCCTAATGGCCTGCAGCACCGAGTCATCAACCTATCGCTACCTTTGCAGGTCTCCAGGATTTCTCCTGAGCCTTCACTACCTGGAGCCTGCCAACTGCAGCACTTTTGCTGCTAGGAGCCTGTTTCTTTGCTCCTCTCTCTGTGGTTTCTCTTCTCAGTGGTGGTCTCCTCCAATTGGTGGTCTCCTCCAACTCTTATGAAGAGAGATTGGGGAAGCTGGGCCTGTGTTCTCTAGAGTTTTGAAGAATGAGAGGTGATCTCATTGAAATCTACAAAATGCTTAAAGGAATAGACAGGATCGAAACAGGTAAGGTATCTCCCCTGGTTGGGGAGTGTAGAACCGGGGGACACAATTTCAAAATAAAGGGGAAGCCACTTAGGGCCGAGATGAGGAGGAATTTCTTTACTCAGAGGGTTGTGAATCTTTGGAATTCTCTACCTCAGAGTGCTCAGTCATTGAGTATGTTTAAGATAGAGATTGATAGATTTCTGATTAATAATAATGCAACGAGTTATGGAGATAGTGTGGTTAAGAGGCATTGAAGTGCCTCGCATGGGCCCCAGCTATGCCTGTCTCTTTATGGGGTACGTGGAACATTCCTTGTTCCAGTCCTACTCCGGCCCCCTCCCACAACTCTTTCTGCGGTACATCGATGATTACTTCGGTGCTGCTTCATGCTCTCGTCGGGACCTGGAAAAATTTATTAATTTTGCTTCCAATCTCCACCCCTCCATCATTTTCACATGGTCCATCTCCTTCCCTTCCCTTCCTTGACCTCTCTGTCTCAATTTCTGATGATAGACTGTCCACCAATATCCATTACAAGCCTACCGACTCCCACAGCTACCTCGACTACAGCTCCTCACACCGCGCTTCCTGTAAGGACTCCATCCCATTCTCTCAGTTCCTTCACCTCCGTCTCATCTGTTCTGATGACGCTACCTTCAAAAACAGTTCCTCTGACATGTCCTCCTTCTTCCTTAACCGAGGTTTTCCACCCACGGTCGTTGACAGGGCCCTCAACCGTGTCCGGCCCATATCCTGCGCATCCTCCCTCACGCCTTCTCCTCCTTCCCAGAAACATGATAGGGTCCCCCTTGTCCTCACTTATCACCCCACCAGCCTCCGCATTCAAAGGATCATCCTCCGCCATTTCCGCCAACTCCAGCATGATGCCACCACCAAACACATCTTCCCTTCACCCCCCCTGGAGGCATTCCGTAGGGATCGTTCCCTCCGGGACACCCTGGTCCACTCCTCCATCACCCCCTACTCCTCAACCCCCACCTACGGCACCTCCCCATGCCCACGCAGAAGATGCAACACCTGCCCCTTCACTTCCTCTCTCCTCACCGTCCAAGGGCCCAAACACTCCTTTCAAGTGAAGCAGCATTTCACTTGCATTTCCCCTAACTTAGTCTACTGCATTCGTTGCTCCCAATGCGGTCTCCTCTACATTGGAGAGACCAAACGCAAACTGGGCGACCGCTTTGCAGAACACCTGCGGTCTGTCCACAAGAAAGACCCAAACCTCCCTGTCGCTTGCCATTTTAACACTCCACCCTGTTCTCTTTCCCACATGTCTGTCCTTGGCTTGCTGCATTGTTCCAGTGAAGCCCAACGCAAACTGGAGGAACAGCACCTCATCTTCCGACTAGACACTTTACAGCCTTCCGGACTGAATATTGAATTCAACAACTTTAGATCTTAAACTCCCCCTCCCCCCATCCCCACCCCGTTTCTCCCCCCTCCCTTTTTTTTCAATAATTTATATAGATTCTTCTTTTCCCACCTATTTCCATTATTTTTAAATCTAAAACTAAAACCTTGTTCGTCTTTCCACCCCACCCCCACTAGAGCTGTACCTTGAGTGTCCTGTCTTCCATTCTTAATTAGCACTTTTCTTAGACAAATATCACCACCTTCAACACCTTTTTGATCCTTTTGTCTGTCACATCTTTTGATTATCTGCTCCTATCTCTGCTTGCTTATCTCCACAATCACCACACCCTCAACTTCTCTCTCCCCCCGCCCCCCACCTTAAACCAGCTTATATTTCACCTTTCTCCTAACTATGCTTCAGTTCTGCCGAAGGGTCGTGAAGCCTCGAAACGTTAACTGATTTCTTCTCCACCGATGCTGCCAGACCTGCTGAGTTTTTCCAGGTAATTCTGTTTTTGTATTGAAGTGCTTGATCAGCCATGATCCTATTGAATGGCAGAGCAGGCTCAAAGGGCTGAATGGCCTTCTTCTGTTTCTATGTCCCTATGTTTCTAACAGGTGGTCTCCTCCAACTGGTGGTGTCCTCCTGGTGGCTCCTTTCCCAGTGATCTCTCTCTCTGGGGCCTCTCTCTCTGAGATCACTCCCTGGGTACTCTCACTGAATTTCCTCTGTCCTGTAACTTCCCTAGTTATGGTGCCAAACCTGGGTCTCGTGATTGTTATCTTTGCGCCATGCAGATTCACTTGTGATGTCCCAGATGGCTGAGTCCTTTAGCTAAAAAGAAAACAAACCTAGAAAGGAGCATAGGCAGCCTGCCACCTTATCACACTCTGTGCATGCCCGGAACTCTTGGGTCTACTGGAAAATGGATACCTCCACCTCTGCGCGGACTAAGGTAAGTTCTCATTTCTTAACAATATGTATGACCTGATAGCCATTACAGAAACATGGTTGCAGGGTGACCAAGGCTGGGGCCTGAATATTGAAGCATATTTAACATTTTGAAAAAATTGGAAGCTAGGAAAAATTGGTGGTGATGCTCTGTTAATTAAGGATGGCATTGGTACAGTACTGAGAGATGACCACAAATGACCAAGATGTAAAATCAGTTTGGGTAGAGATAAGAAATAGGTAAGTTTAGAGGTCATTGTGGGAGTAGTTTACAACCCCTAACTGTGCCCCCACCTCCCCCACCACACCCCCCCCAACAGTAGGACAGAGTATACAGGAAGAAATGGATGGGGCATGTAAGAAAGATACCGCAATAATCATGGATGACTTTAATCTACATATAGATTGGGTGTATCAGATTGGCAAAAGGTAGCCTGGAAAATGAGTTCATAGAGCGTATTTGGGACAATTTCTTAGAGCAGTAACTTCTAGAGCCAACTCGGTAGCAGTTAATCCTAGACCTGGTAGTGCACGATGAGACAGGATTAATCAATGGTAAAGGGGCCTCTAGGGGTGACAGCGGCCATAATATGATAAATTTCATATTCAATTTGAGGTGGAGGAATGTGGGTCTAAGACTAGTGTTTCAAACCTGAATAAAGGTAATTATAAGGGTATGAAAACAGAGTTAGCTAAAGTGAATTGGGATACTAAGTTAAAAGGTAGGAGTAGTTGAGATACTGTGGCAGACTTTTAACGATATACTTAATAACTCTCAGCAAAGATTTATCTTAGTAAGAAAGACTTCTTGAGAAGGATGTCTCATCTGCAGCTAAATAAGGAAGTTAAGGATAGTACCAAATTGAAAGAAACACTGTACAAATCTGCAAAGATTAGTGGCAGATGAGGAGATTAGTCAGATTTTAAGAACCAGCAAAGAATGACTAAAAAAACTACAGGGAGAAAGTAGAGCAGGAGCAAAAGCTAGCTAGTGATGTAAAAACAGATAGTAAGAGTTTCTGCAAGCATTTAAAAAGGAAAAGAGTAACTAAAGATAATGTTGGTCCTCCAGGGAGTGAGTCTAGGGAATTAATAATGGAAAATAAAGAAATGGCAGAGGCATTGAACACATATTTTGTGTCTGTCTTCACTGTAGAAAACTTAGAAAACTTCCCAAAGATATTTGAAAATCAAGAGATGAACAGGAGGGAGGAAGTTAAAACAAACACCATCACCAGGGAAAAGATGCTGGGAAAACTATTAGGCCAAAGGCTGACAAGTCCCCAGGACCAGATGGTCTGCATCCGAGGGTCTTAAAAGAAGTGGCTACGGAGATTGTGGATGCATTGGTTATAACCTTCCAAAATTCTTTAAATTCTGGAAAGTGTATTGGAAAATAACTCATGCAACACCTTTATTCAAGAAAGGAGGGAGGCAGAAATCAGGAAACTTTAGGCTAATTAGCCTATGATCTGTCACAGGTAAATTGCTAGACTCCATTATTAAGGAAATTATAACAGGATACTTAGAAAATCATAATTTGATCAGGCAGAGCCAACATGGCTTTATGAAAGGGAAATTGTGTTTAACATTAGAGTTAAACTATTAGAGTATTACACTATTATGAAAATACTATTAGAGTTTTTTGTGGAAGTAACAAGCAAGGTGGATGAAGGGGAACCTGTAGATGTGGTGTACTTGGATTTCCAAAAGGCACTTGAGAAGGTGCCACATCAAACGTTACTGCACAAGGTAAGAACGCGCGGTGTAGGAGGTAACATATTAGCGTGGATAAAGGATTGGTTAGCTCAAAGAAAGCAAAGAGTAGAGATAATGGGTCTCTTTCAGGTGGCAAGCTTTAACTAGTGGAATGCCACAGGGATCAGTGCTAGGGCCTCAATTATTTACAATCCATTGGGCTGAATATTACGCTCAGCGTGCGGGTGCACACCCGACATACCCAAACGTAAAATGACATGCGATGACGTTGGGCGAGCGTCCGCAGTCTTGTGATATTTCATTTGGCGGGCGCGCACCAGAGTCGGCTGTGCACTTGCTGACAATTGAAAGGCCGATTAAGGCCATTGAGAAGCTAATTAAATTCAAATTTGTGCTGCCCATCAAACCTAATGGTTGGCAGGCAGGCGAAAAGACCAAGCAGCCTTTACGTTTTTTAGGACACCTCATCCACGGGCGGGATGAGGTTTCCTAAAGCAAATAAACATCAAATATAAATTTTATTTTTGAATTAAAAACTTGTCCCAGTTTATGTGACAGAGTCACATGAGGGGACATGTTTTATGACAATTTTATCTCCTTTATTTATTTATTTAAGGCACTTAGGGAGATTGAAGCGCTCTTTCAAGCGCAAGCTTGCCCTCCTCCCCCCGCCTGCACAGGCAGCACTGAGTGCTGCTGCTCGCGTTCCATGGGTGGGCATTAATTGGCCTGACGGCGTGAAATCTTGGTGCAGAGCCAACCGTGGGTGGTGGTCAGCTTCCCAACCGCCCCCGCCCGCTCCCGCCGAGCACCCTTGCCAAGGGCAAAATCCTGCCATTACCTATTATTCAATAACTTGGACGAAGGGACTAAATGCATGGTAGCTAAACTTGCTGATGGCACCAAGATATATTGGAAAGTAAGCTATCAGGTGAAAGAAAACAGCCTACAAAGGGATATAGACAGGTTAAGTGAGTAGGCGAAAATTTGGCAGATGGATCATAATGTGGGAAAATGTAAACTTGTCTGCTTTGGCAGGAAGAATAGAAAAGCTGCATACTATTTAAATGAAGAGACATTGCTGAACTCAGTGATACAGAGGGATCTGGGTGTCCTGGTACATGAAGCACAAAATGTTAGTATACGAGTACAGCAAGTGATTGGGAAAACAAATGGAAGGTTGGTGATAATTGCAAAGGAACGGAATATAAAAGTCAGGAAGTTTTACTGCAGCTGTACAGGCCCTGGTGAGACCACATCTGGAGTATTGTGTACAGTCTTGGTCTCCTTATTTCAAAAATAGATATAATTGCATTAGGAATAGTTCAGAGAAGGTTCACGCAATGCATTTCTGGGATGGCGGGCTTATTTTATGAAAGAAGGTTGAACAGGTTGGGCTTATACTCATTGGAGTTCAGAAGAATGAGAGGTAATCTTATTGAAACAGATCCTGAGGGTACTTGTTAGGGTGGATACCTGGAGAATGTTTCCTCTTGTGGGGAGACCAGAACTAGGGGACACAGTTTATGAACTAGCAGTCTCCCTTTTAAGACGGAGATGAGGAGAATTCTTTTTTCTCTCTCAGAGGGCCATGAATATGTGGGATTCGCTTCCCCAGAACGCAGTGGAGGCTGAGTCATTGAATATTTTCAAGGCAGAGTTAGATGGATTTTTGATAGACAAGGGAGTCAAGGCTCATTGGGTGGGGGTGGGGGTGGGGAGTGGGGGAGGGGGTGGTGCAGACAGGAAATAGAGCTGAGACCGCAACCAGTTCAGCCATGATCTTATTGAATGGCAGAGCAGGCTCAAAGGGCTGAATGGACTACTCCTGGTCCTAAGTCCTATGTTCCTATGTGATACAAGCTACTGCAATTTTTACAATTTTCCGACCTAGTAATACTAATTAAAATGTGTCTTACCTATTCTAGTGTTATTTAATTAATCACTTGTCCCCGGAAGCTAAAAATTTATTATTTTTTGCCACACAGCATATTACCATCCGGAGTGCTCCCAAAGGACGGAAGCAAGAGTCCATTCAAGGCAATGAATTTTCTGCCACTGACTTTCAGGTTTAAAACAATTGGCCAGGAATACACATATGTAATCCATCAGGCCTGATAAATGCTTGACTGTCTCAAAAATCATGAGCTTCACAGGAGTCATTGCTTTTTGTATGGTTATCCTTGCATCACTAGCTGGTAATTGAAGTCTTGAAAATAATAATGACTGTACTGGGACATGACATGATAGGCTAGCATGTCAGAAGATATCAGGACCAACTGACATTTCTAGTTATGTTATTCATTAGTTTTATTTTATCATTCTTCTAACAAGTTGTTTTATGATTTGTCGTCGGAACAAATCCACATTGTACTTTTAAACTGTGTGTAAAACTCAGATAATTTCACCTCCTTTGAATTTATTTGAGTACATTTCAACAAATTCCACACAATCAAGTGATGCATCATTTTTAAAGAGAAGGTACATTAACAGGTCTACAGCGAAGTATGCTAAAAGATCTGTAAAATATTTATGTAAGTTTGTTGTAGCACCATTTGCTGAAATTGGCCTGTGCCGCTACCTGACTTGCCATGTGAAAAATTCAGAAAGCCAAGATGCTAAGAGACAGGAGCTCTATTCCTAGGGCTCAAATACTCCTTTACCTGAGTTGATTGTTAGTCCTTCTAGACAGCTGACCTCTGGGCATAGTTTGGACTCTTTTCTGACTTATAGGCCAGGAGTTTTCATTGTTCGGGCAGGCTTGGCGGGAGTGGGCGGGGGTGGTCGTGAAGTTGACTACCGCCTGCGATCAGCTCCGCACCGCGACTTCACAGGGGTGAGCCAATTAAGGCCCACCCAACGTGGAACGCGAGCGGTAGCGCTGAGTGCTATCTGTGCGGGCGGGAGGAGGTAGAAGAGTCAGGCCCAGCTGCCTCAGGGAGATTGAAGCGATTGTTAAAAAAAAATAAATACAGTATAATGGCCTTAATAGGCCTTTGAATTATCGGCAGGCGCGCAGCTGACTCCGGCACATGCCCGCCGAATGAACTATCGCGAGATAGCGCGATGACCTCAGGACGTACATCTCTGACATCATCGCACGCCATTTTGCATTCTGACGTGTCGGGCCCGCCGCCCACACGCCGAATGTAAAATTCTTCCCATAGAACTCAATTCTGACTTCTGAGAAGAGATCTTTACGAGTGCTTCACTGTTTTTGGTCGTCTCAAAATAGTTTTACTGCAGTTATGAGCAGTCTGGTATGGCTGCTTTTCAGCGCAAAAAAGAAAGTGAGAGGAGGGTTTGGGAGAAAAGGGAGAAGGAGGGGCGCGCTATGCAGGTTGCCATGCCCATACAAGGTCCTCAAGAGCATTTCTCACATCTTGTCCGAGCAGTGTCTCAGGCACTTTTATTTCACAAAAGAGGCTCTCTCTGAATTACTGACCTAATGCAACCACTACTCGAGTCTTGCACCAGGGCATGGACAGCACTGCTGTAGCTGTCGGGTCCATTACTTTTATGCAACAGATTGCAGTAGATGACATTGGCAACATCTCACAGCTTGCAGTCAACGGCTGGATCAGGGTGGTCATCAAAGTTTTCTGTGCCAGGTGGAGCCAATGCATCGCTTGCCTCATGGAACTAACATAACAAGACAAGAGAGCATTAGGCTTCGCCTGCATTGCAGCCAACCCCCAGAGACAAGGTGCAATAGATTGAACACTATATGTTTCCCTTTATCAGCTGGATATCTTTCTCAATGGAATGAGATACCATTCCCTCAAAATGCAGCTCATTTGTGGTCCTGTTTCCTGGAACAGCCAGATGCATTCACCCTGAGTTGGTATCTGGATATTTACCTTTCCCAAGAGATTACATGGCTTCTATGTCAGTTTCTGTATTGGAATGCATTAGGATGCATAGCTGCACAGGGCAGCCAAGATAGGCCAATGGGTCTCTTCCTGTCCAATGGTTTTATATGTTCATGCATCATCACCACTATTGTACTCTTCATTGACACCTGGCACCACTCCCAGTACTCTACCTTGCTGTGCTGGATTTAGAGAAGACATGGAACAGAGGAGAAATGGGTATGTGATGCCCATTGAGAGGGTGATGAGAGAGACTTTCATACAGATCAATGAGGACTTGGTTATTTAAGGTGTTGTAACAGGTGCAAGTTTGGCTTTTGTGTCAATTCATGTACTGTTGACGTTGGCCCATTGCTCTCCTTTGTGGCTAACCTTCTTTGTAGCTCAACAGCCTGCTCCTCAAACACAGCACTGAAATCCTAAATCCAGGGTCACCTTACTGGTATCTTGCTTGAGACATCGTATCTCTGATTTTAACTCCGAGTGGGAATTGGGTAGGCGGAGACTGAAGGGGGCAGCAAAATGAACTGCCCTCAGGAGTTTAGCTGCCAGTCCTATACTGCATTGCCTCAGTCGAAACTACCAGGAAGCGACAGCTGACTGGTGGGCAGGAGTACAATGTTGTGTGGCAGGAGGCTACCATCGGGAACCATACGAATGGTCTTTGGCATTGAGGAAAGTTGCAGGGATTGGGTTTACCTGAACTTCACAAACAGATGAGGAGTGGGGAGGAAGTCCAGGGGAGGGCAGGCCTAAATTTTCATTGAGAGGTCCAGAGGAATACCCTTGCTCCTTCTGGCATGACAGGAACACCAAAAGAAAGCAAAAAGACTTACTCTTTTGGGCATCCTTTGTTTAGTTTGGCCTGGTGAGAAAATCAAAATGGCTTTGTTGCGCCTTATGCATCTGAATGCATGTTCATATGCATGGTTTCCAGAAAAATGATGAGGAGTATAAGAAATTTGATCATTGACAAAAACACCTGTTGTGTTATCAGGACTATTTTTAACAAAACCAATTATCTCAGTTTTTCTATAGTCAGCTCAGAAACCTATGATTAATTTTTAACAATTGTGACTTTGATCCAATTAATTATTCTACAACTGATCTAAATAAAAGAGTTTCATTATTCATCTGCGACCTTTACAAAAATTGTGTGATAAAAATGACTGATGTATGTTGGACTGACAGCATTTGAGTGAACTAAGTAAAGGAAAGATGAAAAATTGTTGAATGTTCTATGCTTGATCATGATTATAAGTGTAAGTGCATCAGGAGCTCTGTAAATTACTAGGAATAGGAAGTAATAGGATGCATTGAATGTTGTTTGGATCAGGTATCAATTTATGAGGGGTGGAATTTTATCAGTTGGAATGGTGATTACAGAGTAAAGTGCAAGAATGCATTTAATTAGAAATAAATAAGATAAAACATCCAGTTGTCAAATCTAAAAGACACATGTATTTAAATATACCAGCAGGTATTCAGTGAAGGTAAGAATTAGACAGACTATAAAAACAGGTTGTTGCTGGGATTTTTCAGAAAGTGTTATGACTTTTGTTACAAAAGCAAAGTACTGTAGATGCTGGAAAACTGAAACTAAAGCAGAAAATGTTGGAAATATTCAGCAGGTCAGGGAGCTTCTGTAGAGTGAGAAACAGAATTAATGAGGGAATTTTGCCAGCAAGGAGAGGAGGGTTTGGTTTTGTGTGGGGAGTTAAATTCACTAAAAGTGAGGACGGTTTGAAGACAAGAGGAGAATCCCCCCCTTTCCCCTTCCCCTCTCTCCTCACCACCCCACCCCGCCCCCAGCACATACAGCTGTCAGGCAAGTAATTAAAATATTCATATATCTTATTAAGTTGTGTTTGAACCAAGGATTCTGGCTTTAAAAGCCAACAGGCCTATTTCCCAAATTGCCAGCAACTCACTGGGGTCACCAAGGTGAGTTCATTGGCTTTGGGGAATAAAATTAAAGTTTGGCAAGTTCTGTAAGTCCAATAATACTCTTCGTATTTAGGATAATTTTGAAGTGGTATAATAGAGTCAGGAAAAATAATTTGTCAAATAAACGATCCTCTAAAATAAACAAACAAAATGCGTTAATAACTTGGATGAGGTAAGAAGGTTTGATCTATGTTTGCTATCTTTAATATTGTATGAGATAGTAAAATACATATAGGACTTGTGAATGAGATAGAATGGTAATCAATGCCCTCTGCAGGGTGGCATGTGGCTATTCAGGTGGGCCGGGAAGGCATCCAAGTCTGCCTGGAGCACAGGCTCCTAGGCCTGCTGGAAAATTCCAGTCAGCCTCCTTTAATTGCTGTTAACAAAGCTCTCACTGAGCCTAATTTGCGACCTGCTTTGTGGGAGTTGGTAGCCCTGCTGGCCCCAGACACACTGTGGCAAGAATGGCTGATGTCGGGAATGGGGTCGGGAAACTGGCATGCTGGATCGTACCGGTATTTTTTGACTCCATTTGCCTCCTTTCCTGTCCCTGGTAGGCCCCAAAAATCCTGCCCTTGATGTCTAATGATGTCTACAGATAAGGTCCTAAATTCTTAATACCATTGGATCTCTTGTTGTACTATCAACATTCATGTGGTCTGGAAAACCAGTTTCCTCTTTAAAAGAAAACAGAAAATTTATTGTTGTTCTTTATTATTGTTGAAAGTCTAAGTGGCTACTTTGCCAATTCCTAATTCCCTGTGTTACCATGTGGAACTATCCATCCAAGTTAAAGAACTTAAAATTTAACAATGTACTATTTATAAACATATATATAATGTATATGAAAAAAGAAACATGCTGTCGAAGGTTTTCATCTTGCACTCATCAGGGCAATTTGCAAGAATAATAGTAAAGGGAACAACAATTTATACTGCATGAGAAGAGAGTGCTGATTGGTTCGCAAGTGGACTCTGGTTGCTAAAGGTGTTGCCATATGAAGAATGCACCAGGAAACAGTTAACTGCCAAGTTTTCAGTCCTGAAAAGTGCCCAGTCTACCTCAGATTACCCTAGAAGGGTAAGGTGTCTCAAAAATTTGAACAACAGGTGAAGCTATCCGTTTCACAATGTTACTATGCAGTAACAACATGAGTGGTACTCTCCACTAACAGGATGTTGTCGTCAAGCCAAAAAGATGTTCTGCCTATCATACAAATGAGTAATGTGGTATATGAATTTCAGTGCTGGTGTGATGCCAGATATGTAGGCCATACATCCAGTGACAGGCGGATCATATCAAACAGCATGGTTGTTCACAACAGACAAAGTACAGACTGTACCCAACCAGCCTGTGCTTGCAAAACTCAAAACAAAGTATCCAACATTAGATGTGATTCTGGGGAATCATTGGGCAACACTTGCTGAACAATCCTGATTGTGCTAAGAATTACACTGTAAACCAAGAGATTATCAGTTGGGCTAGCATTGTGGTTCACTTACGCATGCTGGAAGCTACATATATTCACACACAGGATCCTGTCCATTACAAACAGAAGGAGCATTGTCCATGCATTGAACATTTTTCAACCAAAACAAAATCTGGGGGGACAGTCATATCCTGGTTCATTCCCCACGGCAATGCCTTGACCAGAGTTGACCTGCCTGGTTTGAATTTGAACAAAAGCTTGGCAGTTAATGGTTCCCTGGTGCATTCTCCAAGGCAATGCCACTACCAATCAGAATCTACCTGCCAACCAATCAGTCACTCTCTTCTCATGCAATATAAATTGCTGTTCTCTTTGCTATTGGTATTCTTGTGAGCTGGCATGATGAGCTGGCAAGATTAAAAGTTTCTATGCATGTCTCTTTTTACAGCAATACTCAGGTTCTATATTACCAAATGGCTGTATATATATTTACAATCAGCAAGGGCAGCTCGCTTGTGCTTTGCGATCAGGGTCATATCATAGAGACGCAGCCATGAAACTTTAAAAGCACCTGATCCTTTGTCCACCTTCAGCACCTGAGCCCTTCAGGAGCACAGCATCACTGGTCACAGATGCTGATGAGATGGGGGCCAGCCCCACCATAAAGGTGCTGAGAGCACACACAGAGAATGACGGAAATCTGTGATGCCTGTCCACGACATTCTGGCAGTAATGACAAGCACCGCCGGGGCACAGGCATCAGTAATGTGTCCAGGGAGTGTGAGGCCGGACCATCACTTTGGTCTGAAGGCTGCCTCTGTGATGGTGGAGGTGTGGGTGAGTGCTGTGACAGTACTTCATAGAAGGTGCCTCCAGAATCCTCTTCAGAGGTTCCTATGGGGCTTGATTGGCGGTCTTGGTTCGTGGACTCCATTAGTCGTTTGGTAGATGTGCCTGCGAAGGCAAAGAGAGATAATTGGTGCATGGCAATGACCTGTGAAACAGGACACAGCATTGTTATCCAATGGATGTTGAACTGCTGGATCCTCACTTGGTAGCGCAACATCGACCTCATCATCAGTACAGGGCCGGTCCAGATCCTCACCGGCCAGCTGGATGGCTCTGCTTTCAAAGTCTGTGAGGACCTTGATTTCAGGCATTCCTCCACTGGTAAGAGACCTCTCCCTTGGACTCAAAACGTTAACACTGTTTCTCTCTCCACAGATGCTGCCAGGCCTGCTGAGTTTTTCCAGAATTTTCTGTTTTTATTTCAGATCTCCAGCATCTGCAGTATTTTGCCTTTAGCTTTGACCTCTTTCTCTTGTTGTGTGCCAGCTTGTCCTGCAATAATAGAGATGGAGAGAGTGTAAGCAGGATGCCTGCAAGGCCAGATGATAAGTATGTGTGGCACGTGTGGGTGGTGAGTCGTTCCATGGACGGGATGAGGACAATGAAGGTGTGTGTGAGAGAGTGAATGGTGATGTTCCTTGAGCTGGCAGTGAGTGAATGTCTGATGGGTTTGTGAGTGTTTGAGTTGAGAGTGATGAGAAGAGTGACTTACCCTGGCAGAACAGAGGAGATCATTCATCCTCTTGCGGCACTGGGTAGCTGACCTCTTTTGTAGGGAGTTGGCGCTGACCACCGCTGCCACTGCCTCCCAAGCTGGATTGGTGAGGTTGCTGTCTATCCTGTGGCCATAGTGGGGGTAAAGGACATCACGGTGAGCCCCCACTGGATCCAAAGGCGCTTGAGGGACGCGTCATTGAACTTGGGGGCTGCAGGCTTTTTTCTTTCAGGGCCGAGTCTTCTTTGCCACAGTCCTGGGCTGGAAGCACTGAGAGGTGCGCACACAGCTGCAGTTTAAATATGGCGCTTGATGTGATGAAGCAGCGAGGTGACGATGTGATGGGCGAATGAGAGAATGCATAATTAATTTGGTGGGTTTGGGATGATATGGTGTGAAAAGCCACCATTTTCCTCGCCCGCTACTGCACTTAGTGCAAATCTGGGATGATTCCGCCCACAGTCTTCATTACATCTTCTAAGCCTCCTGAGGAATTAACTCATTTGTTAATTACAAGATGTCTCTGGACTGTTACCATACAGATAGCAATTTCCACTGCAAACAATTTTTATATGTGACAGTCTCCTATCAGGAATTAGAGAACTCCACATAATTTACCATAACTAGAAATGTACTGTGGCCACTAAATGGTTAATCAATAATTTCACCTTTTTTGAACCCAATATTCTATTAAGTAAACACAATACAGAACAGATTAAATCATCAAAATGGCTTGAGCTTACAAAAACCTGGTAAATTAAGTTCATTGTTCTTTTTCTCTTTCTTCAAATGACTTTCAAATGACTGTGAAAATATTGAACCTATCTGCAGAAAATAATAGCTTTCACAAACAAAATCTTTGCAACATTCTTAACATTGAAAGAGAGAGAGAAGCCCCATAGCAGTACCAAAATATTGAGACAGGCTTTTAAAGAGACAGAACATTGAAAACAAACATAATTCCAGCAACTGGTGATAGTAGAACAGGAAGAGAAACTCCCCCTTTCTCCTTCTTCATCCCATCATAGTTAGTGTTTTATCTCTCAAACCAATTTACAATTTTGATAGATTGCTACTTAGCTCCATTTGGAAAAACAATCATTTATAACATAAATTTACTGGTTATCTGTAGTAATTACATTTTTATTTAGTGTGCAATGTACCGTTAAGAATAATACGTGTTAAAGAAGATCACATGATCTGTAGTAACCAATAGGATAGTAGCGTGGTCTACCTCAGCTGTCAGTGAAGAGATAGAGTTGAAGTTGAAAGCACATGTGTAGTTGCTGCTGAGCATATTGTAAATAAACTTAAAGATTTCACCCAAGAAGTGTCTGCAGATCAAATCTATCATTAATCGTGCAACTGGGCCACCTTACAACAAACTGGCGATGAGGATAAAACAGGGTTGAACAGAAGAAATCAAGTTAAAAAGAAATCGGGACTGTAGCTCGCCCAGTGATTGTAAGTAGCAAGCTCCGTTAGAATTGAAAGAGTTATCCTCTCTCAAAATGCCACAGTTTGGGAGAGTTGATCTTTTTGAACCAGCCACAGACAATTGATCTCATTGCATAGAACGCCTCACGTTCTTTTTTCAAGCGAACAAGGTTATGGGGAAGAGGTGAGTGATCCTCTTGAATAATTGTGGGAGCAAAATCTCCAGCTTGATTTGAAGCTTGACAGCACTCAGTGCCCCAGATTTGAAGAATTTCGGTGAATTGGTGGACCTTGTGAGGGGTCACTTTCAACCTAAGCTCTCAGTCACGATGCAAAGGTTCAAGTTTAATTCATGAAATAGAGCCCTGGGTGAGACAATTGCATGCTATGTGGCAAATTTGAAGCAGCTAACGAAACATTGTGAGTTTGATACGACTCTGAACGACATGCTCAGAGATAGTTCACTGTGTGGTGTGAAAGAGGACTCTGTTCAGAAAAGATTATTGTCCAAAGTGAATCTGGATTTAAAGACAGCGCTAGAGATAGCGCTGGCCATGGAAAGCGCAGTGTATGCAAAATGGCACTGTCCTCCACATCGGGGCAGGAAGCTTCAGCTGAAAGAGGTGTGAAAAAGTGAGACTCCGCTGAGAAGCAGGAAACAGCCCCCACTAGCTGAAGAATAAAAAAAAACTTAGCAGCAAAATCGAAGAATAATTTTAATAGAGGTGGAAACAAGCAGCCTTTGAGCGATTGGCAGTTTAAACAAATCGAATGCTACACTTGTCACAGAAGTGGACATATGATGAGGCAACGCAAGGAAAGATTCAAGCAGGCTTGTAAACAGAAGAAGAAGCCCAATGAAATCTACAATGTAGAAGAGTCTGAAACAACAAATTCTGACATTTACTCATTGTTTAATATGAAAGTTGGAAAGAGAGAACCAATATTTGTCACAGTGAAAGTAAATGGCAAACCTGTTAGAAGGGAAGTAGACATGGGAGCTTCCGCTACAGTAATTGGGGAACATACCTTCGGATATTTGAATAACGGTGAACATCGATTAAGTTTAGAAGAAGCAGCCGCCAAACTAAAAACATATACGGGTGAAAACATCCAAGTAAAAGGCATTCGCAGAGTAACTGTCCATTATGGAAGCCAATCAGCAAAGCTGATGGTGGTAGCAGGTGAAGGGCCAAGCCTCCTGGGGTGAAATTGGTTAAAGGAGATTAAGTTAGAATGGGCTGAAATTTTCCAGTTGAGAGCAAGTGGACTACCAGAGCTACTTAGAAAGTACACCACTGTCTTTAAGGATGAACTGGGGAAAATCCAGGGCCTGGAGGACAAGATTCATGTGAATCTGGAAGCAACCCCTTGCTTCATGAAGGTGAGACTGGTGCCATATGCCCTGCAAGAAAAAGTCAACATTGAACTGAACAGATTAGAGAAACTGGGCATTATACAACCTGCTCAGTTCTCACAATGGGCAGCACCCATCATCCCCATCCTTAAACCCGACCAAAGCATCCAAATTTGTGGAGATTACAAACTGACAGTTAATAAAGTAAAAAAAAAATACTGCAGATGCCGGAAATCTGAAACAAAAATAAAAATAGCTGGAAAAACTCAGCAGGTCTGACAGCATCTGCGGAGAGAAATACAATTAACGTTTCGAGTCCGCATGACTCTTCATCAGAACTGAGGAAATATAGAAATGAGGTGAAATATAAGCTGGCAGAGGGGGGTGAGACAAGTAGAGCTGGATAGAGGGCCAGTGATAGGTGGAGGCAAAGAAGAGATTGCCAAAGATGTCAAAGACAAAAGGACAAAGGGTCGTTGATGGTGGTGATATTATCTAAGGAATGCACTAATGGAGACATTAAGAGTAGAAAGCAGGACGATCTGTCACTTGCTCAACACAAAAACAAAAACAGAATTACCTGGAAAAACTCAGCAGGTCTGGCAGCATCGGTGGAGAAGAAAAGAGTTGACGTTTCGAGTCCAATGACCCTTCAACAGAACTGAGTGTAGTTAGGAGAGGGGTGAAATATAAGCTGGTTTAAGGTGGGGGGTGGGGTGGGGGGAGAGAAGTTGAGGGTGGGGTGGTTGTAGGGACAAGCAAGCAATGATAGGAGCAGAGATTCAAAAGATGTCACAGACAAAAGGATCAAAGAGGTGTTGAAGGTGGTGATATTATCTAAGAGAATGTGCTAATTAAGAATGGATGGCAGGACACTCAAGGTACATCTCTAGTGGGGGTGGGGTGGAGAGATTGACAAGGTATTAGTTGTAGATTTAAAAATAATAGAAATGGGTGGGACAAGAAAAATCTATATAAATTATTGAAAAAAACAAAAGGGAGGGGGAAGAAACGGGGTGGGGATGGGGGGAGGGAGTTTAAGATCTAAAGTTGTTGAATTCAATATTCAGCCCGGAAGACTGTAAAGTGAATAGTCGGAAGATGAGGTGCTGTTCCTCCAGTTTGCGTTGGGCTTCACTGGAACAATGCAGCAAGCCAAGGACAGACATGTGGGCAAGAGAACAGAGTGGAGTGTTAAAATGGCAAGCGACAGGGAGGTTTGGGTCTTTCTTGCGGACAGACCGCAGATGTTCTGCAAAGCGGTTGTCCAGTTTGTGTTTGGTCTCTCCAATGTAGAGGAGACCGCATTGAGAGCAACGAATACAGTAGACTAAGTTAGGGGAAATGCAAGTGAAATGCTGCTTCACTTGAAAGGAGTGTTTGGGCCCTTGGACGGTGAGGAGAGAGGAAGTGAAGGGGCAGGTGTTGCATCTCCTGCGTGGGCATGGGGAGGTGCCGTAGGTGGGGGTTGAGGAGTAGGGGGTGATGGAGGAGTGGACCAGGGTGTCCCGGAGGGAACGATCCCTACGGAATGCCGCCGGGGGGGGTGAAGGGAAGATGTGTTCGGTGGTGGCATCATGCTGGAGTTGGCAGAAATGGCGGAGGATGATCCTTTGAACGCGGAGGCTGGTGGGGGTGATAAGTGAGGACAAGGGGGACCCTATCATGTTTCTGGGAGGGAGGAGAAGGTGTGAGGGCGGATGCGTGGGAGATGGGCTGGACACGGTTGAGGGCCCTGTCAACAACCGTGGGTGGAAAACCTCGGTTAAAGAAGAAGGAGGACATGTCAGAGGAACTGTTTTTGAAGGTAGCGTCATCAGAACAGATGCGACGGAGGCGAAGGAACTGAGAGAATGGGATGGAGTCCTTACAGGAAGCGGGGTGTGAGGAGCTGTAGTCGAGGTAGCTGTGGGAGTCGGTAGGCTTGTAATGGATATTGGTGGACAGTCTATCATCAGAAATTGAGACAGAGAGGTCAAGGAAGGGAAGAGAAGTGTCAGAGATGGACCATGTGAAAATGATGGAGGGGTGGAGATTGGAAGCAAAATTAATAAATTTTTCCAGGTCCCGACGAGAGCATGAAGCAGCACCGAAGTAATCATCGATGGACCGAAGAAAGAGTTGTGGGAGGGGGCCGGAGTAGGACTGGAACAAGCAATGTTCCACATACCCCATAAAGAGACAGGCATAGCTAGGGCCCATGCGGTTACCCATATCCACACCTTTTATTTGGAGGAAGTGAGAGGAGTTAAAGGAGAAATTGTTCAGTGTGAGAACAAGTTCAGCTAGACGGAGGAGAGTAGTGGTGGATGGGGATTGTTCGGGCCTCTGTTCAAGGAAGAAGCTAAGGGCTCTCAGACCATCCTGGTGGGGGATGGAGGTGTAGAGGGATTGGACATCCATGGTGAAGAGGAAGCGGTTGGGGCCAGGGAATTGGAAATTGTTGATGTGACGTAAGGTGTCAGAGGAATCACGGATGTAGGTGGGAAGGGACTGGACAAGGGGAGAGAGAAGGGAGTCAAGATAATGAGAAATGAGTTCCGTGGGGCAGGAACAGGCTGACACGATCGGTCTGCCAGGACAGTTCTGTTTGTGGATTTTGGGTAGGAGGTAGAAGCGGGCCATCCGAGGTTGGGCGACTATCAGGTTGGAAGCTGTGGGAGGAAGATCTCCAGAGGAGATGAGGTCAGTGACAGTCCTGGAAACAATGGCTTGATGTTCCGTGGTGGGGTCATGGTCCAGGGAGAGGTAGGAGGAAGTGTCTGCGAGTTGACGCTCAGCCTCCGTGAGGTAGAGGTCAGTGCGCCAGACAACAACAGCACCACCCTTGTCAGCGGGTTTGATGACAATGTTGGGGTTGGACCTGAGAGATCCTGCTTTCTACCCTTAATGTCCCCCATGAACACATTCCTTAGCTAATATCGCCACTGTCAACACTCCTTTGTCCTTTTGTCTTTAACATCTTTGGCAATCTCTTCTTTGCCTCCACCTATCACTGGCCCTCTATCCAGCTCTACCTGTCCCACCACCCTCAGCCAGCTTATATTTCACCTCATTTTATATTTTTCAGTTCTGATGAAGAGTCATGCGGACTCGAAACGTTAACTGTATTTCTCTCTGCAGATGCTGTCAGACGTGCTGAGTTAATAAAGTAGCTAAGCTAGACTGGTACCCAATTCCAAAAATCGAAGACCTGTTTTCCAAGCTGGCAGGAGGGGCGACATACACAAATCTTGACATGAGTCATGCTTATCAGCAACTACAGTTGGATAATGCCTCCCGGGAATTTGTCACAATTAATACCCACAAAAAGTTGTACCAATATACACGATTGCCTATCGGTGTCTCCTCTGCTTGTGCCATCTTTCAGAGAACAACGGAAAGCTTACTGCAGGGACTGCCCCAGACTGTGGCCTATTTAGACAATGTATTGGTGACAGGATTTACTGATAAGGAGCGTTTGGCAAACTTAGAAGAAGTCTGAAAATGTTTCTTGCAAACTGGAGTGCGTTTAAAAAAAGAGAAGTGCATGTTCCAAGCAAGGGAGGTCATCTATTTGGGTCACCGGGTAGATTCACAGAGCTTTTATCCAGCTGAAAAGAAAGTGAGAGCCACAAGAGAGTCACATGCACCAAAGAACGCCTAGAGCTCAGATCATTCCGAGGAATGATCAACTATTATGGGCGGTTCTTACCTAATTTGTCTGCAGTGCTGGCCCCCTTGCATTCTTTACTCAAAAAGAACCAACATTGGTCTTGGGAGGCGCCCCAGAAAGAAACTCTCATCAAGGTGAAGCAGTTGTTGCACTCGTCCAATCTGTTAGTGCATTATTACCAGACAAAAGAATTGGTGCTGACATGTGACGCATCTCCCTACAGAGTGGGTGCAGTGCTCCCTCATCGGATGGCTAACGGTATGGAATGGCCAACAGGTTATGTATCGAGGACCCTCATCACAGCAGAAAAGAGATACTTCTAGATAGAAAAAAAGAAGGCCTGCCCATCATCTTTGGTGTCAAGAAATTTCACCAGTACGTACACGGCCGCCATTTTACAATTGTCTCAGACCACAAACCATTGCTACGATTGTTTAGTGAGGACAAGGCTGTACCACCCACAGCCTCAGCAAGAATATAACGATGGACATTAATTCTTGCAGCATATATAGGCCTGGCTATTAAATAGCAAACGTCAATGCCCTTAGTCGTTTGCCTTTACAAGAAAATGATGAGCACGTCCCAGTTCCACAGGGACTTGCTCTACTGTTAAATTTCTTAAATTCCTCGCGGTTATGTGCTCGACAGATTCAGAGACTGGACCCAGCCCTATCTCAGGTACGAGAACAAGAGCTACATGGTTGGTCACAGGAGCCTGTATCTGATGAAATGAAACCGTACTTCAACAGAAGACATGAAATAACCAGCCAGATGGCATCTTACTGTAGGAGCACAAGTGATAGTCCTTCCAAAGGGAAGGGAGCCACTTTTAATTGAACTACTGTTATGGCACAGCCGATGGTAAATGCTGAGCTGTTCAAATCCCAAAGGGAAACTTGAAATGACTGCCACAACTATTTTACAATTTGTATAAATGTCGAGAAGCGTGCCTTGAATTCAGTAGCAATGAGACCACCAAGTCTTATAGGTTTCTTAAAAAACTAAATTAGACCTTTATTAATAGAATAAATTATTTTAAATAAATACATACACCATAGACCCATAGACACAGGCCCCACTATTACTCTACTTTACAATGAATCCCAATAACATTATGAGAATTGTTATATCTTCCTGACAACTACACAGTGCCCATCCAGGAATTTCCCGAATGAAGACCTTAGCACGCAGCCCCGCCCCCGCTCGCTGAGCCGAAAATTCTCCCCATGGACTACGTTGGACCTTTCCTGGGAACAATGTTTCTGCTCATTGTCGATGCCTATTCAAAATGGTTGGATGTATATGAGGTGAAGTCACCAACGTTGGCCACTACAATTGAGAAACTACATCAGTGCTTTGCCATTCTCGGACTATCAGAAGTAGTCATTTCTGATAACAGCACGGCATTTACGAGTGCTGAGTTTCAATGGTTTATCAGCCTCAATGCTTTCACTCATATGAAACTGCACCATACCACCCTTCTTCAAACGGACTGGGTGAAAGAATGATTCAAACGTTCAAGGCAGCCATGAAAAAGCTAACTGGTGATTCTTAGGCAACCACGCTAGCTCACTTTCTTTTTCATTACAGGACTACCCCTCACACAACAACAGGTGTCACACCTGCGGAGTTATTGTTGAAACTCCATCTCAGGATGAGATTAAACCTAGTAATGCTGAATTTAGAGGGGAAGGTGGAAAGGAGTCAGGGAAGTCAAAAAATGAGACACGACTGGCATAGTCGTGAGAGGAAATTTACCACGGGAGAGCCGGTATATATGAAAAACTTTGGGGAAGGACCAAAGTGTTTACCGGGTGAAATAAATGTGGTGACTGGATCTCTATCTTACCATGTGGAGGTGGACGGCCCGATCATATGTAAACACGTGGACCACTTAAGGAAGAGAGAGACAAATCACCAAGATTTGGTTCCACCAGTGATCATGAGTGGGTCTGCTTTTCCTATTGAGGACAGTCCTTCCAAAGGGAAGGGAGCCACTTTTAATTGAACTACTGTTATGGCACAGCCAATGGTAAATGCTGAGCAGTTCAAATCCCAAAGGGAAACTTGAAATGACTGCCACAACTATTTTGCAATTTGTATAAATTTCGAGAAGCGTGCCTTGAATTCAGTATGTTAGATATGTCTGATATGCCAGGATAGATATGTCTGATGTTCCTGCAACAGTTCAGGTTACCCAGGAAAAGGAGGTTACTGACAAAATATCTGAAGTTGTAGAGCTGCGACATTCCACACGTACCGGGAAACCACCTGAAAGACTGAACTTGTAAACTCCTTACCCAATGTAAATATTATGTTGTCTTGAAAAATATGTACTTGTAAATATAATATGTATAGCCGAGTTAAAAGAGGAGGTGTATAGTAATTATGGTTTTATTTAATATGAAATGTACCTTTAAGGGTAATACTTGTTAAGGGAGATCACATGATCTGTAGTAACCAATAGGAGAGTAGTGTGGGCTACCTCAGTAGTCAGTGTAGAGATAGAGTTGGAGTTGAAAGCACACAGTTGCTGCTGAGTATATTGTAAATAATCTTAAAGTTTCCACCCAAGAAGTGTCTGCAGATCAAAGTTTCCACCCAAGAAGTGTCTGCAGATCAACTCTACCATTAATAGTACAACTCAGCCACCCTACAACATTATCCTTCTGAGCTCTCTGAAACAGGCCAATGTAATCAATTTGCAAATTTCTCCATGGGCATGGGTGCTGACAAATGGCTAGAGGATATTTTAACTCTGGGCTTGGGATTGTACTGGGCATACCTGAGGCAGTCATAAATAATGTCATTCCCCATTTGATCCATACAAGGTCAACTCATCTTTTGTACTAGCCTTTGTTCCAGGATGTCACTTTTCTGGTGCTCACTAGGTATGTGGCTCAACGGACCACTTCATTACGAATTGACTGCAGGACAACTCATTTACCCCGATAAAGTAACAAGTTATCCTGTTATTCCATGAACCTTCACCTGTGATGGCCGCCTGGAGTGATTTAATCCAAGGATCCTCACTCTGCAGTCCTGCATGATCTAACGTTTCACATTGAACTTTGTTTATCTGATCATGCAATGCTACTGATTGTTCTGACAATTTAAGGGCAGTCGCAAACTTCATGTTGCCTGTTCTGCCTTATCGTTCTCAATGGCCCAGGATGTTTTTAGAAGCAAATTAAATGCAGGAATTAAATGTAGTAACTGCAGCTTTAAGGAATGTAGTAACTGTAGCTTTAAGACTTATTGTACTGTGTAGTATCATCATGGGGAACCTTGGGGGTGGAGTTTGTGTCTCATTGTGGATCTTGATGAAAGCATGTAACTGCTGCTGAAGCCCTGTAAATAAAGTTCACTGTTTCTTATGAGAAACCTGTCTGGAAAATCAAGTCCATAACAACTGGTGACGAGGATAAATTTGTTTCGGTGCTGTGCCTTGCCCAGTGAATGTGAGTATCTAGTTTTAAACAGAAGAAAGGGGAAATATACTTACTCGAAATGCCACATTTTGGCAGGATCGACCCCTTCGACTCATCCACAGAGGATTGGAGTCAATATATAGAACGCCTCTGTTTCTTTTTCCAAGGAAACAAAATAACGGTAGAAGAAAAGAGGAAAGCAATTCTCCTAAGCATCTGTGCGAGTAAAACTTATAATTGAATCTGTAATTTTATGGCCCCGAACGCTCCCGATTCGAAGACCTTCAGCGAATTGTTGGACCTCATAAAGGGTCATTTTCAACCCAAACCCTCCGTAATCATTAGTTAATTCGAGAGTATGAGCCCTGGGGGAGACCATAGCAACATACGTAGGGAAGTTGAAACAGTTAATTGAACATTGTGACTTTGGGGAGACCTGAAACAATATGTTAAGGGATTGATTGATCTGCAATGTGCACAATGATGCCATTCAACGATGGTTATTAGCTGAAGTAAATATCAATTTCAAAAGAGCATTGTAAATAACGTTTGTGATGGAAAGCGCCGAGTGGGATTCGCAGGCCTTATAGGCTGTACAAAATGACGCCATTTTCCAGTTGGGGCAGGAACAGACTGCTGGGCATGGCACGAAAACCAGGGAGTCAGCCGCAAAGCGGGAGACAGTCCCTGCTACCTGAAAATTTAAAAATATACAGGAGACAACTCAGCAGCAAATCTGAAAATGAATCGTTACCGATGTGGAAGTAACCATATCCCTGAAACTTACCGTTTTAAAGACGTGGAGTGCTACTATTGTCACTAAAGAGGGCACGTACTGAAGCAATGTAAAGCAAGATTGATACAGACTCCCAGGCAGCAAACTAAATGATCGAAGCACAAAATGCGCAAGAACCAGAAACCACAAATTCCGATGTTTATTCTCTGAAGTGAAAGTAAGGAAAACAGAGCCAATCACTGTTACTCTGCAGGTCAATGAAAGACCTTTGATCATGGAAGTGGATATTGCTGCATCAACCACTGTAGTGGGGTAGCACACATTCAAATATTTAAACAAGGGTACTCAACAATTGAATATGGAGCAGACTTCAGCTAAATTGAAAACGTATACTGGTGAAGCCATACAAGTGAAAGGTATTACCACTGTACCTGTTTATTACAAGCACCGGACAGCACAGCTCCCGGTGATTGTCATGGAAGGTGAAGGACCAAGCCTTCTAAGTCGTGTTTGGTTAAAAGAAATGAAACTAAATTGATCTGAAATTTTCCAGCTCAGAGCTGGAGGACTGCCAGAGCTACTAAAGAAATATGACAAGGGCCAGGATATTGCGTTGATCGGGCAGGTGCGCACCCGACCTGAACGCACGTGAAATTGTGCAAAATGACGTCGGGCATGTGCCCAGACGTCATCGCTCATGTGAGCAATATTGAGGTCGGCGAGCGCACACGGGAGTCAGAGCCACGCTCGGCAACAATTAAAGGGCCAATTAAGGCCATTAAAAACCTTATCACCCATGATTTTACATTACCCGTGAGATTTTGCGCTCGTCGTTCAGGCAGAATGGGCAGGTGGGCAGCCCATTTTTAATAAAACCTCATCTAAGGGCGGGATGAAATGTGCGGGTTGAAATATAATTTCAAAAAATCTGGGGACTGGTGTTTTTTGAGTTCAGCTGTCAGTGCTTGAATGTGCTGCATAGACACAATTTGCTGTATTTTTTTCTTCTCATTTAATTTGTCCAGGTCTGCAGCTTCCTGAGGCAGCTCTGCAGCAGCTGTCTGCCTTTGGGGAGCTCGCTAGAAGCGCCCACCCGTGCCCACCCGCTCCCACCTGCGGCCTCGCTTTTGTCAGCGAACGCCCTCTTCCCGCTCCCCTTGGCAACGCTGAGGTTTTCTGAAGGTAGGTTTCATGCTGGCTGGTCGTTAATTGGCCAGCCAGCGTGAAATTGCATTCGGGGGCCGATCACTGGCAGAAGCACATTTTGCGTCCTCTTCTGGGCCCGCCGACTTGGCGTGCATGCCAAATGTGAAATTCGGGCCAAGGTCTTTTGAGAGGAACTGGGGAAAATCAAGGGCCTGCGGGCTAAGATATATGCTGACTCTGAAGCAACTCCTCGTTTTTTTAAAGCCAGGCCTGTCCCTTATGCCATGAGAGAGAAGGTTGACACCGAATTAAGCCGTTTAGAGAATCTGGGTATTATTCAGCCGGTTCAATTTTCGGAATGGTCAGTACCCATAGTCCCTGTCTTAAAACCAGATTAAGCCATCTGTGTCTGTGGGGCTTACAAGTTAACAGTAAACAAGGCTGCCAAGTTGGACCAGTACCCTATCCCCAGGATCAAGGATCAGTATGCCAAATTAGCAGGAGGGAGAACTTACACTAAATTAGACATGAGTCACGCATATCAGCAGCTGGAACTGGATGATACATCCAGAGGATTTGTAATCATAAACACACACAAAGGATTGTATCAATACACGTGCCTGCCTTTCGGTGTTTCTTTGGCCTGTGAGGCTTTCCAGAGGACGATGGAGAGCTTGCTGCAAGGACTACCTCGAGTCGTGTTTACCTGGACGATGTCCTAATAACTGGGTTAACAGGAGCGGAACACCTGGCTAACTAGAAGAAGTCTTAAAATGATTCTTGGAAACAGGGGTGCACTTGGAAAAGGAAAAGTTTACCTTTCAGGCAAGTGAAGTCATTTACTTGGGCTACCGGGTGGATGCCCAAGGGTTACACCCAGTAGAAGAAAAAGCTAAAGCTATTAAGGAGGCACTCTTGCCTACAAATGCCCCAGAGTTCAAGTCATTCTTGGGTATGGTAAATAATTATGGTTGATTCCTACCCAGCTTATCAATGGCCCTAGCCCCTCTACACTCATTATTAAAGAAAAACCAACGTTAGCCTTGGAAGTCATCTCAAGAAGAAGTCTTCATGAAAGTTAAACAGCTCTTTCACTCTTTGAACTTTTTAGTACACTATGACCCGACAAAAGAATTGCTGCTAACTTGCGACGCTTCCACCTATGATGTGGGAGTGGTACTATCTCACAAGATGGGCGATGGTTCAGAAAGGCCAATAGGCTATGTATACCGAACCCTCTCTACGACTGAGAAGGGTTATTCACAAATCGAGAAAGAAGAATTATCGATAATTTTTGGAGTTAAAAATTTCCATCAGTATGTACATGGCCGACACTTTAGTATCTGATCACAAACTGCTCTTGGGTCTGTTTAGTGAAGAAAAAGTTATCCCTCCCATTGCTTCCATAAGAAATCAAAGATGGGCTTTGATTTTGTCAGTGTGTGAATATGCTTTATGCACAAACCAGGGACGCATATAGCCAATGCAGATGCCCTAAGTCGCCTACCTTTAGAGAGCTTTGAAATGCTCCAACTCCCCGAAAGATCGTGTTGGCGATGAATTTCCTGATTCTTCACCAGACTGCACAAGACAAATAAGAAACCGTATGAACTGCGATCCAGTCTTGTCTAGGGCACGAGACCAAGGGAAACATAGAAACATAGAAAATAGGAGCAGGAGTGGGCCATTCGGCCCTTCGAGCCTGCTCAGCCATTCATTATGATCCTGGCCGATCATCCAATTCAATAGCCTGCTCCCGCTTTCTCCCCGTATTCTTTGATCCCTTTCCCCCCAAGAGCTATATCTAACTCCTTCTTGAAAACATACAATATTTTGGCCTCAACTACTTGCTGTGGTAGCAAATTCCATAGGTTCACCAATCTCTTGAAGAAATTTCTCCTCATCTCAGTCCTAAATGGTCTACCCCGTATCCTCAGACTGTGACCCCTGGTTCTGGACTCCCCCACCATCGGGAACATCCTTCCTGCATCTATCCTGTCTAGTCGTGTTAGAATTTTATAGGTTTCTACGAGATCCCACCTCATTCTTCTGAACGCCAACGAATATAATCCTAACCAACTCAATTTCTCCACGTATGTCAGTCCCACCATTCCAGGAATCAGTCTGGTAAACCTTCGCTGCACTCCCTTTATAGCAAGAACTTCCTTCCTCAGATAAGGAGACCAAACTGCACACAATATTCCAGGTGTGGTCTTATACAAGGCCTTGTATAATTGCAGCAAGATATCCTGCTCCTGAACTCGAATCCTCTGGCTATGAAGGCCAACATACCATTTGCCTTCTTTACTGCCTGCTGCACCTGCATGCTTACCTTCAGCTACTGGTGTACAAGGACACCCAGGTCTCGTTGCACATTCCCCTCTCTCAATTTATAGCCATTCAGGTAATAATCTGCCTTCCTGTTTTTGCTACCAAAGTGGATAACCTCACATTTATCCACATTATACTGCATCTGCCATGCATTTGCCCACTCACTCAACTTGTCCAAATCACACTGAAGCATCTCTGCATCCTCCTCACAGCTCACCCTCCCACACAGCTTTGTGTCATCTGCAAATCTGGAGATATTACATTTAGTTCCCTCATCTAAATCATTAATATATATTGTGAATAGCTGGGGTCCCAGCACCGAACCTTGTGGTACCCTACTAGCCACTGCCTGCCATTCGGAAAAAGACCCGTTTATTCCTACTCTTTGTTTCCTGTCTGCCAGCCAGTTTTCTATCCATCTCAATACACCACCCCCAATCCCATGCGCTTTAATTTTTAGCTTGGCATGCGGACAGGCGCCCGACCTGCTCAAGTGTAAAATAGGGCGTGATGATGTCGGGCGAGCGTCCTGGCGTCATCCCGCGCTCACACGATATTTCGGTCAGCGGGCACGTGGAGAAGTTGGAAGTGCGCCCGCCAACAAGAGGGCAATTAAGCCCATTAAAATTTCAATTGTCCCTGATTTTTCGTGGTCCACCCAACCTTACGGTTGGCGGACAGGCGAATCGGCCAGGCAGCCGTTACATTTTTGATGAAACCTCATTCAAGGGTGGGATGAGGTTTCCGTTATTACATTAAAAAAACATGTATGGACAGAACTTTCATCACGTTTATATTCAGGTGACTGATTCTGATGTGTGAACATATTTTTCCAGATTTTAACACCTTTATTTATTGGTTTAAAACTCTTCAGCTCCCTGAGGCAGCTCGCTGCCTTCAGGGAGCATTCATTCCACACTCGCCCGCGCCTACGCTTACATCAGCGCCCGCCCTCCTCCCGTCCCCACTCCAGCAGCGTTGAGCATTTCAGCACGCATTTCATGCTGGCTGGCCGTTAATTGGCAGTCGGGGGCCAATTGCAGTCGGCGGTCTGTTCCCTAGACGCTCCTGGGCCGGCCGATCACGCCCACATGCTAACCTCAAAATCCTGTCCCAAGTATTGAAAGGATGGTCCCAGGAACCAGTCCCTGAAGAATTGAAGCCATTCTTCACTCGAAGGAATGGGTTGAGTAGTCAGGATGGCACCCTATTATGGGGTGCACGAGTCGTTGTTCCTTCACAAGGAAGGGAACCACTCTTAACTGAGTTGCATAGTGCGCATCCCGGAATTTCCAAAATAAAAATGCTTGCAAGGAGCTAAATCTGGTGGCCAGGTACAGACAGTGACATAGGATAAACTGTTTAAACACTGTCTCCAGTGCCTGCAACTACAGAAGTTGCCTGTTGCAGCCCCACTGCACCCGTTGGAATGGCCTGGTTGACCCTGGGTGAGACTGCATATCGATTATGTAGTTCCATTTCTAGGCACCATGTTTCCACTACTAATTGATGCACATTTCAAATGGTTAGACGCATAAGAAGCTACATCGTCAATGTCAGGAGCGACTATAGAAAGGTTACACCAAAGCTTTTCTATACATGGATTGCCAGAAGTCATTGTCTCAGGCAATGGTACTGCATTTACTATTGCTGAATTTGTGGGCCTAAATGGTATCAAACATGTATTGACAGCACTGTATCATCCATCATCCAATGGATTGGCCGAGAGAGCAGTACAAACTTTCAAAGTTGGGATGAAAAAAATTATCACGAGGATCATTGGAGACTAAACTTTCACATTTCCTGTCTCACGATAGAATGACCCTCCACACTACTACAGGTTAACACCTTCAGAATTACTTATGAAGCGCTGCCTTCATGTGAGATTAAGCCTGGTATTTCCCAATTTGGAGCGCAAGGTAGAGAACAGTCAAGGGAATCAAAAAGTGACTCATGATTTGCATAGTCGAGAGCGAGAATTTACTGTTGGTGAGACAATATTTGTACAAAACTTCAGTGGTGGATCGAGTTGGTGCTGAATTTTCCCCCCGTGGGGGCGGAGTTGTGCGGGGGCGAGTGTGAACCTGATTGGAGCCCCCAACCAGGTGCGCGCCACCGTTTTACATGGGCAGGCCAATTAAGGCCCGCCCAGCGTGAGGCTCGCCTGGAAGCGCTGAGCGCTCCCTGTGCGGCCGGGAGGGAGGGATTCCCTGAGTCTGGGTCTGCGCTCTTTCG
Organism: Cetorhinus maximus; assembly: GCF_964194155.1. Lineage (NCBI taxonomy): Eukaryota > Metazoa > Chordata > Chondrichthyes > Lamniformes > Cetorhinidae > Cetorhinus > Cetorhinus maximus. The sequence continues at coordinate 29,788,976 of NC_135900.1, forward strand.
CGCTGCAGTTCCAGAAAATGAAGATTCAGTAAGCGATTCTAAAGCTGTGGAGCTTCGACATTCTACCCGGATCAGGAAACCACCTGAGAGACTGAACTTATAATTTCATAAGTCGTGTATTTTTGTAATGTCATGAATGTAGTTGTTCTTGTAAATACAAATTGTAAAAAAAAATTAAACGAGGGGGAATGTAGTAACTGTAGCTTTAAGTCTTAGTGTACTGTGCAGTATCACGTGACAGTGTGAACGAATCAGCCCTAAGGACAGGAAACCTTAGGGGTGGAGGTTTTGTTTCATTGTGGTTCTTGATGGAAGCGTGTAACTGCTGCTGAAGCCCTGTAAATAAAGTTCACTGTTTCTTATGAGAAACCTGTCAGGAAAATCAAGTCCATAACACTAAATTAAGAATATAGTGCTTTGTAAAGGTTCGCTTTGATTTTAACTAATACACACATCTTTAATTTAAACTGCATAAAGCAAATTTTAGCTATAACCTAATTAAAGCAAAGCATTTTGAAAAATTCGAATTGATCTGCAGACACCATAGCAACTGTAACTCTTAATTTCTTCAAGGTTGTACCTTATCTTTTTTTAAAACAAGCTCCCTCCACTTTTGACATTTGCATAAGTAAGCTTTAGTTGGAATAAATCCACACCAGCATTTTTAACTCAAAATGTAAATCACAAAGTTTTCCCTAATTCTGTGTACATACTCAATAACCACACTCACATTGACATTCACCTTGAAAATATTGATCTCAGTAATGGGTTATAACTCAAGGAATGACAAATTTTTACGTGACATTCCCAGCTTACAAGCTCAAAGAACATTCACAGCTTAAATCAGTTCAAAACAAAATACATGACCCCAAGGGCTACATTTTTGGGGCTCACTGAGGGCGGGAATAGAAATGGATGGACCCCTCAAATACCGTCGTCAGCTGGTTTGCTAGTTTCCCGACCCCATTCCTGGCGCCACGTCGGGTTCTGGGCCATCAGGGTATTCTGCGAACCCACCGCCCCCCCCGCTCCCAGCAAGGTGAGCAGCCATTTAAGGCTCATTAAAAGCCTTGTTAACCACAGTTAAAGGAGGCTGAATGGGATTTTCCAGTCAGCCTCCAGTTTTGACTTGAGGGGGTAACTGCCTGCAGACAGGCCTACAGGACCTTGTAGAGAGGGAACCCCCTACTCCCAACCCCCCCCCACCGCACCCCACCCTCTGCCTCACCTCCCACCAATGGTGGTGGCCTGGCTACTAATCTAATTTTTATTTCAATATTTTAAAAAGTTGGTGAGACGGTGCCTTCATGTTGAAGCACTCTCACAGCACTTAACCTCTACTGCAGTCTGCTGCTCCCCTCAAGCTGGAAGGCCGATGATTGACCCTCCAGCTTTGAGACGCCACTCACCGCCCTTAATTGGGCAAGGAGCCAATTAAGAGTTGCCGCTGTGAAAATCCCAAAGAATGGCTGTTTCCCCTGGGGACCAGTTCAGGACCCGGAAACAGTCCCAGCTCCTGTTTCCAACTCCTGTGGGTGAAAACCCAGGCCTAAAAAACCTCAAAAATAACACATACATGTATGCAAACACAGAGAAAACAATTGACACAACATTAAAATTTTATACACTTGTATAAAAGAAAATGCATAAAATGATTAAAATACTTCCTCATCAAATACATAGCTGCACAGCTTACAACTCTGGTTAAAATCCATAGGTCATCAAACCACCACACATTCACATGTACCTTCACATGGAGCCGCTCAGAGAAAGTTATTGCCTGCTGTGGCCTATTTTACTACTTGTATGGGGCCTCATCACCGCTCAGGGCGTTTGTTGTACACCAGGAGGTCCTGGTTCTGAACTCTGGTCCTCCTGCTCCCTTTCTTGGTTGTGATCATGCTTGCTAATAGCCTCCGCTAATTTTCAGAGTTTTCCTCTTCCCCTGAAGAATTATTGCTCTTGCTATCTTGTGGGTAATGAGGGTAGTGGTTTAGGCATCATGCCTTTCTCTTGCTTTGAGCTTCCCTCCAGTTTCTGGAATTTCTTTTGATAGTGTGTATCTGGGTCTTTCATGTCTCCAGCACTATGTTCCCCTATTGTTGATTGAGAACCAGCAACCACCGCCCCCACCCAACCCCCACATCGCACTGATTCACTGTTCAATTTTTGTTTTCACATTTTATTAAACTGTCTGGCTTTTATGCTTGGTTTTCTGTGCTGCTAATTCTCTGGATTTTCTTGCATCTTCAGCTTCATGTGGTGAAGGCACTTTTTTTCTGATCTAATTGGGCTTTCAAATTGTTGATGCAATTGGGTGTTTTAGTCTAAGTGGGTTTTCAAACATTTGTTGCAATTGCTATCTGCTCCTAATTGTTTCTTTAGCTTTGCAATTTGCTGTCCTTGCCAGATTGCAAGCACAGCTTTCCAATTTTCGTTGTTTAAACACTTCTCCCGAGCTAGTACTTTAACCATCTCCCAAGCTGTTCTATGTTTTCTTAATCGATGCACTGCCCGAATGATTTTTCCAAATATGTACCAACTTATGGTACATAAGTTTTCTGGTGCACACATCATTCATATTTTTTTATTTGTAGGTTTGGCTACCATCTACAAATTGGCATCAACGAAAATATTCCCTTCTAATCTATGTCTGCTTACAGGACTAGCTACCATTTATCGCTTGACTAAGCAAATCCTCCCTGAAAACTCAGACTTGGAACCAGTATATCTATGGCCAGGACCTTTAGGTCGGCGACCGGGGGGGTGTGGGGCCTGCTCACCGATGCGTGAAATGATGCGGGATGATGTCGGGCAGAACTCCCGACGTTACCCCGCGTCATTTCCATTTTCAGGTCGGCGGGGGCGCAGCAGAATCAGCTGTGCGCCCGCCGACCTGTCAACGGCCTATTGAGGCCATTTAAAAACTAATTCAAGTAATTAATGGACCTGCCCGTCCAACCTTAAGGTTGGCGGGCAAGCCGGGAGACCTGGCGGGCTTCAGAGAAAGCACGAAACCTCATCCACGGGCGGGATGAGGTTTCATGAGGGTTTTTAAAAATTTAATAAAAGTTTGATTAAAAGCGATGGACATGTCCCAGCTCATGTGACAGTGTCACATGAGGGGACATGTCAGGGAAATTTTATTTTTGTACATTTACCATTTTTGAATTTGGCGCCGATCCCCCTGAGGCAGCACTTAGCCTCAGGGAGGTGAGTGTGCTCTTTTGTGCGCATGCGCGAAAAAGCGCACTCTCGGCTGGGGGAATCCATCCCCCTGCCCGCACAAGCAGCACATAGCGCTTCCGAGCGGACATCACGCTGGGCGCGCCTTAACTGGCCCACCCACGTAAAATGGCGGCGAGGCGCGCCTGCACGTGCCCGCTCCTGCATTTTCCGCCCCCCTCCGATGGGGGGGAAAAGTTTTCCCTATGTTATTTTTAGACCTTTAGCCAAGGATGACAATACAGGTATGGCATATCCTATGGTATACCTTTATATACCATTACCATGGAGGAGGAAGAGCAGAGGGGTTGGAGTGAAGGAAAGTGAGAATTCACACCTAAATATATCCCTCCCCATCCACAAAAAAAGGGTTTGAGTTTGGGAGTTAGGGTAAAGGAACACAGGGGAGGTTCTATTTCCAAACCTTCATGGGTGGATGTGAATCTCACATTCGTTTTCTCTTCATTATCTTTCTCCTTGACACCATCACCCTGCCATAGGGCAGAATTTTATATCCTACGGGAAGGTCGGGCGTAAAATTGCACGCGATGACGTGGGATGAGTGTCTCGACATCATTGCGCATTCACGCGATATTCCACGTGGCGGGCACCTGTGGGTGCTGGAGCGGCACGCACAGGTGGTGGAGCGATGCCCACCATTAATTAAGCGGCCACTTAAGGCCCTTAACAGTCCAATTGCTGGCGATTTTTTTCTTGCCTTTGCGATTTCCTGCTCATCGCACAGGCAAAACGGGCAGGTGGCCAGCTGACATTTTCACAACCCTCATCCACAGACGGGATAAAAAGGGTCAGCAGCTTTGAGTATTGAGGAGTTTTGGAGATAGCTTGCTGCTGCTTGCCTATTGGCACTTGGCAGCTTCATCTCTGATTGGGGCTTCATTGTTAATATTTCTCGGCTTCATTTCAGGAGTCATTGGTGTCTGCAAGGCTCCCGGAGGATTCAGACCGTGTGGGCCCTTCCAGATATCAGACAGCCTTCTGTTACCCTGGTAATGGGGATTGTTGTCTCTGCTGGTGGCTTCTCCTCTAAGGAGGAAGATAGGGGCAGAAGGAGGAGGAGGCCTGGTGTCCCAGTGCAGCTTCCAGGGGAGGGACCTGTGGGAGGAGAGGCGCAGATACATGGAGCGCAGGGCCAGCAGGATGTCCAAGGTGGAAGAGGCCACAGAAGATGCCACTATCCCGCTGCCAGGGTTTACAGGCGGCGATGCAGCTACCTCAATATGTCTGAGGTGCAATGCCGAAGGAGGCTCCGCCTCTCAAGGGAGAGCATGACCTCCATTTGTCAGATGACTGGGCCTGAGATCAGCTCTGATTGTATGGATGGACACCCCATGCCAGTGGCTCTGAAGGTTACAGTGACCCTCAACCTCTATGCCTCTGGCACTTTCCAGGGCTCAGTGAGAGAATCTGTGTGGAGTGTCCCAATCAGCTGTCCACAGTTGCATCAAGCTGGTGACAGAAGCTCTGTTCAGGTGGGTATTGACTTCCATTCATTTTCGTATGGAAGAGGCCAGTCAGATAGAGTGAGCCAGAGGCTTTGCTGCGATTGCTGGGTTCCTCCGCATCCAGGATGCCATCAGCTGCACACATGTGGCCATCGAGGCGCCAGCGGGTCAGCCGGGTGCCTTTCTCAACAGGAAGGGCTTCCATTCGATGAACGTGCAGCTAATGTGTGACCACAAGATGCAGATTCTGCAAGTCTGTGCAAGATACCCTGGAGGCTTCCATGATGCCTACATCCTGAGACACAGGTGCTGAGGCTCTTCAATGCTCCAGCCCGACTGGATGGATGGCTGCTGGGTGATAAGGGCTATCCCTTGAAGAGGTGGCTCATGTTGCCTCTCCGCCGCCCAAGAACAGAGGCAGAGAAGCGATACAACAGGAGTCACGCCTCCACAATATCAGTGGTAGAGAGGATCATAGGCCTTTTCAAGATATGCTTTCGATGCCTGGACTGTTCAGGGGGCGCATTATAATAGCCCCCATAGCAGGTGTCAGTGATCGTGGTTGCATGCTGCGCTCTCTACAATCTGGCACTGGCAAGCGGGGACCCACTGGGGGAAGGGGATTGTAACGCAGCTGCACAGGCCATAGGTGATGAATCCAGTAGTGAGCCCGAAGAGGAGCATGGCGAGGAGAGTGCTGAGGGCGTGAAACCAGAACTCGATAACCTCCAGGGAGACAGGGATACCAGGGACACCTTGATCCAACGCTCCTTCAGCCTGGCTACTAAAGATCAGCTTCAGCCGCAAGCCAGGGCCTCCGCCTCAATCTCGGTTGTCAGAAAAGACTTTTTTATTTGAACACAAAGAACACTCAGTGCCTGTGCAATAAAGTTCAGAGCCACTTGCGTCCAGCATTACATACTGGCGTTGTCCGCACCAATGAAGTAAAAACGTGAAGCATACTCAGGCCATGACCAGGAAAACAAAATTTATCTCATTCTGACAGTTCAATAATGTTAACGAAAACGTTTCTTGTTTTCAACACCAGACCAGGATACATAAAGTAAACGCAAATGAACACAAAATTACCTGTGACTAGTCCCTCTCGTACTCATGGTCCCTTTAAATTACGTTTGCGAGTACTACGTTTAGGTGCCCCTCCCCTCGCTGGCACAAGCATTGGAGACAACCTGTTGACTCTGGGGTCTTGTTGGTGTTGAAGCCCTTGGCGGTCGTCCTCTGGCCAGTGGAGCCTGTCCTGGCCCTGCCTAGGAGGGTGCGGCCAGTGCCATGGCTGGCATCTTCCCAGTCGGCGCAGACTCATCAGGTGCCACGGTCACTGGCAGAGGGGTGGAAGAGCTGCTGCCCTCACCCGGAGCACCCTGAGAGAAGCCCGCAGAGACAACAAGCAGCTCGTGCGCCAACGTGAGGTCACTCCGGACCTCCCTGCTCGCCATTGATGGACAGACACCTAGCTGGGATACTAGGCGCCTCATCCATCTCCCACACTGACACTGACCACCTGAGGTCAGTGCCTGTGTGAGGGCTTGCATGTCCGAGCGCAACCCCAGGAACCCCTGATTCTGTCCCTGGAGACGCCTCTCCGTGAGAGTCGTCACTCTCTCAATGGAGGAGGCACTGTGTTCAGCCATGACGCTCAACACAGTGCTCATGCTTTTCATGGACTCCTCCATCATGGAGACAAGGGCACGCCTCATGGATCTTTGTCAGATCCTCCTGCACATCTCACTGGACATCCAGCATCTGCTGCCTAATGGACGTCTCCAGAGGCTCATCATCAGCCTTCGACTCAGCATCATCCTGGTCCCCAGTAGTCCTCCGACTGCCAGCGCCCTAGGCACTATCTACCTCCACCTGCACCTCAAATGAGTGTGAAGTGCCCTCACCAATGTGCACCGAGATACTAGCTGCCAATCTAATGCCCGCCGAGGTGCTGGTATCTGTGCTGGTGCCTGCAGTGAGGATGTGATGCAGGTGCAAATGACACCAGGTGGTCCTCCAGTGTCAGGGGTGGCACTTTGGAGTTTGCAGAGCGAACGCCTGCTGGCAAACCTGAAAGAAAAAGCAAGGACATGTCATTAGTTAAAGTCATCACACTGTCACTGTGCTTGCCAGTCACCCTGGTGAGACAATGGAGATCTGCATCATGGTGTTCTCGTCGTCCAATGATCAATGGGGACTCCAGGTTCGAGGCTCACATCAATGAAGAGACTGCACTAGAATGGTTGCACCATCCGAAATTCTCACCTCTGTGTACGGCACTTTTAGCTTCATCTGGCACCTCTGCCCCTCCACGCACAGTTGTACATGGGGCGTGCCGGCTCTCGAGTTCCAGGGTTTCTAGCATGTATCTGGAGTGGATTGGGGGGTGAGTGGGGCCCCCGCCGGTCCGCGACCTTTCGACATTGTTGTGGGCCGTCTTCTCCTGAAACAACAAAGGAGCATTGATTAGTCCCCTATGTACCTGCAGATCCATTGTAGCCTGGTCAACCCCAACTGAGGAGCACCTGGCAGGGCACTTCCAAGTCCTGGCCCTCAAGCTACATGGCACTCAGTCCAAGCAGCCAGGGCTCAACCCCTTGGCCAGCTCTGGCGTGATTGGCAGTTGGCACTCAGACTCTAGCACCCCTGAGGTCCATGGGGGGAGCGGCCACACCTTAACACATCTGCACACTGACCCATGCCAACATGGTACTCACCCTTCTTGAACGCAGCAGGTCATTGAAGCGCATTCAGCACTGCACCCAGGAGCGCCGCACCATGTTGCAGCTGCTGACCAGCGTTGCCACCCCCTCCCATGTCTTCTTGGTGAGGTGGGGTGGCCTTCTCCTCCCATCTCTGGCAAAAGGGTGTCCCTTCTGACAGCCACCTCCTCCAAGAGGATGGAAAGGCACTCATCTGAAAAACGGGGATGGGGGTGCCGAGTGCCCCCTCCCATCTGCCGTGTCCAGCCGCACTCGGGCCCATAGCGAACATTCAGGGGACGTCCTCCATGGCAGGCTTCCATGGGCTCCCTGGGCCGCTTTTAAACCGACCGCCAGTTCGCCATTGGACCCAGTGGCCAACAGGCCCCCCGCACCCACTCGGCCCTTCCCAGCCAGTCTGGAGCTGCGTTTCACAATGGGAGGGGCCTTAATTGACCCACCAGCGTGAAATCACGGTTGAGGGCTGATCATGGGTGGTGGTCTGTTTCGCAGTCGCTCCCACCCACCATGACCGCCCGACGCCTGGAAAATAATGACCATAGCCAACAAAGAATTTTCTTTTCTCCTACATCTTCTCATCATTATCATCATGTTCCTTCTCTTTTTATTGGATTTTCTTTTGCTGTGGTCAATCTGCAAGTGCCGTAATTATGGTTACATTTAGTGTGAAATGTAACTTTAAGAATAATACTTGTTAGGCAAGATCAAATGATCTGTAGTAGCCAATAGGAAAGTAGTACAGGTTGTTCAGCAATCAGTGTAGAGATTGAGTTCAAGTTGAAAGCTACACATGTAGTTGCTGCTGAGTATATTGTAAATAAACTTAAAATTCCTACCCAAGAAGTTTCTACAGATCAACTCTATCACTAATAGTACAACTCAGCCACCCTACAACAAACTGGCAATGAAGATCGAACAGGGTTAAACAGAAAAAATCAAGTTAGAAAGAAATCGGGTAATCTGCCTTGTCCGGTGATTGTAAGTAGCAAACTCCATTAGAATTGAAGTTATCCCCTCTCAAAATGCCACAATTTGGGAGAATTGATCCTTTTGAACCAGCCACAGTCTATTGGTCTCAATACATAGAATGTCTCACATTCTTATTTCAAGTGAGCGAGATTAAGGGGGAAGAGAAGAGGCGAGCGATCCTCTTGAGCACCTGTGGGAGCAAAATCTACTGCTTAATTCAAAATTTGACAGCACCCAGTGCCCCAAATTTGAAGAATTTCGGTGAATTGGTGGACCTCGTGAAGGGTCACTTTCAACCCAAGCCTCAGTCACGATGCAGAGGTTCAAGTTTAATTTGTGAAACAGAGTGTCGGGTAAGACAATTGCGTGTTATGTGGCAAATTTGAAGCAGTTAGTGCAGCATTGTGGGTTCAGTATGACTCTGAACGACATGCTCAGCGATCATTTAGTGTGTGGTGTGAAAGAGGACACTATTCAGAAAAGATTATTGTCCAAGGTGAATTTGAATTTCAAGAAGGTGATACAGATAACGCTGGCCATGTAAAAAATGTAAAATATTCAAAAGCAATACAGGGTGCAGGAAATGGTACCACCCTCTACATTGGCAGGAAACTTTTACCGAAAGTGGCGCAAAAAACAAGACTCTACCAAGAAGTGGGAAACAGCCCTCGCTAGCCGAAGAATAAAGAAAAATAACTTAGCAGCAAAATCGAAGAATAATTTTAATAGAGGTGGAAACAATCAGTCCTGTAACAATTGGCAGTTTAAAAAAATCAAATGCTACTATTGTCACAGAAATGGGCATATGATGAGGCAACGCAAGGAAAGATTCAAGCAGGCGTGTAAACAAAAGAAGAAGCCCAATGAAATCTACAATGTAGAAGAGTCTGAAACAACAAATTCAGACATTTACTCATTGTTTAACCTGAAAGTTGGAAAGGAAGAACCAATATTCATCACAGTGAAAGTAAATGGCAAACCTGATAGAATGGAAATGGACACGGGAGCTTCCACTACAGTAATTGGGGAACATACCTTCAGATATTTGAATAATGGTGAACATCAATTATGTTTAGAAGAAATAGCCACCAAACTAAAAACATATACGGGTGAAGACATTCAAGTAAAAGGCATTAGCAGAGTAGCTGTCTATTATGGAAGCCAATCAGCAAAGCTGATGGTGGTAGCAGGTGAAGGGTCAAGCCTCCTGGGGTGAAATTGATTAAAGGAGATTAAGTCAGAATGGGCTGAAATTTTCCAGTTGAGAGCAAGTGGGTTACCAGAGCTACTTAGAAAGTAGGCCACTACCTTTAAGGACAAAGTGGGGAAAATCCAAGGCCTGGAGGACAAGATTCATGTGGATCTAGAAACAATCCCTCGCTTCATGAAGGTGAGACTGGTGCTCTATGCCCTGCAAGAAAAAGTCAACATTGAGCTGAGCAGATTAGAGAAACTGGAAGTTATACAAACTGTTCAGTTCTCAGAATGGGCAGCACCCATAATCCCTGTCCATAAACCTGACCAAAGTGTCCGAATTTGTGGAGGCTACAAACTGATGGTTAATAAAGTAGCCAAGCTGGACAGGCACCCCATTCCAAAAATCGAAGACCTGTATGCAAAGCTGGCAGGAGGGACAATGTACACAAAGCTTGACATGAGTCATGCTTATCAACAACTACAGTTGGATAATGCCTTCAGGAATTTGTCACAATTAACACCCACGAAGGGTTGTACCAATATACACGATTGCCTTTTCGGTGTCTCCGCTGCTTGTGCCATCTTTCAGAGAACAATGGAAAGCTTACTGCAGGGACTGCCCCAGTCTGTAGTCTGTTTTGTGACAGGATTCACTGAAAAAGAGCATTTGGCAAATTTAGAAGAAGTCTTAAAATGTTTCTTGCAAGCTGGAGCGTGTTTAAAAATGAGTGCATGTTCCAAGTGAGGGAGGTAATCTATTTGGGTCACCGAATGGATTCACAGGGCCTCCACCCAGTTGAGGAGAAAGTGAGAGCCATGAGAGAGGCACTTGGGCCAAAGAACACCTCAGAGCTCGAATCATTCCTAGGAATGATCAACTATGATGGGCGGTTCTTACCCAATTTGCCTACAGTGCTGGACCCCTGCATTCTCTACTCAAAAAAAACCAACGTTGGTCTTGGGAGGCGCCCCAGAAAGAAGCTCCCATCAAGGTGAAACAATTGTTGTACTCGTCCAATCTATTCGTGTATTATGACCAGACGAAAGAATTGGTGCTGACATGTGACACATCTCCCTACAGAGTGGGAGCAGTGCTCTCTCATTGGATGGATGATGGTATGGAACGGCCAATAAGTTACGGATCAAGAACGTTCACCGCAGCGGAAAAGGAGTAGTCACAGTTTGAAAAAGAAGGCCTGTCCATCATCTTTGGTATCAAGAAATTTCACCAGTATGTACACGGCCGCCATTTTACAATCATTTCAGACCACAAACCATTGCTAGGATTGTTTAGTGAGGTAAAGGCTATACCACCCATAGCCTTAGCAAGAATACAACGACGGCCTTAATTCTGGCAACATATGAATACACTTCTGTACATAGGCTTGGCAAGCAAATCACAAACACTGAAGCCCTTAAATGTTTGTCTTTACATGAAAATGACGAGCATGTCCCAGTTCCACAGGAATTTGTTTTACTGTTTAAGTTCTTAGATTCCTTACCGGTATGTGCTCGACAGATCAGAGACTGGAGAAGTCGGGACCCAGTCCTATCTCAGGTACGAGAACAAGTGCTACATGGTTGGTCACGGGAGCCTCTATCTGACGAAATGAAACTGTACTTCAACAGAAGACATGAAATAACCAGCCAGGATATCATCTTATTGTGGGGAGCACAAGTGATAATCCCTCCAAAGGGAAGGGAGCCACTATTAATTGAACTACACAGTGCCCATCCAGGAATTTGCCAAATGAAGGCCATCACACAGCTACCTATGGTAACCTGCGATGGATAGCGAAATAGAAGGCAGAATTTTCCGCTCATCAGGTGGGCAAGCGCCTGACCCAAACCAGCATAAAATGACGCAAAATGACGTTGGACAAGCATTCCAACGTCATCACGCCATATTTTGGTCGGCGGGCGTGTGCAGGGGTTGGAACCGCATCTGCCATTAATTACTCTGACTGAAGTGCTTCCAGCACTGCACCCATGTGCGCCACACTAATTCATGGCTGCTCACCCGAGTGCCACTTCCTCCCCTGCCCCCTTTGTAAGGTGCGGTGGCCTCCTCCTCCCATCTCTGGGGACAAGGGTGTCCCTTCTGGCAGCCACCGCCTCCAGGAGGGCGACGAGGCACTCACCTGAAAAACGTGGGGCTGAGTGCCTACCCGACCCGCCCTCCCACCTGGCATCTACATCTTTATTTGCAGCCATGTCACTGTTGCAATTCAGACGTGGGCCGCCTCCCTTGGGCTGCCTGCGCCGCTCTTGAACCGGCTGCTGTGTCGCCATTAGACCCAGTGAACAACAGGTCCCCATCCCCACCCGCCCCTTCTCGGACATTTGGCAGCCGGCGTCAATGCTGCTCGGGCCTTATTTGGCGTGCCAGCGTGAAATCGCGGTCAGGCCCCGATCGCAGGCGGCTTCCCGACCGCTCCCATTCACCCCTGGCGAGCCCGCCCGATGGGGACAAAATTCTGCCCAGAAAATTCAGTAAAGCACTGTGTGCAATGTCAGCAACTGCAAAAGTTGCCAGTAACAGCTCCGTTACACCCATGGGAGTGGCCAGGTGGACCCTGAGTGCAGTTACACTTGGGCTACATTGGACCTTTCCTGGGAACAACACTTCTGCTCTTTGTCAATGCCCATTCAAAATGGTTGGATGTATATAAGGTGAAGCCATCAACGTTGGCCGCTGCAATTGAGAAACTACGTCAGGGTTTTGCCATTCTCGGACTACCGGAAGTAGTTGTTTCTGATAATGGCACAGCATTTATGAGTGCTGAGTTTCAACGGTTTATCAGCCTCAACAGTATCACTCATGTGATAACTGCACCGTACCACCCTTCCTCGAACGGACTAGCCGAAATGGCAGTTCAAACATTCAAGGCAGGCATGAAAAAGCTAACTGGTGATTCCTTGGCAACCAAGCTAGCACACTTTCTTTTTCATTACAGGACTAACGCTCACTCAACAACAGGTGTCACACCTGCGGAGTTATTGTTCAAACGCTGTCTAACGATGAGCTTGAACTTGATAACGCCGACTTTAAATGGGAAGGTGGAAAGGAGTCAGGGAAGCCAGAAAACGAGACACGACTGACATAGTCACAAGAGGAAATTTACCATGGGAGAGTCGGTATACGTGAAAAATTTCGGGGAAGGACCAAAGTGGTTACTGGATGCAATAAATACGGTGACTGGACCTCTATCTACCACATGGAGATGGAAGGCCGGATCATCCGTGAACATGTGGATCATTTAACGAAGAGAGAGACAAATCACCAAGATTTGGTTCCACCGGTGACCATGACCAGGTCTGCGTTTCCTGTTGAGGATGCTCCACCCAGGACTGACATGTCTGATGTTTCTGTAAGAGTTGAGGATGCAGAACTGCAAGTGCCCACCGAAGCACCTGATGTTCAGGCAACTCCGGAAAAGGAGGTTCCTGACAAAGTATCTGAAGTTGTGGAGCTGCGACGTTCCACATGTACCAGGAAACCACCTGAAAGACTGAACTTATAAATTCCTTACCCGGCGTAAATATTATGTTGTCTTGAAAAATATGTTCTTGTAACTATAATATGTATAGCTGAGTTAAAGGGGGAGGAATGTAATAATTATTTAGGGTTTTATTTAGTGTGAAATGTTCCTTTAAGAATAATACTTGTTAGGCAAGATCACATGATCTGTAGTAAACAATAGGAGAGTAGCGTGGGCTACCTCAGCAGTCAGTGCAGAGTTAAAGTTGGAGTTGAAAGCACATGTGTATTGCTGTTAAGTATATTGTAAATTTGCACTTAAAGTTTCCACCCAAGAAATGTCTACAGATCAACTCTATCACTAATAGTACACATCGGCCACCCTACAACAGCGAGACAAGAGGCTAGGTGCAAAGAATGCATCAGCTTAAACCCGTTAGTATTAGGGATATGGAAAGTTCTGGCTGTATGCTGTTTCACAGAGACAATGCAGCAATTGTGTAGATGTGCTGTCATCAATCCGCTGCTAGAACTTATTTAATGATGCTGCCAATTCCACGGTGAGATTAACATACCTTCCGAGCAGCTTCAGAGCCTGTCAGAGGGGGGAGCTTTCCCAGGTCCTTGGACACAGGTTTGGAGGCAGGGACGGGCTGTGAAAATGGCAAAAATACATCATTGCACTGGGCCAGCCCTTTGACATGTGCCTCTCTCTCCTCGTCCTTTTACTGGCGGTGCTGTTGGAGCAGTGACAGCAACCTGCCCTGTTCAACTGTTCATGGAGCTTTCCTTGATACCCAATCTTGATGGGTGGGCTGAACTTGTCACAAGTTTAGAGGCTACATGAAATTCAGCTAAAATACATTACGTACAAACTAAATGAAATGTTATTGAAGTTGTGACAAATTCTTGCGTCATTTTCTGGCCCCATAAGTAGTGATTCTTGCTGCATGGTCAATTATCTCTCAGAGAAAGCAAAGCTAGTACATAACCATGTGGTGTTGAGGCATTTATCCAATTATGACCATTCTCAGAGTATAAGTGAAATCATTGGTGCAGTTTTAACCTATACTAAAGTAGCTGTAGCAAGCGAGTCAAAAGCTTGTAGGTTCTGGCTATGATGTTATTTTGTGTGCACAAAGTAAATGTGAAGATAAAGTGAATTCAGTCATAATATCCACTTATGAAGATCTGCTACCATTATGACTTACGCATGGCGCCCTTAAACGTTTGCCTTTGACTATCGCTATAGAACATCAGAAACATAACATTCCTTTGAAACATTAGTTTTTGAGTCACAGTGGTTATCTCCATTATTATTCCTTTCATTTGTAAATACTTTTATTGTGAAAAATTAAAAGTTGTGAACATGTAAAAAATGAACAAATAATTAAATGTACCAACTATAAAGCAATAAAATTATCAGCAATTGAAACATTTACCAAAATACACAACCACTGAGTTATCATTTCACAATATTTTAATTTATTGTCCTGTAGCTAATACAGTGCTTTAATTGACTAAATTTGTACATACAAGATTTGTTTATTGTGATTTTCTTCATCATAAACTATTGCATACAATAGGATTATAACTGTAATCTATTATAGTCATTTTAAATTGCATGTTCTAAAAAAAAGCAACGCACAAAATCTCAGATAAATCATAGATGAGCGCCACCTACTGGCTTATTGATAGCAAATTGTTTGCACTGTAACATGCTAATATTGATTGATATAAGACATTGCACAATAGACAAGCTGAATGAAGATTTAGATAAGATTGTTGCATTCCACATTTAGTTCAGTAATTATGAAATTAGATAAATATACTGCTTATATACCATAGTGCAAGTGAATGTGCTCATTATTATCAAAAACTGCCCATAACAATTCCAATTTTGTTCATTACAGTACATCAACAACCTCTATCGCAGTGAGGTGTGCGTCAGTTAAATATTATTTACAATTTTCATGCTAAAAATATATTCAAGCCAAAAATGATTTGGTATAAATTAAGCTTAATTAGGTTATTCTTAGTATAACATGCAAATGAGGGAAAAGAAACCTGTAATTAAAGTTCAGATCAGCCAGTGATATATTATAAATTGTTCATTCAAAATGTCTCATAGACTCAGCACATTTGGAGAAACACTTGGAGAATGACTAGAAATTTTCAGACTGCAAATCTGTTGAGACTCAAATTTAATATCTGGCAACTAGTTATCAGCCTTTGTTGATAGGCACTTGAAGAACTGAGCAGTTCACAGTTCCTGAAGATCCAGTTGGACTATGGAGCATTTACAGTTCTTGAAGCTGTGCTCATGGGGATTTATTATGATAAATGAGGCTTAATGAGGGCATGCTGAACATTCGGCAGAAAAGGTAATTAACATTTCAAACCTACTTCTCTTCTATACATCAAAGCCTCTAGGCCAGCTGGCTTTAATCCAATTAAGACACACACACATACACACACATAGACACAGGCATCACTAGAACTCTATTTTAAAATAATTTCCAATAACATTAGACATTATTATATCTTCTTGACAATTCCAACAGAAATATCAACAGAAACAAAAGTGGAAAAAACATTGGAAAACTCAGCAGATCAGCCAGTATCTGTGGAAAGAACAACAGCCAATATATTAAGTGTTGTCCCTTCTTCCTAACTTGTGAAGAAGCATCAAGACCCAAAATGTTAAATGTAGTTCTCTACACATGATGCTGTCTGTCCTGCTAAATGTTTCCAGTGTTACCAATTTTTGATTCCGACTGACAAAGTCCTCTTAAGCATTAGCATGCAAGACCCCAAGCACACACGACAGGATGATATATAACCAACTGGACTCCTGCAAGGAATTGTCCCTTTGAATTAAAATGCTTTGTGATATGCATTTTATGCCTTAACTGCATTGGCAAGGCACTAACAAAATTATTTTAATTTAGTCAATGATCTATGCAGTTCTACAGTACACATAAGTATTTTTGTCCATTAAGTGCTAAAAAAGACCTTAACTATCACTCACATTAAGTAATCCATCATCCCAAGTGGCAAATCAAAATATAAATCTATATTAATTTTATTTCTTTTACATTGGATGTAATAGAGTAACAGAGACCCATATAATGAAATTTTCAGAACTAATATCTTGGGTACGATTGGTGGTGAAAGGATGACTTCATTCTCCAGTGGCGACTTCTAATTATTGGACCCAATGAATCGACCTGAACAAATTTGTTAAGAAGGATTCCGTCAATTTAAAACAGACAGTTGACATTCCTGAAAGAAAAATACTTCAGATGTTGGAAATCGGAATCAAAAATTGGTAACACTGGAAACGCTTAGCAGGACAGTCAGCATCACGTGTAGAGAACTACATTTAACATTTTGGGTCTTGATGCTTCTTCACAAGTTATGGAGAAGGGACAACACTTAATATATTGGCTGTTGTTCTTTCCACAGATACTGGCTGATCTGCTGAATTTTCCAATGTTTTTTCCACTTTTGTTCCTGTTGATATTTCTGTTGGAATTGTCAAGAAGATATAATAATGGCTAATGTTATTGGAAATTATTTTAAAATAGAGTTCTAGTGATGCCTGTGTCTATGTGTGTGTATGTGTGTGTGTCTTAATTGGATTAAAGCCAGCTGGCCTAGAGGCTTTGATGTATAGAAGAGAAGTAGGTTTGAAATGTTAATTAGGTAAATTACAAGGTGAAGGGTAAAGGGGTCAATTTGCATTATTAAATAAACCATTCAAAAGAATGGGTGAAATATTATGCCTAGTTAGAAGTCATACAACATGTTTACTTTTTCCAAAGCTTACTAATAAAATTGGTGTTATGAAAGGGTTTTATTGTTGGAAGAGGTAAAGTTCAAAAAATCTAGTGACAATGAGAATTTGCATTCAAAGAGGAAAATATGTATAAATGAAGAGAAGGTTGTTGGCAAAAGAAGAGGGATTCTAAGATCTAAAGCCTCCAGCCTGTAAGCCTCAAGCCGCTGTCTGCAAGGATCCAGAGCTGAAAGAAACTCATTTTGCATGTGACCGTCCGGAGTGTGCTTTGGTTAAATCTATCGGCAGAATTTTACCCTTGGTGTGCAGGCTCGACGGGGGCGGGTGGCGGTGGTTGGGAAGCTGACCGCCGTCTACAATCAGAGGCACATCGTGATTTCACACCAGCGGGCCAATTAAGGCCCACCCAGTGTGAAAGGCAGCCGGGGAATCTGCGAGAGGGGGTGGGCAGGGGTGGGGGCATGATGCCAGCCGGGTCCAATGGGGACCTGGCGGCCAATTCAAAACTGGCCCAGGCAGCCCCTGGAAGGCAGCCACGGAAGGACACTGAAATCTTCATTGATCCTGTTGTGGTTGGATAGGGTAGATCGGCGGGGCAGTGGGCCCCGCATTTCTCAGGTGAGTGCCTCCTTGAGGAGGTTGCAGCCAGGAGGGAAACCCTTGTGCACAGTGACAGGAGGAGGAGGCCCCCACATCTCACCAAAAAGGGCCTGGGAGGAGGTGGCATCCAGGGTCAGCAGCCACAAAGTGGTGAGAAGTGCTCCAACGATCTGCTGCAATCGGGAAGGGTGAGTACTGTGTTTCTTTAAATGTTTTCATGGTGTGATTAAAAACACCGGTTAATGTTCATTTCAGCTATGTTTCACATTCACAATGAAATGAAATGTTATTTTGTGTTATTGGCCTCTGTGTGCTTCATTTATTCTGTAGGTGCAGGGGTGGACATTATGTAATGATGGACGTGTGTCTCCTGAAACTTTATAGAAAAGGTATAGAGTGTACGTTGTTGGCTATGGAGCTGGTCCTGTCAGAGGTCGAGTATGGAGCCTGCAGCCCTGGCATGTGGTGGTGGTTCTTATTTGGTAGGCTAGCTGAAGGAGCGTAGGATCAAAATGTCCCGGGTGTCCCTGCCTCCCTGGAGGTTACCCAGGTCAGCATCCACGTCCTCAGTGTTCTCCTCACTGTGCCCGTCCTCGGACTCACTACTGGACTCATCATCTGTGGCCTGTGCAGCTGCGTGAAGACCTTCTTCCTCCACTGGGTCCCCCCTTGCCAGTGCCAGATTGTGGAGAGCGCAGCATGCAACCACTGTCAGTGACACATGCTCTGGGGGTATTGCAGTGCGCCCCCTGAACGACCAGGCATCGAAAGCGCATCTTCCAAAGACCTCTGGTTCTCCCTATCACCGCCCTTGTGGAGGCATGGCTCCTGTTGTACTGAGCTCGGCCTCTGTCCTAATGTGGTGGAGGGGATGAGCCACCTTTTGAGGGGATAGCCCTTGTCAACCAGCAGCCATCCATCTAGCTGAGCTGGAGCACTGAAGAGCCTCAGCACGTGGGAGTGCCTCAGGATGTAAGCGTCATGGGAGCTGCCTGGGTACCTTGCACAGACTTGCTGAATCTGCAGCTTGTGATCACACACTATCTGCACATTCATGGAGTGGAACCCCTTCCTGTTGACAAAGACACCCGGCTGACCCGCTGGTGCCTTGAAGCCCATGTGTGCAGTCGATGGCACCCTGGATGCAGGGGATCCCAGCAATCACTGTGAAGCCTCTGGTTCGCTCAGCCTGGCTGGCCTCATCCATACAGTAAAGAATGAAAGTCAATGCAAGAACAGAGCTTCTGTCACCAGCTTGACACAACTGCGGACAGCTGATTGTGAGACTCCACACAGATCCCCCACCAAACCCTGGAAAGAGCCAGAGGCATAGAGATTGAGGGGCATTGTGACCTTCAGAGTCACTGGTAAGGGGTGTCCACCCATACAGTCGGAGCTGATCTCAGGCCTGATCCTCTGACAGATATAGTTGACTGTCTTCACTTGAGAGACGGAGCCTCCTTCGGCACTGCACCTCAGACATGTTGAGGTAGCTGCATCGCCACCTATGAACCCTGGCAGCAGCATAGTAACGTCTTCTGTGGCCCCTTCTGCCTTGTACTTCCTATTAGTCCTGGTCCCCTTGTTCCTGTGCCTCTCCTCCCACAGGTAACTCCCCTGCATTGGGACACCTGGCCTCCTCTCCCTCCTGTCCCTCTCTTCCTCCTCAGAGGAGGTGCCTCCAGTGGAGACCACAATCCCCACTCCCAGGGTTGTGGAAGGCTGTCTGATACCTGGAAGGGCCCACACAGTTGTATCCTCCGGGGGCCTGGAAGACAACAATGAGTCCTGAAATGAAGCCTAGAAATGCCCAGAATGCAGCTCTGAAGCAAGATGAAGCTGTCCAGTTCACAGAAGCGACCAGCAGCAAGTTTAATCTAAAACTCCTCACTACTCGCATTGACAATGTCACTGGCCCTTCTTATCCTGCCTGTGGACGAGCTTTTGCTAATTGTGGCCTGCATGCCTGCCCATTTTGCCTGTGCAACAGCCAGAAAATTGCACGGGCTACATAAAGCCTGAGGCAATTGGTGTGTCAAGGGCCTTAATTGACGTCTTAATTAATGGCGGGTGCGCCTCCGTCTCCATCGCACGCCCACCTAGCGAAATATCATGAGAGTGCATGTTGGCGTCGGCATGCTCGGCCGCATGCGGGTCAGGCGCGCATGTGTCCGCTGAGTGAAAAATTCTGCTCTATGTGTTTTACTGTTGTCTTAATGGAGATATAACTAGGAGTCAGATTAATTAGGGGCTTTTTGTAGTTATTATAATAGTAATTTTGTAGACATATGTATGTGCTTACAATCTTTTTTGTATTGATAAATGCTTAATTTAGTTTTATAAAGACCTCTTGAGACTTGGTGGTCTTATTACTACTGAATTCAAAGCATGCATCACAAAACATACAAGTCGCAAAATGGGTTATGACAGTTGTTTCAACTTACCCCTTCCTTTGAACAGCTCAGCATTTACCATTGGCTGTGTCATAATAGAATATCAGAAATGGAGCCCATATTCTCATTTCTTGTACTTATTATCTTCTTGCATTTTGCTAGGATAGGATGAAGATGCCAAGAAAAAAAAGCATTCAGCACTGAAGGAGGCCATTCACTCCATTGTTACTGTTCCAATACTACCTGCATATCTGAACTATCAATTGTAATCACATTTTTCTAATTATTTTCAAGCCCTTTAACTTTTTTTCCTCAGTTTTATCTATATCTTCAATATTGTGATTAACACAACTTTAGTAGCTACCTACAGTAATGCAGTTCATCTTCTAATAACAATAAGCATGAAAAAGTCATTTTAACTTCCCTTTTAAACTTTAAATGCTAATCCTAAATTTACACCCCTTGGGCTGGATTTTACATGCTCTGCCAGCATGACTTTGGCGTGGGGTGGGGTGGGGGGGCATGAATATTGGTTGGGTGATGAGCCCACCAACTTCCCACCCACCCCTAAATTCACCCCCATAATATGCTAGGTGTGTGGTCACCGAAATCGGCACCCTGCCCTCCATATGTGAATAAATAATTAAGAATCATGTACTGACCTGAATAATATGCTGCCCTTGCCATTATAAGGTTGACATCAGAAGTCAGATGGCAGTGGGCAGGCCAGTTTTGAAGGCCTACATGAACAAAGGTGGGAAGGCTTGGGGGCGGATCATCTCAAACAAGGGGTGCTTTTTGTGTATCGGGGGCGTCCCCCCCAAGCTATCACCCCTCCCCTTTTGCACCGCCTGTCTGACAGAACTTGACTCCCCACCTATTTTACCCATCTCTGGGCTCTTGGATCCCTTCCCCACCCCCCAAACTCTGGGACTTACCTACTGGTGCAGCCATGTTTCTCTTTGGCCTTCTTCCTGTAGTCCCCACAGCATCCACTGTTCACCTCTGGTGCAATCAGAATGGCTGGCAGCTCCCAAATGAGGTGCGTAAGTCCCACTATTTGGGCTGCGTTTTATGGTGGGGGCAGGGGGTGAGGGAGGGGGGGGTGTGGACTGCTCACCCTCACGGGAGGTAAAGTCGACTCGCTCTGTGTCAGCCCACGCCGCAGACATAACACACAGCAGGCAGGCTAAATTGGTGAACAGTGAGATGCCACTAACTGGAAAAGTCTATTCCATTCTACAAAAAGTCCTGGGGCAGAATTTTTCCCTCGTCAGGTGGGCACGTGCCCAACCCAAACGAGAGTAAAATAGTGCACAATGACGGTGGGCGAGCACGGTCTTGCGATATTTCACTCACCGGGTGTGCACGAGAGGTGGCAGCATGCCTCTGGTTGATTAAGAGGCCTATTAAGGTCCTTAATCAATTAATTAAATTGGATTTTTCGCTGCCCTGTCCAACAGGCGGCAGTTGACGCCACTCCCAGGCCTACCTGCCCCATCCACCCAACGAGGTAAAAATCCTGCCCCTGAAGCAGAAAAATCATTATTTTATTCAAAAAGTAAAAGAAAAGAATCATCTTAACAATACTACCCTGGCCCTTAAAAGTAATAGTGCATAAATAGTAAATCAGGATTCAATAGTGCTGAGTATTTGTAGTAACAGTTTTCCTGGCTTTGCACACAGTGCTATAAGGAATCTGAATGCAAAGTACTCCAACATTCATTTGTAATGTAATTTCAAGCTCAGTCAGGTATAGACACCAGAAAAGTCACTGAGGAAATTCAGGTACAGTGCAATTCCAGGCATAGAATGTTCTGGGCAAGATGGGAGGAATACATAGTTTCTCTAGCCCCACTACTCCACAGGTTGGACCATGTGTATAAGTGTTGAAATCACTCACCAAAATGGCCAATTGTTTACCTTCACTACTGCTTGACCCAGAATAAAAGAAACTTTAACCAGGCTTCTTTCAATAAACTCAGAATAATTGATTTATTATGAAACAAAACTTCTCTTTAAAAACAAGTTGCAAAACTGGCTAGCATGCAATTTGTAATGTGGAAGTGTAACAATTTACCCCTTTTAAAATCACAACACACTAAGGCACACATACACACATATACACACACGAACAGAGGAGCACACATACACACATATACACACAAGAACAGAAGAGAAGACAAATAAGGTCTCTGCAGAGGTAGGCGTGAGGGAACACTTTATGAAAAAGAATAAAGTTCAAAATGGCCTTGACGCTGCCAGTTTGGTTCTCCTGCATGTGACGATGGAGCGCTGTTCACAGTAGTTGTCTGGAAGTACTTTCCAAAGGACCTTCCGTGAAACACTGTCTCTGTTAACTCTTGTTTGCTGCATCTTTGCAGGTTTTCAAATACAGACAAATTATTCTGAGATGAGGAGTTATTCTGACTGAAGTTGAGAACATCCACTCTGGACTGTAGGCAATACCGGGAGAAGGAGAGGGAAAGGGAGAGAAAGAGAGGAGCAACCTTCCTTCACAGTTCACTCCCAAGACACACACTGAATTCAAAAAACATGTTCAGAAAGAGCTTCTCCCAGGCCAAGTGCTTTTCAGACAATCAGCAGGAGATCACAGCCTGGCAACAACAGTGTTTTTTAAATTTTAGCTCAAGTAAACAAAATAACTCTGATCTCCCCAGGTGTCTTGCTGGTGATGTAGCTGACGTCATGTGACTTCTTAGAAAAAACTGCTTGCTCACAGGCCAAAGTGAATTTGTAACCTTTTAGAAAAAAACATGGGAGAGTGTTTAAATAATTCAGGTTTTTAAAAAAAGCATATAATTCTTGGAGATATGGATTCCTAACAACAATGGGAGAAAAGGATTGGTGCCTATTTTTCTCTTTTGCACCTGCTTTTTCATGTGTGCATTGAGAGCACAGAGAGGAATTTCATCCCTCTAAAGGCTTTATAGTGTAGAAAATGTAAAATGCTCCTTCCCAACTGATTTAATGAATAAAGAAATCATTCTGTGTTGCATTAAGCCATAAAGGCCAAAAATTGCAGATTTGATTCCTAGGGTGGAATTTTACGAAATTTGCTCTAAGTGCGGTAGCAGGTGGGTAAAATGGCATGCTGCCTGCTGACAGCGATGGCGGGTTTACATGCCGCATCATCCCAAGCCCACCTCATTATTTGTGCACTCCCAGGAAAAAAACGCTGTTTCCATGGTGGGCAGGCTGCTCATCCGCCTGCCTGCCATTGCATCACGCAGGACGGTGAAGCAGTCTGGGAAGAGTGCCCTGTAGTCAGTTCTTGTTGAGAATAACAAGAGTGACATCACAAGACAGCGCGAGAGAGCAGCGGAGAGATCAGAACCAGTGAGAGTGCGGGGAAGCTTCAAAAAGTAACATCAGCACAAAGGTGAGAGCTGATTGGGTAAGTGTTTTCCTCCAGTTTTTCTCCAGTTTAAAATAGATTAAGCTATGGAAAGGTAAGAGTTCTAGTTTTTATTTAAAGTACATAAATAATTTAATTTTTTTTTACTGTATTTAACTTAAAGTAAGGGTTTTTTTTTCAATTAGAGGCATGGAAGGGCTGCTCAGTCCCGTGTTATGTACCGTCTGCGACATGTGGGAAGTCCTAGATCCTCCTTGCGCTCTGACCGATCACATGTGCAGGAAATTGCCACCAGCTGTAAGCTACTTGAGCTCCGAGTTTTGGAGCTTGAGCAGCAGCTGGAGGCACAGAGGTGTATCCGTGAGGCTGAGAGTTTTGTGGATAGCACGTTTTTAGACATGGTCACCCCACAGCTTATGGAAGTGCAGACAGAGAGGGAATGGGTGACCATCAGTCAGAAGAAAGGTGTCAGGCAGGTAGTCAGGAAATCCCCAGGGTGCATCTCGCTCGAGAACTATTTTTCTGTGTTGGAAAACGGTGAGAGTGACGGTTCCTCTGGGGAATGCAGCCACGTTCATGACACTGTGAGTGGCTCAGCTGCACAGAGGTGGAGGAAAAAGAGGGGAAGAGCAATAGTGGTTGGAGACTCGATAGTAAGAGGAACAGACAGGCTTTTCTGTGACTGTAGACGTGACTCCAAGATGGTATGTTGCCTCCCTAGTGCCAGGGTCAAGGATGTCACTGAATGGTGCAGGGCATTCTAAAGGGGGAGGGCAAACAGACAGAGATCATGGTACATATTGGTACCAACGACAAAGGTAGAAAGAGGGATAAGGTCCTGTAAGCAGAATTTAGGGAGCTAGGAAGCAGATTAAAAAACAGGACCTCAAAGGTAGTAATCTCTGGATTTCTTCCGATGTCACACGCTAGTGAGTATAGAAATAGAAGGTTAGACCAGGTGAATGCATGGCTGGAGAGATGGTACAGGAGGGAGGGCTTTAGATTTCTGGGGCATTGGGACCATTTCGGGGGGTGGTGGGACCTGTACAAGGCGGACCGGTTGCACCTGAACTGGAATGTTCTTCAAGTATTTTTCAGACAATCAGCAGGAGCTCACAGCCTGGCAACAAATGTGTTTTTTTTTAATTTTAGCTCAAGTAAACAAAATAACTCTGATCTCCCCAGGTGTCTTGCTGGTGATGTAGCTGAAGTCATGTGATTTCTTAGAAAAAACTGCTTCTCACAGGCCAAAGTGAATTTGTAGCCCTTTGGAAAAAAAACATGGGAGAGTGTCCAAATAATTCAGTTTTTTAAAAAAGCATATAGTTCTTGAAGATATAAAATTCCTCTCTCTGCTCCCAATATGCACATGAGAAAGCAGGTGCAAAAGAGAAAAATAGGCACCAATCCTTTTCTCCCATTGTTGTTAGGAATCCATTGCGGGGAGTTTGCTAGTGCAGTTGGGGAGGGTTTAAACTAACTTGGCAGGGGGATGGGATCCTGAGAGGAGGCTCATCAGGGGGAGATGCACAGCCAAAATTAGAAGGGAGAGCAAGTGAGTCTGGAAGGCATAGATATTATAGGCCAGCTAAAGGACAAGGGAGTTTGGCAAGGTTGGATGGTAGTTATTTTAATTCAAGGAGTCTGACGATAAGGCAGATGAGTTGAGGGCACAAATTAACATGGAAGTATGATGTCATTGCTTTCACAGAGACATGGTTGAGAGAGGGACAGGATTGGCAGCTCAATATTCCAAGTTATAGGTTCTTCAGGTGAGACAGGGAATGAGGTAAGAGAGGAGGGGGTATTGCAATATTGATCAAGGAATCAATTACAGCACTAAGGAGAGATGACATCTTATAAGGCTCCTCAAATGAAGCCATATGGTAAGAACTGAAAAATCAAAAAAGGAGCAATCACATTGTTGGGAGTGTACTATAGGCCCCCAAACAATCAGAGAGACACAGAAGAGCAGATATGTAGGCAAATTTCAGAGAAGTGTAAAAATAATAGGGTAGTAATAGTGGGGGATTTCAACTTTCCCTACATTAACTGGGTTAGTCATAGTGTGATAGGTTTAGAGGGAGCGGAATTCTCAAAATGCATCCAGGAGAGCTTTTTAAGCCAGTTTGTAGAAGGTCCTACAAGAAAGGGGGTGATCCGAGACTTAATTCTAGGGAGTGAAGCCGGGCAAGTTGTAGAGGTATCAGTAGGGGAGGATTTTGCAGATAGGGATCATAACTCTGTTATATTCAAGGTTGTTATGGAAAAGGACAAAGATGGGCCAGAAACCAGAGTTCTAAATTGGGGGAAGGCTGATTTCAATAAGATCAGATATGATTTGGCCAGAGTGGTCTGGGAGCAGCTACTTTTAGGTAAATCTGTGTCAGAGCAGTGGGACTCATTCAAGAATGAAATAGGGAGAGTACAGGGCCAACATATTCCAGTGAAGATAAAGGGTGGAACCAACAAATGCAGGGAACCCTGGAATTCCAGGGATAAACAGGATTGGGTAAAGAGAAAAATGGAGGCTTATGGCAGATACCGAGGGCTCAAAACAGCAGAAGCCCTAGAGGAGTATAGAATGTGTAGGGGGGAATTAAAAAGGAAACTAGGAGAGCAAAAAGAGGGCATGAAAAAACATTGGCAGGTAAAATAAAGGAAAATCTAAAGTTATTTTACAAGTACATTCAGAGTAAGAGGACAACTAGGGAAGAGTAGGTCCCATTAAGGACCATATTGGTAATTTGTGTGTGGAGCCAGAAGACTTAGATAGGGTTCTAAATGAATACTTTGTGTCGGTGTTCACAAGTGAGAGGAACAACGTGGATATGGAAATCAAGCAGAAGGACTGTGATATAATTAAAGAAATTAGCATAGAAAGGGAAGAGGTTCTAAATGGTCTGGCAGGCTTAAAAGTAGATAAATCTCCAGGCCCGGATGAAATGTATCCCAGACTGTTGAGTGAGGAAGGGAGGAGATAGCAGGGGTGCTGGCAATAATTTTCAATACCTCTCTGGCCACAGGAGAGGTGCCAGAGGACTGGAGGACAGCCAATGTGGTGCCGTTATTCAAGAAGGGAGAAAGGGATAAACCAGGGAACTACAGGCCAGTCTAACCTCAGTGGTAGGGAAACTATTGGAAGCAATTCTGAGGGACAGAATTAATCTACACTTGGAGAGGCAGGGATTAATCTAGGACAGTCAGCATGGTTTTTGTTAAGGGGAGGTCATGTCTGATCAATTTGATTGAATTTTTCGAAGAGGTGACCAGGTGTGTAGATGAGGGCAATGCATTTGACGTAGTCTACGTGGACTTCAGCAAGGCTTTTGATAAGGACCCGCATAGGACATTGATAATGAAGGTAAGAGCCCTTGGGATCCAAGGCAAATTGGCAAATTGGATCCAGAATTGGCTGAGTGGCAGGAAGGAGAGGATGATGGTCGAGGGGTGTTTTTGTGACTGGATGCCTGTGTCCAGTGGGGTTCCACAGGGATCAGTGTTGGGTCCTTTGCTGTTTGTGGTATATATAAAAGATTTAGACTTGAATGTAGGAGGGTTGGTCAGTAAGTTCACGGATGACACGAAAATTGGTGGGGTGATAAATAATGGGGAGCATAGCCTTAGATTACAGGAGGATATAGACGTGCTGGTCAGGTGATCTGATCAGGTGATTCAGCTCACCACTGCTGCCTGGGAGACATGGCCCTCAAAGGCAAGAAGACTGCAGACCCCCAGCTTCATCATGGGTCCCTTAAGCGACTGCTGGATGCCGTTAAGGCCCACCGGGATTCCCTGTACCGCTGCCCTGGCTGCAGAATGGGCAGGAACGTGACCAATCTGGCTTGGGAGGTGGTGGCAGCGATGGTCAGTGCCAACATCCTTCATGAAAGGACAGCCACCCAGTGCTGCAAGAGGATGAATGGTCTCCTCCGTTCTGCCAGGGTAAGTCACTCTTCTCATCACTCCCAACTCACATACTCACAAACCACAGCCACAGGGCCCTCACTCACTGTTGGTTCAAGGGACATCACCATTCACTCTCTCATACTCACTGTCATTGTCCTTATCCTGTCCATGGGACCACTCACCACCCGCGCAGGCCAAGCACATTTATCATTTGGCCCGACAGGCATCCTGTTTACACTTTCTCCATCTCTATTCTTGCAGGTCAAGCTGGCACACATCAAGACGGGGAGGTCACAGATTGATGGTGGGATGCCTGAAATCAAGGTCCACACGGACTTTGAAAACAGAGTTTTCAGCTGGAACCCATCCAGCTGGCCAGTGAGGATCTGGACCGGTCCTGTGCTGACACTGAGGTCTACGCTGATCTACCAAGTGAGGATCCAGCAGTGCAACATCCATCAAACAACCATACCGTGAGTGATGTGTCCTCTTTCACAGGACACTGCCATGCACTAATTATCTCTCCTTCCTTTCGAAGGCACATCTGCCAAACAGCTAACAGAGTCCATGATCCAGGGACCCTATCAAGTCCTGAAGAAACGTCTAAAGAGGAATCTGGAGGCACCCTCCCTGAAGTCCCGTCACAGCGCTCACCCACAGCCTCCACCAGCGCAGAGACACACACCTCGGTGGGACCTAGCTTTAGAATAGACACAGTATCACAATCTGGTGAGCAAATTGCACTGTCTGATCCGAGGTGTCAGGCACTCAGAGGACTTCTGGAGGCGAGAACGTTGCTGAGTCCGAGTCAGATGATGAGCCTCTGGACTTGGTCATGTCACAGTTGCTGGAGCTGCAAAGGCAAGCTCGGGAACATCAGGAAAGGATGTCTGCTGCACTCCTCCGATTGCAAAGCACGATGGAGGAGTCCATCTATCTTCAATCTGAGATGACAGCGCTGGCATGTCAACACTCTGAGGTCAACATTGGTAGGATAGTGGCCGCCATGGAAACCTAGGTCCAGGACTTCGCTTCTGCACTGCTGCACAGGCTCAACTCCATCGCTGATGCCATAGTGGCCTCCAACAGTGTGTATGCGAGAGGTGTGCAGGGCAGCGCGATCTCACTCCAGCTAGCCCTGCTCCTCAAGGAGTCAGCCAGGGGCCCCCGGGCACCCAAAGGGAGGAGGATCCACAGGTGCACACTCCGGACCCATCCATCCAGGTGACTCCAAGAGTGTCCGGCCCATCCGACTCCCCTCTTCCTGTGACCTCAGCAGCTCAAGCTCCACAGACTGAGGAGGGTGCCACTGCCACACAGCAGGAGACTGAAAGCAGGCTGGGGCCCTCCAGGTCTTGGCCCTCCAGAGGACGTCCACCAAGGTCATCACAGACAAGGCGTCACAATCAGCAGGCTGCCTCCATCTCTGCTGTGGATGTCCGGGGAGCACCAAGATGTGGTAGGACGGTTAGGACAGTTAAAGAGAATTAGTTGCACAGACTGGGCATGGATGTTAATCATTTGTACATACTGTTAATTATTGTCACTCAACTCCCAAGAATGTCTCCCTGCCTATGGCTCCTTGTTCTGATGAGCTGCGTTCTTGTCACTCAGATGTGAAACCTTTCTGCACAAGAAAAAGGCAGGTGTCTCAGTCCAGGGCCTCTTCCCTGTGTATTGTGCAGCTTTCAGGCCAAAGTGGTGGTCTAACCTTACACTCCCTGGACACATTACTGATGCCTGCTCCTCAGTGGTGTTATTCATTGCTGCCAGAATGTAATGGGCAGGCACCACAGAGTTCCGTCATTCTCTCTGTGTGCTCTCAGCACCTTTAAGAAGGGGCTGGCTCCCATCTCTTCAGCATCTGTGACCACTGATGCTGTGCCCCTGAATGGCTCAGGTGCTGAAGGTGGACAATGCATCAGATGCTTCTAAAGTTTCGTGGCTGTGTCTCTATGATATGACCCTGATCACAGAGCTCAAGTGAACTACCCTGGGCCAGATAGGAGTCAGACATTCTCAGAGGCTATCTGAAGATCTATGGAGTGTCCTCAATGCATGCTGTCATCATTCCCCTGCAATTGAGTGACTATTAGGGCATCCACTGCATCTCCATGACAGGAGCATTCTCACAGAGGGTATTCGCGCAGCCATAAGCCAGCGTGGAGTCAAACATTCACAGATGCAATGTGAGGATCAATGGTGTGACCTCACTGCACGTTGTCATCATCCCCCACAAATCTAGCAGCTATGAGGGCCTCCCGAGCATGCCTGCCTCGTTTAGCCAGTGGGAGGGCCTCATCCCCATCATCGTTGCCTTCGAGGACCTCTTCAACCTCATCCCTGTCGGCGTCTTCCCCATCAGAGGAGACGCCCAGCTCCTCCATCACCCACTCAACCAGCCTGTCTCCCTGTTGCAGCGCCAGGTTGTAAAGGGCGCAGCAGACGACGACAATGTGTGACACCCTCTGTGGACTGTATTGCAGGGCTCCACACCAGACCAGTCCAGGCACCGGAACCACAACTTCAGCATCCCGATGGTTTGCTCCACCAAGTTGTGAGTTGCAGCATGAACCTCATTATACCTTCTCTCTGCTGCAGTCTGAGGCCACCACATGGATGTCATCAGCCACAGCCTCCGAGGGTAGCCCTTGTGCCCGAAGAACCAACCTTGCAACTTCTGTGGACCCTGGAAGACCCCTGGGATCTGTGACTGACTGAGGATGTAGTCATACACACTCCCAGGAAACCGTGCGCACACCTGCGGGATGCATTTGCTCACCAGCTGCACATTCAGTGAATGGAAAACCTTGTGGCTGATGTAGTTCACTGTCTGTTGCGATGGAGATCTGAGCGCCACATGAGTGCAGTCGATCGCACCCTGCACCTGTGGGAATATTGAGATCAGGGTGAATCCAATCGGTCTTGCATCCTGGCTTTCCTGGTCCTGGCCAAAATGCACAAAGTTGTGTGCCCTCGTGAATATGGCATCAGTGACCTCAAGGATGTATTTGTGGGTGGTGGTTTGTGGAATCCCACAGAGGTCACCAGTGGAGCCCTGAAAGGAGCCACCGGCATAGAAATTAAGCACCGCGGTCACTTTCACAGCCACCGGCACTGGATGCCCTCCATGTCCCCTTGGCGCCAAATCCTGCAGTGACTAGCAGATGTGAGCCACCAGTTCCCTAGACATGCGCAGTCTTTAGCAACACTGGTCCTCGGTCATCTGCAGCAATGAAAGGCAGCGCCTATAGACTCTGGGTGTCGCTAGGCGCTGGCCTGTGATGGCTCACTTTGGCTCTTGGGCAGTGTGTGCAGGAGCCCCAGCAGCCCCTTCTTCCTGAGTTGGCTGCTCCTGCCTCTGCGCAGCCAGGAGTCTCCGTCATTCTCTCCCCTCCGTCTTCTTTGTGCTCTGTAGGTCATCAGGCATACAGCTAGTTCACCAGGCTCCATGATCCTGATGTACTCCTCCTGCAGGATGAAAGAGAGAGACATGTGGTTAGCAGTGGGTACACTAAGAACCTGTCCTAGTTAAGTATGGTGACCCCTTAATGCTTCCTGGAGAGTGCTGACCACCACTTGGATGGCCAGAAATTAGTGCGCTGCATGGTTACTCTGTTAGCTTGAACTATCAGGGAGACTGATCCAAACCGGGATGCTGATATTGCAAAGGGCTGTGAGCACCTCCAGCAGTGACTGCTCCATGACCAGCTTTAGCGAGGAGATTGTACAACATGTGCAGCCCAACTGCTCTGCAGTCCACTAAAGTGCACATGAATTTGCAGTCTGTGCTGGGGTGGGGGGAGGGGGCATGGGAGCCCTGGAGAACTAGGTGGCACCTTGATGCCTCTGTGTTGCTTGAGTGGGCAGAGAAGCTAGGAGCCAAACCCCAATCATATCACTATGGCTGCGTCTGAACTGTCTCAGTTGCAGAAGAATGGTCACTTTCTACATGCTTCCTGAATGTGCGGCCACTTCCCTCGCCACCCTACCCCCGCATACTGAATGCTTGTGTGCTATATTCAACTGCAGGGCTGCCCTTGCCTCCCCCCACCCCAGCTCCACCACTAGTCACCTCAGAGCAGGGCTGCCCTTAACCGCCACCTCCCCAGCCACCAGCCGCCTCATTGGCAAGGCTGCACTTGCTCCCCCTCACAAGCTGCCTCAATGGCAAAACAACTCTTGCTCCCCCTCACCCTCAAAAGT
Source organism: Cetorhinus maximus (assembly GCF_964194155.1). NCBI lineage: Eukaryota > Metazoa > Chordata > Chondrichthyes > Lamniformes > Cetorhinidae > Cetorhinus > Cetorhinus maximus. The sequence goes on from NC_135900.1 coordinate 29,820,329, forward strand.
TATCTCAGAGGCAGGACTGCACTTGCCCCCCCCGCTCCCCCTCATCCTCATAAGTCGCCTCAGCGGCAAGGCTGCACTTGCTCCCCGGCCCCCCTCACCCTCAAAAGTCACCTCCGAGGCAGGGCGGCACTTAACCCCAACACCCTCGGTACTCCTGAAGCCTGCAAAGAAACAGGTGATCGTGGTGAGCTCTACGGAACATTACTGTGCACTCATCTCCAGTTCACCCAAAGTGAAGGTTGCCAAGTGCACGTTGCCTCTGTGCTGTTGTGAAACACGTTGGCGTACTTTCCCATGGATGTGGACGGACAATGCACTGGGGGCGCAAGAGCCTGGCGGGATGGGCTGATAATAATATGCTGATGTATTACAATGAGGTTCCCGATGACCAATGGTGGGAAACATGGCTTGCCGTTGGTGGGCTGAGCGGACAATCGCGACCTGTCTTCCTTCCGTTGTGAAACCGATTGTGCCATATTGTTTGCTCATGCCACCTATCACACCCGCCACCAATGGGCATGGAAAACTCTGCCCCTAATCTTTGGTGAGTTTTCAGTTGTGGCAGCAACTGGTGTACTACAATTAGCCTCAAATCACCTTAACCAGCTAGATTGGAAAATAAATCAACCAGGGTTTTCACTTTTACTTTTTATTTAATGATAACCCAATGACCTGAAACATATAAAGAAGAGAAGCCCTTTTCTGACACAATTTTCAAGCTGGACATCCAACCAGCATGCTATGGCAAGCTGGAATAGCGCTGATGAACATTGAGACATTGACAAAGGAGATCACAGAAAGAATACCTCATTATAGCAACTTAAAGATATCAATTAAACAAAGTTAGCAGTTCTGCGCAGTTGTGAAAACAGAAATCCTTGCTGAGGTAATCTTTTTTATGAGTTTGGCCTCTCAGCAAAGCATACTTAATGAGGACAGGTGTAAGAACTCTTTAAGTAGAACTGGATACTCAATGTCTCGACATTTATTTGTACTAGATTAAGAGGTTCGAAGTTTAAGCCTCTGCGATTGATAATTTAATGGTCTGTCTGACTGACACTTTTATAGGGTTGAAGGAACAGCAGTTTTTTTCAAAAGAAAATTTGTGAACGGGTATTTTTTCTCTGAGCAGTTCCACATATATTATATGGCTCATTGTTTCTGTACATGGAGTATACTGTATCATTGGGTATGGAAGAACCATGAGTTTGCATGAGTTGGAATGGGGGCTATAAGGGGCCAAGGTACTGGATGGGGGGGCATGAGGTGGCAAGGAAGACATGGGGGTGGCATGGGGTGTGTGTAAGGGGAGAAGGAGGGGTGGGGAGTAGAGTACCTAACAGCCTTCAATACAATGGGACGAAGCTCCAGAGAACCAAGCCATGCCTTCTAACCAGCCCACCTTGGCACTCGGCCCCTCTCATGTCCACCTCTACTTCCGGATTCAACCAGCCTGACTCTCTCCCGCACCTGCACCCACCCCCCCCCAACCCCCCACCCCCAACCCCCCACCTCCAGCAAGGATCGCGCCATTCGGGGTCCTTTCTACCCAGGGGGGGTCTGGCAAGCAGGGAAACTTTCCGGCTCGAGCTATCGGGCTCGGTAATCCGACCCCGTTTCTTCAGGTTTGGAGGAAAAAACAAGGAACTTGGCAGATAATAATAAAATAATACACAAAGGACTAATAGACGTTGCCAGATCCCACTGCAGCCATCCCCTGCCACCTCAACATTTAATGTTCTAACTACTTATGATTTAACCAAGATCAGTAAAATGTGTTCATATAATCAATGTCACTCTGGTGATGTACAGTCAAAAAAAAGCACTGTATCAAAGTAAATTTTGCCGTGCTTGTAGGTTTTCTATGTTTCACGCCTGCAGGCAGCTTTATAATTGTAATAAAATGCACTAAACATAAATAAGCTATAAATGATTACTCTTTGTTCTTCTGAAGTTGTAGTGCCTAGTCGCTAAGAGTGCCACGCAGGTAATGTGCAAGGTTGCAGTTGTACATGTTAGTGAAACCAGTCACACATGAGACAAACCCACTCTGTTGAAATTAATTATGTTTTGAGCATCGGATTGGAAAGGTTCATTAAAAATAATCATCCTTTAATCGATTTAAATCTTAAGCATTCAGCGAGTGTGCATGTCTCATTCTACAACATGCAAAAAACTTGGCTCCAGGAGAAATTATCATGTTCACCATCTATGTGATGTTAGTTCCCCCAATTTTTAATTTAAACATTTTATTATTGGGAGACCTAGACAAAAGGCTAGCGTCTGTCTGCATTGTAGGACACGACACACAACGATAGATTAAATGAGTTGGAGTGATGAAGAGATAAATCAAGAGGTATTTTGTATGGATTCTCAAACTTGGGTTTTAAAAGGCTGCAGATTGTGAGACAAGGGCAAAACTGAGTGAGGTAAGGATAATTAGTTTTGAATTGAAGTGCAGCTAAAGGTCTGAGACTGCTAGTACAGTGCACGCTCCAGCCAGACCAGAGCTCTTTTATACATCTGACTCCAACTTAAATTTTCCAGGAAAAAGATGTAGGTATACATGTGTGCGGTGCTCCATACCCGATCATTACATGTTAAATGTCTTGAGGATACCGACCTGACTGTATACATTTAAATAATCTCTGGTTATATTTAAAAAGTAGCAATGGTTTCTACTGGCTCCTTGTTTGATGCTTCACTGGAATTGTTCAATGCACTGTCAGACTGAGGCAACGTGAGAGCATATCCTTTGCAGGTCCTGCAGTGTAGGGGATGGTGTGATGATTCAACACAGTACAGAAGGAAGGAGGAGGAAGAGAGAAATTAAACCTGTTCAATAAAGCAATGATCAGTGTATAAAATCATCACAGACTAATACAACCCATTATGTCTCTAAATGAGATATGCAATTTGTTCCACTCCATGTTCTTTCCCTGTAGCCTCGCAAATTTTCTTTCTCATAAGTATATGTACACTTAAAAGTAGTATGAATGAAATGGACTGACAAAAAAGGTTGTAAAAAGGGGATGGCTAATTGTAATTATCCCAAATAATATTAGCAATGCTTTCAGCAGGCAGCTTGTTTTGGGAAATTGCAGTGCACAGCTCATGATTTCCCTTTCATCAGAATTAATGTGCCTGTGATTTCTTGCAAAGTACTCTGTGCAAGCATGTCTGTCTGGGTGGGTACAGGGTTAGCCCCATTGAACCCTGCGAACAAATGGAATTGTTGTAAGATGAGAAGTTGAAAACATTATTAACTTAAAGGAAAAGAATAACATTTTTTTTTAATGTAATCACTTTGAGTCTTAACTTCAGAATGGAAGAATTAGAATAAATAGTTAAGAGGCTAGGCTTGGGAACTTGAAATGCCTGCTTTTGCAAGAATAGCCAAAAAGAGGTTGTATTGGCAAATGGGTTCCATCAACTCCACTTCTGTTCGTCAAGTAGTACAGGCACTGAGGACTACTATGTAATGACAGCATCAGGAATACTCCCAGGATAATGACCATTAACATCTGTAAAGGTGATTCTACCATTGAGTACCACATATAGGGCCAGAACTTTGAGGATTGGCAATCACAGGGTCGCCTGGAGGGTCAGGTGGTCAGTCGGAGGGTGGGAGTTAGTTGGGGCTCAGGAGGAAAGTCGGGGGGGCGGTAGTCGGAGGGATTGGGAGGGTAGTCAGTGTGGGAGATAGTTGGGGAGGGTGAGGGTGATGGTGGGGGGGGATCTCATGGGAGTGGGGATAGTTGGGGGGGTTGGGAGAGTGTCAGGGTGGGGAGTAGTCTGTGGGGGGAGTGGGGGTGGGGGGCGGGGTGGAGGGGTGGTCAGGGGTTGGTGGGGTAGTTGGTGGGTTCGGAAGTTAGTCAGGGAGTGGGGGTTGTTGGGGGTGGAGGAGGTAGTTGACGGAGCCAAGTGGGGGTTTCGGGGGTAATCAGGGAGATGGGGAGGGTGGTCAACGGGTGGTTGGGGAGTCAGGGATAGTTGGAGGATGGTTGTCATTGTTGGGGGGGTGGGGAGGGTAGTCAGCATGTAGTTGGGCGAGGTCAGGGTGTCAGGAGGGTGGCATGGGGTGGGAGCATAGTCGGGGTTATGTGGGGGGTAGTCGGGGGTCCACAAGTGCTGTTGGCAGGCAATCTGGGGCAGTGGGAATGGTCGTCATGGGGGTCCAGAGGGGGTCTGGGTGGTGTAGTGGGGTGGGGGGTGGGTGTTGAGTTGGGGGTTGTGGGGGGTCACTAGTATAGTTACCTTGGAGTTAAAAGTGATTTTAATTCTTCTAACTTTTCCTGGGTAACTATTCAGTTAAGAGAGACGGAACCATCTAAAGTCTCCAATTTAAATTGGATAGTTCCCAATGCAGGATAATTGCCCATCAGAAGTTTGAACTTATGGGCAATTGCCATGCAATCTTTTCATGGGGACCTCTGGGGGTGGTACGGTGGGGCTACCTGGAGATTGGAAGCTCTGGGCTATATATTCCCTGAGTACATACTTTAGCTGTTTATGTAAGCTGAGGAGTTGATGTGTAAAACTATAAATTTCACATCTATGAAATCTTGTATTCAAGGAAATCAACCTTGCCTTCTGGTAGAACATCTTTGCCCTGCCCAGCTGATGCCTCCCTTCCACAAGGAATATTTTGAACGTGTTCCCTTTGCAGATAAAATGCCTTTTGCTTGTTTAATTTGTATGTCCTCTGCAGACAGGCTGATAAGGCAGAGGAACCCCTGTGATAGCTTGAAAGGATCCACAGGATAAAAGTGCCATGTTGTGCTAACCTTTGCTGGTACTGGAGCAGCTGTCTCTGATCTGCATAGAGTCTGCAGGCCATCCTGTAGCAGGCAAAGCTCATTAGTGGTAGCTTTTCTTGTCTAGTGGGGATGGCTAATATGGGACCCCTCTGACCTGTCCTAGTATGTGCAGAGGAGTTTCTAAATGTGGGTATGATGATCTGGAGAGCTGGTTTCCGCTGTTGGTTTGTCACTACCTAAAAGCAGTGAGGGAGTACCTTCATCAAATAGAGTGCAGTGGTTCATGAAGAAACTGAACAACCACCTTCTCAAGAAAAACTAGGGATGGGCAAAAAATGCTGACCTCACTAGTGACACCCGCTTTCCAAGAATAAATTTTAAAAAGACACAAATGTAATTAGCCTTTTATGAATTCTAAAACATGTAACACATTTAGAATCGCCAAGGAATACCATTCTCACCACTTTGTATGGTGCAATTTAAGTGACAACAGCAACCAAAATTAATTAAGCAAAGTGTTGGAAGATGAAAAACAAAAACATTGGTTAAACACTTTGTGCCCTGAATAGCTGGTATCTCCTCTCCACAAGGAAAGTTATGAAAGCAAAGTTTTCATCTGGAAAGGAGACATTGAAATGTGCAACTAAAGCATAGAACAATAAGCACTTGCAAATGCCCTTCCAAAAATACATAGGGCTGAAATTTATGCAGCAGACGGAGTCCCCACTCCCCCAGTTTAAAAGTCGGGGTGAGCCCGCCTCCACTTGGCTGGCTTGACTTGCAGCCATTTAATGGTTGGGGGCCTTTAATTGGACTGAAGCAGGATTTTGTCCCCCAACTGAGAAGAACTCCCATCTCTGAGAACCGCCTCTGGGAATAGGCTTCCTGAAGATGAGGAGCCAGGAGCAAGGTGAGTGTGGGGTCTTGCCGGAGCCAGGCTTCCGGTGGGGGGAGGGGAAATGTAGGGTGTGTAAAACTTGGAGAGGGTCTCCAATGGGCAAACAGAAGACCATCCGAGGTCCGGCCAGACTTTACTGGGTTGCATGGGCATTTGGCATGGACCTCCCCACCATGGGAAAAATCCCAGCAGCAGTGGACATTATTGTCCATTAATGACCACTTACGGCCCTCGATTGGCTCATGGTTGAGTAAGCTGGCCAACTCTTTCCCCTGCTGTGTTTGTCTTTCACATATCAGTCACTGCTCCTGTTCCATTTAGGCTCCTCCAAGGATTGAGAAATAATTTACAGCAGGAAGGCACTGAGAAGTCTTTTCATTGTCTGCGGTGGTATCACATGCAGGGTCACCACATGAAGCTGCAACTAAGGGCAGAATCATCCGGTCCTGTTTGCGGTGGGTGTCATGGCGGGTGGGGGTGGGGGGGGGCGGAGGGATTGGGGGAACAATTCGGCAGGAGGGACAGAAATTGGTTTCACACCGGTGTGAAATCACAGAGGGATCATCCAATGGTGTCTGCCATCGCAAATCCCGCTAAAGTGAACCCGATTTGCATCCAGGAATCGTACCCCCCGCACCTAATTTACTATTATACTGGTGGGAAAACACGCCGGGCCAGAGCATGTCTGGACAAGTGAGACATGCATTCACTTTTCGGGCCTTGTTCAGATCACGGACATCCAAGGAGCAGAAGATGCTGGAGCCCTACAGCTACCGGACCCTGGAGGAACACATGCATCACATGCTGGATGAATCCTCTTGGACATGGCTCCACTGCAAAGCAGCTCATGAAAGGTGGGAGGACTCCGCTAATGCTTCAGGTCTGCTTTGGAACATCACAGTCTTGGCTATGGGCTGCTATGGATGATCGGCAAAGGGGTAGGAGAGGAAGGTCTAGGTGTAGCGGGAGGGAAAGGTGTACCCTGGTGGGGAGGGGGATGTTGAGGTTGGAAAGGGGGGAATGAAGGTGTCGGGAGGGGTAAGGTTCATTGGGCGGACAAAGGTGTCGGGGGGGTGAGGTTGGGAGGGGGGAACAAAGTTATTGGGGGATGAAGTTGGGGGAAACAAACATGTCAGGGGGTGAGGTTGGGAAGGGGGAGGAGGGAATACAGAAGAGGGGGATGTAAAAGGGGAGAATGCTGCAACTGGGGAGGTAGGTGTAAGAGGGGAGGAAGGTGCAAGAAGAGGAGTTTGGAGGGGGGAAGGTGTTCGGGGGAGGAGGGAGTGCAGGGTGGGAAGGTGTTCGGGGGAGGAGGGAGTGCAGAGGGGGAAGATGTTTGGGGGACGAGGGAGTGCGGATGGGGGATGCTGTATGGCGAAGAAGGAATTAAGGGTGAAGGAGGGACTAAAGGGGGGATGCCCAGGTGATTGCCCAAGTGGGGGGTCTGTAGAGTCAATGACTGTCTCCTGCGAGTGAACTGAGTGCGGGCATGGAAAAAGGGAATGGTGAATATGAGAGAGGGCAGAGCGAGCTGGTAGGGTGGGAAGTGTGTCAGTAACAGTAGAAGGGGGCAGACACAGACCCTAGGGTTGGGAAAGAGGAGGTTGGGGATGTCAATGTGGATGGAGGGTGGGATTCTCAGGAAGGTAGGGAATGTGCACATTCACCTGGACATCCTGGAATAGCAAGAGTTCAGGTTGGTAGGTGATGGTGGGGAAGTGGAAGGCGATGCCGTGGGGTCCACAGTGATGGGGGAAAGAACATGGGTGGCTGGGGGAAGGGAAAGGATGGGGGAGCTGACAATATACTTGACAATGACCCAAGTTGTTGAAATTAAAAGTGAGCGGAGTCTCATGTTGGACAGGAGCAGGTGCTGCATGGGAGTGCAGTCAGTGGCTGGGCAGAGATGTTGGTCAGCTCAGATGGACAACCGAAAGAGAACCCCAGCTGGCAGTGGTGACAGAGGATAAGGTTGAAGGGCTCAAAGGCAAAGGGGGCTTGAAGGGAGAGGACAGCCTCTGAGATTCCTGAGTGGGTGATCCTGGGTGTCCAGCTGCCGCTTCTCCTCCCTTCAGGTGCACGAGGGCCCCACCCTCACTCTTTGAGAGGAAGGGGCACCTGAGGGAACATCAAGGTGCCCCATTTCCCTTTTGCGTTGCCACTGCAGGAATTCACCCATGGCCACCTCAATTGGTGTAGGTCTGTGTGCAACTCCATGTTCTGCTGAACTAGGGTCTCCATGGCGTCCACCATCCTTCCCATGGACACATCCCTATGTGCACATGTGGGCATTACTTCATCACAGAGCAGGTGGATTCACTCCTCCGACTCCTGTCTCACTCTGCTGAGGGCTTCCAACAGCTCTGGGAGATGTTTCCCCGCCTTCTGCTGATTCTCCAGGATGAGTTGGAAGGCCAAATCCAGAGGCCCATCATCTGACTCGGACCTCACAGATGCTTCTTCCAAGCAGTCCTCCAAGTGTCAGGAAGCTCGGCTGAATCTGTCTCCTCCTGCTGAGGACACATGTCTGTGTGGTAACCACCAGATTGTGAACCCAAGCCTGTTCTAGATCTAGGTCCCACCGATGTGTGCATCTCTGTGCTGGTGGAGGGTGTGGGTAAGCGCTGTGATGGGTCTTCCAGGCTGCTTATTTCCAGCTTTTCAATGGAGGAGATGTCCTCTTGGCTGGAGGTGAGGATGTGGATGGGGCTGAGGGACTGGCTGGCTGAGGGTGTCGGTCCCTTGGCAGAGCTCCTGGTGAACCAAAGTGGACATAATTAGTCCATGGCAGCAGAGTCAAAAGCAGGAGAGAGCGCTCACAGTTGCGTTGAGAGAGGGATGATGTGGTGCAGGATCCTCACGTGGGTGTTCGCCGCTGACCTCACCGTCACCGCAGACACGGTCCATGTCCTCACTAGTCATCATGATGACATACTCCTCAAAGTGAGTGAGGGGCCTAATGTGGGCCTCATCACCCCTGGGCTGGGACCTCTCCCTGCAGTTGTGAGCCAGCTTCTCCTGCATGAAAACAGATGGAGAGAGTGTGAGCAGGACACATGGCACTGTGTGGAATGTTTGAGTGGTGAGTGGAGCCATGGACAGGATGATGACGCAAGCTCAAGGTGATATGAGCCTGATGGAGATGTGAGGGTGTGCGTGAGAGTCAGTGGTGTTGTCCCTTGAGGCGTGAGATCCCTGTAGATGTGTGTTGGGTTTGTGAGTGATGAGGTGGTTGACTTACCCTGGTGGAACAGATGAGAGCATTCATCCTCTTCCTGCACTGGATGGCTGACCTCCTCTGTGCTTCAGTGGCACTGACTGCCGCTGCCATCACCTTCCAGGCTGGATTGGTGACTCTGATGGACATCCTGCGGCGAGGGCGGGGGATAGAGGACATTTCAGCGGCCTTGCACTGCGTTCAGCAAGCGCCCCAGAGAGGCGTCACTAAATTTGAGGGCTACCGTCTTCTTTGCTTTCAGAGCCATCTGTCACCTGGAGCAGTGCTGGCCTGTAGACATGAAGCAGGCATGCGCTCTGGTGCGCTTTAAGTATGGTGCCCAGAGTCAGGAAGTGTTGATGTCACAGTGTGCCAGGCAAATCTGAGCCCGCCCACCAGCGATTCCATGAAAGTGTTATTAATGAGGTGGGACATGCTGGGAAGGGGACGATACGGTGTGAAAAACTATCATTGTGACCGGTGGGTAAAACATCATTTTTCATGCCCTCTGCCGCACTTAGTGCAAATCTGGGCTGATTCTGCCCTAAAAGTTTAAAGCCACATCTATCCTGACAGGGCTGCACCAACCAATCTCAACCATCCACCACAGTTGCCCCCCTTCCCTTCAGGCTGCTGCAGCACTTTAAATAGCTGCAGCAATTGAAGACAATCCATGCCCAAATCTTCATGCTTCCAGTGACTGACCGATTACTTGTTGGAATATCACAATGAGTTAGGGTGAACCATATCCCAGTGTTCCCACCTCATCCATACATAGCACTGAAAATAAACTACATGTTTAACATGCATTATATATGGGGCGAAATCAGCCTGGTATGGGAAAGATTTTGTTTGATCAATTTCTTTTCAAAGCTTTAAGTGGCATATTAATTCAGGCAGAAAGCAAGCATTGATATAACTGAGAAGTAGCTTTCCTATTGCTTAAGGGCTGTTCCCATATGGCTTATGTTTCATGTGCATGGTTAATATTAATCATAACACATCTTAAAACCATTTGAATTCAAGACCAATATATAGGGATAGATAAGGCGTGAAAAAACATACCTGAAGATAGCACTTTGACATACAACAAGGCAATATTATTTCATTTTTGAGAGACATACATTACCTGTTGTGTGAATGCCATCAGTACTGACAGCTGAGACCTGACATTTGAGGCTGTCAAGACGATTACCAGATGGAACTTTGATATCTCCCGATTGCATGTCAAAAATCCAATAATCAACAGAAAATTTTATTTTAGCAGTGGTGTTAAGGGTAGTTCTGACAAGTGTATAAAACAGCAGTAAAGGGGCTGTAACCTCTGTGCTCCCCAGTGTCGGATTTGGGGTATACCCCAAAGATGTGCTGGGGGATCCCGCTGGGAAGTTTCCAGGTAAGGGTTTGCATGGCAATTGCACACTTCCTCTGGACAATTGCACTGCGCTGGCAACCACCCAAAAATTAAAACCTCTTCTAGCTTCTGGGTAACTATTGTAAAGACCCAGACTGATCCCCCCCACGAGACTCCCCCCACAGTCCCGACTTCCCAAGGGGGCTCCCCCATCGTTAACTAACCCCCCTCCGCCCCACGTATTCCCCACCCACCGACCCCACCATGGGACTCCTCCCGCCTGCACGGGACTCCTCACTCAACACCACCCATCTGCCCACCCCACCCCCACCCCCCCACCCCCCAGGCTCAACTCTTATCCCCCGATCTGACCCCCTGCCTCCTACTATGTCCAACCCACACCCTCTGAAATTCCAACACCCCCCTGATGTCCGACACCACCCCACCGATCCCCTCCTGATGTCTGGCCCCCTAGCACCCTACCTTCCTGACTGTCCTGCCCGCATCAGAAGTGCATCTTGAGAAGACCTATAGTCCACTCTACCACCGACGTTGTGGAGGCATGACTCGTAATGTTTCTCTGCCTTTGTTCTTGGTTGGCTGAGAGGCATCATGAGCCACGGATAACCCTTGTCACCCAGCAGCCACCCATCCAGTCAGGCTACAGCACTGAAGAGCCTCGGTACCTGGGAGTGTCTCAGGTTGTAAGTGCTATGGGAGCTGCCTGGGTACCTTGCGCACGCTTGCAGAATGTACATCTTGTGGTCACACACTATCTGCACGTTCATTGAGTGGAAGCCCTTCCTGTTGACGAAGCCACCCGACTGACCCGCTGGTGCCTTGATGGCCACATGTGTACAGCTGATGGTACCCTGGGTGTGGGGGAAGCCAGCAATTGCTGCAAAGCCTCTGGCTCACTCAGCCTGGCTGACTCGTCCGTATGGTAAAGAATAAAGGTCAGTACCCAACTGAACAGAGATTCTGTCACCAGCTTGACACAACTGTGGACAGCTGATTGGGACACTCCACACAGATTCCCCCACTGAGCCCTGGAAAGAGCCGGAGGCATAGAAGTTGAGGACCACTCTGACCTACAGAGCCACTGGCATGAGGTGTCCTCTCACACAGTTGGAGCTAATCTCAGACCCAATCATCTAACAAATGGAGGTGACTGTCTCCCTTGATAGACGGAGCCTCCTTGGGCATTGCACCTCGGACATATTGAGGTAGCTGCATCACTGCCTGTAAACCCTGGCAGCAGGATAGTGGCATTTTCTGCGGCCCCTTCCGCCTTGGACTTCCTGCTGGCCCCGCGCCCCTTGTTCCTGTGCCTCTCCTCCCACAGGTCGCTCCCCTGGAAGCTGCATTGGGACACCTGGTCTCCTCCCCCTTCTGCCCCTCTCTTCCTCTTCAGGGGAGGTGCCTCCAATGGAGAACACAATCCCCATTACCAGGGTAACGGAAGGCTGACAAATACCTCTAAGGGCGCACACAGTCTGAATCCTCAGGGGGCCTTGCAGATACCAAGAAGTCCTGAAATGAAGCCTGGAAATGCTAAGAATGAAGTCCCCAACAGAGATGAAGCTGTCAAGTACCAATAATTCACCAGCAGCAAACTATCTACCAAACTCCTCACTATCACTGGCAATGGATGAGGTTTTTGAAAATGCCTGCTGGCTGCCTGCCCATTTTGCCCATGTGACGAGCGCAAAATTGCACAGGCAACACAAAATCGCTGACAATTGGACTTTTAATGGCTTTAAGTGGGCTGTTAATTAATGGCGGGTGCGGCTCTGGCACCCGCTTGCGCCCACCGAGCGAAATATCGCGTGAATGCGCGATGACGTCGAGATGCTTGGCAGACGACATCATACACTATTTTACGCCCAATCGAGACGGGCATGTGCCGCCCACAGGTTGTAAAATTCTGCCCCGAGGGTTTTTCTCAGACAACTTGCTCCCAGACATAGATGTTATAGTTTGTATCCCCCTTTGACTACAGCACGACAGAGAGAATAGGCTTCACAGAGCAGGACTGAAACAGGGAAGAGGAAGGGGAGGACTCTCAACAGGAGTTTATATCGACCCAAAGTCTTTAGGGAGCGATTCGCTTAACTCGGCTTCAGCATGCCTGAAATCTGTACCTCGCCAAGTAGGCGTTCATTCAAATCTGTCACCTGTTGCAACCTAAACTACAACCTCAGAGTAGGGCTAGGATGGCACTGCCACTGGCTGTGAAGTTGACTGTGACTATGAATGTTATGGCCTGGGCTCTTTCCAGGCTGGAGCAGGTGATATTTACAATATCTCCCAGTTTGCCATCCACTGTTAGGAAAGAGACGTCTCTGAGTCTTTGTGTTGCAAGAAAACTGAATACCACAGGGAAGGAGGTGGAGTGAGCCTGTGGCTTTGCTAGGACTGCAGGCTTCCCCATTGTGCATGGCGACATTGACTGCATGCATATCACTTTGCGGGTACCGCGTGCAAGTTCTGAGACGTACCGCAATCGTAAGGGATTCCACTCACTCAATGTCCAGCTGGCATGCAACCAAACTTAATGCATCGTGCAATCCAATGCCCATTATCATGGCAACAGTCATGACACCTTCATTCTGTTGCCGCTACTGTACTATCCTAATCTGAGCCACCACGGCAACACAGAGGGTGTCTACTGGGTGGCACGGGCTATCCGCTCACCACCTGACTCGTGACTCTGGTGCACAACCCATATATTTGTGAGTGGCATGCTTATAACCTAGGCCATGCTACCACAGGAAATGGGATAGAGCAGGCCATTGCGGTTCTTAAATGATGTTTCCGCTGCCTGGACCGCTCTGGAGGAGCCGTGCAGTGCTCAGCAGAGTGTGTATCAAGATTTGTGATGGTCTCCTGCATGCTGTCCAACCACACTATCATGAGGGGACAGACGGTGCCACCAAGTATAGCAGTCGAGGAGGAGGGAAAGAAGGATAAGAGAAGAGACGATCAAGGTGTCCCCTTTCTGGCCATGCAGTCTGAATGAAGGGCCAGTAAATGCAACCCCAACTTCCTATTCACCAACAGTCCCATACCTTACTTTCCCTCTGCTACTGACCAAGTCTGGGTCGCCTTGATCAAAATGCTAAAATACCAACCATTTCTAGAACTCAGGGTCACTGTTTCAAAATAAGGGTCTCCCATTTAGGACAGAGATGAGAAAAAGATTTTCTCACAGAGATTTTGGAATTCTTTTTTTCAAAAGGTGGTTGAGGCAGAGTCTTTGAATATTTTTAAGGCAGAGGTAGATAGATTCTTGATAAGCCAGGGGGTGAAAGGTTATCAGGGGTAGGCAGGAATGTGAAGTTGAGTTTAAAATCAGATCAGCCATGATCTTATTGAATGGCAGAGCAGGCTTGAGGGGTCAAGTGGCCTACTCCTGCTCCTAATTCGTATGTCCGTATGTTTGTATTACAAGCAAACATTCCAATCTAAATTTGCAGCCATGATGGCAGCAAGCTGTGCTTGTATGACTTCCACCTGAGCTGTCACTACAGCTGCCAAATATGGATGGCTTCTGCTTGTGCTGTAATGCAGGCCATCAGGCTCTGTAAGCTGTTGACCTTTCTAACTCTCACAGCGAGGAGCTGAGTGCCTCCCCATGAGGTCCATGGCCTTCTATTCAAAGGGCCTCAGAGATTTAAAGCTTGTGAGGCTTTGCCCAGTTGCCTGCCTTCAGCAGGTGTTGTGTGATTATATATGTGTCTTTTCAGAAGATCGAGTGCGCATAATAGGAGCAGTCGAGGACTCTGTGCTAAGCAGCCAACGGGAATTATATTAACAGATGTGGAGGTGTGAGGCTGTTAATGTGAAGTGGAGGGTAGCATAGTGGTAATGTCACTGGGCTAGTAATCCAGAGGTGCAGGTAAATGCTTTAGAGATATGGGTACAAATCCCAGTACAGTAGCTGGTGGAATTTAAATTAAGTTAATAAGTCTGGAATTAAAAGCTAGTGTGATGGTAACAATGAAACCATTGTCAATTGTTGTAAAAACCCATCTGGTTCACTTATCCCCTTTAGGAAAGGAAATCTGCTGCCCTTATCTGGTCTGGCCTGTATGTGACTCCAGACCCACAGCATTATGGTTGACTCTGAAATGGCCTAACAAGCCAGTCAGTTGTATCATACCTACAAAGTCTAAAAGGAATGAAACCAGATGGCTCACCTGGAATCGACCTAGGCATCAGAAATAACAACATCAAACCCAACCCTATAAAGTCCTCCTTATGAACATCTGGGGGGCTTAAGCCAAAATTGGGAGAGCTTACCCACAGACTAGTCAAGGAACAGCCGACATAGTCATACTCATGGAATCATACCTTATAGACAATGTACCAGACACCACCATCGCTATCCCTGGGTTTGTCCTGTTCCACCGGCAGGACAGCCTCACCAGAGGTGGTAGCACAGTGGTATACAGTCAGGAGGGAGTGCTCTGAGAGTCCTCAACATTGACTCTGGACCCCATTAAGTCTCTTGGCATCATGTCAAACATGCCAAGAAAATCTCCTGCTGATTACCACACACCAACCCCTCCCCCACAGCTGATGAATCAATGTTTCTCCATGTTGAAAAACATTTGGAAGAAGTATTGAGGGTGGCTAGGGCACAGAATGTTCTGTGGCTTCGTGGAGTGGCTTTGCAGCACCACTATTGACCGAGTTGGCCGAGTCCTAAAGAACATAACTGCTAGACTGGGTCTGCAGCAGGTGGTGAGGGAGCCAACAAGGGGAGAAACCTACTTGACCTTGTCCTTACCAATCTACCTGTCACAGATGAATTTGTCCATGACACTATTGGCAGGAGTGATCACTGCACAATCATTGTGGAAACGAAGTCCTGTCTTCACATTGAGAATACCCTCCATCGTGTTGTGTGGCACTACCACCATGCTAGAATGCTGGGATTGATTTTGAACAGATCTAGCAACTCAAAACTGGACACCTGTGAGGTGCTGTGGGCCATCAGCAGCAGCAGCAGCATTATGTTCAACCAAATCATTAACTTCATGGCCCGACATATCCCCCACTCTACCACTACCATCAAGCTGGGGATCAACCCTGGTTCAATGAAGAGAGCAGGGGAGCATGCCAGGAGCAGCACCAGGCATATCTAAAAATGAGGTGCCATCCTGGTGAAGCTATAACACAGGACTACTTGCGTGCCAAATGGTGGAAGCAGCATGCAATAGACGGAGCTAAGTGATCTCACAACCAATGGATCAGATCCAAGCTCTGCAGTCCTGCCACTTCCAGTTGTGAATGGTGGTGGACAATTAAACAACTCACTGGAGGAGGAGGTTCTATAAATATCCCTATGCTCAATGATGGAGCAGCCTAGCACATCAGTGCAAAAGATAAGGCTGAAGCACATGCAACCATCTTCAGCCTGAAGTACCAAGTGGATGATCCATCTCAGTCTCCTCTTGAGGTCCCCAGCATCATAGATGCCAGTCTTCAGCTAATTTGATTCACTCCATGTGATATCAAGAAACGGCTGAAGGCACTGGATACTGCAAAGGCTGTGGGCCCTGACAATATTCTGGCAATAGCACTGAAGACTTGTGCTCCAGAGCCAGCTGCAAACCTAGCCAAGCTGTTCCAGTACAGCTACAACACTGGCATCTACCCAGCTATGTGGAAAATTGCCCAGGTATGTCCCGTACACAAAAATCAGGACAAATTCAACTTGGCCAATTACCGCCCCAACAGCCTACCCTCGATCATCAGAAAAGTGATGGAAGGGATTGCTACAGTGCTGTGAGGCGGCATTTACTCAGCATTAACTTGATCACTGACTTTTTTTTTTGTAAAAATATACTTTATTCATAAAAATCTTCAATCACATTCAAAACCATTTCAAAAACAACATTACAAGGGTACAATCCAGGTTAAACTTTTACAAAATGTATCACCAGGTGCATCAGTACAAACAATATTACAGTCATTTACAGCCTTTCATTTTGATCTGTACAGCCCGAGGGGCTCTAAACAGTTCCCAGTCTCTCGGTGCGCTGTGGCAGAAAGGTCTTAGACAGCGACCCTTCCCCATTGCGCCTTTGCGGCAGCTGCCCCAAGCTTTAGTGCGTCCCTCAGCACGTAGTCCTGGACTTTGGATTGTGCCAGTCCGCAACAATCGGTCGGGGACAACTCTTTGTGCTGGAAGACCAACAAGTTTCGGGCAGACCAAAGCGCGTCTTTCACCGAGTTGATGATCCTCCAGCTGCAGTTGATGTTTGTCTCGGTGTGTGTCCCTGGGAACAGCCCGTAGAGCACAGAGTCCTGTGTCACAGAACTGCTCGGGATGAACCTCGACAGCAACCACTGCATCTCTCTCCAGACTTTCTTTGCAAAGGCACAATCCACAAGGAGGTGAACAACGGTCTCTTCCCCACCACAGCCACCTCGAGGGCATCGTGCAGAGGGGGTGAGACTCCTGGCGTGTAGGAAGGATCTGACGGGGAGGGCCTTTCTCACCACCAGCCAAGCTACGTCTTGGTGCTTGTTGGAAAGTTCTGGCGATGAGGCATTCTGCCAAATGACTTTGACAGTCTGCTCGGGGAACCATCCCACAGGGTCCACCCTCTCCTTATCCCTCAGGGCCTCTAGGACGTTACGTGCTGACCACTGCCTGATGGACTTGTGGTCAAAGGTGTTTTTCTGCATAAATTTTTCCACCAGGGACAGGTGGTACGGCACGGTCCAACTACTTGGAGCGTTCCGCGGCAGCGTGGCCAGACCCATCCTTCGCAACACCGGGGACAGGTAGAACCTCAGCACGTAGTGACACTTGGTGTTTGCGTACTGAGGGTCCACGCACCGCTTGATGCAGCCGCACACAAAGGTGGCCATCAGTATGAGGGCGATGTTGGGCACGTTTTTTCCCCCTTTATCTAGAGGCTTGTACATCGCGTCCCTGCAGACACGATCCATTTTCGACCTCCAGATAAAGCGGAAGATGGCTCGAGTGATCGCCATCGCGCAGGAGTGTGGAATGGGCCAGACCTGCGCCACGTACAGCAACAGCGAGAGTACCTCACACCTGATGACCAGGTTCTTACCCGCAATGGAGAGGGAGCGTCGCTCCCACATGCCCAGTTTCCTTTTCACCATAGCCACTCGCTCCTTCCAGTTTCTAACGCATGCCCCGGTCCCTCCGAACCATATCCCCAGCACCTTCAGGCCGTCAGCCCTGACAGTGAAGGGGACAAAGGATCGGTCAGCCCAGTTCCCAAAGAACATGGCCTCGCTCTTCCCACGATTTACCTTGGCTCCCGAGGCCAGTTCGAACTGGTCGCAGACGTGCATCAGTCTGCGCACCGACAGCGGATCCGAGCAGAAGACGGCGACGTCGTCCATGTACAGGGAGGCTTTTACCTGAGTGCCTCCACTGCCTGGGATCGTCACTCCTCTTATGCCCGGATCCTTCCTGATGGACTCGGCAAAGGGTTCTATGCAACACACGAAAAGGACAGGCGAGAGAGGACAGCCCTGCCTGACTCCAGATTTAATCGGAAAGCTATCCGTTTCCCACCCATTGATTGAGACTGCGCTACTGATGTTAGTGTAGAGCAGTTGGATCCAATTTCGAATTCCCTCCCCAAACCCCATTTTGGAGAGCACATCCCCCATGTAGGTGTGCGATATTCTGTCAAAGGCCTTCTCCTGATCCAAGCTGATGAGGCAGGTATCCACACCCCTGTCCTGTACATAGGCAATCGTATCCCTGAGCAGCGCCAGGCTGTCAGAGATCTTCCTGCCTGGCACAGAGCAGGTCTGGTCAGGGTGAATCACCAATTCCAGAGCGGATTTGACCCGGTTGGCGATGACCTTGGACAGAATCTTATAGTCCATATTCAACAGTGAGATGGGTCGCCAATTTCTAATTTCCTCCCTTTCCCCCTTGTGCTTGTAGATGAGGGTGATGATGCCTTTCCTCATGGATTCTGACATGCTGCCGGCCAGGAGCATACTCTCGTACACTTCTAGCAGGTCTGGGCCGATCAAGTCCCACAGAGCCGAATACAACTCCGCCGGCAGGCCGTCGCTTCCGGGGGTTTTACTCTTCTCGAAGGACTCGAGGGCCTTAGTCAGTTCGTCAGGAGTTAGCGGTTTGTCTAGGCTCTCCCGCGTACTGTGGTCTAGGACCTCCGTGATAGAGGACAGGAAGGACTGGGAGGCCGTGCTGTCCGTGGGCTTCACGTCATACAGTCCGGCATAAAAGGATTTGCTGATCCTCAGAATGTCGGACCGTGATGACTTTACTGAGCCGTCTTCTTCCTTCAGGCTGCTGATCACAGAGCGCTCTCTGTGTACCTTTTGGAAGAAGAAACGTGAGCACGTCTCATCCTGCTCCACGGAGCGGACTCTGGAACGGAAGATGATCTTGGAGGCCTCCGAGGCAAAGTGCGAGGCTTGCTGGCCCTTCACCTCTTGGAGCTCCTCCTTGACATCGACCCCCATCGACTGCAGCCGGAGCAGATTCTGCATCTTTTCCTGGAGTCGGGACATTTCCCTCTGTTCCTTTCTAGCTTTCTGGGTGCCTTTGAGGATGAAAAACCTCTTGATGCTTCCCTTGATCACTTCCCACCAGTGTGTCAGGGACTCAAAGAGGGGTTTCACGGTTCTCCAACCTTTGTAATCCCTCTTGAGCTCCTCAATGTTCTCTGGGGTCAGCAGTTGCACATTTAGCTTCCATGCCCCCCTGCCCACCCTCAGGTCTTCCTCCAAGTGGCAGTCCGCCAGTAGGAGGCAGTGGTCAGAGAAGAACACCGGCTTGACCTCGGTGGATCTGACTGTGAATGCACGGGACACAAACAGGAAGTCTATCCTGGAACGAATGGACCCGTCTGGCCGCGACCAGGTGTATCTACGCTGCGCTCCGTCTGCAGGGTTGCTGAAGACGTCGTGCAGCTTGGCATCCTTAACTGTTTCCATCAGGGATCTGGACGTAGCGTCCAATCTGCTTCCGGCCCTGCCGGATCGTCCAGCCGCATCGATGATGCAGTTGAAGTCCCCGCCCAGAATGACCGGCCTGGAGGTCGCCAGCAGCAGTGGGAGCTGCTGAAAAACCTCCAGCCGCTCAGCCCCTTGTGCCGGGCCGTACACGTTAATTAACCGGAGTGGAGCGTTCTTGTACATTACGTCTGCTACCAGGAGTCGCCCGCCCACCACCTCCTTGACCTCGGAGACGGTGAAGTTGCCTCCCCGCAGCAGAATACCCAGGCCGGAGGAACGAGAGTCGTTTCCGCCCGACCAGATCGATGGCCCGTGGGACCACCATCGTGACCATTGCCTGTAGGAGCTGAGGTGCGGTATCGCACACTCCTGCAGAAACAACAGGTCAGCTTTGACCTTGGCTAGGTAGTCCAAGGTCGCAACACATCGCGTAGTAGATTTAATGCTACGCACATTTATGGATACAATCTTTAAACCCATATTAAAGCATTTATTCTCCTACCAAACCCACTGTCTCTGAGAGTCCCAGACCTTTAGTCTGCTCCTTCATACCCGTAGTGAGCTCAAATTCCTTCACTTTGGATGGGCTGAGGTAGATCTCCTTGGCCGTGTTCTGCTCCAGTGGCATCTGGAGGTTCACGTAGTGAGCGGATTTTGAGATGACCTTTGCTGGAGAAGCTTCTCCAAAACTCACCCCCTCTGGGGGGTTGCTGTTCCCGGCTTCCTGGAGCTGGGGTGCGATGATTGCCTCACTGCTCCCAGATTCCAGGGGCTGTGGTGCACTGGCCTCCTCAGGTTGCAGGCAAAGTTGGGGTGCGTTGGTCTCCTTGTTGTCTCCAATTTTCTGGAGCTCGGGTGTCTCGTCCTCCAACGCCCTGGAGCTTTGCCGCCTCTTCTGTCGGTGCCGCTCTGGCACTTCATCATCCGAAGAGCTGCTGCCCTTGTCATCCGTGTCGGATGGGAGACGCCTCTTGCCGCTTCTCTGGGAAACGCCTTTGCTTCTTCTTCGCTCCCTCTTACTTTTCTTGTTCTTCACCGTCCGCCACTCCCCCTGCTGCTTTTCCACTGCTGCCTCCTCCTCCATTGATTCGCTGTCCTGAGGACTGGAAGGTTCACTGACACTCAGTTTAACAGCCATGCCACCCAAGCTTGTTGTCAGGCAGAATTCAGAACAGATCATAAGGACCCCTTCATTCCTCCATTTTACGCTAAATTAAAAAGACAATCCCAAAAGACAACCATCTTATAAACTTCATATTTGCAACACCAGGTAAATAAACAAGTCAGACCCCTGCACACAGGCACACACACACACACACACACGCACAAAACCGGCAAGCTATGGACGCCAAACAAACTATTGAAATGCAGATCTGATGCTATTGTACAGCTGATGCCAACTCAGTGGGTTGGTCTTAAGTAGGGGGAAGGTAACAGTTTGACAGAACCCAAATTGAGGTGTCCTACAGAACCCAACCAGGCAGTTGGCTTCCTGACTGCCCCTGCCGAGCCCACCCAATGAGGGAAAAATCCTCCCTCAAGTCTTCCAGGAAGTGTTAGGTGTTAGAAATGGTCATACATTAAGCTGTCTACTTAATTTCAAGGTAGAATGGATTTGGGTGTCTAGAGGGTAGCTAATTAACATTTCTACCCAGATGCAAGGCCTTTGTGATTCATGTTGCCATGGAGATGGGTTTTGAGAGAGAAAGAGTCCATATCAAACCATTGTAGTATTGGCTAACAGGATTTTCTAAGATATGACAGAACCTGAGAGAGACAGGTCAGTCTGAAAGAACCTGAGATATATATATATATAGAGAGAGAGAGAGAGAGAGAGAGAAAGAGAGAGAAAGGGCAGAGATATAGAGGCAGCCAGTCTCCGTTGTTCACCATGAAGAAGGTGGGTGGGAATTTGTGCTTGTATTGTAGAAAATAAGTTCTTGAGGATTTAAGCAAGGCTGGATGATTCACCTAGTGTTGGCTACAGGGAGGAATCTCCAGGATAGCCCTCACCATAAAAGTCATTTCAGGGATTTGAGGTTATCCGGCTGGAAAAGGGAAAAGGAAACAAGCCATTTGGAGCTGAGCATAGCTTTGGATTGGTTCTTGAAGAATGAAGTGTTCTCTTAAGAGACAGAGTAAAGAATAACCTTGGAGGGGATATTCCGTTGTTATGAAAGTTAAATGGAGAATATTTTCTGTAGTTTAGATTATAAGTTAGCTACTGAGTCATCTTTAGACAATTTTGTTTTCTTTTCTTTATTCCTCCATGAGATGTGGGCATCGCTGACAAGACCAGCATTTGTTGCCCATTCCTAATCCTCCTTGTACTGAGTGTCTTGCCCCACTATATCAGAGGGCAGTTAATAGTCAACCACATTGCTGTGTCTGGAGTCACATGTAGGCCAGACCAGGTAAGGACAGCAGATTTCCTTCCCTCAAGAACATTAGTGAACCAGATGGGTTTTTATAACAATTGACTATGGTTTCATGGTCACCATTACTGAGACTAGCTTTTCAACATGAGATTATTAGTTGAGTTTAAATTCCACCAGCTGGCATTTGAACACCTGCCCCCAGAACATTAGCTTAGGCCTCTGGATTAGTAGTCCAGTGACATCACCACTATGCCACCATCTCCCTGTTTATCATAGTAAGTGTCTTAAAACTTGAAATCTTGTTGTGTGATCCTGGTAAGTCTTTTTAAAATTTATCGGTCCCTATGGGGTACAGAACATTGGAAATCCATGTTGCCGTAATCGATCAACATAAGTGTGTTGTGGTCTTCCAACTGCTTGGTAAATTTAACTATGAAATGCAGGACATAATCATTTTTAGGTCCAGCAGTGTCAGTTTGTCACTTAGATCTTCCCAGAAGTTTGTGCCCGACCATATTACTGGTTTAACTTGACAATATTCTTTTTAAGAATTGCAGCCGTTAACTTACAGCTTCATGAACTTGGCAGAGAAACATCTCAGCTTAGTGACGTTTCCAACTGTTAGGGCATGGTCTGATTCTTAAAAGGATTATGGACACTTATCTAATACCAGTGCAGTGGAGGAATGTATTTTTGAAGTTCTGTTCTCAACTAACTATAGCCAATCAAGTTCCCAAGTGTACATTAAAATAAATTAATTGACTCAGGGATTCAGAAGCTAAAGCTTGTGTAGTGTCATGGGACAACATTTTAAATGCTGGAAAATTAGACATTATGTATGAAGATTATATCAATATTCCATCATAGTGCATTCATTTACTGTACCTAAACACTGTAAATTTTCATTTCTCACTTGATCCAACGACCCATGTTTTTTAATATGCCACGCTCTCTGATATAAATGCGTTATTCATGGATCACTCAACAGCAGAGAAATGAGCTAAATATCTTCCATCATATGTCCTTCACTACAAAGTTTTTATGCATAGTTCCCAAAGATTATATTACATTATATTACATATTGCATTTGGACATATTACCATACCCTTGATATATGACTACACTAAAAACAGGCATATTCCATCTAGCTGATAACATTACTTTATCTTTGTAATATTTGTTGTACGAAATAAAACAAAATCCTTGAACACTGTTATTAATAATCATTATTACCTTTCATAATTACATATAGAGGAAATTACTTTGAATAATAACCTGTATTTTGCAGATTTGTAAGATAAGAGGCAATATCCCGCTTTAAAGGGCTATTTTCATATTTGTTGCTTCCAAATTTCCAATAGTTGTCCATTAGATAATTTTTAAGATTAACAATTGTCTTTGGCTCAAATTTGGTTTGAAGTTCACAAATTTATGGGGGCTAAATTTGACAGTCCCAAAAATAGGCAGGGGGATCGTGATGCATGTTTAAGCCATGCCTGTTGACTGCGATGCAGGCATCACAGAAACTTTGTAATGGCTGATCATTTCAACGGTTTTAGTGTTCACCCGGTGCTATCACACTATTGGAGCGGACACTCCACTTGTCTGGGTGACTGCAGCTCCAACAACACTCAAGAAGCTTGACACCATTGAGGACAAAGCAGTCCACTTGATTGGTACCGCATCCACAAACATTCACTCTCTCCCCCACCGATGCACAGTAGCAGCAGTGTGTACCATCTACAAGATGCACTGCAGCAGCTCACCAAGGTTCCTTAGATAGCACTTTCCAAATCCACGACCACTACCATCTAGAAGGACAAGGGAAGCAGATACAGGGAAAGATCACCACCTGGAAGTTCCCCTCCAAGTCACTTACAACCCAGACTTGGAAATATATCGCCGTTCCTTCACTATTGCTGGGTCAAAATCCTGGAACTCCCTTCCTAACAGCACTGTGGGTGTACCTACACCAGATGGACTGCAGCAGTTCAAGAAGACAGCTCACCACCACCTTCTCAAAGGTAACTAGGAATGAACAATAAATGCTGGCCCAGCCAGTGACCCCTATATCCCGTGAATTAATTTAAAAAACACATCAATATGCCAGTATTATGAGTGGCTAACATTAATTAAATGGGAAATGTACTGCTTAAACCTAGCTTGCACCTCTTAAAGGAGAGCTGCATTATGGCTGCAATAGGTGCTGCCAGTCATGCAGGAAGTAACTCTTGAACTGAAAAACGTTGAAGAACGGTACAACATGGGGGTGCACAGGCTCCAAAGATTTCAGATGCTGCTCTGGAGGCATTGGTGGAGGAAGTGGAATGGAGGAAAGATGTCCTATATCTGCAGGGAGTCAGGAAACTCTCCAGACACATGCTCAGAAGGCAGTGGGAGCAGATAGCCAAGAGTGGGTTGATGCCAAGAGTCAAGCTCTGAGGACATGTATGCAGTGCCGCAAGAAGCACATAAGTCATTATGGTCAGTGACTGCATCTTCAAATGCAATACCAGCTACTCAATTTACCACATTCCTATCATTCACCTATCAACAATCTCTATCAATCAAGAGTCATGCTTGATATGCTCCATTGCACCCTCACACATTCTGCAAGCCTAACATATCTGCTGGTTTTCACAGCTATTCAACCATGGGAGCCACATCTTCCAAACAGATTGCACAACACTCACTCGCTTACTTAACTCTCTCTTGCAGGTGGAACAAAACTGGAGGCAGCATCAGGTACCAGGAGCTAGTGTACCTGAGTGTTGTCACCCCATGGAGGAAACAGCACCAGCCATTATTGAAACAGCCAGTCCTGAGGCCATGGCTAAATGGCAGGGCTGAAACTATCGACAACGATGTTATTATCATAATTACATATTCTTACATCCCATCTTTCCCTCATCTCACAATCTCTGTTGATATTTAAGCTGCAGAAGGTACAAGCATGTACTTTTTACTTTCCCTTCACCTCCACCCCCACCACCCACTCTCCACACCACAGCTTTACCCTTGTGCCTTTTCTTCTTTCAGATACCCAAGAAATACACCCTGGCTTGTGAGTAAAATGGTAGCAGGACACACCATCACTCGATTTCACAATTGCAGCAACCAGGGCAGTTACTGACAGTGTGTGTATTTTGAAGTACGACAGGGAGGCAGGATCAGCAAGTGGTGAGATACCAGGCAGTGCTGGCCTGCAGCCAGAGCAAGGAGCAGGGGTGGTGCAGTGGTGGGCAAACTCTGTCTGTACTCCTGTGGACCCAACTACGATGCACAGTCTGATGGATGATCACTCAGCTTCCACTTAAGGATAAGCATCAGCCACCTAAAGTCTGAGTGCTACTGTGAAAGCTCAGGTTGCTGTCATGCGAGGTCAGCTTGCTGCCATGCAAGTAGAGACTGCTACGATCATGGCCGTAGATTATAAAGCGGGCTTGCAGGGTGTCACAACAGTTCCATAATATGCCTACTGAATTGTTGAGGTGCTACCCCAATGGAGTGGCAGTGACTCAGTGACTCCATGGAGCATGAATGTGCTGTCCAGTCTCAGGATGGAAACATTCATCATATCGTCACTCTGCCAGTGTATTTGCTGTTGCCCATAGCTGAGACAGTGCAGTCTGCAGTTGCACCTTCCAGGATCAGATCTGCTCGAGGCTGACATTCAAGGCTGTCCACAGCATCCCCATGAAAGTCAGCAGCCGTGCACAAACCATGTTGCAGCCTCTTCTTGCTAGCACTGCTCTTCTTGCTGCTTCTCAACTCCTTCTCCTCTAGCTGCCATGCAGCTGGTGGCAAGGTTCCACCTTATTTTTTATTCATTCATGGGATGTGGGCATCACTGGCTAGTCCAGCATTTATTGCCCATCCCGAATTGCTCTTGTTTAGAGGGCATTTAAGAGTCAATCACATTGCTGTGGGTCTGGAGTCACATGTAGGCCAGACTGGATAAGGACGGCAGATTTCCTTCCCGAAAGAACACTAGTGAACCAGATGGGTTTTTACAACAATCGACAATGGTTTCATGGTCATCATTAAACTTTTAATCCCAGATTTTTATTGAACACAACTTCCACCATCTGCTGTGGCAGGATTCGAACCCGGGTCCCCAGAGCATTACCCTGGGTCTCTGGATTACTAGCCCAGTGACAACACTACTACGCCATTGCCTGCCAACCACCACGCACCCCCCCACCCCCCACGATAGCAAGGTTGTGCAGCATGCAACAGACCACTATAAGTCTTGACACCCACTTTCTGAGTACTACAGGGTTCTTCCAGAGAGATCCAAGCATTAGAACCTTTTATTTCAGCACCCCAGTGATTTGCTCTGTCACATTTTGTGTGGCAGCATGGCTTGCTGCCCAGGTGTGCATGGAATGCGCACTGGAATCATGAACCATGTGGTTTGTGGATACCCCTAGTTCCCCAAAAGGTGCTGTTTGGCTTGATTTGATGCCTCAGATGCAGCTGGCACCATGGATTGCTATGGAATGAAGGCTTCTTGAATGCTACCAGGATACTGGGCATTCACCTGCATGATCTTCTGACTATTGTCACACACTAGCTGGATTTTGAGCGAGTACAGGCCCTTTCAGTTCTGGTATAGGGCAGAGTTGACCTGCAGCCTGCAATGTAACGGTCAATGGTACCCTGCTCTACAAGGAAGCGTGTAATCCTAGCAAAATCATGTGCTTTATCTGCCTGCTGCTGCCTGGCAAGAGAGAATGAAATGTAGTCAGCTCTCATTATGTAGAGAATCTCTGTGACATCCATAATGTAACAATGGATAACAAACTGCAACATGTTGCAACTATCTCCAGCTCCACCCTGGAAGGGGGCAGACACATAAAAGATTCATCTTCATAGCCACTGGCACTGAACTCCTTGCTCTGCTCTGAGATTGCAGTTATGGCTGGCAGCAGCAGGCAGATTTCAGTGAGAATGTCTTTATTGAAGTGCAAAAATAAAAGCAAAGAACTGCGGATGCTGGAAATCTAAAACAAAAACAAAAACAAAAATATGTGGAAAAACTCAGCAGGTCTGGCAGCATCGGTGGAGAAGAGCACAGTTGACGTTTCCAGTCCTCATGACGCTTCAACAGAACTAAGTAAAAATAGGAAAGGGGTGAAATATGCGCTGGTTTAAGTGGGGAGTGGGGGGGGTGGGGTGGTGGGACAAAAAGAGCTAGGTAAAGGGCCAGTGATAGGTGGAGATAACCAAAAGATGTGACAGACAAAAGGACAAAGAGGTGTTGAAGGTGGTGATGTTATCTAAAGGAATGTGCTAATTAAGGGTAGAAAGCAGGACGAGCAAGGTACAGATAGCCCTAGTGGGGGTGGGGTGGGGTGAAGGAATCGAAAAAGGCTAAAAGGTAGAGATAAAACAATGGATGGAAATACATTTAAAAATAATGGAAATAGGTGGGAAAAGGAAAATCTATATAAATTATTGGAAAAAACAAAAAGGAGGGAGAAAAAAAGGGAAAGGGGGTGGGGATGGAGGAGAGAATTCAAGATCTAAAATTGTTGAACTCAATATTCAGTCCGGAAGGCTGTAAAGTGCCTAGTCGGAAGATGAGGTGCTGTTCCTCCAGTTTGCGTTGAGCTTCACTGGAACAATGCAGCAAGCCAAGGACAGACATGTGGGCATGAGAGCAGGGTGGAGTGTTGAAATGGCAAGTGACAGGGAGGTCTGGGTAATGCTTGCAGTCTGTCTTTACAGCCTTCCGGACTGAATATTGAGTTCAACAATTTTAGATCATGAACTCTGTCCTCCATCCCCACCCCCTTTCCTTTTTTTTCCCCTCCTTTTTGTTTTTTCCAATAATTTATATAGATTTTTCTTTTCCCACCTATTTCCATTATTTTTAAATGTATTTCCATCCATTGTTTTATCTCTACCTTTTAGCCTTTTTAGATTCCTTCACCCCACCCCACCCCCACTAGGCCTATCTGTACCTTGCTTGTCCTGCTTTCTATCCTTAATTAGCACATTCCTTTAGATAATATCACCACCTTCAACACCTCTTTGTCCTTTTGTCTGTGACATCTTTTGGTTATCACCACCTATCACTGGCCTTTTACCTAGCTCTTCTTGACCCAACTCCACCCACCCCCCCCCACCCCCCACCTTAAACCAGCTTATATTTCATCCCTTTCCTATTTTTACTTAGTTCTGTTGAAGGGTCATGAGGACTCGAAATGTCAACTGTGCTCTTCTCCACCGATGCTGCAGGACCTGCTGAGTTTTTCCAGGTACTTTTGTTTTTGTTTTTCTTATTGAAGAGCAGATGTCTCACACATTGTCCCTCCCTGAGGTTCAGGTTGGAGAATTGCTCCTTTTACAATTATGAGGTTTATAAGTTTGTTATCTTTTGATACTGTAGTTTTAAATTAGGGTCGATGTTCTGAAGTCTGCCTGACAGTAAGCCCGGGTGGTTTGATTGCTAGAGAACAAAGGTGGGATTAGATTGTTCTACTGAGGAGAAATTGCAAGGTAATTATGTTTGGAGACATTAGCAGCAGCCTCTGAATTTACCATGAGTGGGCCCTGAGTCTCCCAAAGCCCCAGAAAGGTGTAACAGGTTGTAAACAGTTGTGCTGTAGGCTGTCCATTTACTTCTCAAATGAAAGGGAGTTGGGATCAAAGATAGCTAATTAGCAGTTCTATCTGAATGCATAATTAATGTTTCATGTTGCTATAGGGAAGGTGGCAGAGGAAGCCATTATTGAGATCAGGTTACAAACTTCACTAAAAATCAACGATTATTACAGACAAACAGCAGAGGCTCTGTGTGGTCAGCAGAGAGTAAAGGCTGTTTGGTTTTGTGAGCTATCAAAGCAGGATGTGGGAGGGAGCCTTGCAGTCGAAGAAATGCATCCTGTGACCTTCTACACACTCTGGGAGATTTGTTCAGGTATGGCTAGGGGGAAGAAGGATCATTGGAACAGGCTTTACTGCCTCTTTCTGTGCCTCTATCTTATGTAAAACCCATAGGTAGCTGATAATCCCTTTCAATAGTAACAGTGGGAGGGGAGGGTATCATTTCGTTGCTGTTAGTAGTGCAAAGCTAAGAGAGGATGTTAGCTGGACTGTCGAGTTCCAAAATTACACTGCTGACGTCAAATGATTGATGTCATGATCCGCCTGCTCTGCATACTTCTGGCAGATGTTCACTGTCCTCATGCTTTCAGCAATATGGCATCTAGTACAGTTCACCCCGCACATGCAGCCAGGCACTGTGGATGCTATTCTAAAAGTGCTAACCAGACCAATTTCTCACCCCTCTTGCTGCACCTGAACCAAATCATTAAGTTAAATACGGCTCACTAATCTCTGTATTCTTGAATTATATTTTTTATTTATAGCCTTTGGCTGTTTCTGTTAAACCTTGCACTCAAGATAATGATTGTATAGCCTGTCTTAAGCAAATTCAAGGATATTCTTAGCATAAATTCCTTACTTCTTTTAATAAAGTCCAGGAACAGCAAAAACACCTTCCAATATAGTACGGAGCAGCAATCTGAATCATTCCAACCATCCCAGTTGCTCATGCATTTTCTAATACATCAGACTTCAATGCCTCAGATGCATTCTTCTTTCATAACATGAAGAAATTCCTTATTTCACTTCCTTTGTTCTTTTGCTGAGTTTTTCTCAAGGCCTTCACTGAGATCTGGCTCTTAATTAACTTTGAATCCATGAAAAGCAAATCAGACCTTTTTTTCCTAACTGGCGAGAGTCTAGAAGCTATGAAGGAGTGAAGGGATTTAGATGCCTGGGTACATAAATCACAAAATGTTAATGCAGAGCTACAAAAAGTAATCAAAAAGACTAATGGAATGCTAGCCTTTATCTGAAGAAGGTGAAATAAGAAGAGGAGGAAGTTATGCTTCAGTTGTATAGAGTCTGGTGATAAAAGGATACAAGCCGGTTGGTGAAGTCAAAACCAAGACACAGAGCTTTTCTTTATAGAGAAGAGTTTATTGACTTTGCTCATTCTCACAGTTATCTTCCCACACACCCAGTGTCCCTGCTATCCCCTATTTATAGACTCTTTTGAGAAACAAATCCACAAATTAAACTAATAAAAAAACAAAAGCGGGGGCGGGGGCTGGTGGGGGATGGGGGGGTGGTGGGGGGTGGTGGGGGGTAGTGGGTGGTGACAGCCCCTGGTGGGGCACTGTAACTAAAACAAAAACATAAAAGGAATCTTACAAAATTAAATTAAAATGTCATTTCTGGGGGATCCCCTATTTATATGTGCTCAAAGTACTTAATTAAACAATGCCCTTCACTTGTGTATTCTAACAAACTAATTAACATGCTATTAATACCCGGTTTAGATCCCATCTAGAGTATTGAGTTCTGTTCTGGCCATCGTGTCTTGGGAAGAATACATTGACATTAGAGAGATTGCAGCATAAATTTACTAAAATAATACTTGGCCTAAGAGAAATAAACTATGGGGACAGGTTACATAAACTTGGGTTGTATTATTTTAAGTATCCAAAGATGTGTGCGTGGGCGGTGGGGGGGATGATGGGCAGTGACCTAATGTAAGTGCTAAAATGATGAAAGTATTCCAGACAGTGGAAACACAGAAGTTGGCCCCAATATTTATGGGGAAATGGGAATGCAGCCAGGGGGTGGAAGGGGTGGTGTTGGGGGGCTAGTTCCTGATGGGAGAGCTAAAAGTACAGGCTGCCTGGGTATCATGTTAGGAAATAGAGATAGTTTAAGTAAATTATATTGGCATTTGTGGCTGTTAGGAATGAGTTTTAGCTTTAAAGTTTAATTTTGATTTGCATTCCTATATCTGTGTGTTAATAAAGGTCAAATGGAGTTTTAGTTTCACTTTAAAAATGCCTGCTTTTCTAATGAGGGGCTTTACGACAATTGCAGGTAGGTTAAGCAAATAACAGTTGAAGAATTTGGCTGTTGCCTAGCAACAGGGGTCCAGAGAGGCATGTCCCTCCCACAGACATACACAAAAAAACTAAAGAAACAGCAGTTCTAAGTAAAGTTTGCAGCCAAGACTCCAGAGAGACTGGGCACTCAGAGAAGGAGCTGCAGATTTCCCAAAAGAACCAAAACATCCCAAGGCCAAAGGAGTGAGACAGAAACAGGGGAAAGTCCCAAGCAGATCTTCTAGTCAAAGGAAGGACAGGAACCTGGAAAAGATCCTGTTAAGTGAAATTACGAGTAAGGGGCAGAGAGAAAGGCTCCAAGCTTCAGATTTAAAGCAACAAAAGCTGCAGAAAGAAGATTTAAGTTGACAACAGCTTGCAAGAGGCAAGAAACAATGAAAGGTCTGTAATTCTTGGCTAAGGGCATGTGATGCAGTGTGTACTGTTGATGGCTGAGTCAGTGAGAGAGAGTGCATGGAAGACAGCTTGAATGTATGTGGTCACCCAGGGAAGAGGAACATCAGAAGGAGATCTCAAAACCTTGGATTATGGACCCTTGCGGAAGGTGGCATCTGTCACTTGGGTTCAGAGTGTGGCGTGTCTGACCATAGATGGGTGACATAAATTACATGTGTACCTACTGGGAACATTAGAGTATAAGATAGCTTTTGTAATTTGTGTTATCCTTACAAATCTGTATTCATCTGTAAATGTATGGTTCTGGGCGAAGGAGTATTGTAATATAGTTCATCTTTTCTTGTTAAATAAATGTTTTATTCTTTTGTTAAAAATTCATCAACTGACTCCTGTGACTCTGTCCAGTAGCCAATCTCCACATATCTAAACAAACAAATAAAAGTTAGGATCTAACAAGCTGGGTTTCACTCTGGGATCAGGCTTGACCAGGGGTAACCTAAGCTGGAGATCATAACAATCATCCAGATATTATTTACATGGTGTATTTTATTTTTTTCTTATAGGTTTCATGCCCGACGTTGATTGGCAGATTGGCTGCCTGTGGGCAGGAAAAGCCTAAAGCAGAAAGTTGCAGCTCAGGAGCAGAAAATAGGCAGGGAGAGGGATAGAGATTGTGGTGTGGAGGGTATGCAAATCAGGGATGTGGAAATAAATTGTAGATGGCGAGGCTTAAGGTCGGAGAGGAGGGAATGTGATCAGGAGAGAGACTGCAGTCAGGTAGTGAGAGCATCGAGGTTGGAGAAGAATGATGGAGGTGGAGATCAGTGGGAGCCAGTAATATTTGAACTGGAAACAGCCTTTTGGGCTTGGAGGAAATACTCCTGCTCCTCTTGGCCCACAAGCAGTGCTGAAAATGTACATACCTTTTGGATTGCAATCCCGGTGGTTTGCTGGAACCCGGGAAACCCATCTGAAATTGGTTAAAAATTAAAATTAAAATTTTTTAAAAACTGTAAAAATAGAAGGATGCAGCCTCCTTAAATAGTTTCACCAACTGACCTACTTTCTAAGTGCAGATTGGTCACCCACCTCCATCATACTCCCGTTAAAAATGAAAGTAGGCAGTTTTGGGAAGGGTTGGGGTTGTGTTTAAAATATTTCGAATTTTAGCTTCTCATCCGGCCCAAGCGCATTTGTTCTTGGAGGTTAAAATTACACCACCTGGAGGAATTTAACTCCTGGGCCTCATTTGCATGTCTCCCTGGTCAGTTTCCCACCCAAAACCAATGGGAAGGTGCAGCAGATTAGTAGGCCGGAGTGCAATGTTTGGCAACATCAGACTGCTGGGGACTGTAGGAACAGTTCCCTGTATGCAGTTAATTCTTGGGGAGCAGGTTTCAGGATGGGAATCCCAGGGCAGGGGGAAGCCTAAACTTTCCTTGGGGGCCCTGGAAGAGCACTCCTGCTCCTACTTGCCCCATAAATAATGTGAACATTTTAAATTGGCTTACCTCTTTGGGTATCTTCCAGCCCCGGCTCCTCTTGTGTTAAATTGACCTGCAGGGAAAACCACAACTGCACCTACACTCAAAAGTGCTGCTGTTGGCAGGCTCCAGGTAGTGAAGGCTCGGGAGAAGTCCTGGAGAGTTGAAAAGGCAGTGGATGGTCAGTGACTCCATTCCTCTGCAACTCAAACAGTTCAGGCGTAGCCACATTGATATGATTGGGGTTGGGCTCCTAGCTTATCTGCCCACTCAAGCAATGCAGAGGCATCAAAGTGCCATCAAGTTCTCCAGAGCTATTCCCACCCCCGCCCCAACACCCACCCTGCCCATCCCCGGCACAGACTGCAAACTCATGAGTACTTTAGTGGACTGCAGAGCAGTTGGGCTGCACACGTTGT
Organism: Cetorhinus maximus; assembly: GCF_964194155.1. Lineage (NCBI taxonomy): Eukaryota > Metazoa > Chordata > Chondrichthyes > Lamniformes > Cetorhinidae > Cetorhinus > Cetorhinus maximus. The sequence goes on from NC_135900.1 coordinate 29,853,171, forward strand.
ACAATCTCCTCGCTAAAGCTGGCCATGTAGCAGTCACTGCTGGAGGTTCTCACAGCCCCTTTGCAATCTCAGCATCCCGGTTTGGACCAGTCTCCCCGATAGTTCAAGCTAACAGAGCAGCGATGCAGCGCACTAATCTCTGGCCATCCAAGTGGTGGTCAGCACTCCCCGGGAAGCATTAAGGGGCCACCATACTTAATCAGGACAGGTTCTTATTATACCCAATGCTAACCACATGTCTCTCTCTTTCATCCTGCAGGAGGAGTACATCAGGATCAAGGAGCCTGGTGAACTAGCTGTATGTCTGATGACCTACAGAGCACAAAGAAGACGGAGGAGAGAGCGACTGAGGCTCCTGGCGCAGAGGCAGGAGCAGCCAACTCAGTAAGAAGGGGCAGCTGGTGTTCCCGTACACACTGCCCAGGAGCCACAGTGAGCCGTCACAGGCTGATGTGTAGCGACACCCAGGGTCTATAGATGCCGCCTTTCATTCCTGCAGATGACCAATAGCCAATGTCACCGCGCATGTCTAGGGACCTGGTAGTTCACATCTGCCAGTTACTGCAGGATTTGGCACCACAGGGACATGGAGGGCATCTGCTGCCAGTGGCTGTGAAAGCGACCATGGTGCTCAATTTCGATGCCAGTGGCTCCTTTCAGGGCTCCACAAGTGACCTCTGTGGGATCTCACAAGCCTCCACCCACAAATGCATCCATGAGGTCATGGATGCCATCTTTGGCGAGGGCACACAAATTTGTGCATTTTGCCCGGGACCGGGACAGCCAAGATGCAAGAGCGATTGGATTCACCCAGATCTCGGGATTCCCACAGGTTCAGGGTGCGACCGGCTGCACTCATGTGGTGCTCAGACCTCCATCGCAACGCACGGTGGACATCATCATCCGCAAGGGCTTCCAGTCGCTGAACGTGCAACTGGTGTGCGACCACCAGAAATGCGTCCTGCAGGTGTGCGCATGGTTTCCAGGGAGTGTGCATGACGCCTACATCCTCAGTCGGTCACAGATCTCTGGGGTCTTCCAGGGTCCACAGAAGCCACAGGGATGGCTTCTCGGGGACAAGAGCTACCCTCAGAAGTTGTGGCTGATGACACCTGTGCGGCTGCCTCAGACTGCAGCAGAGCGACAGTATAATGAGGTTAATGCTGCCGCTTGTACCTTGGTGGAGCAAACCATCAGGATGCTGAAGATGAGTTTCCGGTGCCTGGACCGGTCTGGTGGAGGCCTGCACTACAGTCCAAAGAGGGTGACACACATCGTCGTCGTCTGCTGCACCCTTTACAACCTGGCAATCCAACGTGGTGAGGAGCTGGCTGAGGAGGAGATGGAGGAGCTGCATGTCTCCTCTGATGAAGAGGACACCAACGGGGATGAGGCTGAGGAGGTCCTTGGAGGCGACGATGATGGGATGAGGCCCTTGCACTGGCTAGACAAGGCAGGCCAGTCACTGCAGGATTTGGCACCATAGCTGGGGAGGCTTTCATAGCTGCTAGATTTGTGGAGGATGATGACAACATGCAGTGAGGTGACCCAATAGTTTCTCACATCGCATTTGTGAACGTGTGACTCCAGCCTGGCTTATGGCAGCACCAATACCCTCTGTGATAATGCTCCTGTCATGGAAAGGCAGTGGAGGCCCTAATAGTTGCTCGATTGCAGGAGGATGATGACTACATAAATTGAGGACACTCCACAGATCTTCACATAGCCTCTGAGAATGTCTGACTCCTGTCTGGCCGAGGCCAGCTCGCTTGCGATCTGTGATCAGGGTCATATCATAGATGTGCAGCCATGAAATTTTAGAAGCATCTGATGCTTTGTGTGCCTTCAGCACCTGAGCCTTACAGGACTTGGAGCACAGCATCAGTGGTCACAGATGCTGAAGAGATGGGGGCCAGGCCCTCCTTAAAGACACTTGAAGCGCTGAGAGCACACAGAGAGTATGAGAGAACTCTGTGGCGCCTGCCCACTACATTCTGGCAGCAATGACCAGCGCCGCCGAGGTGCAGGCATCAGTAATGTTTCCGGGGAATTTGAGGCCGGATCATCACTTTGGTCTGAAGGCTGCACATAGCACAGGGAAGAGGCCCTGGACTGAGACACCTGCCTTTATCCTTTGCAGAAGGTTTCACATCTGAGTGACAAGAACACTGCTCATCAGAACAAGGAGCCATAGGCAGGGGAGACATTCTTGGGAGTTTATTGACAATAGTGAACAGTATGTACAAGTGATCAACACCTGTGCCCAGGCTGTGCAATTAATTCTCTTTAACTGTCCTAACGCTCTGTCTGTGATAACTTTGGCAGGCATCCCCTGGAGATCCAAGACTTGGAGGGCCCCGGCCTGCTTTCAGGATCCCGCTGTGAGGCAGTGGCACCCTCCTCGGCCTGTGGAGCTGGAGCTGCTGAGGTCACAGGAAGAGGGGAGTCGGGTGGGCTGGACTCTCTTGGAGTCGCCTGGATGGATGGGCCCGGCGTGTGAAACCCGTGGATCCTCCTCCCCATTGATGCCCGGGAGCCCCTGGCTGACCCCTTGAGGAGCAGGGGTAGCTGGAGTGAGATTGAACTGCCCAGCACCCCTCTTGCACACACTGTTGGAGGCCAACTATGGCATCAGCGATGGAGTTGAGCCCGTGCAGCAGCGCAGAAGCGAAGTCCTGGGCCAAGGTCTCCGTGGCAGCCACCATCCCACTAATGTTGACCTCGGCGCATTGACATGCCGGCGCTAACACCTCAGCCTGAAGGCGGACGGAATTCTCCATTGTGCTTTGCAATCTGAGGAGTGCAGCAGACATCACTTCCTGATGTTCCCGAGCTTGCCTTTGCAGCTTCAGCAACTGTGACATGACCGAGTGCAGAGGCTTGTTATTCGACTCGGACTCAGCAAATCTCTGGCCTCCAGCAGCCCTCCGAGTGCCAGACACCAGGGAAGTCCCTACCGCCGCCTGCTGTGGATCAGAAAGTGATGTGGCCACCAGATTGTGATCCCGAGTCTACTCTAAAGGTAGGCCCCACCGAGGTGTGTGTCTCTGCACTTGCGGAGGGTGTGGGTGAGTGCTGTGACAGGACTTCAGGGAGGGTGCCTCCAGACTTCTCTTCAGAGGTTTCTTCGGGACTTGATTGGAGGCCCTTGGTCATGGACTCTGTCGGCTGCTTGGCAGATGTGCCTGCAAAGGCAAGGGGAGATAATTAGTGCATGGCAGTGGCCTGTGATAAAGGACACATCACTCACAGTATGGTTGTCTGATGGATGTTGCACTGCTGGATCCTCACTTGATAGAGCACCGCTGACCTCACCGTCAGCACAGGACCGGTCCAGATCCTCGCCAACCAGCTGGATGGCTCTGTTTTCTTGATTTCAGGAATTCCACCACCAGTCTGTGACCTCGCCCTCTTATTATGTGCCAGCTTGTCCTGCCTGGATAGAGATGGAGAAAGTGTAAACAGGACGTGTACCGGGCCAGATAGTAAGTATGCCTGGCCTGTGTGGGTGGTGAGTAGTCCCATGGACAGGATAAGGACAATGACGGTGAGTGTGAGAGGGTGAATGATGATGTCCCTTGCACTGGCAGTGAGTGAGGGCTCTGTGGATGTGTGATGGGTTTGTGGGTGTATGAGTTGAGAGTGATGAGAAGAGTGACTTACCCTGGTGGAACGGAGGAGACCACTCACCCTCTTGCGGCACTGAGTGGCTGTCCTCTTCTCAAAAGCATTGGCGCTGACCACTGCTGCCGCCGCCTCCCAAGCCAGATTGGTCACGTTCCTGCCCATCCTGCAGCCTGAACGGGGGGTACAGGATAACCCGGCGGGCCTCCACGGCACCCAGCAGTCGCTCGAGGGACCCGTCATTAAATCGGAGGGCTGCAGTCTCCTTGTCTTTGAGGGCCGTGCCTCCCAGGCAGCAGTGGTGATCTGGGAGCAATGAGCACTGTGCTTACGGATGGCCTTTAAACATGGCGCCCGGCGTGATGCAATGGTGGGGTGATGCTGGGTGGCGAATGGGGAGCCTGCCCGCCATGGAAACCACGCGTTTCGCAGGAGTGAATAAATAATGTAGTGGGCTCAGGATGACACGACGTGAAAACCTGCCATCGCTGTCGGCGGGCAGCACGCCATGATACCGCTGGCTACCGCACTTAGTTAGGGAAAATTTGGGAAAATTCCACCCATTGTTGCCTTTGAAAACAATAAAGTCTCATTCAGTCTTGAAAAGATTCTGCAATGTCAAAATAATTTTCTGAATTCTCTGGTCTGTAGAGCAGTTGTTTATTCCGTCCTTTTCAGGCCTGCATTTGGTACTGCAGAGTAAAACATAATGAAATATGAAACTGGTAACAGTCATGATAATCATTGTTTCATATTTTAGTTATTGTTAATATCATCATAACCATGAGTTCAAAAGGCAATATAAGAATCCGTCTACAGGAAATACATTATTAATATGAGTGTGGATGTGTGCAGAAAATTGGAGAGGGGCCAAAATAGTATCTCTTTTCCAAAAGGGAGACAGAGCTAGTGCAGGTAATTACAGGCCAGTTACTTTAACATTTGTGATAGGAAACATAATGGCCTGGATCTTCTGCGAATTGGCAGTCACTGTCAGCTCTTCTGAGTTGGCTTCTCCAGAAATGAGGAACATACAGCCGATTGGAGAGCTCCTTTCCAGCTGTGGGCGTGGGCAGGGTGGGGGGGGGTGGGGGGGTGGGTGGGTGTGGAGAAGATTGGGCTCAACCCATTTTTACAGCACCAGCTGCTGTAAAGTAAGTTTAAATATCCAGTGTGAATGTTAAAGGATGAATGAATGGGTGAGTGGGTTACGAATGAATGAGTAGGGTGGTCGAGTGAGGTAAGTGGTACAGTTGGTGAGCTAAATCTGTAGGGTGGCAGGTGGGTGAGGTTGTAGGTGGGTGAGGTGGTAAGTGGGTAGAGTGACAGGTGGGTTAGTAGGTGGGTAGGGTGGTATGTGTGCAGGTGGGTAGTGTTGTAGATGGGTAGGGTGGCAGGTGGGTAGGATGATAGGTGGGTAGGATGGTACATGGGTGAGGTGGGTAGAGTGGTAGGTGGGTAGAATGATACGTGGGTGAGGTGGGCAGATGACAATCCAGAGACTGGAAGTTCTGGGCCATTATAGCTTTTAATTACCACAAATCCAGATCAAGGGAAAATAGAAGTAGCCAGTGTGGATTTCGAAAGAAATGGACATGTTCATGTTTGACGAACCTCAGAGAATTGTTTGAGGAGATAAAAGAGTTATAGTTGTGAAAAACGTAGTGGACAGAGTGTACACAGTCTTTTGGAAAACCTTTGATCACACAGTACCACATGGGAGATTATTAGGGAAGATTAAAGGACATAGATTTTCTGGGGGATGGGTGGTAACTATAAATTGGATTGAAAATTGTTTAGCATGGAGAATAAAGAGTTAAAAGAGTTATGGGCAGTTTTTCAGAGCAATTGGGTGTGAATCATAGTCCCACTTCTATTCACTCTGTATATCAATGATTTGGGTGTAGGTGATATCAAAATTTGCAAAACTATCCAAAATAGCATGTGTAGTTAATTCCTCAGAATATGGAAGGAAGTTGCAAAGGTGTATTGATATGATGATGATTTGGCGAGAAATTGGAAAATGTCAAAAAGTGTAAAATGATGCATGTTTAAAAAGCAGCAATCATACTTTGAATTGATGAAGGCTTGTTGCTGTATAAGAATATAAGTATTTTGGGGAAATAAGTACACAGGATATTGAAAGCGCAGCTCAGCTGACAAGGGTGTAACAGAAAGCTAATCATTTTCTAGGTTTTATCACAAGAGGCATAGAATGGAAAGGTTAAGAGGAATCAAAATGAAACCTTTGTTAGTATATGATGTGCTTTATAAGTTTACGCACTATAGGAAGGGTAGTGAGGCTTCAAAGAGAGTGCTACCCAGATTCATGAGGATGCTGCCTGGCATCAGAAAATACAAATATGAAGAAAGACTTGAAAAAAACAAATTTAATGTTAAGGTAACATAGATTATGGAATAATATGATAGAAGCTTTCAAACTTATGAAAGGTTGGGACAGAATAGATACAAACTGCCATTTCCAATAGTTGAAGGGATTAAAACTAAGGCCATAGGTTGAAGCAATTTAGAACAGAAGGCAGGAGAAATTATTTTATGGAGACCGTTGTGAGAATTCACTTCAAAAGTTAGTGATTCAAGCAAATAAGTCTCAACATTCAAGCTTTGACTCAATAGGTGGATTAAGGAAAAGGGTTGAAGGGATATGGAAACCACACGGCTTGAATCTTACGCTCCTACACTGGCAGGTTTGTAAGTGGAGGGGGGTGGGTGTAAAATTCTTTGGATGGGCTTCCCTCTGGGTTCCCACCCCCTGCCCACTCTGGCCTCTCCGCAATTTTACACTGGGGTGGCTGAGGCCCACCCTTGTCCCAAATGAGGCCTCAAGTGACCAATTATTGACCACATAGGGGCCATTTCCTGCCCAGCCTTAATGTTTAGGCTGGCAGGAGGGGTTCCCAGGGGAAGCCCGAAAATAATTGGGTTCAGGCCTCGGATGGGAAAGTGTTGGGGGGGTGGGCGCCTCCATCAGAAGCCCCCTTTTAATTCTGGGCAACCCCCCTTTAAGCTCCTGTAGCCTCAGGACTTCCCTCTGCCCCACACCATGGCCCCTCCCCCAGCACCCCAATCTCCCACCGTCCACACCCCCCCTGCACCTCCCCCCCCAGCCGTCACTACCCGGCCTTCCCTATCCTCCCTGTCCTCACGTCCCCAAAACAACTTTTCCTGGAATCCTGGGGCTTAGGCTATGGGGACTGATTGAAGGCTCAGCCCTGCCCACTGCAGCTTCTGGCTCTGCAAGGACTGGACAGTTCTCTCAAGCAGGGCTTCCTCTCGAGTGAGGGGGGTGTGGGGGGGGTGGTGGGGTGAAGTCCTGCCTGCAGCCACTTAATGCTCATTGGAACATGAAATCTCGGCGGGGCAGGCAGTGTCAGCGGGGTTGTGTTCCCTGCCAACTCTTCGGATGGCAGGATTGAAAACCCCACCATCCTAAAAATCCTGGCCCATATCTGGCCTTATTTCTGCTTATTGTGTTTGTCTATGTTTTGCAGCTCTTCTTCCAAAGTTACAATACATGAATGGGTGTCTCTCACGAAAATTCACCTCATTTATTACATTAAATTTGCTGTATTACAGCAATGGGCGAACTATTGTCAATTTGAGGCTGCAGAAGGATTGCACTGAACGTTGGAAACTACTCCATGTCCAGGATGACCTGCAAGCATAGTCCAGGAAGGATACTGTTAAAAAATAAATTCTAAAGCTTCTTATAGTCAGTGTATAGCTTCATTTTGTGTTCAACAGTACAAAGCACTACCAAAAGACAGGGCTTACAATGACAGCAACAACACCAATACCTTGCATCTATATAGTGTCTTTACGATAAAAAAATTCCAATACGTAGGACTGTTACTCTAAAACATTTGAATTGAGCCAGAACAGACGGACAAAACTTGGTCAAAGACGTCGGTTTTAAGGAACACCTTAAAGAAGGTAAAGAGGTGGAGAAACTTAGGGAGAGAATTCAGAGCGTAGGGTTCGACAGCTGAAAGTATGGGTACCAATGGTGGAGTGATTAAATTGGGGATATGCAAGAGGCCGGATATCTTGGAGAGTTGTACGGCTGTAGGAGGGGGTGTGGCTGTAGAGGAATGTGAAATGAGGATTTTAAAATCGAGGCATTCTCAAATCAGGAGCCAATGCACACCAGGATGAATGAGGGTTTGTGTGGGTTAGGATTTGGCCAGCAGGATTTTGGATCGTCTACAAAGGGTGAAAGATGGGAGGCCAGCCAGGAAAGCATTAAAATTGTCAATAGAGCTTAGGGCTTACAAACATACCATCTTCCTCTGCTTTGATTCAATTGACTCATTTGGATTGTATCTAAGATGGACCATGACATACGTTTCCCTGTTCCTTTTTTATTACATTCCAGGCCCCAGGCAGCCAGGATAGGCTAACATTCTTCATGTTATATATAGCGGTGACATTTTATCGCAAAAATATTTTAGTTTCTTTTGATCCATGGGAAAATGTAGCAGAGCCATTGTTGATTATTATGCTAGGCACTACAAAAATGTAGAACAATCTTTGTTTAATTGCCCCTTAATTCTATTAAGTTTTCTCAGGCTGTTAACCAGTTTCAGAAAGGTCTAGATGCAGCAATATTCTTTCTCTTTGAAGCTTTTAAGAGCCTTTGCTGTCTGATAACTAGGCATAGATCTTTTTTTCAGCAGTTTCTTGGACAGCATAACAAATGCCAAGGTTCATTTGATTCATTGACTTTGTTCTTGGAGTTAGATGGACTGCCTCAAATTGTGCAGTGCATTTTTCCCAAGTGAAGCATTCCTTGTAGAAGTTGCTGAATGAATATTGCTATCTCTTCCTGCAACTATAAATTTTCTATGATACTAAAAATGTTTAATTACATTAGCCTTAACTCTCCATGTGGAACATGATTATGGAAATTTCTTATTTAACATAAACAGCTCTGTTGTTGATATTCACTATCATGATTTTGGTCTCTATCATGATTTTGTTACGACCTCCGCCGAGACTGGTAACTTTGCAAAAAGATATTTGAATTTACAGTGGCTGACTGAAAGGATCACACCACAAGATTTCAAGTTTTAAGACTTTTACCATAATAAAGGAATTAAAAGGAACATTCACTAACCACTCGATAGTAAGCAACTTATACTTTAAACTACCGAAAAGTTTCCACAATTAGTTTTTAAAATGACTGATCGTCCTCTGCCACAGATATACTTTATGCCGTCCTTTAAGTGAGTACCTGACTCTCCATGAACTACTCCAAACTATTCTCCGCTCCTGATGGCTTCCTTCCTTTTTCCTTCTCAGCTGGGTAATTTCTAATCCCCAAACTGACTTTCACTGTCTAGGTTACCTTGGAGATTCCTTCTATCTAACCCAAGCTAGACAAATCTTCCAGCCTCCTTTACATCCATATAAACTTGGTCTCTTCAATCTGAGCTTGAGCTCCCACTTGCGTTCTGCATGGTGAAGGGAGGTATTAGGAATGTCAGGTAAACAATAGGGGCAGCATTTTCTCTGCTTCAGGTGCAAGAGTAGCTGCATCTATCTCTCTCTCTGTCTCTCTCTCAATTTCTTGCAGACTCACTTGGGCCTGTGAAGTTCAATGATAGCTTAAGAAACCCTGTAATCCAATACTACAAAGGCTTTATGGACTCTTCCCTTCCCAAAGACAATCTCCATGACAATATGAATCACATGGGCTTTGCATTCAGATAGAAATGCCAATTATCTATCCTCTAGGCCCCAAAATCCATTCTGGCTTGGAATTAAATAGACAGTTTAAAGTATAACTGTTTATAAAACCTGACATTCCAAACACCTGCCTTTGAGACTCGAAGATTAATAGTTTACCCATAGTCAGCACAGGTGCCCTTGCCATTATCTACAGGTGTGAACATCTTGCGTCTTCTCAGCAAGTCTCTTGACTTTGCCCCTTTTGTTCACCATAGCACCCAATCCATCCAGGCTTGTTGTCAGGCAGAATGCAGAGCAGGTCACATGACCTCATTCACAACTCGATTTTACCTTAAATTAATGAGGCAGTCTCAAAACGTCATAACCTTTTAATTAAAACAGAAAATTCAGGAAATACTCAGCAGGCCTGGCAGCATCTGTGAAGAGAGAAACAGAGTTAACATTCTGAGTCAAATATGACGCTTCTTCAGAACATGTCTGTTTTGAGTTCTGAAGAAGAGTCATATTCAACTCAAAACCTTAACTCAGTTTCTCTCTCCGCAGATGCTGGCAGACCTGCTGAGTATTTCCAATGCTTCTGTTTTTAATTCAGATTTTCACGATCCTCAGTGTTTTGCTTTTACAACCTTATAAACTTTATATTTGTAACAACTTTTTAAACCATGGCATTGAAATGCATTTGATATATAGTTTCACTAATCCAACTAGCTCCTCACTCTCTCAAGCTTAACTGCATTGAAATCTAAAACAGAAAAATGGACAATGCGAATCAATCATATTCATGAAGATATGTCTAGACCTAGAATGAATCAATTTCTTACACAAGGTTTTATATTATTCTTCAATACTCCATGGGCAGGATTTTATGTCCCATGGGCGGGCATGAGCCTGACCCAATCAGGCGTAAAATAGCGTGTGATGACGTCGGGTGAACGCCCTGACATCATCACGTACTCGCACGATTCTCTGGTCGGCGGGCACGTGCAAGAGTCGTCAGTGCGCCCACTGACAATTAAGAGCCTGTTAAGACCATTAATCAATTAATTGAAAGTTATTTTTCACTGCCACTCCAACATTATGGTTGGTGGACAGGCCAATCGGCCAGGTGGCCTTTGCATTTTTGATGAAACTTCATCCATGGGCGGGATGAGGTTTCCAACATTAATTAAGAGAAAAATAAAAATGTTTTGACAGAATTTTTTCCATGGGCAGAGTTTTCCCGGAATTGCACTAAGTGCGGTAGCGGGTGGGTAAAATGGAGTCCTACCTACTGATGAGAATGATGGGTTTTCACGCCGTGTCATCCTGAGCCTGTCTCATTATTTATTCATTCCCGGGAAACACGTTGTTTCTATGGTGGGCGGGCTGTCATGTGCCCACCCCCCATCACCCCGACTGTTGCATCATGCCGACTGCCACCTTTAAAAGGCAGCTGGCAGCAAAGCGCTCATCGCCACCAGCTCACCACCACTGCCTGGGCAACATGGCCTGCAAAGGAAAAAAGACTGCAGCCTCCGCTTCAACGACGGGTCCCTTGAGTGACTGCTGGATGCCGTGGATGCCTGCCAGGATGTGCTCTACCCCCGCTCTGCCCGCAGGATGGGTAGCAATGTCACCAACCTGGCTTGGGAGGCGGTGGTAGCGGTGGTCAGCACAAACACCCTTCAGAGGAGGACAGTCACCCAGTGCCGCAAAAGGAATGATCTCTTTCGTCCTGCTAGGGTGAGTCACCCTTCCCATCACTCCCAACTCACACACTCACAAACCCATCACACATCCACAGGGCACTCACTCATTGTCAGTGCAAGGGACATTACAATTCACTCTCTCACACACACCATCATTGTCCTCATCCCATCCATGGGACCACTCACCACCCACTCAGGCCAGGCACACTTATCATCTGGCCCGGCAGGCATCCTGATACACTTTCCCCAGCTCTATCCAAGCAGGACAAACTGGAACACAACAGGAGGGAAAGGTCGCAAACAGGTTGAGGGATGCCGGAAATCAAAAGTACTGACAGAATTTGAAAACAGAGCCATCCAGCTGGCCAACGATGACCGGGACTGGTCCTGTGCTGACAGTGAGGTCGGCGCTGCTCTATCAAGTGAGGATCCAGCAATGCAACATCCATCAGACAGCCAGGCCGTGAGTGATGTGTCCTTTTTCACAGGCCACTGCCACGCACTAATTATTTCCCCTTGCTTTCGCTGGCACATCTTCCAAACAGCCGACAGATTCCTTGACCTAGGGCCTCCAATCAAGCTCCGAAGAAACCTCTGAAGAGGAATCGGGAGGCACCCTCCCTGAAGACCCGTCACAGCGCTCACCCACACTCTCCACCAGCACAGAGACACACCCCTCGGTGGGGCCTAGCCTTAGAGTAGCCTCGGGATCACAATCTGGTGAGCACATCATACTTCCTGATCCACAGCAGGCAGAGGCAGGGATGTCCCAGGTCCCCGGCAATCAGAGGACTGCTGGAGCCCAGAATGTTGCTGAGTCCAAGTCATATGACGGGCCTCTGGACTCGGTCATGTCACAGGTGCTGGAGCTGCAAAGGCAAGCTCGGGTACAACGGGAAGGGATGTCAGCTGCACTCCTCAGATTCCAAAGCACGATGGAGGAGTCCGTCCATCTTCAGGCTGAGTGATAGCACCGGCATTGCAATGCACCGAGGTCAACATTGGCGGGTTGGCGGCAGCCATGGAGACCTTGGTCCAGGTCGTCACTCCTGCACTGCTGCGCAGGCACAACTCCATAGCTGATGCCATAGTTGGCCTCCAACAGTGTGTTGGCAAGAGGGGTGCTAGGTAGCTTGATCTCACTCCAGCTACCCCCTCCTGCTCACGAAGTCAGCCAGGAGCCCTGGGCATCCATAGGGAGGAGGATCAACAGGTGCACGCTCTGGGGCCATTCACCCAGGTGACTCTGGGAGTGATTGGCCCCTCTGAATCCCCTCTTCCTGTGACCTTCGCAGCTCCAGCTCCATAAGCCAAGGAGGGTGCCACTGCCACACGGCAGGACCTGAAAGTAGCCCGGGGCCCTTCAAGTCTCGACCCTCCAGAGGACGCCCGCCAAAGTCATCACAGACAGAGCATCACAGTCAGCAGGTCAGCAGGCTGCCTCCACCTCTGCTGTGGTTGTCCAGGGAGCACCAAGACATAGTGGCGGGATTAAGGAAGTTAGGTAAAAGTAGTTGCACAGCCTGGGCACGGGAGTTAATCACTTGTACATACTGTTCACTATTGTCAATAAACTCCCAAGAATGTCACCCTGCCTATGGCTCCTTGTTCTGATGAGCAGTGTTCTTGTCACTCAGATGTGAAACCTTTCTGCACAAGATAAAAGGCAGGTGTCTCAGTCCAGGGCCTCTTCCCTGTACCCTGTGCAGCCATCAGACCACAGTGATGGTCCAGCCTCACACTCCCTGGAAACATTACTGATGTCTGCACCTTGGCAGTGCTGGCCATTGCTGCCAGAATATAGTTGGCAGGCGCCCCAGAATTCTCTTATTCTCTCTGCGTGCTCTCAGCACCTTTAAGGTGGGGCTGGCCCCCATCACACCAGCATCTGCGACCAATGATGCTGTGCACCAGCTCCTGAAGGGCTGAGGTGCTGAAGGTGGACACAGCATCAGATGCTTCTAAAGTTTCATGGCTGCGTCTCTGAGATGGCCCTGACCATGGAGCGCAAGCGAGCTGCCCTCGGCCAGACAGGAGTCAGACATTCTCAGAGGCTACGTGAAGATCTATGGAGTGTCCTCACTGCATATTGTCATCATCCTCCTGTGATCGAGTGACTATTAAGGCCTCCAATGCATTTCCATGACATGAGCATTCTCACAGAGGGTATTGGCACTGCCATAAGCCAGACTGGAGTCAAATGTTCACAACTGCGATATGAGGATCTACAGGGACACCTCACTGCATGTTGTCATCATCCTTCACAAATCTGGCAGTTATGAGGGCCTCCCAAGCATTTGCCTCATCTAGCCAGTGCAAGAGCCTCAACCCTGTCATCATCACCACCGAGGACATAGAAACATAGAGACATAGAAAATAGGAGCAGGAGTAGGCCATTCAGCCCTTCGAGCCTGCTCCGCCATTCATTATGATCATGACTGATCATCCAACTCCCTTCTCCTAACTATGCTTCAGTTCTGCCGAAGGGCCACGAAGGCTCGAAACGTTAACTGATTTCTTCTCCGCCGATGCTGCCAGACCTGCTGAGTTTTTCCAGGTAATTCTGTTTTTGTATCCAACTCAATAGCCTGCTCCCACTTTCTCCCCATATCCTTTGATCCCTTTCGCCCCAAGAGCTATATCTAACTTGTTCTTGAAAACATATGATATTTTGGCCTCAACTACTTTCTGTAGTAGCAAATTCCACAGGCTCACCTCTCTCTAGGTGAAGAAATTTCTCCTCATCTCAGTCCTAAATAGTCTACCCCGTATCCTCAGACTGTGACTCCTGGTTCTGGACTCCCCCACCATCAGGAACATCCTTCCTGCATCTACCCTGTCTAGTCCTGTTAGAATTTTGTAGGCTTCTATGAAATCCCCCCCTCATTCTTCTGAACTCCAGTGAATATAATCCTAACTGACTCAATCTCTCCTCATATGTCAGTCCTGCCATCCCAGGAATCAGTCTGGTAAACCTTCGCTGCACTCCCTCTATATCAAGAACATCCTTCCTCAGATAAGGAGACCAAAACTGCACACAACATTCCAGGTGTGGTCTCACCAAGGCCCTGTATAAATGTATCAAGACATCCCTGCTCCTGTACTCGAATCCTCTTGCTATGAAGGCCAACATACTATTTGCCTTCTTTACCGCCTGCTGCACCTGCATGCTTACCTTCAGCAACTGGTGTACAAGGACACCCAGGTCTTGTTGTACATTCCCCTCTCTCAATGTATAGCCATTCAGATAATAATCTGCCTTCCTGTTTTTGCTACCAAAGTGGATAACCTCACATTTATCCACATTATACTGCATCTGCCATTATTTGCCCACTCATTCAGTTTGTCCAAATCACACTGAAGCATCTCTGCATCCTCCTCACAGCTCACCCTCCCACCCAGCTTTGTGTCATCTGCAAATTTGGAGATATTACATTTAGTTCCCTCATCTAAATCATTAATATATATTGTGAATAGCTGGGGTCCCAGCACCGATCCCTGTGGTACCCCATTAGTCACTGCCTGCCATTCGGAAAAGACCCGTTTATTCCTACTCTTTGTTTCCTGTCTACCAACCAGTTTTCTATCCATCTCAATACACTACCCCCAATCCCATGCGCTTTAATTTTACACGCTAATCTCTTACATGGGACTTTGTCGAAAGCCTTCTGAAAGTCCAAATAAACCACATCCACTGGCTCCCCCTCATCAACTCTACTAGTTACATCCTCGAAAAATTCCAGTAGATTTGTCAAGCATGATTTCCCTTTCATATATCCATGCTGCCTCTGTCCGATTCTGCCACTGTTTTCCAAGTGCTCAGCTATTAAATCTTTTATAATGGACTCTAGAATTTTCCCCACAAACGACATCAGGCTGACTGGTCTATAATTCCCTGTTTTCTCCCTACCTCCCTTTTTAAATAGTGGGGTTACATTAGCCCTCACCCTCATCCCTGTTGGCGTCCTCCTCATCGGAGGAGAAGTGCAGCTCCTCCATCTCCTTCTCAACCAGTTCCTCTCCCTGTTGCAGCGCCAGGTTGTAAAGGGCGCAGCAGACAATGACAATGTGTGACACCCTCTGTGGACTGTATTGCAGGGCTCCACCAGACCGGTCCAGGCACCGGAACTGCATCTTCAGCATCCCGATGATCTGCTCCACCAAGTTGCGAGCTGCTGCATGAGCCTCATTATAGCGTCGCTCTGCTGCAATCTGAGGCCGCCGCATGGGTGTCATCAGCCACGGCCTCTGCAGGTAGCCCGTGTTCCCAAGGAGTCAACCCTGCAGCCTTTGTGGACCCTGGAAGACTGCAGGGATCTGCGAGCAATTCAGGATATAGGCGTCTTGAACACTCCCTGCAAACCGTGAGCGTACCTGCTGGATGTGTTTCTGGTGGTTACATACCAGTTGCACCTTCAGTGAGTGGAAGCCCTTGCAGTTGATGAAGTCCACCGAGTGTAGCGATGGAGACCTGAGCACCACATGAGTGCAGTCAATCATACCCTGCACCTGTGGGAATCCCGAGATCCGGGTGAATCCAATAGCCCTCGCATCCTGGCTGTCCCGCTTCCAGGCGAAATGCATAAAGTTGTGTGCCATGGAGAAGGCGGCATCTGTTACTTCATGGATGTATTTGTGGGTGGCAGATTGTGAAATCCCACAGAGGTCACTCTGTTGAGCCCTGAAAGGAGTCACTGGCATAGAAATTGAGCACCGCAGTCACTTTCACAACCACAGGCAGTGGATGTCCTCTTGGTGCCGAGTCCTGCAGTAAGTGGCAGATGTGAGCAAGTAGATCCTTAGACATGCATATTCGTCGGTGACACTGGTTCTCAGTCATCTGCAGGAATGTCAGGTGGTGTCAATAGGCCCTGGGTGTTGCTAGGCGCTGACCAGTCACAGCTCACTGTCACTCCTGGGCAGCATGGGTAGGAGCTCCTGCTGCCCCTTCTTCATGAGGTTGCTGTTCCTGCCTTTGCACAGCCTCTCTCTCCTCAGTCTACGGTCTCTGTAGTCCATCAAGCATACAGCTAGGTCACCAGGATCCATGATCCTGATGTGGTCCTCCTGCAGCATGAAAGAGAGAGAGACGTGGTTATCAAGGCTGCACTTAGCACCTTCACTGGCCCTGTGTGACTGCCCCTTAACGCTTCCCAGAGAGAGCTAGCCAGAGATGAGTGCACTGCATGGCTGCAACATGGGGGACACTGGTCCAAGCCGGGATGCTGAGATTGCAAGGGGCCATGAGTGCCTCCAGCAGCGACTGCTATATGGCCAGTATTGGCGAGGAGATTGTACAACATGTGCAGTCAACTG
Source organism: Cetorhinus maximus (assembly GCF_964194155.1). NCBI lineage: Eukaryota > Metazoa > Chordata > Chondrichthyes > Lamniformes > Cetorhinidae > Cetorhinus > Cetorhinus maximus. The sequence goes on from NC_135900.1 coordinate 29,869,511, forward strand.
CTCCGTGATCCAATAAAGTGGTCATGGACTCGAAGTCTGTGCCGGGGGCGTGGGGGGGTGGTGTAGGGGGGCAGTAAGGTCTGGAGCGCTTGGTGGCCTTTTGGTGCCTTTGAGATGCTTGCATGGTCGGGCAGGCTAGGAGCCCGACCCCAATCATATCACTGTGGCTGCGCCTGATCTGTCTCAGTTGTAGAGGCATGGTCAGTTTATACAGGTGTCCCTACTGTGTGGCCACTTCCCTCGCTTACCCTGCTCTCCACCTCGATTGCCTGTGTGCGGGATGCTGCACCAGGGCAGCACTTGACCTCCCCCCACAACCGACAACAGTCACCTCAGAGGCTGGCCAGCACTCTGACGTGTTTCACAACAGCATGCAGGCAATCAAGGTCAGGGGCACTTTGGGAGGAGATACACAGGCACAGGGGGTGCAGGGCCAACAGGAAGTGCAAGGTGGAAGGGGCTGCAGGAGCCACCACTACCCTGCTGCCAGGGTATACAGGTGGCGAAGCAGCTACCTCAATATGCCTGAGGTGCAGTGCCAAAGGAGGCTCAGTATCTCAAGGGAGACCGTGACCTCCATTTGTTGGATATTAGGCCCTGAGATCTCTGCAAACTGTGTGGGTGGACACCTCATGCCAGTGGCTCTAAAGGTCACAGCTGCCCTCACCTTCTATGTCTCCAGCTCTTTCCAGGGGTCGGTGGGTGATCCCTGTGGAGTCTCCCAATCAGCTGTCCACAGGTGACAGACGCTCTGTTCAGACGTGCATTGACTTTCATCCACTATCGCTGAGACGAGGCCAGCCAGACACAGTGAGCCAGAGGCTTCGTGGCGATTGCTGGCTTCCCCCGTGTCCAGGGTGCAATAGACTGTACATATGTGGCCATTAAGGTGCCAGCAGGTGAGCCCGGTGCCTTCATCAATCGAAAGGGCTTCCACTCCATGAACGTGCAGATAGTGTGTGATCACAGGATGCTGATTCTACAAGTCTGTGCAAGGTACCCAGGCAGCTCCCACAACGCCTACATCCTCAGACACTCCCAGGTGCCGGGGCTCTTCAGTGCTCTGGCCCGGCTGGATGGATGGCTGCTGGGTGACAAGGGCTATCCCCTCAGAAGGTGGCTCATGATACTTCTCCGCCGTCCAAGACAGAGGCTGAGCAGTGGTAGAATAGGAGCCACGGCTCCATAAGGGCTGTGGGATAGAGAACCATTGGTCTTCTCAAGATGCGCTTCCGATGCCTGGACTACTAAGGGGGCGCACTCCAATGCCCCCCAGATCGTGTGTCGCTGATAGTGGTTGCATGCTGCACTCTCCACAATCTGGCACTGGAAAGGGGGGACGCTGTGGATGAGAAAGACCTAGACGCAGTTGCTCCAGATGCACATGATGAGTCCAGCAGTGAGTCCGAGGATGAGCACGCACAGGGAAATGCTGAGGGGGTAGACGCTGACCCGGGCATACTCCAGGGAGACAGGGACACCCGGGACACTCTAACCCAAAGAACCTTCAGCTAGCACACCACAGATGAAACTTCCAAACAGGTCAAGGCTGCAGGCTCCATACTCGATACCTGAGTGCTAAATCTGCCTGGATAGTAACATTAGCTAAGACCCTTGACAATAAAACTCAATGTCAAACAATTCACTCATAACATCATGGGTTTCCGTCCATTTTCAGAAGTAAGGAATTACCCTGAGGCATGGCAACATGTCAAAGTTTATTGAGAGAACACATGTAACTTCATAAACCAAAAAAAAGGTGTTGGGCATCACACAAAGTCTTCAATAAACTACTATGGGCCAACATAAAAGCACCAGTGAGAAACCCATGGTGTGCCTAAGGTGCCTTAAATTTACGTTTACAGGTGCTATGTCTAGGTGCTGTCCCCTCACTGGCACTGGCATCTGAGACAGCCTGCTCACTGTGCTGTCCTGTTGGCCTCGATGACCTTGGCGGACGTCCTCTGGCCCGTGGAGCATTTGATGGCCCCGCCTGGGAGGGAGCAGACAGCTCCAGGACTGGCTTCTCCCCAGTCTCTGCAGCCTCATCGGATGCTATGGTCACTGGCAGAGGGGCAGAGGACCTGCTGCCTTCATCCGGAGCGCCCTGAGAGGAGCCCGCAGAGACGACAGGCAGCAGCTGCGCTGACGCGAGGTCGCTTCTGACCTCCCTGCTCACCGTGGATGGATGGGCACTGAGCTGGGGTACATGGTGCCCAAATTATCTCCCACACAGGAAATGACCAGCTGAGGTCAATGCCGCTGTGAGGGCTTGCTGGTCCGAGCGCAACCCCAGGAGATTGTTCTCCTGGAGGATCCTCTCCACGAGAGTCGCCACTCTCTCCATGGAGGAAGCATGGCGCTCGGCTATGAGGCTTAATGTATCGGTGATGCTCCGCGTGGACTCCTCAAGCATGGGCACCATGCCACGAATAGCCTCATGTATCTCCGCCAAATCATCCTGCATACACTGTTGCACCACTAGCGTTTTCTGCCTCAAGGACAACTCCAGAGGCATGTCATCAGCCACCAACTGAGCATGTACCTTGGCCCCAGCAGTCCTCCGACTGCCGGCGCCCTGAGCGCTCTCTGTCTCTGCCCGCACCTCAAGTGAGTGTGAAGTGCCCTCACCGCCGTGTCCCGGGACACTAGCCAAAGATCTAATTCCCACCGAGGTGCTATTACCTGCACTGATGTCTGCCAGGCAGAGGTGGTGCGACGCTGGTGAGTGGATCTCCTCTGAGGCCTCAGCGGTGAGGGGTGGGCCCTCTGCCTCCTCCTCCTGGCCCTGCTCTGGTGATGCTGAAAGGAAGAAAAAGGACATTTGATTAGTTACAGTGCAGACCATGTCAATTTGCAAGCCGCTCCCCTGGATCATTATGCACTCATCCTTCCATAATCAATGGTCAACCCATGTTGCTAACTTCAATCACTGAGCATTCAGCAGTGCCATGGCTTTTGGGAAACACACGGTGACTTGAGTGCTCGCCAAACATATCTCCCCGTGGCATCCCGGCTTCACCGCCACCGGTGGACCCTGGGGCATGGCGCCTCTCCAGATCCATGGCCTGCTGTTCCTAAGGTGTTAGGATCATCAACTGGGTCTGTCCTCCGCCAGTCCGCATCCGTACTGTGGAATTGTGCGCAGTCTTCTCCTGAAAAGGAGAGAAGGGCATTGATTAGTCCAGCATGTACCTGAATTCCCATCGCATCCCTGCCAATCCATCCAGAGTGGGACATTGCAGGGCTCCAGTTCTTCATCACTCTGTAGCTGCCGCACACTCACCCAAAGAAGCCAGGGCTGACACCACCCCCCACCTTACCTAAATGCTGTCTCCTTCACATGTGGCACCACAAGTGCGACTTTAGTAAGCAAGGAGGCACAAGCATGTGGAGCGCAAAGACTAGCAGATGGAATGGTGCCCCGCCAACTGAAAGTTCCCCTCCCAGCACGTTAGCACCCTGACTTTGACATGCTTCCCAGTTCCAGCACTATGCCTAGGTGCAGATCCTTGACTTTCACCCCCATTCTATAATCTGGGTATCAGTCTGGGAAGAGTGTCCTGCAATCAGCATCGCGGTGAAGCAGTCTGGGAAGAGTGTCCTGCAATCAGCATCGCAGTGAAGCAGTCTGGGAAGAGTGTCCTGCAATCAACATCGCGGTGAAGCAGTCTGGGAAGAGTGTCCTGCAATCAGCATTGCGGTGAAGCAGTCTGGGAAGAGTGTCCTCCAATCAGCATTGCGGTGAAGCAGTCTGGGAAGAGTGTCCTGCAATCAGCATCGCGGTGAAGCAGTCTGGGAAGAGTGTCCTGCAGTCAGCATTGCGGTGAAGCAGTCTGGGAAGAGCGTCCTGCAGTCAATCCTTGTTGAAAATAACAAGAGTGACAGCACAAGACAGCATGAGAGGGTGGCGGAGAGATCAGAACCAGCGTGAGTGTGGGGAAGCATCGAAAAGTGATGTCAGCACAAAGGTGAGAGCTGATTGGTGAGTAGTGCGTAAGTGCTTTTCCCCAGTTTTTTCTCCAGTTTTTCTCCAATTTAAAATAGATTAAGCTAAGGAAAGTTAAGAGTCCTAGTTTTTGTTTAAAGTTCATAAATAATTTAACCTTTTTTTACTGTATTTAACTTAAAGTAAGGTTTTTTTTTCAACTAGAGGCATGGCAGGGCAGCTTACTCCTGTGATCTGTACCACCTGCAACATGTGTGAAGTCCTAGATGCTCCTTGCGCTCTGACCGACCACCTGTGCAGGAAGTGCCACCAGCTGCAGCTACTTGAGCTCTGGGTTTCGGAGCTTGAGCGGCAGCTGGAGGCACTGAGCTGCATCCGTGAGGCTGAGAGTTACGTGGATAGCACGTTTTTAGACGTGGTCACCCCACAACTTATGGAAGTGCAGACAGAGAGGGAATGGGTGACCATCAGTCAGAAGAAAGGTGTCAGGCAGGTAGTCAGGAAACCCCCAGAGTGCATCTTGCTCGAGAACTGTTTTCCCATGTTGGAAAATGGTGAGAGTGACGGTTCCTCTGGGGAGTGCAGCCACGCTCATGGCACTGTGAGTGGCTCAGCCACACAGTGGGGGAGGATAAAGAGGGGAAGAGCAATCGTGGTAGGAGACTTGATAGTAAGGGGAACAGACAGGCATTTCAGCGGCCATAAACGTGACTCCAGGATGGCATGTTGCCTCCCTGGTACCAGGGTCACGGCTGCAGGGATTCTAAAGGGGGAGGCCAAACAATCAGAGATCGTGGAACATATTGGTACCAACGACAAAGGTAGAAAGAGGGATGAGGTCCTGCAAGCAGAATTTAGGGAGCTAGGGAGCAGATTAAAAAACAGGACCTCAAAGGTAGTAATCTCTGGGTTACTTCCGGTGCCGCGCGCTAGTGAATATAGAAATAGGAGGTTAGTCCAGATGAATGCGTGGCTGGAGAGATGGTGCAGGAGGGAGGGCTTTAGATTTCTGGGACATTGGGACCGTTTCTGGGGGTGGTGGGACCTGTACAAGACGGATGGGTTGCATCTGAACTGGGATGGGTCCAACATCCTTGCGGGGAGGTTTGCTAGTGCTGTTGGGGAGGGTTTAAACTAACTTGGCAGGGGGATGGGATGCTGAAAGGATGTTCAGCAGGGGTAGCTGCACAGCCAAAATTAGAAGGGAGGGCAAGTGAGTCTGGACGGCATAGAAATTATAGGCCAGCTAAGGCACAAGGGAGTTTGGCAAGGTTGGATGGTATTTATTTTAATGCAGGGAGTCTGACGAATAAGACAGATGAGTTGAGGGCACAAATTAACACATGGAAGTATGATGTCACTGCTGTCACAGAGATATGGTTGAGAGAGGGGCAGGATTGGCAGCTCAATATTCCAGGATATAGGGTCTTTAGGCGAGACAGTGAAGGAGGTAAAAGAGGAAGGGGTATCGCAATACTGATCAAGGAATCAATTACAGCAGTAAGGAGGGATGACATCTTAGAAGGCTCCTCAAATGAAGCCATATGGATAGAACTTAAAAACAAAAAAGGAGCAATCACATTGCTGGGAGTGTACTATAGGCTCCCAAACAGTCAGAGAGAAATAGAAGAGCAGATATGTAGGCAAATTTCAGAGAAGTGTAAAAATAATAGGGTAGTAATAGTGGGGGATTTCAACTTCCCCAACATTAACTGGGTTAGTCATAGTGTGATAGGTTTGGAGGGAGCAGAATTCTGAAAATGCATCCAGGAGAGCTTTTTAAGCCAGTACGTAGAAGGTCCTACAAGAGAGGGGGCGGTCCTGGACTTAATTTTAGGGAATGAAGCCGGGCAAGTGGTAGTGGTATTAGTGGTGGAGCATTTTGCAGATAGGGATCATAACTCCGTTAGATTCAAGGTTGTTATGGAAAAGGACCAGAACTCTGGGCCAGAAACCAGAGTTCTAAACTGGGTGAAGGATGATTTTAATAAGATCAGATATGATTTGGTCAGAGTGGACTGGGAGCAGCTACTTTTAGGTAAATCTGCGTCAGAGCAGTGGGACTCATTCAAGAAGGAAATAGGGAGAGTACAGGGCCAACATATTCCAGTAAAGATAAAGGGTGGGACCAACAAATCCAGGGAACCCTGGATGTCGAGGGATATACAGGATTGGATAAAGAGAAAAATGGAGGCTCATGGCAGATATCGAGGGCTCAAAACAGCGGAACCCCTAGAGGAGTATAGAATGTGTAGGGGGGAATTAAAAAGGAAATTAGGAGAGCAAAAAGGGAGCATGAAAAAATATTGGCAGGTAAAATAAAGGAAAATCCAAAGTTATTTTACAAGTACATTAAGAGTAAGAGGATAACTAGAGTAAGAGTAGGGCCCATTAAGGACAATAGTGGTAATTTGTGTGTGGAGCCGGAAGACATAGGTAGGGTTCTAAATGAATACTTTGTGTCGGTGTTCACAAGTGAGAGGGACGACATGGGTATGGAAATCAGGCAGAAGGACTGTGATATAATTAAAGAAATTAGCATAGAAAGGGAGGAGGTTCTAAGTGGTCTGGCAGGCTTAAAAGTAGATAAATCTCCAGGCCCGGATGAAATGTATCCCAGACTGTTGAGTGAGGCAAGGGAGGAGATAGCAGGGGTGCTGGCATTAATTTTCAATACCTCTCTGGCCACAGGAGAGGTGCCAGAGGACTGGAGGACAGCCAATGTGGTGTCGTTATTCAAGGAGGGAGGAAGGGATAAACCAGGGAACTACAAGCCAGTCAGTCTAACTTCAGTGGTGGGGAAACTATTGGAAGCAATTCTGAGGGACAGACTTAATCTACACTTGGAGAGGCAGGGATTAATCAAGGACAGTCAGCATGGTTTTGTTAAGGGGAGGTCATGTCTGACCAATTTGATTGAATTTTTCGAGGTGGTGACCAGGTGAGGGAAATGCATTTGATATAGTCTACTTGGACTTCAGCAAGGCTTTTGATAAGGTCCCGCATGGGAGACTGATAATGAAGGTAAGAGCCCATGGGATCCAAGACAATTTGGCAAACTGGATCCAGAATTGGTTGAGTGGCAGGAAGCAGAGGGTGATGGTCGAGGGGTGTTTTTGTGACTGGATGCCTGTGTCCAGTGGGGTTCCACAGGGGTCAGTGTTGGGTCCCTTACTGTTTGTGGTATATGTAAATGATTTAGACTTGAATGTAGGAGGTTCATCAGCAAGTTCGCGGATGGCACAAAAATTGGTGGGGTGGTAAACAGTGAGGAGGATAACCTTAGATTACAGGAGGATATAGACAGGCTGGTCAGATGGGCTGATCAGTGGCAAATGGAATTTAATCCAGATAAGTGTGAGGTGATGCACTTGGGCAGGACAAACATGGCACAGGAATACATGATAAATGGTAGGAGTCTGGGAAGTACCAAGGGTCAGAGGGACTTTGGTGTGCATGTCCACCGGTCTCCTAAGGTAGCTGGACAGGTAGATAAGGTGGTTAAGAAGGCATAGGTACTTGTCTTTATTAGCTGAGGCATAGAATATAAGAGCAGGGAGGTTATGCTGGAACTGTATAAAATGCTGGTTAGGTCACAGCTAGAGTATTGCGTGCAGTTCTGGAATCCGCATTATAGGAAGGATGTGATTGCACTAGAGAGAGTGCAGAGGAGATTTACCAGGATGTTGCCTGGGCTGGAGAGTTTTAGTTATGAGGAGAGATTGGATAGACTGGGGTTATTTTCCCTGGAGCAGAGGAGATTGAGGGGGGATATGATTGATGTGTATAAAATTATGAGGGGCATAGATAGGATAGACAGGAAGAAACCTTTCCCCTTGGTGGAGAGGTCAATAACCAGGGGGCATAGATTTGAGGTAAGGGGCAGGAGGTTTAGAGGGGATGCGAGGAAGAAATTTTTCACCTAGAGTGTGGCGGGAATCTGGAACTCACTGCCTGAAAGGGTGGTAGAGGCAGAAACCCTCATAACATTTAGGAAGTATTTGGATGTGTGCTTGTGATGCCATGGCATACAAGGCTAAGGGCCTAGTGCTGGAAAATGGGATTAGAATAGTTAGGTATTTGTTTGACCAGCGCAGACTCGATGGGCCGAAGGGCCTTTTTCTGTGCTGTAGACCTTCTATTACACTATGACTATGACTCAGTGTCACACATGCTGCGGATGCAGAACCCATCTTAGCTCAACCCTCTCGGGGTGAACTAGGCATGGGCAGCATCTGCTGGCACACCCAGCGAGGGATACATGCCTTGAAAGATTCAATGCCGTTACTGCGCTCAGAGTTGCCGGGGGGCAGTGGGGGGGTGTTGCTAGGGTGAAAGGCTGACGGCTGCATTAAGTGACCTGAGGCAACATGGTACTCACCCTTCCCCAGCGCAGGAGGTCGTTGAATCTTTTGCGGCACTGGACCCATGTGCACTGCACCACATCATGGGAGCCGACACTCTCGGCCACCTCCTCTCACGCACGTTTGGTCAGGTGGGGAGGCCTCTGCCTTCTGTCCCTCGGAAGAAGGACCTCCCGCCGTGCTCCTCCAGAAGGGCAGCTAGGCACTCGTCAGGGAAATGAGGGGCACACAGGCCCGCTGCCCTACCCTCCGGCCTGGCCTGCCCCGATGGGCTACCCTCCGGACTTGTGTGATGCACATTACCACTCTGATGTGCTCTTCTCCTGGCCATTGTGAGCAGCCTACAAAAGGCTGCCAGGCCTCCTTTTAAACAGGCCGCCGGGTCACCATTGGACCCAGCATTCTGTGCATGCCCTCCGCTGCCCGCCCACTCCTGCTCTCCTCGGGAATTGTGAACTACGCTGGGTGGGCCTTATTTGGCCCGCCCATGTAAAATGGTGGCGTGGACCCGATCGCGGGCGGTGATCAGGCCCGCGCCCACTGCTGCATGGCCTGCCCGACATGGGGAAAATTCTCCCCTATGTCTTTGTTCATGTGAGTGAATCCTATGCGGGGGCATGTTTTTCACATTTTCAAAACCTTTATTCTTGATTTTAAAGTTCCTCAGCTCCCTGAGACAGCTCCCTGCCTTCAGGGAGATCTCAGTGCGCGCTCCGCCTTCAGGGAGATCTCAGTGTACACTCCGCCCTCAGGGAGCTCTCAGTGCGCACTCCGCCTTCAGGGAGATCTCAGTGTACACTCCGCCTTCAGGGAGATCTCAGTGTACACTCCGCCTTCAGGGAGCTCTCAGTGCGCACTCCGCCTTCAGGGAGATCTCAGTGTACACTCCGCCTTCAGGGAGATCTCAGTGTACACTCCGCCCTCAGGGAGATCTCAGTGCGCACTCCGCCTTCAGGGAGATCTCAGTGCGCACTCCGCCCTCAGGGAGATCTCAGTGCGCACTCCGCCTTCAGGGAGATCTCAGTGTACACTCCGCCTTCAGGGAGCTCTCAGTGCGCACTCCGCCTTCAGGGAGATCTCAGTGCGCACTCTGCCTTCAGGGAGCTCTCAGTGCGCACTCTGCCTTCAGGGAGATCTCAGTGCGCACTCCGCCTTCAGGGAGCTCTCAGTGCGCACTCCGCCTTCAGGGAGCTCTCAGTGCGCACTCTGCCTTCAGGGAGATCTCAGTGCGCGCTCCCCCTCGCATGCATAGACTTTAGCGTTTGCACTCCTCCCGCCCCCCACCCTGGCAGTGCTGAGCTTCTCAGCGCCCATTTCACCCTGCCTGGCCTTTAATCGGCCAGCCAGCGTGAAATCGTGGTCAGAGGCCAATCGCGGGCGGAGGACTGTTTCCCGGACCCTCCAGGCATCGCCCGCTTCGCCTGCCCAGCCACCCGAAAATCCTGCTCTATGTTCTGTGGAGGTCATTTTGATTTTGGGTGAATGTGGAAAACGGACAATAACAATTCAGCTTCCCATGATACATACCTTCCAATTTTTATTTCTATTCAAAAATTTAGCATTGTGTCGAGACAAATGAGGGAGGTGAAATATGAAGCATTGACAACTTCACCTTTATTAATAACCTAGGATATAACAGTTAAAATAACTTTAAAAGAGAAAGATCCCGTCTGACTAATCAACCAAACTCCTTTGAGGAAGTTGCAATCCAAACGATTGTAGAGCCTCAAGTTAAGTGTAGAGGACGATATGAAACTGGTTGAACATTGGAACACAATAAATGATTTTTTAGAGGGCTTATATAGGGGTTAAGCGAGTCCTGAGTGTGGTGCACAAGGGTTCATTATCGGGACCACTACTATTTCTAACTTGTACCAAAGGCATGGGGTTAGAAATTGAACTGTTTTTTGGGCACAGGTTTTGTGGCTCATGTGCCACCTGCTCATTCCCGTTGCCATGGAGTTAGATAGCATGCACATTTGGTCATTTATCTCCTCATTTACCTGCTTGCAGCGTTGGTCCAAGCAGAGCCTGCGTCTCCGTCTGCCTGAGCACTCAGAAGGGGGCAGAATGTGTGAGCGATAGCACATGGTGCAGCCAGGCTGCTCTTCTTAAAGGCAGTTTGTCTCTCTTAAAGGGAAGCTGCCCTGAATCACAGGAGGCTGCTGCTGAATGCTGTTGCTGCAATTCTCAGGGAGGCAAACAGAAAACAAAGGAAAAGAAAGGGCTCCCAGGGCAACTGTGTATGGTTCTGACTTAATCCATGTGCGTCCAAACTGAAATTCCACACTTTGTGTTTTGTATTCACTCACAATTACTGATATCTCCCGGACATTTAGTGTTCCTCAGCCATTGTTCTCACCGCAACCTAAGACCCACACTCAATGCCATGAACCGCCACATTCATACTCTCAATCTCTTTCTCCAGGAGCACTGACTCACTCTTTCTCAAAGGTGTTTTAGTCCCCAGTTTCACTTCATCCTTTGTCTCATCTGACACTTAAAAAAAACCCTTTTCTTCAACAATTCATAAGTAGCAGCATCCCTCTGGATTTTTCTTCCCCTTCACTTCCCTCTGGCCCTACCTTTCTTCTAACTTTACCCCTTGCCGTGTATTCACAATACCCTCTGATATTGCCCTCTCTGGCCCTGAATGATTTGCCCTTAGCAAAATCCTCAACTTCATCCCCTTACGCCCTCACCTGAAGAAACTCTGAGCTCGGGGCCACGATGCTGAGCTCTTCTTTTGTTGTTTCATCTCCAGGCCGACTTCTTTTGTCACAAGCCTTCCTCATAGAGTGGACACTTTTATCCATCTCTGGTATTCCTTCTTCATCTGGACCCCTCTCTCTGGCTTTTTTCTCTCTCTTGATCTTTTCATTGAGAAAATGTTATCACCATCCACAGATGCTGCCTTGACCTGCTGAGTATTTCCAGCATTTTCTGTTTTTATCTCAGATTTCCAGCACCTGCAGTATTTTGCTTTTGTATCAATCTGTATGCAGTTGGTTATGTTTGTAGCCTGGATGGTTCTACCATTGGAATAATGTCTAGGAGGGAGAGTACATCCAACTTAAAGGAGAGATTATGCAGGTGAAATTAAACTTTGGTGAGGTAGTAAATCGGCAGAAGCAAATCAACCGCGCGTTAGACCTGCCCTTAAGAAAATCACTTATAAACAAATAAACAAGCGTCTGATCCATATTTTGTGCCCCTGCTGAAGTTTAATTTTATCCCTTATGAATCAGAGCTAATAGATCAAAGTGCCACTTACATTATACACTAAAGTTCTCTGCCACCTTACTGGAGAACAGCATAGTTTTTGCTGTCATTTAAAATGGCCTGTTTCTCAAGGTCATTCCTTATAAACCTTGAGGTAGCCATCAGCCTGGATGAGACCAGTCTGGATGAAATGCTAAATGTCTGACAACTCTATGTGTATCTGTAAGCTATGCTTAATGACAGCTTAAGCAATATATAAATTGGATTACAATGCAATAACGTTGATTGCAATGTGACCTCCTTATTGCTTTCACTTACCTATAGAATGACCTGTAAACTACTCCCGGAATCTTTCAAGTCTTGCCTGGTCTGGCTGCACCTTTGCCAGCTTCATCTTATTCCGCGAAACAGAATCCCATAGTTTTCTGGCTGTACTTTGTTGTCAAATAAAATAATTGCAAACCGTGGAAACACATTGGGAGTGAAATTGGCCTTTGGTAATAATGAATTGGCAACCCATTTTGTACCCAACAATTTAAAGGAAACTCAGGCCAGGAGTAAAATGGTCTGTTGATTCACTATCACCTGTTTTGTTACACTTTCACCTCCCTTGTGTTTCTCTGCATTATTATGCTCCTTCAGCTGAAGACAAACACAACATGATATCTAATTAGCTATTTGCCATTGGTAATGTTCATTAGATTGTGATTGATGGTCATTAGGAGCCCTCTGGAAGGGTTTCTAAAGTTTGTTAGTTATTTTGCTGTAGGAGCTACAGCAAGTGGAATGGCAATATAATGAGTAGTTTGAGGCTAACGCATATAGTAGTTTTAGCTCATTATGTCAATTAGGTCAATAATTCTGAGGTTTTTGTATAAGGTAAGTAAGTATGTGTGAATAATTAATATATTTTATAGCAAATCCAACAGAACATTTTAATCGTGAGCTAGAACCTTAATATTAAATGGTAGTTTGGTACACAGGAAACAATTTTTTGGCTTCAATTACATTGACTTAAGGGATAAAATTTTGGCTGTCAGAGGAACTTTACCCTTTTGGTCCCGGCTGAAAAATTATGGACATGGCACCAATGTTTCTTTAGGCAATGTTAATACCAAGCCAAATCTCTCCATATGGCTTCAACTGATAAGATTACAAAATAGATGCAGATGAGGAATGCCATTCAGCCCGTTCTCATCCACCCATTCACAAGTGGATGAGACTTGTACACTATCTCTATCACATCATTTGACCTTTTCCAAGGTTTTATCTCCCACTACCCTGTGTGCAGGTTAATTTCATGGGTTGATCACTTTTTTTTGTGAAGAATAACTGTCCTTTAGTCTCAAATTCCTCTTGATTAGTTTGAGCCTTTGCCCTTGCACCATGTTTAACTGGTGTTTCCATAGTGCTTATGACCAATGAACTAAAAAAATCAACAACTAGATACAAGGGACAAACACAATCAAATTAAGTGAAATTGCATAATCCAACATCATTAAACATTAACATTGCCTGTGCAGGAGTCACAATTGGACAACGGCCCAATGCTTTCAACAGATTTAGATGAACACGTTTTATATTGGAGCTTTGGCATAATTGGCGATACACTCTATATAAATTAATTATTTATATACTGCTAGAATAGTTTGCATTGTTTTGTTCCAATTCATACACTGCAGCTCGTCTATTCTCTGGCATCAATCAGGCATTTTTTTTTGGAATATAAAGTAAAAATTCAAACAATAACAAGCCAGCTGCAAAGGTCAAGCAGCTCATTTGCAAGAATAAGCATGTTAAATTTGTACAGAGTCAATGAACATCCGATCAGATGATTATCTTTACTCAAACCGACAATATTTACCCTTATGGAACCAAATTGAAGCATAAACTGTCAATCAAATCTGTATAAAACATCATTTTTATATCTATCAGGCTGAAAAAAACAACCATAGTCCTTGAAATTATGCTGAGTTATTTGTGTTGAAAAGCTTAAAGTACGCATATGAAATTCATTTTTCAGCTATCTTCATTAAAATAGCAGACACAGAATTTCATATGAATGCATTAAAGGTTAAATTGCCAATTTATTGCAGCATAACTTTGAGGCCATGCTATATTTTGAATGAGTGCGGTGTGTCTGAGCAACATCAGTATTTCCTTTAATAAACCCCTGAAACTAATACAGAATTTGAAGTACGCTTATTAGTCTCAAACCCACGCACATTCCTTGTTGAAGTGTAAGTGTATTGGGGATGTTCTGCACTTACATTTCCTTTTTTACAATATCTTACTGCCAGCATTAAGTGCAAGTTGAGAAGGTGGCTTAAAGGCCAGTATCACTCTCAGTAACAACTCTATTAATCCCATTTCTTATAGTGACATAGAAACATTGGCCACTGGTTGATGATCACAGACTATGGAGTACCCTTTTCAGTTGCCTAAGTGTCTAATTTCATGTGAATGTGTCAATGAAGATTGTCTCCATTAATTACATCTTCATTGGTGGCTTGTTTTATTCAAAGCTGATATAAAGTGAATATAATAGTTAATTTACCCTGAGTGAAGTTAACCAATGTAGGCTGAGATATTAGTCATAAGTAAAAGCATTCATTCTTACTGTTTTCATCCTCCTTAATTAGTCAGTAACCTTTTAATTACTTTAACTGGTCTGTCTGTTGCTTTTTAAAAACTATTTATAATTCCCAATTATATTATTATATTTTACTCTAACTCAAGCTTCCTCTTTGTCTCTAAATTTATTCTAACAATGATCACAATTTGGCCTAGAAGATAAAATGCTTTGCCATTTATTAAAATATTGATGGTTAGCTACTGCAGTTAGAAGAGAGAGGGTGGCACTGTTATGCTGAATTAGTTGAAGTATTTAATTTCAACTGGATTTACAATGGCCATGAAATTCATTCATATAGTGCTGCTTCCAGTGGTGCTGGTGAGCTGGTGTGAGGGATGGAGGCTCAGCTGGCCACTTCCTGCTTGGCCAGTATGATGTGCGGAGTGATCTGTAGCGACATCTCTGCATGAAGAGATTGAGAGAATGAGATCATGATGTCACTGATATCAACAGGCTGATGCAATGCACAAATACTAAAATTGAGCAATGAGTGTTCAGAAAATGCCTTCTTTAGTCACTCCTGAAACAAGAAGCATTAGGAAGTAAAATGCGCCCTGTTTCTGGGGCTATTTAAAGGGCCACTCCACAAGTTGCAGGTGAGGTACTTTTGACTTACTTAGGCTCAGACAAACATAATGTGATGAGTTACTGCAGTTGTTAGAAGGTTTCTGCTGAGCATTAAAATCACATTGTCTATATGGGGACAGTAGATTCAGTACCACTTTCTATGCAAACTGAGCAGGACATGTGGAGGAGGAGGCAGAGCGGGAAACTTCTGCTCTACTCAGATGGCCCTACCCAGAGAGTCTTCTAGGAGCACCATTCCTATGTTGGGAAGAGCCAGGAGCAGTGTCTTAGAAGACTTTGCCTCAGGAGGTAATGGTAAAGTTGTGTTACCTCCTTCACATAGACTTGGAGTCTAAAACCAGAGTGAGAATGGCCCTCCCAGTGGCTGTGAAGATCACTGGTGCCTTTCATTCTTTGTAACTGATTCCTTCTAGGCAAAAACTGGTGACATTAGCCATGTGTTGCAATTTGCCGTCCACAGTAGCGTGCAGGAGATGACCAAGGCAATGCAGGAGAGGAGGCTTAATCTTCTTCTCCCTGAGGAGTGAAGACCAGTTCTCCAGGATAGCCTGCTTCCCAATGCTACAGGGAATCATCAACTGCACACATGTGCTTCTGTGGGCCCCCAACATCTATGGTGAGCGATACCGTAACCACAAAGGCTACCGCTCTGCCAATGTTCAGCTGGTGTGTGGCCACACCAAGAAATTCATCTCGATGAACTTGGCCCACTTTCCTGTCTGTACCAACAATACTTTTATCCTGTGGGAGTCACCAATTCTCACTGTTTTTGGACTTCCAAGCCAGACAACAGGATGGCCTGTCCCCATCATTCCGCTACGCGAGGACAGAGGGCCTTCAACGAGAGTTATGGAACCACATGCAACACTATTGAGCAAGCCATGAGGTTTTGCTGCTTAAATCACTTGGGATAATTTCTGCAGTTCATGTCTGAGAAGGTCTCCATGTTTTTGGTGGTTTTCTGTGTCCTCCACTACCTCCAAATTATGAATGTCCAGCCACCAGCTCCTAGGATCTGGAGACCACCTCAGGAGGAGGAGGTGGAGGAAGAGGCTACATGCATCATGTGCAACTGGGCGGAACCAGATGGACTGCATAGTGATGCTTCACTTCAGCTAAAAGACACTTCCCCAACCCCAACATGGACTCATCATTCCTTTACAGTGCATCCATTTCACAGTCCCCCATCACAAAGTCCCCTTAACATACATCACTCAAGAAACGCCAATAGCAAGAACCTTCACACAACAACTTCATCCAGAAAGACATCAATAACAAAAGAGCAAAAACTGAACTAATCACCTGTGTGCATATCCTTAGTGCCTGTCTTGTACTTGCCCTTGCCTGGCCTGGCCTTGTGTTCCTACAAAGTGTTACCCCAGTGGCTGCAGCATGGCTGGTGAAAGGCTGCAGACTTTCTCTGATGACTACAGATGACCTTGGAGGATACTCTTGAGGACCAGGCTCCAGATTGCTCCACCTCAGCATGGCTGGCAGCAGTCTGGGTTACCTTGCTGAGATGCAACAGCAAGGGCGCTAGCAGAGAGGCAGTGGTGAGAGCACAAATGCTGTCATCCTGAGAAAGGACAGCAGATACTTGATGCAGAGAGCCGCTGCCGCTCCTACGGTTTGGCACCTCAGCAATCATCACAATCTGCTTCAGCACAGATTGCTGGACTGCTGTGAAACCCTTCAAGCATTGAGATCCACATCCGCTGCGGCAGCTGTCTGTACCAGGTTGGCAGCAGGGCCTCTTTCTGAGCTTCCACTGCAGCACTGATACATTGAAAGGCCTCTACTTGGCACTGCAGTGGAAGTTGAGACAGGGACCAGCAGATACTCCACCATTGGTCTGGCAGTGCTGCCATGGCAATACCCACTACTTCAACAGTGGAAGAGATGGGTTTCAAGCTCTGCACGTTGTCCTGTGCCATGGTGAATCCAGAGACCTCCATGCTCCTAGCCAATGACGAGACATTATAAATAGGCCGACCAATGCACCGAGCATCTTGGCGTGCATATTCATTCGTCTACTCATGGCTGGTGACTCACTGTATGCAGATCCTGACTCTAAACTAGCCTCTAACTTTCACACGGTGCCTGTATCTGCATAGAGGCTGTGATCGTTAAGCTGAGTGACAGTACTTCTTCCCCTGACCTCTCTTTCCCATTGTTGCCCTTCAGCCTGAGGTGTCAGGGGCTGAGCAGTCAGCAGTCCTTAACTATCTGAAAGCACAAGATCATAAAGAGATGGTAGAGATGAGAGAAAGTGTGCAGCAGGAGTGGGGAAGCAGAAGGTCCACCGTCACTCCATCCACAGTATCCATTTCATCACACCTTTCAGGATGAAGTTAAGGAGTTAGTGGAGGAAGTGCATATGTAGAATAATGGGTTATAGTTGTGGTAATGAGAGAGTGATGTGTATCAGAGGCGAGGTGAGAGTGACTACCCTTGACATCAAGGCCGTATTTGACTGAGTGTGGCATCAGGGAGCCCTAGCAAAACAGGAGTCAATGGGAATCAGGGGTAAAATTGTCCGCTGGTTGGAGTCATACCTAGCACAAAGGAAGATAGCTGTGGTTGTTGGAGGTCAGTCATCTCAGCTCCAGGACATCACTGCAGGAGTTCCTCAGGGTAGTGTCCCAGGCCCAACCATCTTCAGCTGTTTCATCAATGACCTTCCTTCCATCCTAAGGTCAGAGATGGGGACGTTCGCTGATGATTGCACAATGTTCAGCACCATTCGCAACTCCTCAGATACTGAAGCAGTCCATGTCCAAATGCAGCAAGACCTGGACAATATCCAGGCTTGGGCTGATAAATGGCAAGTAACATTCGTGCCACACAAGTAACAGACAATGACCATCTCCAACAAGAGGGAATTCAACCATAGCCCCTTGATGTTCAATGCATCACCATCACTGAATCCCCCCACTCTCGACATCCTGGGGGTTACCATTGACCAGAAATTGAACTGGACTAGCCATATAAATACTATGGCTATAAGAGCAGGTCAGGGGCTAGGAATTGTGTGATGAGTAACTCACCTCTTGACTCCCCAAAGCCTATCCACCATCTACAAGGCATAAGTCAGGAGTGTGATGGAATACTCTCCACTTGCCTGAATGAGTGCAGCTCCTACAACACTGAAGAAGCTTGACACCATCCAGGACAAAGCAGTCTGCTTGATTGGCACCACATCCACAAACATTCACTCCCTCCACCACCGACTCACAGTAGCAGCAGTGTGTACCATCTACAAGATACACTGTAGGAATTCACCAAGGCCCCTTAGACAGCACCTTCCAAACCCACGACCACTACTGCCAAGAAGGACAAGGGCAGCAGATAGATGGGAACACCACCACCTGGAAGTTCCCCTCCAAATCACTCACCACCCTGACTTGGAAATATATCGCCGTTCCTTCGCTGTCACTGGGTCAAAATCCTGGAACTCCCTCCCTAACAGCACTGTGGGTGTGCCTACACCGCATGGGCTGCAGCGGTTCAAGAAGGCAGCTCACCACCACCTTCTCAAGGGCAACTGGGGATGGGCAACAAATGCTGGCCTCGCCAGCAGAGCCCACATCCCGTGAATGAATAAAAAAAAAATAGTGATATCAGCAGTCATGTGTAAGAAACTTAGAAGAGAAGGTGGAATATTCTGTATAAGAGAGAGATGTATTTACCGAGAAGCCTAGAATGTACTGTAGTGTAAATAAAGGAGTTTTTGAAGAAATCTACTGGAGTTAGACCTAATCACTCATAAGTAGTGGGAAACCTTCCCAATCCAGAACAGGCCACATGTTTCCTGAAAATGGTATTTAAAGTGGAAACCAAACCACAACCACATAAGGTAGCAATGTACTATCAACCAGGGTGACTGCAGCAACGCTGGGTGACACTAGGTCCATGGGGATCTTCAAGACCATCTGTTTGAGGGTGCTGTGGGTTGGATTCTTGGTGGTCCTCTGCCTGTCATGTTCCTCTCCCACCTGTTGTTGGTCACCTTTTGCAAAAGAGAGAGGGCAGAATGTCAGTGACTGTTTGTCACTGTGTTTAGGTACCTGACATAGCTGATTAGCTGTAGTTTTGCAGAGGCATGTGGAGATCTGTGCACAACTGGCATGTTTGGGAGGTATGTGTTGGTGAGATTTATATGAAGATGTTTGGGATGAATCCCGAGTGTCAGGGTGTGCTGCTGGATGAGTGATGGAGGTGTAGGGCACTGAGCAGTGTGAGAGGTGGGAGATGTATTGCGCAGATGCATTCACTCACCTTGATCAACCGAGTGAGGCTATTAAACTGCTTTTAGAACTGTTGCCATGCTCTGGGCATTCATGACACTCATCCTCTGCTGCCACTCCCTTCACAGGGTTATTCTGGTGAGATTCCTGATCCCCTAACTGGAAACAGGCCTCTTTCTGGCCTGGGCCTCTTGACAGAGTGAGTCCAGAGCAATGTCACAAAATCTGGGAACCCTTGATGTGCCATGGCTTCTTGCTGAATGGAAAAAGTGCACCCTGCAGTGTATTGCTGCAATTTCAGTTTTATAGGGACAGCCTCTTTTAGCTTCACAAGGCAATCTTATAGGTTCTTGCAGCGTGTGACATGACTCCCACTTCTTCCCCTTGGTTTGGATGCTGGATGTATATTCCTGATCTGGATTGTTCAAGTGGTTAATGTTTCATCCATTAATAAGTTTAACAGAGATTACAGGATCCCTTTGCCTTTAAAAAGGGAAGTCTCTTTAGAGTGTGCAGAGGGGGTCTTTACTGAAATGGAGACTGAGGTTGTGCTGGAGTCAGCGATGGCCGTGATGCAATCATGGAAATGAGGTGGGGGCAGGTCACAAATGGTGATCCCTGCACTCAAAATTTGGGGCAAATGAATTTCATGCTCAACATTTCCATATGTTTGGGCATCTGCATGTGCCAAAATAAATTAAATTCTTGTAATTCAAATTATCAGATTGTATTGCTTCCGTGAACTAACAAGTTCATATCCTGCTTAATGAAGAACAGAAAATGTTGGAAATACGCAGTAGGAAAGGCAGCAGCTGTGGAGAGAGAAACAGAGTTAATGTTCCTGGTCAATGAGCTTTCATCACAATTTTTTATTTCAGATTTCCAGCATCCATAGTGTTCTGCTTTCCTATTTTGCTTATTTTTTCATTGTCATATGAGGCCACTGGGCTTCAGCTTCTCAGGAGAGCTATAGGAATTGTGGAATGTTTCACACCACTAACATTTCTGAAACAGTGGCCTTGGTTATAGGATTTATCCAGGGTTATTTTTTAATTGTTTGCCTTTTTTTAAGTTGTCAGTTTTTTTTTAAAAAACAGTTGGTCCAGTTTCGGTACATATGTATTTGCTACCCATGCCTCTTAAACAAGGGCTTACTTCATCTGTCTCCCAGTGCTGTAATGAGGCCAGTCAATTAGTTATCATGCCCATGGCTGCTGTAAATTCGTCTTTAATACCACCATCTTTCCACTTCAACACCATCCTTCCTTTTAACTTTTGCCCTAAGCGCTGAGATTGTTTTTTTTTCCTCTCTGTATGCGTGTAGTGTTATAGAAACGTGAGCTTTTGTTCTTAGGATATAAATTAAGACTGGGTCTGAATTGGGCAGGCATCAGCATGGGCTTTGCATTGGATTAAGAGTCCACTTTTGCCAAGAAACCCACTAGGCTGTTGCCTTGTCAAAGATGGAAAGGACTGACAACAATCATTATTAAAAAAAAGTGGCCTGGCATATTTTTTAGACACACAAGAAATCAGAACCAGTTACAAATTATTTTCTCAAAGAGCAGAAGAGGCGAAATTATTGTATGGGTAGATTATCCTCTATAAAAAGTAAATGTTGAATATAAGATCACATTCCTCACTTCACACTTATGTTTAATTTTTGGTAAAAGTAGTAAAAATAGGTGGAGGTCTTGTGATGATGCAGTGGGCAGTGTCCCTGCCTCTGATTCAGAAGCTCTGGGTTCCAGTCCCACTCCTAGGCCTGAACCTTGCGTTCTGAGGTCGGGCATTCCGAACGCATGTAAAATTGAGCGAAATGACGTCGGGCGTGCATCCCAGCATCATCGCGCACGTGTGCAATATTGAGGTTGGCGGACGCACGCGAGAGTCAGAGCAGCGCCCGCTGACAATTAAAGGGCCAATTAAGGACATTAAAAAGCCTATTGACCGTGATTTTACGTTGCCTGTCTGAACTTTAGCTCGTCGCATGGGCAGAATGGGTGGGCGGAAATCACGTTTTAATCATTTCCTCATCCACGAGCAGGATAAAAGGCCCCCGGAGCAGCAGCAACTCCTCTGTCATTGCCAGTTCATTGCCCTGTGAGTACAGAGTTGTCCCCAAGTTTCTTGGCATCTCGTTTGATTGTCAAGCCTGCCTTTCAGCATCTCAGGTCCTCATCTTCCCTGGAAAGTACCTCTGAGTATTGCAGCAAAGAGCTCCTTCACTTTCAAGACACTGCTCCTCTGCATCCTATCTAATGGAGATAGTGTATTCCACCGGTGGAACCTCCTCTGAAGAGGAAGAGAGGGGGAGGAGGGAGAGGAGGCCAGGTGGGTGCGGGCAGCATCCCAGGGACAGACCTTTAAGAGGAGAGGCACAGGCTCAATTGGTGGAGGGCCAGCAGGGAGGCCAAGTTTGGAGGGCATGCCGAAGACACCACCACCCAGCGTCTAGAGTTTTCAGGCAGCACTCCAACTACCTCCAGATGCCCGAGGTACATTGCCACAGGAGGGTCCGCCTCTCCAGTAACAGCAATATGTCACATGATAGGTCTCAAGATTGCTTCCAACTGTGTGGGCGGACACCACATGCCGGTGGCTTTGAAGGTCACAGTGGTCCTCAACTTCTACGTCTCTGGTTTTTTTCAGGGCTCAGTGGGGGATCTGAGGGGGGTTTCTCAATAAACTGCACACAGATGTGTCAAGCTCATGACTGATGCAATCTTTAGACACGTCTACTTCTGGACAGACGAGGCGAGCCAGGCAGAGAGAGCAGAGGCTTCGCTGCGATGGCTGGTTTCCCCCACGTCCAGGATGTAGTAGATTGCACTCACATGGCCATCCAGGCACCAGCAGTTGAGCCTGGAGCTTTTGTAAACAGAAAGGGGTTCCACTCGATGAATGTTCAGATCGTCTGTGACAGATTCTCCAAGTTTGTGCCCGTTACCCTGGGAGCTCACACGATGTTAATGTCTTGCCGCACTCACAGGTACCAAGACTGTTTGAGTGGATGGATGTTTCCTGGGTGATGAGGGCTATCCCTTGAAGAGGTGGCTGATGACCCCACTCCGTCACGCAAGAACTGAGGTCGAGTAGAGATACAGCAGGAGTCATGCCTCCACAAGGGCTGCTGAAGATGCGCTTCAGATGCCTGGACCGGTCAGGGGGAGCATTCTGCTGGGCATCCAAAGCATCGATGCCTCATCAAGCCAATGGCACTGACTCCTTTGTTAACAATCAATAAATGAGAACCCAACCCAGTCCGCCAGCACCACACAGTGCCATACTTTTACAAGCCTGTGCTGCATCTGGCACCTATTCATACCATCCAGCCAACTCAGGCCATTTAAGTCAAATAAATGTTTATGTTGCTTCACATGAACAAACAAGGAACAAACAAAGTGTTCTGAGCTCCCCCCTGAGGTCAGTGTCTATGTGAGGGCTTGCAGGTCCGAGTGCAACCCCAGGAACCCCTGAGTCTCCGCCTGAAGCTGCCTCTCCATGAGAGTCACCACTGAAAACATAACAGGCTCCTCTCATCAGAAACTGAGCTGCCATAGCCAGAGAGCCCATTGAAGCTCCAATGCAGATGGAGCCATGCAGCAGGTCTTCACGGTCTCCTCAGCCTGCCTAGCATGCATATCGACTTTGATGATTGAATGTATTGGAGGAGGCTGTGTGCTCAGTGTTAAGGGTCGACGCAGAACTCTTGCTCCACATGGACTCCTCCATGACAGAGACTATGGCATGCAGACCCTCATGGATCTCCGCCAGTCCTCCCCGCACATCTGCTGGATATCCAGCATCTGCTGCCTGATGGATGACTCCAGAGGCTTGGCATCTGCCTTGGACACAGCATGGTCCTGGTCTCCAGCTGTGCTCCCACTGTCAGCTCCCTTGGACCTCCCTGCCTCTGCCAGTTCCTGATGCGAGTATGATGTGCCTTCACCACTGTACATTACCCATGGAGCTGAATAACTAATGCCCACCGATGTATGAGTATCTGCGCTGGTGCCTGGTTCAGAGAGACAGTGTGATGCTGGTGCAGGTGAGCTGGTTTCCCCAGGGCTCAATGGGGGGGTCCATAGGGTCACCGGTGGCTCCTGCGGGTGGAAGGCAAAAAAATCAGTACATTCAATCATCATAGTCACTATGCCTGCTAGGCAGGCTGAGGAGACAGTGGGGACCTGCTGCATGGTGCCATCTGCATTGGAGCTTCAGTGGGCTCTCTGGCTATGGCAGCTCAGTTTCTGATGAGAGGGGACTGTTATGTTTCCAGTACCCACCTCACATGCATCTGTCACCTGCACTCTTACCTTCATCCGAGACCCCTGCCTCACTACGAACAGAGGAGTGAGCCAGCCGGTGGCATTCCAGTCCCAGTGCATTACTTTCATGCTTCATGAGGATGCACAGAATTGACACTTATCCGCCTGTTCTGAGGTGCTCTGCAGCGTTATGACTGCTCTTCTCCTGACAGGGATAAATAGAAAGCCTCATTATTGCTCTCCATCTCTCTGAAGGTCCTTTCTTGGTTCCCGCCCGCCTTCCCACATGGGCATTAGGCGGGCAGTGTCACTGTGGCACATCTCATCCTGCAATGCACTGAGGCCAGTCATGCTGACAGCCCAGCCTTGGCAGGGCAGGTTTTAGTGCCACTCTTTAGTGCCACACACTCTTAGACCCCTAAACGTTCCGAGCAACGGGTACCCGACTAAAGCTCTCCGCGCAGGTCCATGCCATTTCTGCACTTACCTTTGCTGACCACAGAAGGTCATTGAATCTTTTGCGGCACTGAAGCCGTGTGCAGTGCACCACATCGTGCTCACTGACCTGGGCAGCAACCGCTCTCCAGGCCTCCTTGGTCATGTGAGGCGGCCTTTTCTTGTGTCTCTGGGCAATAGGATATGCTGCCTGGCACTGACCTCCTCAACCATCACTCCCAGGCACTTATTTGAGAAACGGGGGCAGAGTGCCCACCCAACTTACCCTCCTGCCTTCCATGACCACCAGGTGCTGAGGCCATGACTGTACACCAGAACATTTCTTGGGTTGCTTCAAAACAGCTCCCACGGCCTCCCCACAACTCCTGGCAGCCTTCAGGGAGCTGCCTCTTCCATTTTTGAACACCCTGCTGGGTCCTGATAGACCCAGTGCCCAACGCATTCCCGCCCGTGTGCATGGAAAACACACCCAGCAGTCCTGTTTCACGCTGGGTGGGCCTTAATTGGCCACCCATTGTAAGATCATGTTCACAGCGTGAACTCAGCTGGAAGCAGATTTTACATTCGCTTCCAAACACGCTGACTTCAGGTGTATCCTGAGGTTAGAATTCAGGCCATAGACTTAATGGCCAAGGGAGGCGTGTTCATAATTTGGCCATAAAGGTTGAGTATCAACGTATAAATCCTTCCAACATACGCCAATGGTAGGAGTTGGAGAGATTTCTGGTCAGCCAGCTTGGAGCCCCTACCATCCCTGTCCATAGCTCCAGGACTGCAACGTGTGTGTAAAAGTGAATGTTGCCACAGCAACTCGACCTCCTTGCGGGGCTGGCTGGCTCAGTTGGCTGGACAAGCGTTAGTGGATCTGATTGATGCTGACAGCACCGGGTTTGATCCAGCTGGGGTGGATTCGGGACCTGCCTCCTCGCCCTACCTGTGGTGGAGGTCATGACACTGTGGGTTAGACCTGCCTTTGGGCACAGAACTGAAGAAGTAAGAATAGGCATATGTCTTTATCTAGATATGGTAAAGATGGCTTAGCAATTTAGATAAGTTTTATTGATGAAAAGTAAGAACTCTGGAATTACACTCAGTTTTACAAAATGACTAATTTTAAATTAAATCTATTACTGAATTCAGCACCTTTGTTGAGATATTACAGAGCTTTTAAAAGTGCCACAAAAGTGAAACAGAAGTATTGTGTTTTTGGCTCAAATTCTCATACTGTGATTAGGAAAAACACAATTAGAACGTAACTGTCGTTGAATGGGGAGATGTGCTTGAGGTTATTGGTCAAACCTGGGCAGAAAGGGGCTGTCTAAGTTGTAGCCTCTGTTCTCCTTCCTGCTCCTCCACTTCCTGGTATACACTTCCCCTCCTTTACTTTCACACCTTTCTCCTCCTCATTTTGCTTCTCCTCTTGGTCCTGCTCCTCAGCTTCTCATCTGTTAGGTGGTGACTAAGGGCTGTCCTTGTATAATGACCAGGTTTTGTGCATCATGCAGCATACCGCTGTGAATCTTAATACCCACTCAGCGGAGTACTGCAGTACTGCTTCAGAGTGTCTAGGCAGCCTGAGAATGTCGATAGTACACACTATAATGTTCATTGTGGCAGCATGGCTCTTAGTTTACTCTTGCTGTGCATGTGTGCGTGAGCTCCTGACCAGAGTCATGAGCGTGTGATGAGTGGATAACCCTTGTTGCCCAGCAGCCAACCTTTGACTAGTCAATGTGATTCAAGTTCAAGTGGGCCAAAGAGCTGCAATAGAATGAAAGGATTGTGACCACTACCAGGATAACAAACAATCACCTGTATCGTGTGCAGCCTGCGGCCATACACCAGCTACACATTGAGAGAGTGGGATTCCTTTTGGTTCATGAAAATTACAGAGTTCACATGAGGTGTGTGCAAGGCAACATGCACGCAAACAATGGCACCTGCACCATGGGGAAGCCTGCAACCTGTGCAATCCCTCATGTTCACTCTGCCTACTTGTCTCTGGCAAGAGGTAATGAGATGAAACTGTCTTCCCATATGCAGAAAGTATTAGTGACCTCCATTCTGCAGCAGTGTACTACAAACTGAGAGATGTTGTTTATCTCTCCAGCGGCAGACTGGATGGAATCAGATGAATAAAAGCCATGTCACCTTGACAGCCAAAGACAGTGCAGTCCTGCCGTGCTTTGAAGTTACAGTTATGCCTGCAGCAGTTAGCAGATTACAGTCACAACCTCTTTAGTGAAGCAAAGACATTTTAACTATTGGTTGTTGCAGAAGTTGAGGTAAAGGAATTGCTCCCTGAAGACTCTAGGGGGATATGGCCTTCTGCTGAGTGTACTTTCCCCCCTCCTCCTCCCTCATCTATCAACTTGTCCTGCTCTGCATGGCCTCTCTTCCTTCTCCCCATTATGCTCAACGTCAAGAGTAAGGCCTACCAGGCCACCTGGAAGCAACTTGTTTCAGCTTTTAAATCAACAAAAAAGTACTTTAGCACCAGCCAGAATACTCCCTGTAGACTGTTGAAACTTTAGTATCTACAAGAAAGGTCCAAAAACTCATACAATTGATACAGCAGCTAACTTCAAATGGCTAATGATCCTTTTAAGGTACGTTGGTGGGGTATGCTGTTTAATATTGTATTCACATGGTTAAGAGGGGACATAGGTTGGAATGTGGCATTTTAAAATGGCAACGCTGGTGTCAAATCAACATTGCACCCTGGCTGACATCAAAATATGTCTGCTCTGAATAATGCGAGCAGACATTAGGTACACATGCAAACATCTTTACCAAGATGCTGTCTGTGCACTCCCTTTGGAAGTATTTGCACATGTCTCAAACATTATTTTCAAATGTTAGGTGGCTGTGTAAGATTTAAAAGCTGGAAGCTGCAGCGTCCAATTTCTTCCCTAATAACTTTTCTTGTCACAGAAGAAATTTGTCCACAATGTTTCCTAGAGACAGAGGATCAGAGGGAGATTCCCCAAAATTATGAATTCCTCTAAGAATAGCAGCCATGCAGCTGTCACCACGGTGAGATCAGAGGGCCAGTTCTGGCTGCAGCTTAGTCGCAGCACACTTTGATAGTCGCTGGGCATTCAGGTAACATAGCATATAGCCCATCTTAACCCCAATAGAGTAACACTCACACTTTCTTAGTCCATACCTTCACTTGTTGCAGATTGATGGGACAGTACAGGATACCCTCATCACAGAATACGGGTAGAAAAGGAATAAGATGGTGAGGAGGAAGAAGTGGAAAAACATTTTCCCTGTTAATTATGAATACTCTGATGATGAGGGGAAGAGAATGTTAGGATAAATACATCCAATGGCATGATTCAGGCCCACATTCCTCTACTTCAATCCCCTTAGATCTCAACCCTTGGACCATCTACTTTGTCCTTCCCGTACACCAAGTCTGATACCATCACCCGGTGGGAATTAGAGATAGTATTAATGAGGATTCGGTGATTCACAGAATATGAGGAAGCTCGGGAAGTAGGTGAGGATCTGCCACCTTCCTGGCAGAGGTGAGAGGAAAAGCTGCCCCTGGCTTCAATGTTCTTCCCGATTAAAGAACAGTTTTTAATTCCAGCAGAGATCTGCATTTATTAAAGCAGCAACATCTTTCAGTGGCATAGAAGGTCAATATTTCATTGCTGAGATCATTTGAATATCAAAGTAGACTTTTAAAAAATATACAGTAGCATCCTCAACAGGGGGAGCAAAAGATCAGACGAACTTTGATTTTTGAAATGAAATCCCAGTTTGTTGCTTCAGAGGGGGTAAGCATTTTTATAATAAAGGTTAGCTTGGTTTTAGGTCATAGTTTGAAAGATTTTAAAAGACAGAAAACAGGCATAAGGGGCATAATTAAGATGTAAAAATCCAAGTAAACTTAGAACAATATTGTCGCCTGCCTTCTGCATGCTCGTCTGTCCAGGATAAGTTATTGCAAAATGTCATGTCAGATATAAATGTGTTCATCCAGCCGTGTAGCCATACATCAATGTAACTTGAGCACAGAACTTTAAGTCTTGCTAGGTGCCCTGTTGTCTCAATCACTGGGCAGGATTTTCCCTTCCTCAGACTAAGTGCGGTTGCAGGCAGGAAAAGCAGCATTCTCCCCGCCGGCCACAATGGTGCATTTTCGCGCCTGATTAACCACAACTCACCTTATTAAATATGCATGTCGTATCGCCGGCAGATGGCCTCTGATTCGATTGCACTGCCGTGACCTCAGTGAAGCCTTGCTCTGGGTGCCATGTTTAAACCGCACCCACACACAACTTTCTCAATGTCTGCAGCCCAGGACTGTTCCAGGTGAGGGATGGGCCCCAAACCAAAGAAGCACGCAGCCCCCAAGTTTAGTGTCCCGTCACTGGGTTATCTTCTGGACGCTGTGGAGGACCGCCATGACCATCTTTACCCTCATAATGGCCGGAGGAGGTCCACCAAGGTCACCAACATGGCCTGGGAGGGTGTGTCTGTGGTGGTGAGTGCCAACTCTGTCCAGAGGAGACACAGATCCAGTGCCGCAAACGGATGAATGATCCCACGCACCCAGCCAGGGTAATTCAACCTTATCATCACTCTCACCTCACATGCTCTCAAGCCCCACAGACATTCGCAGGATGACACTCCACAGGGAACTCACACAGTACCATCATGAGGGACATCACCACTCACTCTCCTGCACACACACTGGCATCTCCATCTGGTCTCACATCCTGTACAGCTTGCGTCCTCATACAGGACTCAGCACACACACAGGCAGCCATCCTTATCATCTGCCTTGGCATGCTTCCTGCTCACACACTCTCTATCTGTCTTTATGCAGGCCAAGCTCACCCATAATAAAAGGGAGAGGTCCCAGACTGGTGGGGGCATGCCAGAGATCAGGGCCCTCTCCCAGCATAATGAGCGGGCAGTGTACCTGTCCGGAGAAGATCGGGGCCGTTCCTGTGGCAATGGTGAGACCGGTGGCACATGCCCAAGTGAGCACCCTGCACCAGTATATCCTTCAGACAGCCAGACTGTGAGTGCAATGTGATGTTTTGTATTTTGCTGCTACGCACTAATTATCTCTAATCTCTTTCATAGGCACCTCCACCAGATGACACAGGGACACCGAGAGCCAGCCCCTCATCTCCAGTCCCCTCGACTCCTCAGATGAGGATCTTGAGGACATAACAATGGAAGGCCCATCAGAGTCCCCATCCATACCTCCTCCAGTGCAGAGGCACATACTTCGGTGGTACTTAGATCTAGAGCAGGCTCGGGGTCACAATCTGGTGGGCACAGCACAGATTCTGTTCCACAGCAGGCGGAGGCAGGACATCCAAGGTCACCAGCACTCGGAAGACTGCAGGAGGCCAGGATTCTGCTGTGTCCAAGTCAGATGATGAGCCTGTGGGTTTGGTCTTAATGCAGATGTTGAAGCTGCAGCGACAGTTACTGGAATATCAGGCGGGGTCGTCAGGCGCATTCCACAGATTGCAACGTACGAAGGAGAAATCGGTCTGCGCTCAGTCAGAGGTAATAGCGCCAACATGCCAGCATACCGAGGTCAACACTGGTGGGATGGCGGCTACCATGGAGACCTTGGTCCAGGACTTAGGTCCTGAACTGTGTCTGGAGCTGCACTCCATTGCTGTAGGCATTAGTGGAATCTATCAGCGGCTACGTGACAGGGGGTCAGGGCACCACGATCTCACTCCAGCTGCCCCTTCTCCTCAAGGAGTCAGCCAGAGGCCCTCAGGCACCCATAGGGATGAGGACCAGCAGCTGGACACACTGGGGCCATCCACCCAGGTGACTCCAGGAGCATTCAGCCAATTCCAATCCTCTCTGCCTGTGACCCCCATCACCTCCAGCTCCACACGCCGAGAAGGGTGCACCTGCCACATAGCAGGATACCCAAAGCCAGCCTGGACCATAGAACCATAGAAAAGTTATGGCATAGAAAGAAGCCATTCAACCCATCGTATCTGCACCCGCTGAAAAAAACTAGCTGTCCATTTTAACCCTACCTTCCAGCACCTGGTCCATAGCCATGCAGGTTACAGCTCTTCCGATGCAGATCCAGTTATATTTTAAATGAGTAGAGGGTTTCTGCCTCAACCACCAACCCAGGCAGTGAATTCCAAACACCCACCACCCTCTGGATGAAGAAGTTTTTCCCAATGTCCCCTCTAATCCTTCTGCCAATCACCTTCAATCTGTGCCCCCGTAATTGACCCCTCCGCTAGGGGAAACAAGTCTTTCCTGTCTACTCTACCTAGACCCCTCAGAATTTTGTACACCTCAATCAGGTCACCCCTCAGCCTCCTCTGTTCTAAGGAAAATGACCCCAGCCTATCCAATCTTTCTTCATAGCTGCAATTTTAGAGCCCAGGCAACATTCTTGTAAATCTCCTCTGTACTCTATCCAGAGCAATTGCAGTGACCAGAACTGTATGCAAAGCTCCAGCTGTGGCCTAACCTTTGTTTTATACAGTTGCAACATTTCATCCTTGCTTTTGTATTAAATACCTCATCCAATAAAGGTAAGCATTCCATGTGCCTTCTTTACCACCTTATCCACCTGTCCTGCCACCTCAAGGACCTGTGGACATGCATTCCAAGGTCTCTCACTTTCTCTACCCCTCTCAATATCCTCCTGTTTATTGTGTATTCCATTGCTTTGTTTGCCCTCCCAAAATGCATTATCTCACACTTCTCGGGATTGAATTTCATCTGGCACTTTTCTGCCCACTCAACCAAACCATTGATATCATTCTGGAGTGCACAGCTATCCTCTTCACTATAAACTGCATGACCAATTTTTGTGTCAACTGCAAATTTCCCAATCAAGCATCCTACTTTTAAGTCCAGATCATTAAAATATATCAGAAACAGCAAAGGACCCAACACTGAGCCCTGTGGAACACCACTGGAAACCGCTTTCCATTCGCCAAATCATCCATCGATCATTACCCTTTGTTTCCTGTTGCTGAGCCAATTTTGGATCTTCCAAGTCTCAGACCTCCAGAGGACGGCCACTGAGGTTATCACAGACAACAGTGCATAGAAGTCAGCAAGCTGCCTCCACCTCTGCTGTGGATGTCGGGGAAGCACGAAGTCACAGTGGCAGGATTAGGAAGATCAAAAAATAGTAGGAGAACAACGGTAACACTAGTGTTCACATGTATATGCCTTCCACCTATGTAAATGCAATAGCACCCATTCCACATCGCCTATTGTGTATGTCTCCTCTGAATGCTGAGTTGTGCTGTGGTCTATCAGGGGTCACACCACGTTCCCTCCCCACACTGATTGCTGATCTCGCATCATGTGCCCCTGGTCCATGTTGTGTGAATCCATCTCATCACAGTGTGTATCCCTTCTCAGTTCTTCTCTGACATCAGTGATGCATCACCCACTATGTAAAAAGTGCTTCTGTGAGACATCTTGTTAACAAGTGTTGTGGGTACAAATTATGTTCATTCTTGGCTTTGCATGATGGAGGTTAATGTAGTCCCCCGACTCATCTGCATTGTGGAAAGGTAAAGTGTCGATGCGCATTGAGAAGGGTAACTTCTTCTTTATCTTCATGTACTCTCTTTCATCTTTGAGGGTCTGCAATCTAAAAGGCCATACTCAGAGGTCATGCGCACTCCTGCCTCCATTTTCTTCACATTCTCCTCTTTGTTGGATCATTGAAATAAAAATACAAGTTAGCAGCAATCTCCAAGGGTTCTTTTCTGTTACTGATGAGTGAGTGACTGTGGTTTTAAGGGCTTGCTTACAGTTTGGGCATCTATTATCCAATTGTGGCCATGGCCATGAATGCTCTCAGTGTCACAGTATCCTCCCCCCCCATAAACAAACTACCCCCCACTCCTTGCTCCATCTCAGGGGACTTACTGCCATGAGATGGACTTGGCCAGGCACTTGGATGGCCTGCATTTATTCCAGTTTACACATTACTCATTCAGAAGATTGAACAACTACATCCTTTGCAATATGCATGGGGGCAGATGTTCTGTGATGGCAGGAGATGGCACGGGCATTTGGAGGACTGCTGGAGACCAGAACTGTGCTGAGTTAAAGGCAGATGATGAGCCTCTGGAGTCGACCTATTAGGCAGCAGATGCTGGATGTCCAGCTGGGTTTGCGGGAGTAACATAAAGGCAAAATACTGTGGATGCTGGAAATCTGAAACAAAAACAAAAAATGCTGGAAAACCTCAGCTGGTCTGACAGCAACTGTGGTGAGAAAGACAGAGTTAACGTTTCGATGCTGTATGACTCTTCTTCAGAGCCTCTTCTTCAGGGGATGTGCGGGAGGATCTGACGGAGAGCCATGAGGGTATGCGTGTCATGGTGGAGGAGACCATGTGGTGCATCAGCATTGCGTTGATCCTCATGGCCGAGCGTACTGCCTCCTCCATTGAGAGAGTGGCAAATCATGGAGAGGCAGCTCCAGGGACAGAATCAGAAGTTCCCGGGGTTGTGCTCGGACCTGCAACCTCAGATGGTCAGTGCCAGTGTGGGAGATGGATGAGGTACCCAGTATCCCGGATAGGTGCCCGTCCATCAATGGCAAGTAGAGAGGTCCAGAGCGACATCACGTTGGCGCACGAGCTGCTTGCCATCTCTGTAGGCTCCTCTCAGGGCCTTCTGGATGATGGCAGCAGCTCCTCTGCCCCTCTGCCAGTGACCGTAGCATCTGATAAGACTGCGATAACTGGGGAGATGTCAGCCGTGGCACTGGCCGCTCCCTTCCAGGTGGGCCAGCACAGGCTGTACTGGCCAGAGGATGACCATCAAGGTCATCAAGGTGAATAAGACAGTAGAGTCAACAGGCTGTCTCCAATGTTGTTGCCAGCATGGGAAGGAGGGGGAGGGGATGCCAGGGGTGGGGGGGGGGGATGCGGGGGTGAGGCTGGTGGGGTGGGGGGGGAATGCAGGGGTGGGGGGGGGGGATGTGGGGGTGGGGGTGAGGTGGGCACCAAGACGCAGCACTCGTAAATGCAAGTTTAAGGCACCATGAGCACAAGAGGGACTGGTCATGGGTGATCTTCTGTTCTGTAATGTTTTGTTTATGTTTACTGGTATGGAAACGAACACCAGAGATGGTTAATGTTAATGTGTTTTGAGTGTGAAAATTACATAAATTTTGCTTTTGTCGTAATGGCCTGAGTATGCTTCACCTTTTTTTTTGGTGCAGGGTATGTCAGTATGTAATGCTGGATATGAGTGGCTCTGAACTTTATTGGACAGGCAGTGAGTGGACTTTGGGTCTAAAGGAAAGGTTCATCCGGGATGGAGGCAGCAGCCCTGGCATGCGGTGGAAGCGCTTCTTTGGCAGCCTAGCTGATGGAGCATTAGATCAAAGCGTCCCTGGTGTCCCTGCCTCCCTGAAGGATACAGAGGTCTGCCTCCACACCCTCAGCTTTCTCCTCACTGTACTGCTCTTCTGACTCATTATTGGATTCATCCTCTGTGGCCTGTGGAGCTGCCTCAAGATCCTCTTCCTCCAGTGGGTCCCCCCTTGCCAGTGCCAGATTGTGGAGAGCGCAGCATGCAACCACTATCAGTGACACCCGATCTGGGGGGTATTGCAGTGCTTCCCCTGAACGGTCCAGGCATTGGAAGTACATCTTCAGAAGACCTATGTTCTTCTCTATCACCACCGTTGTGACTCCTATTATAATGCTGCTCGGCCTCTGTTCTTGGGTAATGGTGAGCTGTCATGAGACACCTTTTGAACGGATAGCCCTTGTCACCCAGCAGCCACCCATCCAGTCGGGCTGGAGCACTGAAGAGCCTCGGCACCTGTGAGTGTCTCAGGATATAAGCATCATGGGAGCTGCCAAGATACCTTGCACAGTCTTGCAGAATCTGTGTCCTGTGGTCACATAGTATTTACACGTTCATGGAGTGGAAGCCATTCCTGTTGACGAAGGCACCCAGCTGACCCACTGGTGCCTTGATGGCCACATGTGTGCAGTCGATTACACCCTGGACACGGGGGAACCCAGCAATTGCGGCAAAGCCTCTGGCTCGCTCAGCCTGGCTGGCCTTGTCCATACAGAAATGAATAAATGTCATTACCCGCCTGAACAGAGCTTCTGTCACCAGCTTGACACCACTGTGGGAGACTCCACACAGATCACCCACTGACCCCTGGTAAGAGCCTGAGGCATAGAATTTGAGGGCCACTGTGACTTTCAGAGGCATTCGCATGGGGTTTCCACCCACACAGTTGGATGTGATCTCAGGTCTAATCATATGACAAATGGGGTCACAGTCTCCCTGGAGAGACAGCCTCCTTCGGCATTGCACCTCAGACATATTGAGGTGGCTGCATCACTGCCTGTGAACCCTGGCAGCAGGATAGTAGTGTCTTCTATGGCCCCTTCTGCCTTAGACTTCCTACTGGCCCTGCGCCCCTTGTGTCTGCGCCTCTCCTCCCACAGGTCCCTCCCCTGGAAGCTGCATTGGGACACCTGGCCTCCTCTCCCTTCTGCATCTCTCTTCCTCTTCAGAGGAGGTGCCACCAGCGGAGACCACAATCCCCATTACCAGAGTAACAGAAGGTTGCCTGATACCTGGAAGGGTCCACGCGGTCAAAATCCTCTGGGGGCCTTAGAGACACCAACGAATCCTGAAATGAAGCCTAGAAATGCCAAGAATGAAGCTCAGAACTGAGATGAAGCTGTCAAGTTCAAATAAGCAACCAGCAGCAAACTATCTCCTAGGCTCCTCACTACTGAAACTGGCAATGCTGCTGACCCTTTTTATCCCAACCTTGGATGAGATTTTGTAAAAGTGGGCTGCCCGGCTGCCCATTTTGCCCATGTGATGAGCGCGAAATCGCACAGGCAATGTAGAATTGTGAACAATTACCTTTTTAATGGCCTTAAGTGGCCTTTTAGTTGATGGCGGGTGCAGCTCCAACACCCGCGTGTGCCCGCCGACCTGAAGATTGCTCGCGTGCGGGATGACGTCGGGTTGCTTGCCCAACATCTTCTCGCGCGATGTTACACCCGATTGGGTTGGTTGCGTGCCCGACGCGAAGTGTAAATTTCTGCCCCTGAAGGCTATTGTAGCAAACAGTTAATATTCTAACACATTGTGAAGATACTTCAAATCATCACAACAAGGCATTCAAAGTGAATGGCAATGAACCATACAAACACCTTCCTGAAGTGGACCTGTATATACTATAAATGATTGAAGTGAAAATTTAGCTTTTTTTGTTCCAGGCAAGATATATTGGTACAGAATTCCTTGGATCGTAACCCCATGTACCCCAATCTATTTTCCTCCTGTGTGAAGAGGGTCATATTTAAAATTCTATTTCTTGGAGATGTAGACTGTTTCCGGGCCTTGGGGAGTTCAATTCTCCACACAAATGCTAGACCCCAGCTAAGCCAGTAGAGCTGGAACTCCTAGTGTAGAGAGTCCAATCATTGGCTCCACCCAGCACCAATTACCTACCAAGGAATGAATGGCTGTCTTTCTGCAGGGTTACAGCAGGAGGATGGTAGAACTTTTGAGGTATTTCAGGGCCGCCATCTTTCTCAAAGCTTTTACTACATCAATTGGGTTGACAACAAGACATAGGCCTGAATTTTTCCCTCGTTGGGCGCGCGCAATCGGCAGGCCCGAGAGCGGTCAGGAAACAAGTCCCTAATAGCGATCACCCCCTGGCCGCGATTACACGCTGTCTGGCCAATTAAGGCCTGCCCAGCATGAAACGGGTCTTCAGAATGGTCAAGAAGGGCAGGGCAGCGGCAGCGGCCTGTCAGGCGAGTGTCCAATGGAGACCCGGCGGGCACTTTAAAGTCAGCAAAAGCAACTCCCTGAAGGCTGCCAGGGGAGGGTCTTTATTCCATCTGGAGACTGGAGCAATGGCCTCACCAGCCGTAGGACTCGTCAGACGGGAGGCCAAGTCGGGCGGGCACCTGTCCCCCGTTTCTCGGATGAGTGCCTCACGGTCCTCGTGGAGGAGGTGGGTGTCAGGCAGGGCAACTCGTTCCCAGGGATGGCAGGAGGAGGCCACCGTACCAGACCAAAACAGCTTTGGAGGAGGTGGCAGCCGAGGTCAGCA
This sequence comes from Cetorhinus maximus, assembly GCF_964194155.1. Classification (NCBI taxonomy): domain Eukaryota; kingdom Metazoa; phylum Chordata; class Chondrichthyes; order Lamniformes; family Cetorhinidae; genus Cetorhinus; species Cetorhinus maximus. The sequence continues at coordinate 29,905,351 of NC_135900.1, forward strand.
GGCACGACATTGTGAGGCGCACAGGGGTGCAGTGCCACAAAAGGCTCAATGACCTGCTGCGCTCTGGAATGGTGAGTACTGTGTTGGCATGGATCAGTGCGGAGGTGTGTTAAGGGCTGGCTGAGTCCCAACTGTCAATGGCACCAGAGTTGGCCAAGGGGATGAGGCCTGACTGCTTGGCCTGAGTGCCTTGTGGCTTGAGGTCTATGACTTGGATCTGCCCTGCAAGGTGTTCCTCAGGTGAGGTTGGCCAGCCTACAATGGCGCTGCAGTTAGAGAGTGGACTACTCACTGCTCCTCTGTCGTTTCAGGAGAAGAGGAGCCATAACAACATTGAGAGTTCAAAGACAGGGGGAGGCTCCTCAAACCGTCTAATCATGATAAGGTTTGAAATGGATGCTTTGGAGCTGGAGAGCCACCATCCGCCTCGGTTAGCCAGTCATGGAGAGGCAGGGGTCTCTGACGAAGGTAAGAGTGCAGCGCACAGAGGTGAGAGTTTCGGATTGTGCAAACATTCTTGTGTAGACTCATTAATGGGAGCCTCAAACCTGGAGTCCTCATTGATCATTGAAAGACAAAGGCACCATGATGCAGATCTCCATTGTCTCACTAGGGTGCCTGGCATGCACAGTGACAGTGTGATGAGTTAAACTAATGACATGTTGTTGTTCTTCCCTAGATTCGCCAGCAGGCACTCGAATGCAGGACCCCGAAGAGCCACCCGAAGAGCCGACCTCGATGTCAGAGGACTGCCGGGCTTCAGATGCACCCGCATCACACCCGCAGATACCAGCACCTCAGTGGGCGTTAGATCATTGGCTAGAATATCGGTGCACAGTGGTGAGGGCACTTCACACTCGCTTGAGGAGCTGACGGAGATGATGCTCACCCGATGTCATCTCGTGTGATTTTATGCCCGTTCGGGTTGGGCGCGTGCCCTCCCGGGGGAGGTAAAATTCTGCCCATAGAATTGGGTTGATTGTTGTAAAAGCTGCAAAACCTAACTGCCCCCAAAGGCGAAGGTTTCCACTCCCCACCCCCCCACCCCCACCCCCTCGTGGCGCGTTTAATGGTAGGCGGTGGAGGTGGGGGGCGGGGGGTTGGGTAAACAAAGTGGCAGGAGCTGAAAAATTGGTTTCCTGCCAGTGTAAAATGACAAGAGGGACTTGCAATCCCGCCCGTCATGGCAGGTTGCCATTCCCGCCAGAAGCTGGCGTAAAACCATTTCGTATCCAGTTAATAGGATACGGATGAAGGCCCGACTATTCCCCTTTGTCTGATTGTCCACCAGCAGGGTATCAGGCTGGTCGGATCATGTCCGGACCAATGTGGTGTGGATATGTCGGACTTACCTGCAAGAAGGCCTGTGGCAGCTCGCGAGGATTGGAAGATGGAAGCCTCCAGCGGCGGGATCCTGGAACACCACGTACAGCAGTGGGCGGGTGGGGCATCAACCAGGTGGATCTTCGAGCTGCAGGTGGCAGCTGCAGGAGGTACTGTTGGGCAGCGATGATCTGTGCTCAGGGCGGGGGTATTAGTCCGGGAGGAGACGGATGAATATGGGAGGCACGTGCGGAGGCCTAGAGAGGGGTGGGGGAGGTTGGGGGTGGTAGGGGAAAGAGAGAGGTGCCGCAGGGGTCGTGGATTGGGTGAGTTGGCACATAGCAGGTGGATGGGAAGCGCCGTGCTGGAGTGTGGGGGTGGGGGTGGTGGTGTGCAGGTATGAACGGACATGGGGGGTTGTGTAGGTGTACATGGGAGTGGGTGTGTGTGCAGTTGTGAACAGGAATTGGGGCTGTGTAGGCGTGAGTGCGCATGGGGGATGTGCAGGTGTGAACAGGAATGGGGGCGTGTGCAGGTGTGAACGGGAATGGGGGCGTGTGCAGGTGTGAACAGGAATGGGGGCGTCTGCAGGTATGAACGGGAATGGGGGCGTGTGCAAGTATGAACAGGAATGGGGGCGTCTGCAGGTATGAACGGGAATGGGGGCGTGTGCAGGTGTGAACGGGAATGGGGGCGTGTGCAGGTGTGAACGGGAATGGGGGCGTCTGCAGGTATGAACGGGAATGGGAGTGTGTACAGGTGTGAATGGGAATGTGGGCGTGTGCAGGTGTGAACGGGAATGGGGGCGTGTGCAGGTGTGAACGGGAATGGGAGTGTGTACAGGTGTGAATGGGAATGGGGGCGTGTGCAGGTGTGAACGGGAATGGGGGCGTGTGCTGGTGTGAGTGGGAATGGGGGCATGTACAGGTGTGAACGGGAATGGGGGCGTGTGCTGGTGTGAACGGGAATGGGGGCGTGTGCAGGTGTGAACGGGAATGGGGGCGTCTGCAGGTGTGAACGGGAATGGGGGCATCTGCAGGTGTGAACGGGAATGGGGGCGTCTGCAGGTGTGAACGGGAATGGGGGCGTGTGCAGGTGTGAACGGGAATGGGGGCGTGTGCAGGTGTGAACGGGAATGGGGGCGTGTGCTGGTGTGAACGGGAATGGGGGCGTGTGCAGGTGTGAACGGGAATGGGGGCGTGTGCAGGTAACAACGGGAATGGGGGCGTGTGCAGGGGTGAACAGGAATGGGAGTCTGTACAGGTGTGAACAGGAATGGGAGTGTGTACAGGCGTGTAAGGGGATGGGGGGTGAAGAGGTGAAGGGGCCAAGAGGGAAGGGTCTGTGCTGTCAATGGATGTGTCCTGGAGAGTATACTGAGGGAATTGGTGATAGGAAGGGATGGTGAGGGCTAAATGGGGCAGTGGGAGCCGATAGGATGGGAGGGTGAGGGTCCTGCAATGTTGGATGAAGGGCGCTGATGGTTATTGGAGGGGATATGGAAGATGAAGCATATTCTAGGAGTGGGAAGAATGAGAGGGGCAGGTCTACTGTCAAGGGGTGGGCTCCTTGGGAAGGTAGGGGATGTGGACATTTACCTGCATTTACCTGGAAGGTGATGGGGGCAAGTTGAAGGGTAACCGTGGGAAGATCAAATGTTGCACCTGGTGGTTATTGGGGGAAGGGTGTGGGTGACAGGGGTTGGGGTAAAGGCATTGGACTCAACTTGGAATGTTACATACATCATGGCTGCTCGCAACTATGCAGAGCTTCATGTTGGAGATCTCAAGATGCTGCATGTGAGCTGAGTTATTGGGGTGGGTGGAGATGCTGATCATCTCAACTGGACAACTGAAGGGAAGCCCCGTATAGTACTTACAATGCTAGGGCCTTGGGACAGATGAGAGTGTGAAGGGCAAAGGCTCAGTGTGCATGGGAGGATTCTTGCGTGTGGCTTGCAAAGGCCCTGGCAAATGCCTTCACCTCCCTGCACATGCCTGATTCTGAGGAACATAGACTCAGCCTGGTTATTGGAGGGGATACAGAAGATGAAGCATATTCTAGGAGTGGGAAGAATGAGAGGGGCAGGTCTGCTGTCAAGGGGTGGGCTCCTTGGGAAGGTAGGGGACGTGGACATTTACCTGCATTTACCTGGAGGGTGATGGGGGCAAGTTGAAGGGTAACCGTGGGAAGATGATGATGCTGCGGTCGGGGGGGAACAGGTTGTATAACTATGGATCCCAAATAAGCCACATCACACCTATTAAAGTGCAAGTGAACTCTGTTTACAAAAGTGTCATAACATTAACAATCATAGTGCACTCATGCAACCACACGTGAGATCAAAACTTCTTAACCTTGTATCCCCTACCACTTCTTCTGGGTGCTCCACCGCCATCTGCAGCAGGGGCGGAAGCAGCCTGTTTTCCCTGTTGTTTTGGATGAATTTGGTGACTGTCCTCTGGAGATCCAAGGCTTGGGGGACCTCAGCTTACTTTGGCTGTCCTGTTGTGGGGCAATTGCTCCCGCTGTGGTCTCAGAGGATGAAGCTGAAGAGGTCACAGGCAAGGGGGATTCAGTAGAGCCGGACACCCTCAGAGAGTCTTGAGTAGAGGTCCCAGGGTGCCCAACGGCTGGTCCTCCTCCCTTTGGGTGCTTGAGGGTATTTGCCTGACTCCTTGAGGGCAAGGGGTCCTGGAGAGAGGTTGAGTTTTTCTGTCCCCCCTCTTGCTAGCGACTGAAAAAGCTCACCTATGGCTACGGTGATGGAGTGCAGGTCTGTGCACATCTCCAACATAAACAGGGCGTTCTGCTGGGCAAGGTTCTCCTTGGTGTCTGCTACCCTCCCCATGGAGACCTCGATACATACACATGTCAGCACCGCTTCATCAGAGAGCAGGCGGACGGATTCCTCCTCTTCACGTGCCACTCTGTTGAGGGTCTCTGCCACTTCTGCCTGATGCTCCCCTGCCTCTTGCAGCTTCCCACCATCTCATGCAGGGCCGATCCCAGAGGATGGTCATCCGACTTGGACATTGCAGATACCTCTTCCCCAGCAATCCTCCAAGTGCCAGTGAGCTTGGCTGCCTCCTCCTGCTGAGTACACTTGTCTGAACGGTGACCACCAGAATGTGAGACCTTGTCTGAACTACATCTGGTACCCAGTGAGGTGTATGTCTCTGGGCTGGTGGAGGGTTCAGGTGGCTGCTGTGATGCCTTTACAGGAGCACTTTCTTCCTCTTCCCCAATGTCCTTAGTCCTCTGTCGGATGGAATAACTGCTGGACAGGGCTTTGCCCTCTTGCCTTGCCCTCTTCCTGCTGGCACCGGTAAGTGAGAGAGGAGAGAGCGAGTGACTGCATAAGTTGCCTCCAACATGGAGGAATGCATGACCCTTAGGCTTCTATGTGACATGCATGGATCCTTACTAGGTGGAGGCTGTCCGCTGACCTCTCTATCTCTGCAGGCTCAGTCCAATTCCTCCCCTGCCAGCTGGGCTGCCTGCTCCTCGAAGCCTGTGAAGCACTTGAGGTCAGGTCAGCTTCCCTCCCGTCTTCTCCCTCTCTGTCCTATTGTGCCATAACTTTTCCTGTGCAAAGAGAGGTGGAGTTGAGAGCTGTTGGGTTTCATGTATATTTCTTATGCTTCCAGTTTTACAAATAACCCACTGGATTGTGTGCCATGTGATTGATGCACTGCAGATTGTCCACAAGGGTTCTGGGGCAGCAGCCTCCAGAGCGGTGAACACATGCAGATAGAAGGATAACGCTCACAGAGACATATCTTTAGCGGCGCTTGCTGGTGGCCTCTATGCCTGATCCACTTGCCCCCACCTCCCAAACAGCATCTGAGCTCTCTGTGTGGAAGGCTCAGGGACCCACAGTGGCCTCTCCATCAGATGGACTACAGTGGAGCTATCACCTTATCACGTTGCCACTGTGGTCCATGTCCCCTCTACCATTCACTGAGGTTACTGGAGTGGATGAGGTCATTCATACATTTCCAGCCCTGCAGGCCAGTCCTCTGGTGGAAGCCCTGGGCACTGGCCGCCCTGGAGACTTCCACCCATGCAGGATTGATCTGTCAGCTCAGTCTGCTCCTTCCATCTTCTGGGTAGAGGCCACTCCTCCTGGCCTCCACTGCATTGAGCAGAACTTCCAGGAAGGTGACACTGAATCTGAGGGCTGGAGCTCCCTGTAACTCCAGGCCATCTCTTCCTTTAATGGTAGTTAAGTTGATGTCCGGGCAGCTTTTAAATATGGCGCCTGGATATGATGGTGGGGCACGTGCCATCCAGTCTACCCTGTGATGCAAAATGTCAGGAAACCCTTGACTGCATAGCTAATTAGGCACAAATTCCCACCAGCCTCCAAGGTGGGAAAGACTCTCCGTTCCTAACCCTGCCATGGGACTTAATACCTGAATGGGAAATTCCGCCCCAAGGTTTTAATTATAGCAGCCACTCATGAAAGTAAACTTTCAATCTCTTAATTTTAATTGACAGCATTCTCTCTTCAGCTCCCACCTAGCTAAGCTATTCTGTGAACTAGATTTAATGAATTGGACAACTTTAGATTTAATTGGCACCACTAACTGTGATATTTAAGAAATCCACGTATTGATTCATCAGACTATAGTTTTGTTGGATAGCTTTCAACAAACGTAAACCTGATTGAATATCTCTGTGAATATGCTGATTTTAATATGGAAGAATAAAATGCAAATTTATCAAACATTATGTTTAATTTATAAATCATGCTACAATAACCTTTGGGGTTTTGAGCTTTGTTTTTCAAAAGGTGTATTGAATTTATTACAATGTTAAACATTATTAGTTGGCCATATAGCAGATGTGTAAAATAATTTGAACCCATTGGCTGGTAAATTAATACTATGGATTTAGCTTGATTGAATGCTACTGATTGTAAAGAGCAATATCACAAATCAGAATAGATTTCCAACGAACAGCAATCTCTGAAAAAATTAAAACAATTAGAGTCTTACTTTCTAAGTATACCAGTGGATGTTTTTTTTATAATGCACAAGTGATAATGCTGGTGGTAAGTCAAATGACTGGAGTGTTGTATCACTTAATGTATTGTTCTGCATTGGGTTTGTGCTCCATTAAGGATAGAGTCTAATGGTAAATAGGCATAGCCTGAGTCAGAGTTCCATTGTTGTTTAGTCAGGGGACGTTTTAGATTGGAATGTGTTAATCAGTTTTAGACTGAATTTCAAAAGTACCCAGCACCTGTTTTACATCTGCAACAACTTCAGCAGAGTGGGAGGTTCAGCCCTAATGTCCCTGATGGCAGATATTCCAGCATCTGGCTCATTAAAATAATTTCACTGGGATCCCATCATGACTCCAGCCCTAGTTCAGGGAGCCTGTTTTGAGGAAAGAATTCTGTGAACTAGATTTAATGAATTAGACAACATTCGATTTAATTTGCACGACTGGCTGTGATATTTAAGAAATTCACTTATTGATTCAGTGGAATGTCATTTTGTTGGCTAGCTTTCAAAAATTGTAAACCTGATCTATATATAATTTAATATCTCTGTGAATATGCTAATTTTAACATGGAAGAATAAAATGCAAATATCACCATTGATTTTAATAGCACAGAGATATGATAATTGCCTTCTCACTGTGAGGGTAACAGTGATGTAGTACAAAAGCCCTAGAAAAATAAAGTAGCATAATTAATAACATAAGTCATTGACTCCATAATTTCCTCTTTCTTTTGCACTGTTCAAGGGTTCCTATGGTGGTGGGACACTATCACAATGATACAAGTCCCCAGGAAAATCTGGGGTATAGAAAATTTCATTTAGTCTAATTAGTCTTTAGTTATTTTTCTAAAATTTCTTCCCTATGGCCAGGATTTCTCTGTCAGCAAGCGGGGGCGGGGGGGGGTGGGGGGCCTGCTCGCCGACACGTAAAATGACACGCGGTGATGTCGGGCGGAGCTCCCGAGGTCACCGCACCCCACTTAAATTTTCCGGTAGGCGGGGGTGCAGTAAAATCGTCCACGGGTGGGATGAGGTTTCGTGTAGGTTTTAAAAAATTTGATTAAAGTTTTTGTAAAAATTATGGACATGTCCCAACTCATGTGACGGTGTCACATGAGGGGACATGTCAGCAATTTTTTTTTTCTCTGTTTTTAATATTTGCAGCAGAACAGCCGATCAGCCTGAGGCAGCACCTAGCTTCGGGGAGATGAGTGCGCTCTTTTGTGCACATGCGCGCAAGAGCGCACTCTCGGGTTTAGGGATTCCACCCACCCCACCCCCTCACCCCGCCCGCAAAGGGAGCGCATAGCCCTTCCATGCGGACATCGCGCTGGGCGGGCTTTAATTGGCCCAGCCACGTAAAACGGCGCCGCGCGCCCAACTGGGGGCGCCGATCGGAAGCTTGCCTTTGCGCACCCGCAATTCAACTTCGCCCCCAACAGGGGGGGGAAATCCTGCCCTATGTTTCTCATACGAAATCTTTTTTTCTTTATCTCTGCAGAGAAACTTGCGAAGATTATTTTTTACATTGACAGATATTTCTAGATTGAAAACAATATGCAACTCACAATAAAATATTTTGTTTCATAAGGTGCCTCCTTTTTGGCATGGTTCTGTAAGAGGACAGGCACAGAGAGGATTTATGTTTTTTTTCAATCAATAAATGGGAGGGAGACCTTTGAAGAATCATCAATGGCTTCCCTTTTGACATGCACAGAATGGATTGTTTTGAAATGAACTGAGGTGGGTTTGGATGTCTGGGGGCAATTTTGCTTCCAAAAGAAAGTTTTGATGGTGTTAGAAGCCAAGATATTTCTTCATTGGCCTCAAGTCAACAAAATGTATTTCTTTGAATCAAGGTCCATTAATGGTAAACCCACTCAAGATGCTTTACGAGATTTCTCAGATCAAACGGTGATAAGAACAGTGTGGTTTGGTAGTAAAAGAATCAATCATATGCAGATGAAAAACAACCACAATAAGTCTGATCCCAAGGGTGAAGAGCATCAGCTATGAGGAAAGATTAGAAAAATGCAAACTCTGCAGTCTAGAGAAAAGAAAATTATCAAAGGACCTCATTGAGTTATCTAAAATCTTATATAAGATATATTTAGAAGATTACTTCAAATTAAGTCAGGCTAGCAGGACCAAAGGACATAAATTTAATCTAGTGAAAGCACATATAAAACAGATATATTAAAATTGTTTCTATGCTGAAAGAGTGATACATGTTTGAAATTATCTACCAAGGCAAGAAGTAGAGATAAGTGCATGATAAGGATACAAGTGGTTGGACGGTGGGTTGGGGATTAGGGTGCTTGGGGAATGAGCTTGATAAGTCCAATGACTTATTCTCTTTCCTGATTACCTTTATGTTGTTGAATTGTTAGCTGTGGTTACTTCAATCAAATGAGAACCCAACTATTGCAAACTTCTGTATTTTGTAACCAACTAGTAAATAGGATTGACTATAAATTGGAGATATAATTAATTTGACATTATCTATAAATGGATATTTTATGCAGAGGTTATGGCATGAATTTTAACACCCAAGGACAGGTAGGCCGGGAATGGGTGGGAAGTGAAAATTGAAGAGATTTGAAGCACCGGCCTCCAATATGCCCACTTACTGGTTCAACAGATGCGTGTTTGGCTCTGTATGAATAACCTGCTCAGCAGAGCCAGCATGATCATTAGCATAGGCAGCTCGGTAATTAACACAGCATATAACATCACTAATACACAGTAATGAAGCGGTTTTCAATTGAATTCAACAGTCTCTTGAACTTAACGTCTTCAGCACAGCTTTCTCAGGCTTGGAGAACTCACCAGGGAAAAGCAGGTGAATTTAAGGTTCACTTCCTGGGAGTCTTTAAGCTTCAGATTGCCCGATATCAATAAAGGTTTAGTGCTTACAGCTGCTGTGACAAATGTTTACTGTGAGTTATTTTCTCATAGAGGGTTTTGAGAAGATTGGAGGCTTTCAAATAGGCACTAGCAGGATGGGAGACACTGAGGAAGTTAATCACTAGCTACGGCAATGATGGCAGGCTGTGGTGGGATTAGTAGGTGCACAGGAGGGAGATGTACAAGGGAGTGAACGGAAGGGAGGAGATAAACAGAGGGATCAAGGTTGAAGAAGGCACCCGCCTCCAATATGCGCACTTCCTGGTTCAACAGATGCGTGTTTGGCTGAGGGTGTCTACTGACAAAGGCTCATTTTTCTAGACCTATATGAATAGCAGTGTTTCTGCAGGCTCAGATTGACATGGCAGATGATTGCTGACATCTGCAGTCTCCTTCAAGAAGAACTGCTTTCTGCTGTTCCTGGTAGCCATGCATTTCCTGTTACTGACAAGCTTCTGGTCCAGAGACATCACAATGGTTTCTCAGTTGGCTGCTTATATATTTATACAACAGGTCACTGATGGGTTGTTTGTCAGGGAATCATCTTGCGTCAACTTTCCCCCGGTGATAATTGTTACAATTAGTGGACGCTTTAAAGCTTTGGGCAAGTGATACAGGACAGAATGTGAGGAAAGAACTTTTTTACACAATGAGTCGTAATGACCTTGAACTTGCTGCCAATAAGGGTTGTGGAAGCGGAGACAATCAATGATTTCAAAAGGAAATTGGATAGGCACTTGAGGAAAATAAACTTGAAAGGCTATGAGGATCAACCAGGGTATGACTTGCATTCGCCTCCAGGTACTTTCCCACAAGTACAGGCTACCGTCAATTGCGCACATGTGGCAACCTCGTGACCACCACAACAACCAGGAGTTTTCATCAACCACAAGGGGTTTTATTCTGAAAATGCATAGCTGATATGCAACCACAATAAGAGGTTCATATATGTGAGCACCAGATTCCTTGGGAGCTGTCATAATATATTCATACCATGGCAATCCAACATCCAGACCTTTTTGTTCCAGGAGCCAGACTTAAAGAGTGTTGGTTAAGGAGTGTCTCATTGTGATGCACCCTTCAAACTTGGCTCATGACACCTGTGAGGAAAATCACAAATGAAGTGCAGCGATGCTATAATGAGAGCTACCTGACCACCTGGTCTGTCAATGAGGAAACCATTATCATGTTGAACATATGATTTAGGTGCATAGATAGGCATGAGGCACCCCACAGTATTCACCAGTGAGAATGATGATAATAGTGTGCTGTATCCTGCATTACATTGTGCAGCAGAGAAGAACGCAGGTGGAGGGTGACCAAAATGCCCATAAGGAATCTTATGATGAGAAGAACATCGAAGCAGAGAAAGGAAAAGTGGAGGAAGGAAATGAAGTTGGGGGCATCCATTGCTTAGACCAGCTGTGCACATTGCTGCCTAGGGTGCCAGGGATGCCCTTCACTAACCCATCCTCTGCCCCCCCACTGCACCAATACCCCACTGCACAAAACAGTCCTTGAATCACACAGACAGCCATTGCACATTCACCCAATGGGTCTCATCCTGTATTGACACCCACCATGAAACAAGTGAAAGGGCTAGTTGTTTCTTGGGCTGCAACAATGATCAAGACGTGGAAGTGGTGCTAATCAATTAATGTTATATGGCATTATTAAAAAAAAGGAACTTATAACCATAAAGTGTTGTCAAGCAACCATATCCATACCTTTGTGAATCAGAATTCAACTAATGCTTCATGCCACTTCTGTTGTGCATCCTGTGTGGTTTCAGTGAGGTCGAGGCAGGCTGTTCAAATTTCTGAACCACATTGTTCAGATGCTTTTAACTGACAGCCTCTAGATTTTGGAGCACCTGACAGCTCTACATGAACCTAGGGGTAGGCTCGGCTACTGGGGGACAAGTTAACATGGAACTGCCTGGGGCGGGGAGGAGGGTGAGACATGGAACGCTTTGAGTAGTGATCCCACTTCCATGTTCCCTTTTGCCAACATCTCCCTCCTGGGCCAGTGCCACATCACTACTACTAATCTTTTGCAAACCAACTTGGTGAAGATCAATGACGCATTATAAGGCCATGGATGAGGTATCTGTCATTCTGTTTAACGAAACAGGCATGTTGATATCCAAACTCTACACGGATGTTGTCATGCTGTGCATGGACTCATTTGAGTGTTGGGCTTCAGGCCCCCCCAGAGGCAGCCACTCTCTCTAAGGCAGACAATTTTGCATTTAACTGCACTACCTATCCGTTACTGCTTGAGTTGGACTTCTTCATTCTCTCTGCTATTGTGGAGAGTGTGTGTGTGTGTGTTTATGTGTGTGTGTTCCCCTTTGGTCATTACCTCAAAGTCATAAATACACATCAATTATTCTCCTTCTGAATGAAGTCCCATGGTCTTCAGTATCTTTATCGAGCTGAGTAGAGCTTGAAGAGAATTTCCAAACGCCCCCCACCAACACTTCCCCCACCCCAGCATGTACTGTCCACAGCTGTCCATGCAACCAGTGCCTGCTCATGCTCCCTTGGAGATATGAATCATCAGATGAAGACCCAACCAACCATCTAAATGGACCCACCAGATAGATTGCAAGTATATATGCTAGTGCATGACTATGGGTTCAGTAATGGTGCACCCTCAGAAGGAATGAGGTCCTTATGTCATGCATCTCTGGTAACTCTTACTCTACACATGAAAACCCTGTTAAAAAATGTCAGGGATACAAATTAGAGGGACAAAGTAACAATCTTGACAATCACCATATCATTTCTTATAGCTGCCATTGCTGAAATACAGCCAGCTTGTGTATAAGGGATATTTTAAATTTTGTCACCAGTCACCTGCTAGTTCTGTGTCTCTCTATCTGTGATTGAGAGGGATGCAGATGTGCTGCTTATCTCCAGGCATCCTCCTCTGCATCTGTTATCTGCACAATTTCTGAGGGGCTGCCATTGGTCCTTTTCCTTTCCCTTGTTTTTTGCTAAAGGAACAAAAAAAAGAACCTGTGAAGTGAATGAAAGCTGCATATTCACCCGATGCATCTGGTGAGGACAACTATCACATTGCATCAGGATTGGGCTGAGTGGCATTGGTAGCTGCATACATGGAGAGGTGAGGATATGCATAGAAAGTGAAGAATGGGTGATGCTGAAACTTAAATGGGGGTGAGGAGTGATACGGTGGAATAGATTTGAGAAGTCAGAGTAGTGGTGGGGGGATTACACCACAGCAAGCAGATGAATCAGTGATGTGGATGTGAATGCAAGGTGTTACATTTTAGATTCATATGTTCAACTCAAGGTAAAATGGAGTCGTGAAGGGGGTCACGTGACCTGCTCCAAATTCTGCCCGGCATCAAGCCTGAGTGGCTTGGTTGCTATGGGGGCAAGAGGGGCCCGAGTCAAGAGGCTTGCTGAGCAAGGTGCGAAGTTCTCATGCCTGCAAACAAAGACAAGGCAGCTGCGCTGAAATGAATAGACTTACAGTCTTCAAGCTTTTGGGTGGAAGGGAAAAGAGAGAGACAGAGAAGTAAAGGACTGCAGTTGTGTGGTCAGCAGAGAGAAGAATCTGTGCGTTTTCTGCAAGCTACCGAAGAAGGATATAGGAGGGAAGATGGTTTCTTGTTGAACAGATGCATCCCATAGCCATCTAAAGAATTCGGGAGACTCATCTTGGTGTAGCCAGGAGTAGGGGAAGAATCATCAGAACAGGCTTTGCTGCCGATAATGGATTTGGGAAACTCTCCAAAAACTGAGGAAAGCACCTTTAGATGGTCACGTGAAAATACTACTTGGCGAAACAGGGAAACATGAACCTATTGGAAGCTGGGAGCGACTGTGTACTGTTTCCTAAAAGGTCTGTAATTCGCTGGAGAGTGTGATGTAATGTATAACTGAGGCATAGGGTTATTAGTCATGTTAAAAAATTAACAAGGGTGACTCTCCTGCAGTTTAAAGTATGAGTTGCCTACAAAATAGTGTTTAGTTTCTGTTGCTTTTAGTTTGTTTATTATAGTAAAAGTCTTAAAACTGGAAATCTTGCCATGCAATTTCTTTAAGTTGGTCACTGGGAACTCACATATCTTTTTTACAGGAATTGTAGCAATATACTCAGTTTTCCTGGCCTGGTTAGGTAATTAAACCACTTCCTGTACTGCATCCAAGACTGGGCACAATGCTCCTGCTTCCAGCCAAGTCTTCATTATGACAGCAGCAGGTGTTTTCCTCCTATTGATGTGAAAAGACATATCCTGCCTGTTCCTAACTGCACCCGGCAGGAATTAAAGGGGAACATCATCGAATATGGGTATGGGTCTTTCTGTTTGTGAATCCATCTTAAAACACCTCTTGGCTCCTGCACCTTCCATTTCTGCAATGGTGCTAAATAGCAGACTCAGATTGCAGATTTGCAGACCTGCATCATGCATGTTGAGCAGCGTGCAGACACATAGCCCAGAAGGGAAAATGCAATGGTTCAATCAAATCCAAACCTGAGAATCTGACCTGCTAAATTTACTTCTGGGTTTTCTTCCCCCACACCGCAGCCACCCCCTTAAATCCTTGAAACTCGTCTTTGCATCAGGGCATTGAAATTATAAAATGTTGAGAGTGAAAGTATGAATAGATCATAAGTGATTTCTAAACTGAGATTGATATTTAAGATCATTGATATAAATTGTTCTTTTAAAATGACAAACTATGGAGTTTGTGGGTGAGTGTTATGTTCTTGGTCCCTTTCATTAAGTTGGCAATAGCTGCTATGGTGCATGTTTCATGCTATATTCCAGGCTATTTCATGTAGTGGCTACACGTTAATGCCTCTCCATCATTAGTCCTTCAGAGTGGGATCATTGTAAGTTTTTCAAGCAATATTTCTCAATTGATTAACAGAAAATAACAGGACATTTTCTCAGCTAATTCATTTAAAAGTAGCTTTTTGATCTATTCTAATAAAGATGATAAACATAAGAAACTTCTCAATTTACTGAGTGAATTTTTTTTTACTTCAGAAATGAATATTAATCATTGTGAATATCCCCATGGAAAGGATAAAGAATTAAATTTGTGAGGGCTGTCTAATCACCATAATAAAAGATACTGCAGTATTGAATCATAATGCGGGATGCAGTTTTTGCTTCATGACTCAGTGTGAAGACAGTTCACTTATAATAAAAAATTGGTCTATAAAAAATTAAAATGCACTGTTGCCACTTCAATTTTGTATAGTGGCTGAACTCCAATTCTAAAATATATTTTATATATTTTATTTGCACATTGAATGATAGAGCTTAAGACCTCATTGTGTTGTAGGAGAAATCCCTTAAAATAGGCCTTAAATGTGTCCTCAAAGTGGACTCAATAGTCAGCCTGAATTCTGGAACAAGTAATGGTCAATGCTAGTTCAATCATGAAGGGTTGTACAAACAAAATAATCTTTACTGGGGATATAAGTCAAGGTATCAAAATCACAGGCCTGAAGACAGCTGTTTGAGGAGGGACATCTTTATCTGGACCCATGTGTGGTCTCATTGTTAGCAAGGAACACAAAAATAAAACAGGGAGCAATAACTGGCCTGTTTTTGTGTTTCATTGATTTGGAAGTCATCAGGGGTAACAGAATAACTGTAGGAGGTTGTTATGCTAGAAGAGCTGAACTGTCGCAGAATCATAGCAATTTATGGCACAGAAGGAGGCTAACCATCCCATTGTGCTGTCGACCATAAAAGAGCTATCCAGCCTAATCCCACTTTCCAGATCTTGGTCCATAGCCTTGTAGGTTACAAAACTTAGGGTGGAACCGGCCCACATTTGCACTAAGTGCGGCAGTGCACATGAGATGTCGTTTTACCCACAGGCCGCACTGGCGGGTTTTCGCGCCGTATTGTCCCACTCCCAGCTTGCCCTGCCTCATTGATAATGCATTCCCGGGTAACACGCCAGATTGCTGGTGGGGTGGCCTCTGATTCCCTCGCCCCGCCATCACCTCAGGCCTTCAGTAATCTGGATGCCATATTTAAAGGATGCCCCTGCAAAGGGCTAGCACTCATTAAGGGATTGGAAGCTGCTGCAAAGTCATGGCTGCCAAAGGGAGGAAACATGCTGCCCCCAAATTTAGCGACGCCTCCCTCCGGCGCCTACTGGGTGCAATGCAGGCCTACTGTGGAGTCCTCTACCCCAGTTCTGGGCAAGGACCAGCAAGCAAGTTCACCAATTCAGCTTGGGAGGTGGTGGCAGCGGTGGTCAGTGCCAATGCCCTGCAAGAGAGGACAGTTCCGAAAGAGGATGAATGATCTCCTCCCTTTCAACCAGGGGAAGTCACTCTTCTCATCACTCTCAACTCACACACTCACAAACGCATCACACATCCACAGGGCCCTCACTCATTGCCAGTTCAAGGGACATCACCATTCGCTCTCTCACACACACCTTCATCTGTCTGGTGGATCGTGTCCTCATCCCGTCCATGGCACCACTCACCACCCACAGGCATCCTTCTCACCTGACCGGACAAGTGTCCTGCTTCCAATGTCTCCATCTGTCCTCATGCAGGACAAGCTGACACACAGCCAAAAGGGAGAGGTCGCAGGCAGGTGGAGGAATGCCCGACATCAAGGTCCTCACAGGCTTTGAAAATATAATCATTCAGCTGGCCCATTCCTGTTCTGACAGTGAGGTCGTCGGTGTTCAACTAAGTGAGGATCCAACAGTACAACATCCATCAGACAACCATGCTGTGAGTGAGTTCCTCTGTTCCGCAGTCCCCTGCCGTGCACTAATGATCTCTCCTTCTTTTCGCAGGCACATCTGGGAAGCAGCCGAGGGGGTCCATAAGCCAGGTCCTCGACTCAGGCCCCAAAGACACCTTGGAAGAAGAATCTGATGGCACCCTAACTGAAGTCCCGTCACAGCGCTCACCCACACCCTGCACCAGCGCAGAGACACACACCTCGGAGGGATCTAGTTCTAGAATAGCCTTGGAGTCACAATCTGGTGAGCACATTGTACTGTCTGATCCACAGCAGGCGGAGGCAGGGGCTTCCCAGGTTTTCAGCACTTGGAGGACAGCTGGAGACCAGAAATCTGCTGAGTCTGAGTCAGTTGAGGAGCTTTTGGACTCGGTCATGTCACAGTTGCTGAAGCTGCAAAGTCAAGCTCGGGAACATCAGGAAGGGATGCCCACTGCACTTCTCAGGTTGAAAGGCACGATGGAGGAGTCTGTTCACCTTCAGTCTGAGGTGTTAGCACTGGCAAGCCAACGCACCCGAGGTCAAAACTGGTAGGATGGCAGCCGCCATGGAGACCTTGGTCCAGGACTTTGGTCTTGCACTGCTATGCGGGCTGAACTCCATCACTGATGCCATAGTTGGCCTCCAACAGTGTTAACACAAGAGGGATACGGGGCAGCTAGACCTCACTCCAGCTTTCCCTTCTCCTCAAGGAGTCAGCCAGGGACCGTTGGGCATCCATTGGGAGGAGGACCAGCAGCTTGACACCCCAGGGCTCCAGGTGACTCCGGGAATGTCCGGCCGATCCAAATCCCCTCTTCCTGTGACCCCCGCAGCTCCAGCTCAACAGGCTGAGGGAGGTGCAACTGGTTCACAGCAAGACACCCAAAGCAGGCAGGGGCCCTCCAGGTATCGGTCCTTCAGAGGACGCCTGTTAAAGTCATCACAGACAGGACGTAGCAGTTAGCAGGCTGCCTCCACCTCCACTTTGGATGTCGGGGGAGTACCACGACATAGCGGCAGGGTTAGGACCGGTGACGCTGTGCTCCTGAAAGGGTCAGGTGCTGAAGGAGGACAAAGGATAAGGTACATTTAAAGTTTCATGGCTGCATCTCTATCATATGACCCTGATCGCAGAGTGCAAGTCAGCTGCCCTCAGACAGACAGGAGTCAGACATTTGCAGAAGCAATGTGAAGATCTATGGAGTGTCCTCGCTGCATGTTGCCATGATCCTCCTGGAATCGAGCGACTATTAGGGCCTCCGGTGTGTCTCCATGACATGAGCCTGAACACTGAGGGTATGTGCACTGTATTCAGTCACACAGGAGTCAAACGTTCACAGATGCAAGTTGAGGATGTCAGGACTGTCCTCACTGCATCTCCCCCATAAATCTTGCGGCTATGAGGGCCTCTGCGCCTGCCTTGTCTAGCCAGTGTGATGGCCTCATCGCCAGGATCCTCACCTTTGAGGACCTCATCATTGTCATCCCCGTCGACATCCTCCCCATCGGAGGAGACGTGCATCTCTTCCATCTCCTCCTCAGCCAGCTCCTCCTCCTGTTGCAGCGCCAGTCTGTGGAGTGCACAGCAAGCGACGATGATGCGTGACACCCTGGGTGGACTGCTCTTGCTTCCTGGCTTTCCTGATCCAGAGTGAAATGCACAAAGTTCTGTGCCTTCGCGCAGGTGGCGTCTGTGGCCTCCTGGTTACACTTGTGGGTGGAAGCTTGCGAGATCATCTGTGGAGCCCTGGAAGGAGCCACTGATGTAAAAACTAAGCACCACGGTCACTTACACCACCACTCACAGTGGATGCCCTCCATGTCCCCGTAATACCAAATCATGCAGCAGGTGGCATATGTGGCCAGCCAGTTACCTAGACATGCACAGTCTTCAGCATCACTAGTTATCAGTCATCTGCAGGAATGGCAAGTGCCCTCTATAGACCCTGGGACTAGTGAGATGTCTATGAGCGATGGCTCACTGTGGATCTTCGGCTGCATGTGCAGGGGCCCTGCCGCACCTAAATCTTGAGGGTGGTGCTCCTCCCATGGGTGAGCCTCTGTCCCACTTTTCTCCTTCTTCTCTGCTCCCTGTGGGCCATGAGCCATACCGCTAGATCACCATGCTCCATTATCCTGATAATAGCAAAATACTGTGGATGCTGGAAACCTGAAACAAAAACTGCAAATGCTGGAAAAACTCAGCAGGTCGAACAGCATCTGTGGAGAGAAAAACAGAGTTAACATTCCGAGTCCGTATGACTTGGATGGTCAGCGTGTAGTGTGCTCATTGACTGTCCGAAACCTCACTCACCTCTGCCCCACTCTACTTGACTGATTGGCAGCAGCTTTGGCTGCTGGACCATGCGTTGTGCTCTCAGCTCAGGTGCATGCATTCTCCCAACCTGCATTGCAGGACTGCATTGTTAGCTTGAACCATGATGGATACAGGTCCGAACCTTAATAAAGACATTGCAAGGTGGTGTGAGCACCTCCACCAGTGACTGCGCCATGGCCACCTTTCGCAAGGGGATTCTACAACTTGCCCAGTCAGCCAATTGCTCTGCTGCCCCCTATAACACGCATTAATTTGCAGTCTGCGTCCAAGGGGTGAAAGGTTCTGGAGCATTTGGTGACACTTTCATGAATTTGCATTGATTGAGTGGGCAGAAAAGCTTCAGAGGTCCGACTCCAAGCATGGCAATAGAGCTGCAGCTGAATGGTCTCAGCCAAGGAAGAATGCTCACTTTTGACAAGCTTTTCTAAGTACGTGGCTGCTTCCCCCCCCACCCCAGGCATGTGCTTGTGTACTTCCTTCAGTCTGTGCTGCCTTTGCCAAAAGCAGTTGCCTGTGGCCCCTGAGAATTCATGACGCCTCTTCCTTGAAGTCCTACGGGTGATGCTTGTGAGTGCTGCGCTAGGCTGTGTGCACTCACCTCCGATTTCCCCTCGAAGTTCAGGTTGCCAGGTGCACGGCAGTTGTGAAGCATGTGTTCTAAAGTCACGCTGATGTGGGTGGTAAATTTGATGTTAGGGGGTGACTCCGGCGAGCAGGGATGAGATGCTAAGGTATTGAAATGAGGTTCCCGACTTGCTGCAGCAGGAAGCATGGCCCACCATTGACAGGTGGAGCAGATGATCGCTAACTGGTTTCATTATGGCGTGACACCGATTTTTGGCCTTCTCACCATATTGCCTCCCCCGCTGCCCGCCATGATGCCCAATGCCAATGTGGCTGGAAAATTCCAGCCTTAGAGTGACATATTTTGAATGCAATGAGGGTTTCTCCCTCGACCACCATTTCAGGTATTGAGTTTCAGACTCCCACCATCCTTTAAGGGAAAACATTCCTCCTCAAATCCCCCCAATCCTTCCACAAGTTACTGCAAATCTATTCTCTTTGGTTATTGATGCCTCTGCTAAGAGAAATAGGTCCTTCCTATCCACTTCATCCAGGCCATCATAATCTTGTACACCTCAATTGAGTCTCCCCTCTGGAACACCCTCTGTTCCAAAGAAAGCAAGCCCCAGCCTATCCAATCTTTCCTCATAACTAAAATTCTCAAGTGCTGGCAATGTGTCCCACTGCACTGACATTCATTTACCTTCAAGCTGTTCGCAATCCACTTTTGATAAAATACTTAGTAAAATTATCCTTGCCCCAGCTGAAAACTTTTAGTTCTGGCCTATCTTTGTCCTTTTCCATAACTAGACTAGATCTAACTGAGTTATGATCACTATCACCAAAATGCCCTTCCATCTTCATTTTACCTTCCAGTCAATATTGCCAGGGAGGCAACATACCATTGTGGAAAGAATCTGAAAAAACAAAAATGCCTGCCTTTAGCATTAACAATTGAATCCCTGATTAATATTGTTTTTCTGACCTTCCTCCTCCTGCCTGCCCAGCTGAATCACCAATAGTGCCAGAAACTTGACTCAGGCTCTATGCCAAGAGCAAACATTACCTTCATTAGTATCAGAGCTGAATATTGGTTAGGGAGCAAGGTGTACTCAGGGGACTGCTGCACTACCTACGTAGTTATCTTTGTCTCTGTAGCAGTCACCTATTCCCACTTTACCTGAACACTCTTAAGCTGCAAGGTGACCACATCCAGAAACATGCTATCCAAGTTGCTTTCACCCACCTGAATGTACTGCAGTGACACCAGCTGCTGCTCAAGCTCTGAAACCTGGAGCTCGAGCACCTCAATAATCTTTGATGTGGCATCTTATCAAATGCCTTCTAGAAATCCAAGTACAGTACGTCTACATGCTCCCCTTTATCCACTGCACATGTCACTCCTTCAAAAAATGCCAATAAATTGGTTAAACATGATTTTCCTTTCACAAAGCCATGCTGACTCTTCCCAATTGCCTTGAGCTCATCTAAGTGCCCAGCTATAACTTCCTTAATGATCGATTCCAATAACTTCCCACAACAGACGTCAAGTTAACTGGCCTATAGTTTCCTGCTTTTTGCCTCCCTCCCTCCTTGAATAGATGGGTTATATTTACTACTTTCCAATTTGATGGAACCTTTCCAGAATCTAGCGAATTTTGGGAAATTAACACCAGCACATCGACTACCTCATTAGCGACCTCTTTTAAGACCCTAGGATGTAATCCATCGGGACCCGGAGGCTTTCCAGCCCGCAGCTCCATCAATTTGCTCAATTTCCCTAGTGATTTCAATTTCACCAAGTTCCTTTCTCTCATTCACCTCCTGATTTACAGCTATTACTGGGATGTTTTTTGTATCCTCTATAGTGAACACAGAAGCAAAATATTTGTTCATTTCTTCCACCATTTCCTTATTATCTACTATTAACTCCCCACTGTCAGTCTCTAGAGGACCAACACTCACTTTTCCTTTTTAAATACCTGTAGAAACTCTTGCTATCTGTTTTTACATTTCTAGCTAGCTTCCTCTCATACGCTAATTCCTTTCTCCTGATTAACCTTTTAGTCATTCTCTGCTGTTCTTTATATTCTGTCTAACCAGCTGTTCCGGCCACTCATCTTTGTGGAGTTGTATGCTTTTTCCTTAAGTTTGATGCTTTCCTTAACATCTCTGGTTAACCACAGATGGTGAGTCCTCCCCTTAGAATTTTTCTTTACAGTAGGAATGTACTTATTCTGAATACTCTGAAATATCCCCTTAAATGTCTTCCACTGCTTCTCTATTGATCTGTCCTCTAGCCTAGTTTCCCAGTTCACTTCAGCTAGCTCAGCTTTCATCCCACATAGTTGCCCTTATTTAAGTTTAAGACGTTAGTCTTAGACCCACTCTTCTCCCTTTCAAACTGGATATAAAATTCAATCATATTGTTGTCGCTGCTACCTAGGGATGCCTTTACTCTGAGGTCATTAATTAATCCTGTCACATTACACAATCCCAAATCTAATATAACCTGCTCTCTGGTTGGTTCCAGAACATGCTGCTCTAAGAAACTATCTCTAAAGCATTCTAAGAACTTTTCATCCAGGCTACTACTGCCAATCTGATTTTTCCAGTTTATGTGTAGATTAAAATCACACCAGATTATTGCCATCCCTTTATCACAAGCACACAATTATTTTCTCTTGAATACTTTGTCCTATACTGTGGCTACTGATAGGGGGCCTGTGGACCACTCCTACTAATGACTTTTTTCCCCTACTATTCCTCATCTCCACCCAAACCGATCCTACGTCCCTATCTCCTCAACCAAGGTCATCTCTAATTATTGCACCAATGCCCTCTTTGATTAACAGTGCTACCCCTCCACCTTTATCTATCTTCCTATTCTTCTTGAATGACATGTACCCTTCAATATTAAGGGCCCAATCATTGTCGTCCTGCAGCCATGTCTCCATAATTGTTATCAGGTCATATTTACTTACTTCAATGTGGGCCATCAATTCATTTACTTTGTTATGAATGCAACTCTAATTCAGATAGAGAGCCTTTAGTTTTGTCTTTTTGTTACCTTTCTAACATCTAGTCTTGACTGTCGATGTATTCTTAGGTTTTTTCCTCTCTGTCCCTTCCTGCCATTCTCTGACCCTCATTTCCCATATTATTATTTTGCTCTCCTATCTTGACTCTACACCTTGAATTGCTACCTCTACCCAAGCTTAATTCCTCACCCTTTTTATTTAGTTTAAAGCCCTCTGTACTTCCCTAGTTATGCAATTTGCGAGAGTACTCGTCCCAGCAAGTTTCAGGTGTAAACCGTCCCAACGGTACAGCCCCCACTTTCCCCAGCACTGATGCCAGTACCCAACGAGCCGGAACCAACTTCTCCCACACCAGTCCAGAGTTTATTACCTTTGAGGTTCTGCTTCTTAATTTGGTACGTAGCTCCTCATACTGACTTTGCAGAACCTCTTTCCTAGTTCTACCTATGTCATTCGTACTAATAAAGACCACGACAACTGGATCCTCCCCTTTCCACTGCACGTCCCTCTCCAGCACTGAGCAAGCGTCCTGAACCCTGGCATCGGGCAGGCAACATAGCCATTGGGACTCTCGCTCTTTGCTGCAGAGAACAGTGTCGATCCCCCTCACTATACTATCCCCTACCACCACTACATTCCTTTTTGCTCCCCCAGCTTGAATGGCTTCCTGTACCATAGTGCCAAGGCCAGCCAGCTCATCCACCCTGCAGGCTTCACTTTCTTCCACACAGGTTGTGAGCACCTCAAACCTGTTTGACAGTTGCAAAGCCTGAGGCTCCTCCACTACTGTCTGCTCGGTCCCATTACCTGCCTCACTGACAGTCACATCCTCCTGTCCCTCACTACTGACCAAAACAGATGACCCTATTCAAAGAGGTGTGACTGTCTTCTGGAGCAAAGTATCCAGGTATTTCTCCCACTCCCTTATGTTGCACAGTGTCTGCATTTCGGCTTCCAGATCAATAATCCTGATCCGGAATTCCTCAAGCTGCTTACACCTACTGCAGGCGTGTTTGTCATGGATCGCACAGGGAAGAGGCCCTGGACTGAGACACCTGCCTTTATCTTGTGCAGAAAGGTTTCACATCTGAGTGACGAGAACACTGCTCATCAGAACAAGGAGCCATAGGCAGAGAGACATTCTTGGGGGTTTGTTGACAATAGTGAACATTATGTACAAGTGATCAACACCCGTGCCCAGGCTGTGCAATTTACCGTGTTTATTGAATGCTAGTAACACTGACAACTAAAGGTTATATACTTCTTAACTACAAGATAGGTGTTTTAGATGTTCGTTTAAATTACATCATTTTAATTTTTTTATCTTTATTGTTTGATTTTAATTTTAAAGTTTTCAAATTTTGGTTTTTATTTTAAAGTATTTGTTCTTTTTATTTATAGGTCTACCTTAACTCGCCTGTCCTAAGCTGGTTTCTCATACCTTTGACTGAGTACTTACAGCCAATCAACTTACTAGCTTCCTGTGACTCCGCAGTTGCTTTTTCTCTTTCTTCCCGACGGCGCCCTTTTTAAACTGAAGTCTCTCTCCCTCTCCGTGTCCTTTTTAAACTGAAGTCCCTCCCGCTCTCCGTGTCCTTTTTAAACTGAAGTCTCTCCCGCTCTCCGTGTCCTTTTTAAACTGAAGTCTCTCCCGCACTCTGTGTCCTTTTTAAACTGAAGTCCCTCCCGCTCTCCGTGTCCTTTTTAAACTGAAGTCTCTCCCGCTCTCCGTGTCCTTTTTAAACTGAAGTCTCTCCCGCTCTCTGTGTCCTTTTTAAACTGAAGTCTCTCCCGCTCTCTGTGTCCTTTTTAAACTGAAGTCTCTCCTGCTCTCTGTGTCCTTTTTAAACTGAAGTCTCTCCCGCTCTCCGTGTCCTTTTTAAACTGAAGACTCTCCCGCACTCTGTGTCCGTTTTAAACTGGCAGGCATGCTCAGGAGGCCCTCATAACTGCTAGACATGAGGAGGATGATGACGACATGCAGTGAGCTTACCCCATAGATCCTCACATCGCATCTATGGATGTCTGACTCCAATCTAGCTTATGGCACCGTAAATATCCTCTGTGAGAATGTTCTGGACATGGAGATGCTATGGAGGCCCTAATAGTTGCTCGATTGCAGGAGGATGATGGCGACATGAAGTAAGGACACTCCATAAGTTTTCACATAGGCTCTGAGAATGTCTGACTCCTGGTTGGCTGAGGGCAGCTGGTTTGCACTCTGTGATCAGGGTCATATCATAGGGTCCCAGCCATGAAACTTTAGAAGCATCTGATTCATTGACTGCCTTCAGCACTTGAGCCATTCAGGAGCACAGCATCAGTGGTCACAGATGCTGAGGAGGTGGGGGCCAGCCCCTCTTTAAAAGTGCTGAGAGAGCACACAGAGAGTATGAGAGAGCTCTGTGGCGCGTGCCCACTCCATTCTGGCAGCAATGACAAGCACCATCAAGGTGCAGGCATCAGTAATGTTTCCAGGGAGTGTGAGGCTGGACTGTCACTGTGGTCTGAAGGTTGCACAGAGCATAGGGAAGAGGCCCTGGACTGAGACACCTGCCTTTATCTTGTGCAGAAAGGTTTCCGATCTGAGAAACAAGAACACTGCTCATCAGAACAAGGAGCCGCAGGCAAGGAGACATTCTTGGGAGTTTATTTACAATAGTGAACAGTATGTACAAGTGAGCAACACCTGTGCCCAGGCTGTACAATTAATTCTCCTGAACCGTCCTAACCCTGCTGCTACATCTTGGTGCTCCCTGGACATCCACAGCGGAAGTGGAGGCAGCCTGCTGCCTGTGACGCCCTGAGGGTGATGTCCTCTGGAGGGCCAAGACTTGGAGGTCCCCGGCCTGCTTTCAGGGTCCTGCTGTGTGGCAGTGCCACCCTCCTTGGTCTGTGGAGCTGGAGCTGCTAATGTCACAGGAAGAGGGGAGTTAGATGTGCCGGACACTGTCAGAGTCACCTGGGTGGATGAGTCCGGAGTGTGCAGCTGCTGACCCTCCTCCCTATGGGTGCCCGGGGGCCCCTGGCTGACTCGGTGAGAAGCAGGAGCTCCAGCAACTGAGACATGACTGAGTCCGGAGGCTCATCATCTGACTCAGACTCAGCAAAGTTCTGGCCTCCGAGTGCCAGGAACCTGGGAAGCCTCTGCCGCCACCTGCTATGGATCGGACTGTGCAATGTGCTCACCAGATTATGATTCAGGAGATAAAACGTCGTTTTGCCCGACCACTACCGGACTTAGTGCAAATCTGGGATGATTCCAGCCTGTGTGTTTCACACTGCTGCACCGAAGACATGGCCCTGCAGGCCACCCCCCACCCACCCCCCCACCCCGGTTTAGTGATGCCACCCTCGAGTGCCCTTTGGATGCCGTGGAGGCCTGCCGTGGTGTCTTCTATGCCCGCTCTGGCTCCTTCCTGACTTCTTCAGATAACCTTACTTCTTGATCCACCCTTACTCCCTCCCCTCTCCACAATCCTTCCGCCCCCTGGACTTCCTCCCTTCTCCGCACTCCTTCCTCCTTCTTGATTCCCTCCCCTCTCCACACTCCTTCCCTCCTCCAAATTCCTTCCCATACACTTTCCACTCCCCCTTGCACCTACCTCTCCAGTTGCTGTCTTCTCCCCTGTTACCTGTTCCCCCCGCAGCCACCCCTCCGTACTCACTCCCCCCAACCTCCACACCGATACCTTCATTCCCCCCTCCCAACCTCATCCCCCTGACACCTTCGCTCCTCCCCTCCCAATCTCACCCACCTCGACACCTTTTCCTCTCCCAGTCGATCCTACACCATCCTCTCCCTCCCCCTCGATCATCATCTGCTGTGAGTAGACCCTCAATGGTGACTTTCCATCTTCCATGAGCTGCTTCACAGCAGAGCCATGTCCATGAGAATCTACCCAGCATGCCATGGACGATCCTCCAGGACTCCATTGCTGTCGGGCTTCAGGATCTTCTGCTCCTTGGATGTCCACGAAGAGAGAAAGGCCCTGGCGGTAAGTCCCAACTTCTGCACGTCACACTTGTCAAGACGTGTTCTGCACCGGTGTGTTTTTCTGCTGACATGGGCGGACAATCCTGCGGAGGGTGGTGGGGTGGGGGTGGGGGGGAGTTCCGGTGGGTTGGCCTTACAATGATATGCAGATATATTACAATGAGGTTCCCGACGTCCGATGGCAGGAAACACGGCCTGCTATCAGCAGGCTCAGCGGACATTTGAAATCTGGTTTTGTGACATCATGAAACCAATTTCTGGCCTTTTTGCCATACTGTCTGCTCATGCCACCGAACACGCCCAATGCCAGCGGGCACGGACAATTCTGCCCTAAATGTTAGTTTTTGGCCTCAAACTTAATTCTTAATATAATTCTAGGTTTATTTTTCAGTACATCTTATAGCAATCTTTGTAATAGTGGTGTTGCTGCTCTTTGTGTAATGTATTTAAAAGGATGTAGCTTTATAACTAGAAAGTGAAGGTTTTATTGTTAGATACAACCAGACACAAAAGGCCCACATGGACATCTAAGTTCATTAGAGACCAAAGGTGATGAGATAAAAGTCAGCTGATCCAGCAAAATTAAAAGCAAATTTATCCAGGAACAGAGAATTCAGGAGGAATGAATAGCAACTCTACAGATGGAGGTTGATCGCTAGGATGTCTTGGAAAGCTTCCCAATGGGTTCATCCACACCAGCTCATGATGACTAAGGGCTACAAATTTGTTGGCACCCATTTTCAGGTGTGGAGGTTGAGATTCATGATCTGCCTGTGTATGTTCCCATCAAGGCCGGCAGCACGCAAACTTAAGGCTGCCTCCTCAGTTGCATGATTAAATGTACAGCCAAACACACCTATCCAGCCGTATGCTCAACATAGTTGATAGTTGGTAGCACCCTTGCCTCTGAATCACAAGGTTCTGGTTTCAAATCCCACGAAAAGCAAAGCTGACACTCCAATCCAGTTAAGTGGGAGCGCTGCACTATCTGAGGTGCTGTCTTTCAGATAAGGCATTAAACTGAGGCCCCATCTGTCTGCTTGGGTGGATGTAAGAGATCCCCTCAGAGAGTAATCCCCAATGTCCTGGCCATTACTTATCCCTCAATCAACATCACATGTGAGAGTGACTGCCCTTGACATCAAGGCAGAATCTGGCTGAGCGTGGTATCAAAGAGCCCCGGCAAAGTTGAAGTCAATGGGAATCAGGGGGAAGACTCTACACTGGTTGGAATCATAGCTAGCACAAAAGAAGATGGTTGTGGTTGTTGGAGGTCAGTCATCTCAGCTCCAGGACATCACTGCAGGAGTTCCTCAGGATAGTGTCCCAGGCCCAACCGTCTTCAGCTGCTTCATCAATGACCTTCTTTCCATCATAAGGTCAGAGATGGGGATGTTTGCTAATGATTGCACAACGTTCAGCACCATTTGCTACTCCTCAGATACTGAAGCAGTCTGTGTCCATATGCAAAAAGACCTGGACAAAATTCAGGTTTGGGCTGATAAGTGGCAAGTAACATTCATGCCATACAAGTGCCAGGCAATGATCATCGCCAACAAGAGAGAATTTAACCATCTCCCCTTGACATTCAATACCATTACCGTCACTGAATCCCCCACTATCAACATCCTGGGGATTACCCTTGACCAGAAATTTAACTGGATCAATCATGTGAATACAATGGCGACAAGAGCAAGTCAGGCTCAGAATTCTGCAGCGAGTAACTCACTTCCTGAGTCCTCAAAACCTGTCTACCAACTACAAGGCACAAATCAGGAGTGTGATAGAATACTCTTCACTTTCCTGGATGAGTGCAGTTCCAACACCATTCAAGAAACTTGAGTGCCATCGAGGACAAAGCAGCCTATATATTTGGCACCCCATCCAGCACCTTAAACATTCATTCACTCCACCACTGGCACAAAGTGTGAGCAGTGTTTTCTAACTACAACAATGCAATAACTCACTAAGGCTCCTTCAACAGCACCTTCCAAACCCATGACCTCTACCACCTAGAAGGATAAAGGCAGCAGATGCATGGGAACACCACCATCTGCAAGTTCCCCTCTAAGTCACACACCATCCTGACTTGGAACAATATCGCCTTCACTGTTGCTGGGTCAATATCCTGGAACTCGTTTCCTAACAGCACTGTGGCCGTACCTATAACACATGGACTGCAGCACTTCAAGAAGGCGGCTCACCACCACCTCCTCAGGGGCAATTAGGGATGGTTAATGAATGCTGGCCTAGCCAGCGACGTCCACATCCCCTGAACGAATACATTTAAATAAATTATCTGGTCAATATGACATTGCTGTTTGTGGCAGCTTAATGAGTGAATATTGGCTGCCACATTTCCTACATTACATCAGTGACTAAGGGGGGAATTAATACCCCCTTCCCCCCACATCCACCACCTCCCCCCACTAACCCCGAGGTGAGTTTGGTGGCACGGAGGCCGTTTAATTAGGTGGGAGGATATAGTGTGGGGGCTCTGCAGCCTTCCTAGCTCTCCCTGATCAAGCTCTGGCTGGAAAGTAGGCAGCCTTATGACCTAGAGGCTAATTATGCCACTGCTGCTCCATTGCCAGTTTGAACTAGCTGACTGGGTGATTACCTATGCAACAGAAAGCTTGTGAGAATCTCATAACTTTGATAAGGGGGAACACCTACCCATTATGGGGAGGTGGTGGGAGCAGTGCAGCACCAACACTCTGGTACAAGTACCCTGCTGGATTTAGAGCAGATCTCCATTCTCCATTCATCAGGGCTATCTGGAGCAGCTTGAATTAACGCCTACTGACTCAGGTGGTAATGCTAACCAAAACCTGCACTGATATTCAGGTTATTCATATGCAACTCTTCAACCAGCTCAACAATTCTAATGTTAAGTGTATGTTCGATAGGTTTGGACCAATTTCATACTCTACTTGCCATAATCTAAATGGAACTGAGCATAGGTAGCTTTGCAAACTGCTTTTCATTTTATTTCAAAAAGACTGGGAAAAAAGATAGATAAAATATTAAACAAACGTATATTTTGCACTCTTTTGCTGATCACTCAGGAAGTAACAGATGAGAACTGGCCCTTTCTATTTGCAAAGAATAAGCCTATCTTTCTTATTTCAAATTAACGAAGCAATGTTGCATGAAAGCAGCATAACAAAAACCACTTTCAGCTCACTTATCATTAGAATCCCACACTTGAAGAGACAAACTGCTGATAGATAGGTCACTGACGCATGCAGTTGGATTTACATTTCTTAAGAGTTAAATTCAGTTCCAAATATTTCACCTGTGAGTGATTCAAGTGCAAATGAGAGTCAATGCTGATATCTCTAGGCATTCTAAACTCCAACAATATGGTTTTCTTCTCTCTAGAATAAACTGGAAAAGCAAGCTCCTGCCCTCGCTACCTGAGCAAAGGCAGCACACAATTCATCTTTTGACCCCCTCAGCTACGCTTGGAGGTATTTCTCTCACCCTTTCTTTATCTGATGCTTCATTTCTTTTTTTCTTTTCAAGCCCTCTTCCACATCTTATTTCCTCTTTTATTGTGAATTGAAGGCTTAAAATGCTCTATTACCAAATTAAGAAAACTGACATTTCTGACACAAAGTCATAAGTGTTGAGGGTGTTTGGGTTTTGAAATGCAACATTACTATATGTCCTATCTAGCTTGCTGTAGTCATGTGATCTCTGCCATGAGGGAAGAACTCTGGAAGCTGCCATTTTACATCAGTTCAATAAAGACCTACAATGAGAAAGCACTGCTGTCTTGGAACATGAAACATGGTGTCAGGAGTCGATTTAAAATAGAGCTTTGAGATCCTGAAAAGAAAAAGCCACAGCTCAGAAAGGCACACAGAAATGTTCAAACCTGCTAAAAGCTGCTGAAAAATGGCAAGGAAAAGTGACCTCAAACTGAAGGCTGCAAGTAAAATACTGGGTGAGTTTAGATGGCTGTAAACTTCCCCCTCTCAGCTCCGGCTAAAATGAAAGGCGATATGTGGAAGAACTGGTGTTTTTTCCACTTGCAATGGTAAAACTACGAGCTGGCAACAGAATTAATAAACAAGCCAGAGCTGATTCGAATAACCACACTTCTAACACTGCTGGGGAGGGTCTGCTACAAATTGTATTTGACCCTAAATCTATCTGACAAACAAAGGAAACAGATGACAGAGATTTTGAAAGTCTTGAATGCACATTTTGAACCCTGAGCTCAAGGTGCAAACAAGCCCACAGAACAGTATGTGACTGCAGTAACACAGCTTGCAGAATCATGTGAATTTGGGCAATTAAAAGATGATCTGATTAAAGCTCGAATAGTGAAAGCAAGTCTACTGAAAGATGATAACCATGCACTCAGGAAAGCAATAGATATGTGTAGAAATGCAGAGGCTATAAAACATCAGCTAGAGCACATGTCTGGCAGGACAGACCTGGTGATACATTATGTTAAGAGACATTACAAGCTGAAAGAAGAGAACGATTGTGGACAAAGGACAGATGCAAATACTGTAGACAACACCATAAAGGAAAAGAAGGATTTCCCAGCATGGGGAAAGTAGTGTTTTAACTGCAAGAAGCCGAATCATTTCACACACAAGTGTTGGACGAGAAAGAAGCAAAACAAGCCTATACAGTTGGCCACAGGAGAGATATCAGCTGAAGACTCTGATGAAGAATTATACATGATACAACAGGTTGGTACGGTCAAATCTAAAGGTGACAAGTGGTTTGTGACTGTTACAATGAGGACCCCAGATGAAGAGTATCAAGCGAACAAGAAGTGTTGGATAGACACAACTACATCACGCAACATCACGATCTTCACAGACCTGTGCAAAGTGGCCCAACATGGCAATCCAAAAATGAAGCCCTCGAAAGTAAGGTTAAAGTTATATAATGGCATGACACTTATACTGAGAAGACAAATTAATCTGAGAGTCCAATGCAATGGCAAGAAGGAAGTTTTAGATTTCCAGATCATAGATGGGACACAACAGCCACTTATCTCAGCTTGAAGCAAGTCTAAACTGATAACACTAAATGTGCTAACAGAGATTTACAACATGTCGCAGTAGGGGTTAGGGGTGAGGCAGTGGCATAGTGGCATTTCACTGGACTGGTAATCCAGAGACCCAGGGTAATGCTCTGGGAACGCAGGTTCGAATCCCACCACAGCAGATGGTGAAATTTGAATTCAATAAATATCTGGAATTAAAAGTCCAATGATGACAATGAAACCATTGTCAATTGTTGGAAAAACCCATCTGGTTCAATAATGCCCTTTAGGGAAGGAAATCTGCTGTCTGGCCTACATGTGACTCCAGACCCACAGCGATGTGGTTGACTCTTAAAATGCGACGCCTACATCCTACGAACAAATAGAAAACAGCCATTGAAAGATATGTTTGCAGGGTTGGGGTGTCTACCAGGAGAATATCATATCATCTAGAAGTAGATGAAAGTATAAGACCAACTCTGCAGCTGCTGAGAAGAGTTCCAGCTGCCCTGAAGTCAAGCCTAAAAGACAAGATAGAAAAGCTGGAAAAGAAGGCAGTCATCAAGAATGTGACAACTCCTGGATTAGCAGCATAGTAGCAGTGAAACAAACTGGAAAGCTGCGAGAATGGTGAGACCTAAAGGTTCTAAAGCGCTGAAGAGATCTCACTACCCCATGCCAACCATTGAAGGAATTTTGCCGCAACTTGCTAAGGCAAAGATCTCTACTACCCTAAGTTTGAAGGATGGTTACTGGCCAGTGAAGCTGGATGAAAGCAGCAGCATTCTGCACTCTGGAGGCGGTTTGGGAGGTACAGATGGTTGCGCATGCTGTTTGGCATTTCCACAGTTCCAGAAGAGTATCAACACAGACAGCATGAGATAGTGATCTTCCCGGAGTGGAAGCTGTAGTGGATGATCTACTAGTCTATGGATGTGGAGATACAATGGAAGAAGCCATAGCGAACCATAATCAGAATTTCATACAACTGCTTGAGAGAGTTCGCCAGATGAATATGAAGCTCAACAAGAAAAATTTGCAATTGAAGATGACTGAAATCAAGTACATAGGTCAGGTACTGACAGTAAAAGGTCTTCGCCTGGACCTTGACAAGGTGAGAGCTATAGCAACAATGCAGTGATCAATAGATTTTAAAGCAGTGCAACAATTTGTTGGATTTGTGAACTATTTAACAAAATTTTTGTCTAATTTGTTGTTGAAGTGTGAAGTATTATGCAAGCTCACTGCCAAGGATGTACAGTAGTATTGGGGAACAGAACAAGAAGCAGCGTTCACTAAAATCAAGCAACTAGTGGCGACAACACCAGTGCTGAAGTATTATGATGTCAATGAGGAAGTCACTTTGCAGTGTGGCGCCAGTGAGATAGGTCTTGGAGCAACCCTAATGCAGCAAGGACAACCAGTCGCATTTGCATCCAGAGTATTAACGCAAACTGAACGATGCTATGCTCAGATCGAGACAGAGCGCCTGGCTATTGTTTTTGCTTGTGAACATTTTCATCAATACCTGATTGGAAGAGACAAAGTAACAGTGGAATCCAACCACAAGACACTTCAAAGCATTTTACTCAAATGGCTACTATATGCTCCAAAGCGTCTGCAAAGAATGTTAATTCATTTACAGAGATATCATCTGGACATGACATACAAGCAAGGGAAACAGATTTACATTGCAGACATGCTGTCGAGAGCATGAAGAAAGTTGAAGATGCTACAACAGAATGCAAAATCTTCCAGATTCAATGTGAAGCAGCAGCTTGACATGGTCTTGAAGTCATCAACCCAGCACAAGCATTGCATCTGGGAGACAAGTGCCTCGCTCAAATCAAGTGAACTACCCAACAGGATTTAACTATACAAGTGCTTCAAGATGTACTGATGAAAGGATGGCCTGAGAGTATCAAGGATACACCTGTGGTCACAAGAGCACTTTGGGCATACCAAGATGAACTGACAGCACAAGATGGCATCTTGTATAAAGGAAATAGGGTCATCATCCCTCGAGAGATGAGAGGAGAGATGCTGAAGTGCATCATTGCAAGCCATTAAAGAATTGAATTGAATCTGAGAAAGACAATAGAAATGCTTTACTGGCCAATCATGAACAATGAAATTAAACACCGCATTGACCAGTGTGGTGCTTGTAATGAGTATCAAACTAAACGAGCTAGAGAGCCATTGATAATGCATGGCATCCCAGACAGACCATGGATGAAGCTGGGAGTAGACCTCTTCACTATAATAGGAATTGACTACCTTGTCACTGTAAACTACTATTCTGACTACTGGGAGTTAGACCAGCTGACTTCAACAAGGACAGGAGAAGTAGTAGAATGCCTGAAAGCACACATCAGTCATTATGGCATTCCAGACATTGTGATGAGTGACAATGGCCCTCAGTTCACGAGTGAAGAATTCAGCCGATTCACAAAGGATTAGGAAACTGGCAGTGAAATTCGCCAGAGGAATCATCAAGAAGTTGTGCAAATCCACCACAGAAGTATACAAGGTAACCCTTGAGAGGAGAAACAGACCTGAAAGCATAGAAATCAGCCCAGTCCAAAGACTAATGTCACGCCACACACAAACTACTCTTCCAATAGCAAAACAACTACTGACACCAGAAGCAGTAACAGATGTGAGTGAAAAATTCAAGAGGGAACAGCAGAAAGCCAAATTTCATTTTGACAAGACTGCTTAACCACAGCCAGTCAGGGAACAAACCTTCAATGCTTTCAACAGGAGTCAACTCACGTAAAAACTTGGGACATGCATAGAGAAATTGTCACCTCGATTGTACGGAAGTAAATGACCAAATATTCTGGCACAACCTCAAGCATATACAAACGACTAGCAAATCCATTCTTTCACCGCAGTCAACCGGTCAGGGAGAGGGGGTCACACAAGCCGTACCGAATAGAGAATGACCCATCAATCCCAGAGGTCTGTGTGTCCCCAACAACTACAATGGAACAACAACGGTTACCATGGCAACAAGTGCCATGAGAATGTCACTCTCCGGATAAGGAACATCACCCAGATGAACAGCCAATGACAATGCTCGCACGTACCATTTAGAAACCAGCACAATATAAAGATAAAAGTAAAAATCTGCGGATGCTGGAAATCCAAAACAAAAACAAAAATACCTGGAAAAACTCAGCAGGTCTGGCAGCATCTGCGGAGAGGAGCACAGTTAACGTTTCGAGTCCGAATGACCCTTCAACAGAACTAAGTAAAAATAAAAAAGAGGTGAAATATAAGCTGGTTTAAGGTGGGGGGCAGGGGGTGGTTAGAGCTGGATAGAGGGCCAGTGATAGGTGGAGATAACCAAAAGATGTCACAGAAAAAAGGACAAAGAGGTGTTGAAGGTGGTGATATTATCTAAGGAATGTGCTAATTAAGGGTAGAAAGCAGGACAAGCAAGGTACAGATAGCCCTAGTCGGGGTGGGGTGGGGTGAAGGAATCAATAAAGGCTAAAAGGTAGAGATAAAACAATGGATGGAAATACATTTAAAAATAATGGAAATAGGTGGGAAAAGAAAAATCTATATAAATTATTGAAAAAAAAGGGGGGGGAATCGGAAAGGGGGTGGGGATGGAGGAGAGAGATCATGATCTAAAATTGTTGAACTCAATATTCAGTCCAGAAGGCTGTAAAGTGCCTAGTTGGAAGATGAGGTGCTGTTCCTCCAATATAAAGATTATGTATGTAATGCAGGGGCAGAGACTGACTAGTAGAACAGTGGGTGTATAATGGGTAACTATAACTATGTAAAAATCAAGGGTAACTCACAGTTACACATGATCGTGCATGCAAATTTGTCTTTTGTTTGTTAGGAAAAGGGGGATGCTTGTGTCTTTTATTTAATATGAAAAGGGGGACATTTGGGTTTTGAAATGCAACATTACTATATATCCTATCTGGCTTGCTGTAGTCATGCGACCTCTGACCTGAGGGAAGCTCTCTGGGAGTTGACATTTCACATCAGTTCAATAAAGACCTACAATGAGAAAGCACTGCTGTCTTGGACTCAAAACAGAGGGTGTTACTATTGAATATCAATCAAAATTGACATTCTAATTAGATATACTTATATTTATTGGCAAATATTTAGAAAATTACCAGACAAATAATACAATAAACATTATGTACGATCCACAGTTAAAGCAATACTCCAAACATATGTGGAGTGTTATAACATAAGAATGAGGAACAGAAGTAAATCATTTGGCCCCTTGAGCCTGCTCCCCTATTCAATACAATCATGGCCGATCTTCTACCTGAACTCCGCTTGCCTGCTTGATCAAAAATCTATTGATCTCAGTCTTAAATATACTCAATGATGGAACAACCCCAACCCTCTGGGGTAAAGATTGTAAAAATGCACAAGCATCTGAGTGAAGAAATTTCTCCTCATCTCAGTCCAAAATGATCAAACACTTATACTGAGACTGTGTTCCCATGTTCCAGATTCCCCAGCCAGTGGAAAGAACCTCTCATTGTCTATTCTGTCAAGCCCCTTCAGCATCTTGTATGTTTCAATGAGATCACCTCTGATTCTTCTGAACTTTACAGAGTTTAGTCACAATTTACTTAGCCTCTCATCACAGGACAGCCCTCTCATATTAGGAACCAGTCTAGTGAACATTCACTGTACCGCCTCCAATGCAAGTTTATCCTTCCTTATATAGGGAGACTAATACAGTACTCAAGGTATGGTCTCACCAAAGACCTACACAATTGTAACAAACTTAGGGCAGAATTTTACGTTCCGTGGGTGGGTGCGTACCTGACCCGATCGGTCGTAAAATAGAGCGCAATGACATCAGGCAACAGGAAGGGCTTCCACTCCATGAAAGTGCAGATAGTGTGTGACCACAGGATGCAGATTCTGCAAGTCTGTGCAAGGTACCCTGGCAGCTCCCATGACGCTTATATTCTCAGGCACTCCCAGGTGCTGAGGCTCTTCAGTGCTCCAGCCCGACTAGATGGATGGCTGCTGGGTGACAAGGGCTAACCATTGAAGAGGTGGCTCATGATGCCTCTCCACCACCCAAGAACAGAGGCAGAGAAGCGATACAACAGGAGTCATGCCTCCACAAGGTTGGTGGTAGAGAGGATCATATGTCTTCTCGAGATGCACTTCCGATGCCTGAATCATTCAGGGGGTGCACTACAACACCCCCCAGAGTGGGTGTCACTGATAGTGGTCGCATGCTGCTCTCCACAATCTGGCACTGGCAAGGGAGGACCCACTGGAGGGAGAGGAACTTGACG
This sequence comes from Cetorhinus maximus, assembly GCF_964194155.1. Lineage (NCBI taxonomy): Eukaryota > Metazoa > Chordata > Chondrichthyes > Lamniformes > Cetorhinidae > Cetorhinus > Cetorhinus maximus. The sequence goes on from NC_135900.1 coordinate 29,941,601, forward strand.
CAGCTCCACAGGCCACAGGTGATGAGTCCAGTAGTGGGTTAGAAAAGGAGCACAGTGAGGAGAATGCTGAGAGCGTGGAGCCTGTAAACTCCAGGGAGGCAGGGATAGCATGATCCAACGCTCCTTCAGCTAGGCTGCCAAATATCAGCTTGAACCATATGCCAGGGCTGCCTCCTCCATCCTGGATGTCTGAAAGGACCCTTTCATTTGAACCCAAAGAAAACTCAGTGTCTGTGCAATTAAGTTCAGAGCCACTTACATCCAGCATTACATAATCGCGTACCCTGCACCAATAAAACAAAAAGGTGAAGCATACTCAGGCTATGATGGCAAAAACAAAACTTATCTCGTCTTGACAATTCCCAACTATTTGCATAAACTTTTCTGGCCTTCATTCCCAGACCAGCATAGATAAAGTAAACATAAACTAACATAAAATCACCCATGACCTGTCCCTCTTGTTCTCATGATGCCTTTAACTTACACTTGCGAGTGCTACGTCTTGGTATCCCCCCCTCGCTGGCACCAGCATTGGAGGGAGCCTACTTACTCTGCTGTCTTGTTGGCCTTGAAGCCCTTGGTGGTCATCCTCAGGCCAGTGGAGCCTGTGCTGGCCCTGCCTGGGAGGGAGTGGCCAGTGCCACGGCTGGCATCTCGCTAGTCATCGCAGCCTCATCAGATGCCACAGTCACTGGCAGAAGGGCGGATGAGCTGCTGCCGTCATCCAGAGCGCCCTGAGAGGGGCCGCAGAGATGACAGGCAGCTCATGCTCCAATGTGAGGCCACCCTGGACCTCCCTGCTCCCCATTAATGGGCAGGCACCTAGCTGGGATACAGGGTGCCTCATCCATCTCCCACACTGGCACTGACCACCTGAGGTCACTGCCTGTGTGCGGGCTTACAGGTCCAAGCGCAACCCCAGGAACCCCTGATTCTGTTCCTGGAGCTGCCTCTCCATGAAAGTCGTCACTCTCTCCATGGAGGAGGCAGTGCGCTCGGCCATGAGGGTCAACGCAGTGCTGATGCTCTGCAGGGACTCCTCCATTATGGAGGCCATGGGCACACATACCCTTATGGATCTCTGCCAGATCCTCCCGCACATCTCGCTGCACATCCAGCATCTGCCGCCTAATTGACGACTCCAGGGGATCATCATCAACCTTCAACTGAGCATCGTCCTGGTCCCCAGCAGTCCTCAGACTGCCAACGCCCTGGGCACTCTCTGCCTCCGCCTGCACCTCAAGCGAGTGTGAAGTGCCCTCACCAATGTGCACCGAGATACTAGCCACTGAACTAATATCCACCGAGGTGCTGGTATCTGCGCTGGTGCCTGGTTCAGAGAGTGGGCGTGACGCAGGTGCAACAGAAGCTCAGTGGTCCTCTGGTGTCAGGGGTGGCCCTTCGGGGTCCGCAGAGCGAACGCCTGCTGGCCAACCTAAAAGGGTGAACAAGGACATGTGATTAGCTAAAGTCATTACACTGTGCATGCCAGGCACCCTGGTGAAACAATGGAGATCTGTATCATGGTGCCATCGTCTTCCAATGATCAATGGGGACTCCAGGTATGAGGCTCCCATCAATGAAGAAACTACACTAGAAAGGCTGCACAATCTGAAACTCTTACCTCTGTGCATTGCGCTCTTACCATCATCTGGCACCCCCGCCTCTCCACGCCTGGTTGCATGTGGAGCGTGCCAGCTCTTGAGATCCAGAGCGCCTTGCTCAAACCTGCTGAGCAGCAAGAGGTTGGGCTGCCCTCCGCCTGTACGTGCCTTCTCTGTATGGTTATGGCTTGTCTTCTCCTGAAAGATCAGAGGAGGACTGATTAGTCCACTCTCTACCTGCAACGCCATTGCAGCCTGACCAACCCCAGCTGAGGAACACCTCGCAGGGCACATCCGGGTCATGGGCCTCGAGCTGCAAGGCACTCAGTCCAATCAGCCAGAGCTTACCCGCTTGGCCAGCTCCGGCATTAATGAAATTTGGCAAGTAGACTCTAGCACCCCTGAGGTTCACTGGGGAAGCAGCCACACCTTAACACTTCTGCACACTGACCCATGCCAACACGGCACTCACCCTTCCTGAACCGCTTCTGGCATGGCACCCATGTGCGCCGCACCATGCCATGGCTGCTCACCATTGCTGCCACCTCCTCCCATGCCCTCTTTGTGAGGTACGGTAGCCTCCTCCTCTCATCTCTGGGGACAAGGGTGTATCTCCTGGCAGCCACCTCCCCTAGGAGGATGGCGAGGCATTCGTCGGAAAAGCGGGAGGAGTGGGGGGGGGGCGAGTGCCCACCCAACCCGCCCTCCTGCCAGCTGTGTCCAGTTGCACTCGACTCCATAACTTCGGTTTGTGAGCACAGAGGAGACGTCCTTCCATGGCAGCCTCCTAGGGGCTGCCTGGGCTGCTTTCAAACTGGTCACTGGGTTGTCATTGGACCCGGCAGCCGACAGGCCCCCGCCCCTGCTTGGACCTTCCCGACCGGTGCGGAGACTCATTTAAATAAGGCCCGCCCAGCATAAAACTGTGGTCTGGTGCCGATCACGGGCGGTGGGCTGTTTCCCGGCAGCTCCTGAGCCCGCCCACCACATTTGCCCGACAACCTCAAAATCCTGCCCTTTATTATTCTTCTGCCCCAATTCCCTGCAATAAAAAGAAAGCAAAAAACTAAACTAGAAAGTGGGGGGAGAGGGAAGGGTAAAACTCCAAGAAGTGTGACTAATGGGAAACAAAGCAGCAGGTTAGCGTGTGGGGGGGGTGGATTCAACTTCATGGAAAATTATGAAAAAACTGAAAAGAAAGGAGAGCCCAGGAGAGGCTATTAAATTCTCCAGAACACAAAATAGGACAGAGTGTTTGGAAAGGGCTAGGAATCTAACTTTAAGCACATCAGATAAAGGGCCGACAATGAGAAAGGGGACGGGAAATATAGGACTGAAGGTGTTGTATCTGAATGCACGCAGTATATGAAATAAGGTAAATGAGCTTGTGGTGCAGATTGAAATTGGCAGGTATGATGTGGTCGGCATCACGGAGACATGGCTGCAAGGGGATCAGGACTGGGAGCTAAATATCCAAGGATTACATCCTATTAAAAAGATAGGCAGCTTGGCAGAGGGCGTGGGGTTGCTTTGTTAGTAAGAAATGAAATTAAATCGATAGCAAGAAACGATGAAGGGTCAGATGATGTAGAATCTGTGTGGGTAGAGTTGAGGATTCGCAAAGGTAAAAAAACCATAATGGGAGTTATGTACAGGCCTCTGAACAGTAGTCAGGATGTGGGGCGCAAGATACAGCAGGAGATAGAAAAGGCGTGTAAGAAAGGCAAGGTTACAGTGATCATGGGGGATTTCAATATGCAGGTAGACTGGGATAATCAGGTTGGTGGTGGATCCCAAGAAAAGGAATTTGTGGAATGTCTACGAGATGGCTTTTTCGAGCAGCTTGTGGTGGAGCCCACTAGGGAACAGGCAATTCTAGATTTAGTGATGTGTAATGAGGCAGATTTGATAAGGGAGCTTAAGGTGAAGGAACCCTTAGGAGGAAGGTGACCATAATATGATAGAATTTACCCTGCAATTTGAGAGGAAAAAGCTGGAATCAGATGTAACGGTATTACAGTTGAATAAAGTCAACTACAGAGGCATGAGGGAGGAGCTGGCCAGAATTGACTGGGAGATGAGCGTAGCAGGAAAGACAGTGGAACAGCAATGGCAGGAGTTTCTGGGAGTAATTTGGGAGACACAGCAAAAATTCATCCCTAGGAAGAAGAAGCATACTAAAGGGAGGACGAGGCAACTATGGCTGACAAGGGAAGTCAGGGACAGCATAAAAGCTAAAGAGAAAGCATACAATGCGGCAAAGAGCAATGGGAAACCAGGGGATTTGGAAGCCTACAAAGACCAACAGAGGACAACTAAAAAAGAAATAAGGAGGGAGAAGATTAAGTATGAGGGTAAACTAGCAAGTAATATAAAAGATGATTGCAAGAGTTGTTTTTTAGATATATAAAGGGTAAGAGAGAGGCAAAAGTGGACATTGGGCCATTGGAAAATGACGCTGGAGAAGTAGTAGTGGGGAACAAAGAAATGGCGGAGGAACTGAATAGGTACTTTGCGTCAGTCTTCACGGTGGAAGACACGAGTAACATTCCCAAAGTTCAAGAGAGTCGGGGGGGCAGAGGTGAATATGGTGGCCATTACCAAGGCGAAGGTGCTAGGAAAACTGAAAAGTCTGAAGGTGGATAAATCACCTGGACCAGATGGATTACACCCCAGAGTTCTGAAGGAGATAGCTGAAGAGATAGTGGAGGCGTTAGTGGTGATCTTTCAGGAATCACTGGAGTCAGGGAGGGTCCCAGAGGACTGGAAAATCGCTAATGTAACCCCCCTGTTTAAGAAGGGAGTGAGGCAAAAGACGGGAAATTACAGGCCGATTAACCTGACCTCGGTAGTTGGTAAGATTTTAGAGTCCATTATTAAGGATGAGATTTCAGAATACTTGAAAGTGCATGATAAAATAGGGCAAAGTCAGCATGATTTCATCAAGGGGAGGTCATGCCTGACAAATCTGTTAGAATTCTTTGAGGAGGTAACGAGTAGGTTAGACAAAGGAGAGCCAATGGATGTTATCTACTTGAACTTCCAGAAGGCATTTGACAAGGTGCCACACAGGAGGCTGCTTAGTAAGATAAGAACCCATGATGTTAGAGGCAAGGTACTAGCATGGATAGAAGATTGGCTGTCTGACAGGAGGCATAGAGTGGGGATAAAGGGGTCCTTCTCAGGATGGCGGCCGGTGACTAGTGGAGTTCCGCAGGGGACAGTGTTGGGACCACAACTTTTCACTTTATACATTAATGATCTAGATGAAGGAACTGAGGGCATTCTGGCTAAGTTTTCAGATGATACAAAGATAGGTGGAGGGACAGGTAGTATTGAGGAGGCGGGGAGGCTGCAGAAGGATTTGGACCGGTTAGGAGAATGGGCAAAGAAGTGGCAGATGGAATACAACATGGGGAAGTGTGAGGTCATGCACTTTGGTAGGAATAGAGGCATAGACTATTTTCTAAATGGGGAGAGAATTCAGAAATCTGGAGAGCAGAGGGACTTGGGACTCCTAGTCCAGGATCCTCTTAAGGTTAACTTGCAGGTTGAGTCAGTAATTAGGAAGACAAATGCAATGTTGGCATTTATTTCAAGAGGACTAGAATATAAAAGCAGGGATATGCTGCTGAGGCTTTATAAGGCTCTGGTCAGACCACATTTAGAATCTTGTAGCAATTTTGGGCCCCGTATCTCAGGAAGGATGTGCTGGCCCTGGAGAGGGTCCAGAGGAGGTTCACTAGAACGATCCCAGGAATGAAAGGCTTAGCATATGAGGAACGTTTGAGGACTCTGGGTCTATACTCGATGGAGTTTAGAAGGATGAGGGGGGATCTGATTGAAACTTACAGAATACTGAAAGGACTGGATAGAGTGGACGTGGGGAAGATGTTTCCATTAGTAGGAGAGACTAGGACCCGAGGGCACAGCCTCAGAGTAAAGGGAAGACCTTTTAGAACAGAGATGAGGAGAAACTTCTTTAGCCAGAGAGTGGTGAATCTATGGAATTCATTGCCACAGAAGGCTGTGGAGGCCAGGTCATCGAGTGTATTTAAGACCGAGATAGAAAGGTTCTTGATTGGTAAGGGGATCAAAGGTTACGGGGAGAAGGCGGGAGAATGGGGTTGAGTGACCTATCAGCCATGATTGAATGGCGGAGCAGACTCGATGGGCCGAATGGCCTAATTTCTGCTCCTATGTCTTATGGCCTTATGGTCAAAATACGGTGGATGCTAGAATTCTGAAATAAAAATAGAAAATGCTGGAAATGCTCAGCTGGTCTGGTGGCACCTGTAGAGTGAGAAACTTGTAAAAAAGGCTGAAATGGCTTTTCCTTCCTAATTGCATACTGTACCTGCATTTTATTTTTCTGTGTTTCTTGTACGAGAGTATCCAAGCCTCTATGAACATTTAAAAGGTTCACTCCTTTTAAAAAATGTTCTTCTTTTCTATTCATCCCACACTCTATTCCATCTACTATCTTGCTGCCCACTCACTTAACTTTCTCTTTGCAGCCTCTGTGTCCTCCTCACAGCTTACATTCCCACCTAACCTTGTATTGTTCACAAACTTAGATACATTACTCTCAATTTCATTATTTAAGCCATTAATACAAATTATAAATAGCTAACACCCCTGCACTGGTTGTACAGCACTTCACTGGCATGCCAAATTGAACGTGTCCTGTTTCTCCCTACTCTCTGTTTCATGTTCGATAGCAACTCCTCCACCCTTGCAAATATTGCTGAAAAAAGAGACATGCTGTCGAAGCTTTTCATCTTCTACTTATCAGGACAGATTTGCAAGAATACTAATTGTAAAGGAAACAACAATTTATACTGCAAGAGAAGTGAGTGCTGATTGGTTGGCAAGTGGACTCTGATTGGTAGAGGCATTGCCATGGAGAATGCACCAAGGAATAGTTAGCTGCCAAGCTTTTGTTTAAATTCAAACCAGGCAGGTCGACTCGGATTGGTCAAGGCATTATCATGGGGAATGAAACTCTTTCGAGTTATCAACAGTCACAGATTGCAACTCTTTTTGAGTACAATCACAGTTCTTGGTTTCCAGGAGTGGGACATGAACCCACAACCCTCTGATTCAAAGGCGAGGGTGCTATGAACTGAGCCACAGCTGACACCTCTAATCATGGGGAATGAATGCTGCCCCAAGCTTTTGTTGAAAAAGGTGCAATGGGTGGACATCCGTCTTCTGTCTGCAAAGGACAGGCCCCCCCACCGAATATACGTAGCTTCCAGCACATGTGCAGTCTTTTGTCTACAGAACCACACATTGTGTCCCATGCGTCTCTGACCAAAAAAACCCTCTTTCAGCCTGCTCCTATATACTTAAGGACAGGTAAGTCCCAATTAATACCCATCGCCTGAATACAATTAGCACCCAATTGATATACAATTAACACCATTTACAATTGGTAAAATCATACAAAGTGGGGACAAGCAAACACTCAGGGTTCACTTAGAGTCGGGGTGACTCATCTCACAACTTGATGTGTTTAAGAAATCACTAATAGTTTATCTTTGGAAAAGCATAAAATGTTATAGTTTACTTATTAAAATCTATTTGCTTCATAGGTTTTATAAAAAAAAATCAATTTGTAGCTTAATGCAATTAAAGTCCTTGGATTTTATTAAGTTTCTGCTATTATAAGGAAGTAATGTGGTTAAAATTCATCCTGTCAACAATTTTAGTGCAAATGTCAGCACGTGTGCCAACAGGCAAGCATGATTTGCACCCATGCCAATTTTCTCCTCAATAACGATTCACATGAAAAATTTATAGGCTTACTTTTTCTACTTTAGAAAACTTTCACTAGATATAATTAATGTTGCATGCACCTTGCAATATAGATTAAGTTCTGCAATGGATTAATATAGTTACATATAATTAAAGTTTTAGGTTTCTGCTGTCACGTCATCGTGAGCGTTGTTGTCAAGAAGGGTGATGAAAATTGTGATAGAGGAGGAAAATCCTTCATCCCTGTTCAAATGTTAGGTGTTAAATTCATTGCCTGATTGGCATTTATTGGAAAGTGTACATGAAATGGAATTGTGCCAAACCTAACACTAAACAAAGGCATGAGAACAATTTGTACAAAGAAACAAACATGGTAACCAGTAGGACATCTGCTGCTTTGATAAAGTCAGAGAAGCCTGCAGTACTCTTACTACTGGTCTGGATCTATAACAGCCAAAAATTCGAAATTAATTTATGCTTAAGGCCATAATTGCTCAGTGAGGATAACCCCCTTCATTACCAAAAAAGAGGCTACTCAGCTCATTACATTGTTCTGACCTTGAGTTGGCAATTTATATGTTTAAAGGCAATACAGCTAAGCTCCAACTTAATTTTCTTTTAAAATATGGAATAGATTCAGCTATAACAATTTTTTGCATGGAATGTTGAACCTTAAATTACAATTGATTATAACCTGACAAAAGAATTAGCTGATGTATCATCGCTAAAATTTAACAATTATTCTCTGACAATTGGCTCAATAGTTACCCCCATTAGAATTCCCCTTTCTTTTCATAAGGATCGCCAATTAAGGATTAAACTAAGGAAAGAAAAAACAGCAGCAGCTAAGACAGCAGCATATATCTGTCAATTTTGGTGAGGTGGCTTCTCTAAGTGTGAAGATTGTGGGTATAGGCCTACTCTCTCTTTCTCTTAGGGATTTGAGGATGGCTTGTTTCCACTCTGGTTCACTGGGTTCTGAGATGGCTGTTAAGTCCAATGCGTGATCTGTAGATGCTGCCACATGTGGAGCAGGTGCTGCTTGAAGGTTTGGGTGGATGGGTTGTTTGGATATTTGTGCTCTGTCGCCAAGACATTGATTTCACCTCTGCACGTTCCCGACAAAGTCTCTTGATGTATTTGGTACCTTTCTCAATGAGCCTTTTCCATTTTGATAGGTCACAAGCCAGGGTCTCCCATGACTCAGTAGGCATGTTTAACCTCTTCAAGGATGCCATGAGGACATCCCTAAAGCATTTCCGCTGACCCCCTAGGTCTCCTGTCATGACCGAGTTCTGAGTAGGGCAATTGCTTCGGGAGTCTCGTGTCAAGCATACAAATGACCAGGTACCAGCCAGTGGAGCTGGTTTTGCGGGATTAGCACCTCGATGCTGGGCAAATTGGCTTGGGAGAGGATGCTGCTGTTGGATTGCCTTTCTTGCCTCTGAATTTAAAGGATTTCATGAAGGCACCGCAGATGATTCTTCTCCAGTGCTTTGAAGTGGCTGCTGTAAATTGTCCAAGCCTAGGAAGCTCATAGGAGTGCAGGGATCACTGCTGCTTGGTAAACTATAAGCTTAGTCTCAGGTTTGAGACCCTGGTCTTCCAATATTCTTCCTCTTAGTCGGCTGAAGGCTGAGCTGACACATTGGAGGTGATGTCTATGTCTGCCTTTCTTGAGAGGAGGCTGCCAAGATACAGAAAAGAAGTGTTTTGCTGTGGGAGCTGGTTGGACGAGGACCTTAGTTTTCTGGGTGTTTAGTGAAAGGCTCGTTTTCTCACATGCTTCTCAGGGACCTCAGAGATGCTGTGATTGTGAGCATGTTCAACAAGGGAGACAAGTCGGATTTCAGTAGGCACAGAGGAGTCTTCCTGCTGTCTGCCACAGGGAAGATAATTGAAAGAATCCTTCTCAACCGTCCTCTCCCAGTGGCTAAGAAGCTCCATAAAGAGTTGCAGTGTTGCTTTCGCCCATTGACAGGCACCACAGACATAATCTTCACTACACGGCAAATTCAAGAAAAGTGCAAGGAACGGCACCAGCTGCTGTACTTGGCCTTTTTGACCTCATTTTAACCTTTTGACTTTACCACAAAGGTTTATAGAGTGTGCTGCTCAAATTTTGCTGCTCCCAGAAATTTGTAAGCATCCTCTGCCTACTCTATGTTGACATGCCAGCCGGGATCCTCCCCAACGGAACCACCACAAACCCCATCTCAGTGACAACCGGGGTCAGACAAGGCTGTGTCATTGCACCACCTCTCCTCCATTTTCCTGGCTGCAATATTGCATCTGACCTCCAGCAAATTACCCACAGGCATGGAAGTAATCTACAAAAGAGATGGGAAACTATTCAACCAGCGTCACCTTAAATCCAAAACCAAAACCGCTCCAGCGTCAATCATAGAGCTTCAGTATGCAGGTGACACTTGTGTGGGTGCTTACTCAAAAGCTGAGCTCCAGGTCATCATCCACTCATTCTCTGAAGCACATGAGAAAATGGACCTTTCAATGAATACCTGGGCTGGGTTTTCCGACCCCGCCATGGCAGGACCAGCTGCGGGGGATAAAGCGGCCCAGCCAAAAGTCCATTGATTTTCAGCAGAACCAGATGACTCAGGCAGTGGGTGGGGTCGGAAAATCCCGCTGCTTGAAAACTAAGCCCCACTATAGTAAACACAGTCTCGTGTACTACAGAAGGAGTCCTGCACTGTCAGAGGTGCTGACTTTTGGGTGAGATGTAAAACTGAGACCCCAATCTGCCTAGTCACTTGACTGTGAAAGATCTATGGCGCAATTTGAAGAAGAGGAAAGGAGTTTTCCCTGTGTCCTGCTCAATATTTATCTCTCAACCAACAATATTAAAACAGCTAATCTAGCCATTTATATCTGTGCTGTTTTATCTCCTTCTTGTGGACATATTAGTTGCTATATTTGCCTACATTGTAGCAGTGACTACACCTCAGAAGTACTTCACTGGTTATGTTGCACTTAGAGATACCTTGGGAATGTGAAGACACTATATAAACGCAAGTTTTTTTCTTTAACAACATACACTTAAACAATAAATGGTGAAAGATAGGGTAAAATCGGAGTGAGGGATCTTGGCGGGGGAGAAATTGGAGAGAAAGAGAGATCACCATAGACATTGAGGAAATGAATCTCTTTCTATTTTAGATAAATGTAAGCATTGAGCAAAACCTTGTGGATAGACACATGGGAATAATCTCTGACCTCAAATAAAATACTGCAGATCTGGAAATCTGAAATAAAACCAGAAAATGCTGGAAATATTCAGCAGGTCAGGCAGCTACTGTAGGGAGAAAAAAACAGAGTTAACGTTTCAGATCAAGACCTTTCATCAGGACGTGGTGAATGGAAGATCATGACCTTAAAGGTTAACTCTGTTTGTCTCACCACAGGTGCTGCCAGACCTGCTGAATATTTGCAGCATTTTCTGTTTTTATAATTTTGGAGCTTATGGAGTGCTGGGACTATGTAAAATTGCAGTGTCCTCTCTCATGCTGCTGATAGCTGCCAGAGGATGCGAAATTGTTAGATCTGCAGATGACAATTAATCTTCACATGCAATAGTTTCCCATTGGATCTCTCTGAAGATACCTAGGATGTCTTCACAGGGAATATGCGCAGCTGTGCTTATTCTGACTCTCCTGATGTCATTTCAAAGGACTACCTTAGGCATCAAAGTGATGATATTGAAACCTCTACAGATAAGCAGATAACAATTTTATGTTGCGAAGTTTCTTGCTGGGGATGATGGCAACTTCCTCGCAGACCCTTTTGTTGGTGTGGAAGTCATTGCCAAGGCGGGTGTAGTATTTCTCAATGATCACTCGGGCGAATTTCTTGACCGTCTTAGTCTTGACATGACCCATCTTGGATTCCAGCCGAAAGAAGAGAGCGGTGGCTGCTGGGAGCGGCTCTATGAGGGAGCAACCAGTAACAGCTTGATAGCCCAAGGCATCTTGGTTAGAATATTGTTGATTGTTATTTTTAAATGTATTATTGATGAACGAATGAGATAAGAACACATAGGATGAGAAAAGGCTATTCAGCCTGTTAAGCATGCTCATTTTGTAAATGATAACCTACCCTTTCATGGACTCTGTTCTGCCTGTTTAATTGGTGAGGGAATGCATGCATAAATAATGCCTTATCCCTACAGGCAATCACAATAACACTGTGCTGACCCCAAGTTAGCTCTGGATGCATTAGAGTTATATAAAGGTTGGCAAGTTTAACCAGTGAGAAGCTGCATCATATATATATATATATATATATATATATATATGCAGGGAAGATCCAGATTCCACCTTCACCCTTTGCTTAGTCAGCTGATCACACCTGAGATGGTAATAGGGACACTAAAATTGTGCAGAGTGTCTAATGTAGTGGAAGGAAAAATGATAATAGCAAGAGCAACAACAATGTTTCTGGCTGCTGATCAGCATCCAACTATCTCTGTTGGAAGTAACCATAATTATACTCCATTGTTATACTCCAGAAAACCAATTGGTGAAGGATAGAACTGGAGCCAATCTTTACACACTTTTATATTTACTTACAGAGTTACATACTACAAGCATAAACCTCCTAACTCAATAACCATAAGTGCCTATTTACAGACATTCAAGTGAAACACCAGTTACTGTCTATAACCTGCATACAATTTAACACAATTAGCATGCAATTAGTGGCCACACCTTGGCTTAGTTGTGACACTCCCATGCCTCATGGTGCAACATCTGGCTGAAACTCACTGTGAAGGTTCATAAATAATATTTGCATAAATAATCCTGAGTTAGAGGAGGAATGACCATTATCTGTAGAACTACATTCAAGCAGGAGTCAATCGCCTTCAGAGAGGAGGAGGAGGAGGAGGAGAGAAGGAGGGAGAAAATGGTTATAAAAGATTAAAAGAAGGGAGGATAAAACCTTAAAGCCCATATTTATTTGGCTGTTAATTTATCAGTCTCATGATATCACCTTATTAAAAATGAGAAGTAAAAAAATCATAACGTTAATGAGGTAAAATCTAAAACAGTAAATAATATCAAAGTTTAAATTGTGCAGGTACAATCTCTTGTTGCTGCTGTTTGAAAAAGCAAGCCAGACTCACAGCATGATCACTGATTCATGTTGAACAAATGCCATTCAGATGAGCATGTCAGTACAACTTCAAAGGCATTCATTTTGCCTGCATGCTTAGACTTCCACAAAATATTTACTGAATAATGAATAAGCCTATGATAAGAGCTAACTATAACAGCCAAAAAACAGCCAGGAAAATTGATATGAGATAAATACATCTGAGGAATGGGAACAAAAAATAACTTGCAGCATTATCGCAACCTTGATGTAGTTGATCTGGTTGCTTTCTTTAACTGTTGAATTTCTGCTGTGGATCAATGAACTGACAATGGCTATGATGTGTCCAAGTGCTTCAAACAGATTCAAAGATGAAAAAAAACAGCTGTCTTGTATGGAGAGATTCATGGTGATTTAAACTACTGCTGAATAAGTTACAATTTAAAAATATTCATTTCGATGATTGAATCTGGCATTTGTTTTGTATTGATCTCTTCCTCACTCTCAATATGGGCTATTCTAACCATATCCATCCTGCAGAAACTGGGTTGGTAGTTAAAATGCCCCTGGTAACTTGACCATCATTTTACCATTATTCCTTCTTTAAATATGTAGATGGGGCCCAGTTTGCAATTTTGACTCCAGCTTGAGAGGGGAAGCCGGTGTGATTTTTCCATCACGTGAAGACAGCTAGAAGGGGACCTGGGCCCAGAGGACGCCAATTTAGGCAAGTTTTATATTACTTTCCTTGTTGGACCAGGAGCAGCAGGAGGAGGGGCCCAAGGAAAGTATAGGCCTCCCCTGACAACTTGCTCCTTCCTTTTAGCGAGGCCCTTCTGAAACCCACTGCCTCTGACTTACCTTCTTTTCAATGAGCCTTTCTATGGTGCCAGCTAGTGCTCTGCTGCCATACAAACCTCAGTTCCCGCTGGGCCACCAGCTCTTGCTTTCCACTCATTTTGGCAGCTCACTGGAAGCGTACAGATCTGGCCTGAGAGTTACAATGATCTCAGTCGCTCACTGCTGATGTCGTCTACGTTTAGCACTTGTCCTGAGGACATCCCAAAGTACTTCACAGCCAATGAATTACATCTGGAGTGTTGTAACACAGGTAAACACAGCAGCCAAATTACACACACAAGTTCCCACAAATAGCAATGAGATAAATGAATAAGTAACATGTTTGACTGATATAGGTCGAGGGATCAATGTGGGAAGATCACAGGCAGCAAGGGCGGGGATGGGATCTCAGTGGACACCCCCCTTCGTGATGCCAGGTCCCTCATCAGGCACAGGACCACCCCCTTGGGAGCCAGCAAGCAACCGTGCACAGGTTTGCTTGTCATACTCCTCAAATGGTGAGGCCCCTGCCCACCGCTGGGTTACTACCAGTGGTGGCAGATGAGGCCCTTAATTGGGCATTAATTGCCCACTTAACGGCCTCAATTGGTGGCAGGGCTTGAAGGCTGACCATGGGATCTTCCCGCCATTGAATTAAGTGAGATGACGTAAGTAAGGTGGGGTCCCCACCCTCCATTCTCCCGCCTAATTAAATTCCACCCAGTATCAGTTGACTCGGCATCCATTTTTGTTTAATTACATAATTGTGTAGTGCTTTCCAACATATTTCTATGTCAAAGGCTCCATATAAGCGGAAGTTGTTGCTGTAGTGTAGTGAAACGTCAGTTTGGACTATGTATTCAAGTCTCCGGAATGTGCTTGAACATATTACAATTTGATTCACAGGTAAGATACTACCACTGATCAGAGGCTGATCCCCATAATATCTTAGTCCAAGCTAATCTCTCTCTTTGCCAATATGTTACTTAATTTAGTTCAGTATCCCCTTAATCTCTGGTGTCATTAAATCATTTCTCCTAGGCACTCAGGAATATTTTCACTATTTTGACATGTTAAAATAAACAAATGTGGAACGCTAACCTCCAATTTGCACCTTATGTTAAAACAGATTTTAGCACTGCATTTCTCAGGACTGTGTGAACACATATAATCTGCATTTATCAACTTTACACTGGTGTATAATTTGATGTCAACCATTAATGTGTTTATCATGGAATTTTTGGAGGTGTGGGAAATCAAAATAAACATGAATGTCTTTGATTTTAATCTAAATTATAAATATCAATGTACAACTGAACAAAGTTACATTTCTATTCTCCCGAGATATGGGCAGAATTTGTGAATCACATTGGAGATGAGACCGGAGATGGATAGGCTGGAATATTGCTACCGGAGAACATCAGGTAGCCTATTGATGCAATCAGATGGCCTAAAAATTAAGACTAATGTTCTGAGGATGACCGGAAGCTTCCTGTCGGGCATTGGGCCCCCCCAGTGTGACCAAATTCCAGCCCATACAAGTGACAGCCTCCCGGCAGCAGGCCAGGGGCTAGTGCTTCAGCATCGTTTAAAACCTATCCTCCCCACAGCCGACATACCAAGATGGTCACGACTGTGGATGCAGGTCACCCTGGGGGTGGGCTGCCCCTTGGCGATGGCAGTCATGTAGCTGTGGCCACTTTTCATTTTTAAAATTTCTAAGAAGTCTTCAGAGGGTGGCCAAAGGCTGCCACTTAATTGGCCACTTCCTCAAAAATCACCCTCTGGATCCCGACGCTGACTTGTGTGGGACTCTGACCTGCATTTCTCCTGACAGCAGGGTTGGTACCTACAAGAGAGAAACCACCCCCATGGTCACTGCCTATGATTTTTAGATAAAAAGATAAATTAGGTTTTCATGCAAACTTTCTGTTTATCGGTGCAAAAACACAGTCAAAAGCTGAATTGGAAACTTATCTCAACTTTGCCTTCAACTTCCACCCCTCCTTTACCTGCACATTCTCCATCTCTGGCTCTGCCTTCTCTTCCTTGACACGCTATCGCCATTTCTGGGATTAGACTGCCCATTAATGTCTACCACAAGCCCAGCGTTTCTCCCAGCTGCAATGATTATACTTACTCCGGCCCCAGTTCCTGTCAGGGCTCTATTCCATGTTAATGAAAGCAAAATACTGCAGATGCTGAGTGTCTGAAATAAAAGCTGAAAATGCTGGAAAAACTCAGCAGATCTGGCAGCATCTGTGGAGAGAGAAACAAAGGCCTGACTTTTATGCTGATTGGGCGGGCAGGGGATACTGAACTAAATTAAGTAACATATTTGCAAAGAGAGAGATTAGCAAGCATCCCGATGTCATCCCACGCTCGCGCGATATTTCGGTTGGGGGACACGTGTAAACGTCCGAAGCACAATTAAGAGGGCAATTAAGCCCATTAATGGCGCGATTGTCTCTGATTTTTCATGGTCAGTCCAAACTTATGTTTGGTGGACGGGTGAATCAGCCAGGCGGACTTCGCATTTTTCATGAAACCTCACGCGAGGGCGGGATGAGGATTCCGTTATTAGATAAAATAAAAATAAAAATCTATGGACAGCACGTTTATCATCAATATGTTCAAGTGCCTGATTGTGATGCTTGGACTAATTTTTATTCCTGATTTTCAAAACTTTACTTCATGGTTTTCAGGTCTGCAGCTCCCTCAGGCAGCTCTCTGCCTTCAGGGAGCTTTCTCTCAGCGCTTGCCCGTGCCCATGCTGATGTCATCACCCGCCCTCCTCCTGCCCTTCCCACCCCGGCAGCGCTGAGCTTTTCACGCTGGGTAGCCGTTAATTGGGCAGCCAACGTGAAATCGTGGCCAGGGGTCCATCGCGGTCGGTCGTCCATTTCCCGACCACTCCTGGGCCTACCGATTGTGCCCGCCTGCCAAGCTGCAAATTTAGGCCGAGGTTTTGAGGCCATATGACTCTTCTGCACCATGTTCCTAGTTTCTCTGTTGCATCTGTTCTGACAATACCACACTTTCAGCGACTGGAGTAAGTCACTGACAGTCCATCACTCATGGAATTCTTCAAGAGTCCTAATACTTTCCTGGTTAATTGCTTGCTTCAACTAAATAGTAAAATATTTACATCTGTTTTCGTTTCCTGTCAACTTCTGGTGTGAATAATCTTTTGCATGCGTCAGCTTCCTATTCAACAATATTTGGTCATACTTTTGTCAGCTTCTGGTTCTGCTGCAGATACTTCATTGGAATCAGTGGTGCCAGTTGATCCCACAAGTGGATCCAAGTGGATCAGAATCATTATAGTGCACCTTTTCTGAGTTTATTAATGTCAGATCAATTTTTCACCCATATAACTTTTTCTTCCATTCCTTCATAGGATGCGAGTATCACTGTTGTGATAAATAAGTATAGATGTAAAAATAAATTAACTTCAGCATTTTTATTGCCCACCCCTGATTGCCCTTGAGAAAGTGGTGAACTGCCTTCTTGAACTGCTTGTTGCCCATGTAGCCTGGGTACACCTACAGTGCTGTTAGGGAGAGAATTCAAGGACTTTGGACCAGCGATGTTGAATGAATGGTGATCTAGTTCTAAATCAAGATGGTGTATGACTTCAACATTGGCTCCGCCCCCCCCAAAACAAGATCTGCTTGCTGCAGCTGCTCCCTCCCCACTGGCCTCTCCACCAACACCCCCACCCACCTCTGCCTAGCCCTCCTGCCCTCACCTCCCCGCCCTGAGGACCACACTTCCTAGTTCTGTACTCTGGGACTTAGGGCTGAATTTTCTGCCGGTCAGGCGGGTGGAGCAAGAGTGGCCGTGAGTGGGCGCGGACCCGATCGGCGTCCGCGATCGGGTCCGCACCGCCATTTTGTGCGAGCGGACCAATTAAGGCCCGCCCAGTGCATTTCCCAACTCCCATGAATAGCGGGAGTGTGGGGGTGCAGTGGGCGTGCACAGACCGCCGGGTCCAATGGCGACCCGGCAGCCTGTTTAAAGGAAGGCCTGGCAGCCTCCTGTAGGCTGCTCACAATAGCCAGTTCCAGGTCACACCGCAGGGGATCGGCTGAGCAGGGCACGCTGGAGGGAAGGGCACAGGAGCAGGGCAGGCTGCAGGGTCTGCCACAGGAGCAGGGCAGACTGCAGGGTCTGCCACAGGAGCAGGGCAGGCTGCAGGGTCTGCCACAGGAGCAGGGCCGGCTGCAGGGTCTGCCACAGGAGCAGGGCAGGCTGCAGGGTCTGCCACAGGAGCAGGGCAGGCTGCAGGGTCTGCCACAGGAGCAGGGCCGGCTGCAGGGTCTGTCACAGGAGCAGGGCAGGCTGCAGGGTCTGCCCCAGGAGCAGGGCCAGGCTGCAGGGTCTGCCACAGGAACAGGGCCAGGCTGCAGGGTCTGCCCCAGGAGCAGGGCAGGCTGCAGGGTCTGTCACAGGAGCAGGGCCGGCTGCAGGGTCTGCCACAGGAGCAGGGCAGGCTGCAGGGTCTGTCACAGGAGCAGGGCCGGCTGCAGGGTCTGCCACAGGAACAGGGCCAGGCTGCAGGGTCTGCCCCAGGAGCAGGGCAGGCTGCAGGGTCTGCCCCAGGAGCAGGGCCAGGCTGCAGGGTCTGCCCCAGGAGCAGGGCCAGGCTGCAGGGTCTGCCCCAGGAGCAGGGCAGGCTGCAGGGTCTGTCACAGGAACAGGGCAGGCTGCAGGGTCTGCCCCAGGAGCAGGGCAGGCTGCAGGGTCTGCCACAGGAACAGGGCAGGCTGCAGGGTCTGCCACAGGAGCAGGGCAGGCTGCAGGGTCTGTCACAGGAGCAGGGCAGGCTGCAGGGTCTGTCACAGGAGCAGGGCAGGCTGCAGGGTCTGTCACAGGAGCAGGGCAGGCTACAGGAGCAGGGCAGGCTGCAGGGTAGGCCAGCGGGGGGCCAATGCACCCCTCGCTTTTCTGATAACTGCCTTGCTGCCCTCCTCGAGGAGGTGGCAGCACGGCGGGAGGTGTTGATGCCTCAGGATGGGAGGAGAAGCCCCCCCCCACATGACCAAACGTGCCTGGGAGGAGGTGGCGGAGGTGGTGAGCTCCCGTGTTGTGGTGCGGCGCACCTGGATCCAGTGCTGTAAACCTTTCAACAATTTGTTGTGCTCTGGAAGGCTGAGTATCATGTTGGCATTGGGCATTTAACCCAGCAGGTAGCCTTAGACCTTGAGGGCCGCTCCCACCCACCACCCCCCACCCCCCTCACCCCAAGTCTTACTGTCATGGCTGCATTGAATCATGTTAGGTATTTCACGTACGCTGGGTGGGCAAGCAGATAGTGCCCATGCTTACATCAGCCTGAGTGGTTCATGAGGAGATGAGTTCTCCCCCGCCCCATGTGTTGCTCTTAGTCGCACATGACTAGTCTGGGGGCAACATGCAGGAGATGCAGCTAGGCACATACTCAGAACTCCAGCATATGTCCTATTCACGATGATGAGATTGTGGAAGGGGAACCTCAAGGTATTGTGGCCAAAAGCCATCTGCTGCCCTCGACGCTGCATGCAGTTGTGCCTCCTTGCTATGGGAGCAAAGACCATGTGTCTCCGAAAGTGATGTATGCAGAATGTGTGCAAGGTGGCCGTTGGGAGGGTGTTGGGAGCAGGCGTACTATCTTTATGTGACTCATCAGCATAAGGGAGGAGGCACTGGAGGCCTGATATGGGCCACTGTGGTTGGGGTGCGGCGTCCGCGTGCAGAGTCCATGTACGAATTGCCTCAATGAATGGTCTTCTCTGTTTTTCAGGAGAAAAATGCTCACAATGCATCTGAGCATTTGAGGACTGGAGACAGCCAGGTCCAGCTGCTGATGTTAAGCCGCTTCGAACAGGAGGCCCTGGAGCTTGAGAGGCGCCATGTACCCAGGTCAACTGGTGTTGGTGAGGCTGGGGTGGAACGGTCAGGTATTTGAGGCCATAAGTGACATCCGCTCTGTCTTCCCACCATCTATAGCACTGATGATTGTTTGATTTGTTATTGTTGCAACATTGCTTGGATACAGGGTGATAGAGTCAGAGGTGTGGATCATAGACAAAGGTCCCTCGGCCCTTCAAGGATGTGCGCGTCAAACACATTCCAAAGTCTCCTAATCCCATTTCCCAGCACTATCCCCATGGCCTTGTATGCCATGGCATCGCAACTGCACATCCAAAAACTTATTACAAGTTAGGAGGGTTTCTGCGTCTGCCACCCTTTCAGCCAGTGCATCCCACATTACTGTGTGGAAAATCACCTCACCTCACCTGTCAACCTCATGCCCCTTACCTTAAATCTATGCCACCTGGTTACTCATCCCTCCGCCAAGGGGAAAAGTTCCTTTCTGTCGGCCCTATCCATGCCCCTCATAATGTTTCAAGCTCAATAATGTCACCCCTCAATCTCCTCTGCTCCAGGGGAAATAACCCCAGTCTATGCTATGTCTCCTCATAAGTCAAACTCTCCAGCCCAGCCAGCTTCCTGGTCAGGGACCTCTGCATTCTCTCAACTCCAATCACATCTCTCCCATGAAGTGCATATCACAACTGCATGCAGAACTATAGCTGTAGCCTAGGCAGCATTTTCTGCACTTGAAAGATGACCTCCCCGTTCCTATATTCTATTCCTCAGCTAATAAAAGCTAGTATGGCATTTAACTTCTTAAACACCTTATGTACCTGTCCCGCTACCTTAATGGGCCTGTCGACATGCCCAGCAAGGTCCCTCTGATCCTCCTTACTTTCCACGGACCTACCATTCATCGTGTATTCCCATACCTTGTTTCTCCTGCCCAAGTGCATCACCTCACATTTATTCACATAACATTCTATTTGGCATTCCTTAGGCCATCTGGCCAGCCCATCTGAATCCATCTGTAATGTTTGGGTCTCTTCCTGACTATTTCCCACCCCACCAATATTCGTCTCCACAGGTTCTGGAAGGTTGAACGCATAATGAGCCGGGGGAAAGGGATGAAGTGTGTCACTGTGTGGACGGTAACTGATCCACTATCCTTGTTGTTAATTTCAGCATCATCAGAGCCTGTCCGCAAGGAGGAATTGCAGATGCCCCCTCACACCTGAGCGCCCTCAACTATCACCTGCACCACACCATTTCTGCGAGACAGGCACCAGCGCAGATATTAGTGCCTCGGTGGGAATGTTGCAATAATAACAAATCAAACAATCATCAGTGCTATGGATGGTGGGAAGACAGAACGGATCTCACTGTTGACCTCAAATACCTGGCCATTCCACCCCAGCCTCACCGACGCCAGTGGACCTGAGCGCATGGCGCCTCTCAAGCTCCAGGGCCTCCTGCTCGAATCGGCTCAAAATCATCAGCTGGACCTGGCCGCCTCCAGTCCGCCAACACTCACAGGCATTGAGAGCATTTTTCTCCTGAAAAACAGAGAAGACCATTCATTGCGGCTAATTGCACATGGACTCTGCACGCGCACGCCACACCCCAACCACAATGGCCCATATCAGGCCTCCAGTGCCTCCTCTCCATGCTACTGCTGATCAGTCACACAAAGATAATACACCTGCTCCCAACCACCCCCCCCCAATGGCCACTTTGGACACATTCTGCGTCCATCACTTTAGGAAATACACGGTCTTAGCTCCCATGGCAAGGAGGTGCAACTAGGTGCAGCGTCGAGGGCAGCAGGTGGCTCTTGGCCATGAGACCTTGAGGCTCCCCTTCCACAATCTCATCACCATGAACAGGAAATATATTGGAGTTCTGAGTGTTCGCCTAGCTCCATCCCTTGCAGGTTGCCCCAAGACTAGTCATGTGTGACTAAGAGCAACACATGGTCTGGGGGAGAACCCATCTCCCCATGAACCAGTCAGGCTGATGTAAACATGGTTACTATCTGCTTGCACACCCAGAGTACGTGAAATGCCCAACATGATTCAATGCAGTCATGACAGTAAGACTTGGTGGGAGGGGGGGGGCCTCTAAGGCTAAGGATACCTTAGGTTAAATGCCCAACGCCAACACGACACTCACCCTTCCAGAGCACAACAAATTGTTGAAGTGCTTACGGCACTAGATCCAGGTGCGCCTCACCGCGTTGCGGGAACTCACCACCTCCGCCACCTCCTCCCACCCTGTCATGTGGGGGGGCCTCCTCATCCCATCCTGAGGGAACAACACCTCCTGCCGTGCAGCCACCTCCTCAAGGAGGGCAGCAAGGCAATCATCAGAAAAGTGAGGGGCACATTGGCCCCCTGCTGGCCTACCCTGCAGCCTGCCCTGCTCCTGTGGCAGACCCTGCAGCCTGTCCTGCTCCTCTGCCCTTCCCTCCAGATTGCCCTGCTGAGCAGACCCCCTGCAGTTGGATCTCCAGGTGGCCATTGCAAGCAGCCTACAGGAGGCTGCCAGGCCTTCCTTTAGACAGACTGCCGGGTCGCCATTGGACCCGGCGGTCTGTGCATGCCTACCGCAGCCCGCACACTCCCGCAATCCACAGGAGTCAGAAATACACTTGGTGGGCCTTAATTGGCCCACCCGTGCAAAATGGCGGTGTGGCCCCATTCGCAGGCGCCAATCGGGTCCGCACCTGCCTGCGTCCACTCCTGCTCCACCTGCCCACCAAACGGAAAATTTTGGTCTTAGACTCTGGGGACTGCATGTAGTTCCAATCCTGTCCACTGCAGCTTCTGGCATCCCTGGGACTAGAGAGCTGCCGGCCAATATGATTGGCCAGTAGCTCTCTGACACAGTCCTGTTGAGTGAGGGGGTGGAAGTCCTGGCACCAGCCAATTAAAGCTCATTGGAACATTAAATGGCTCTGTGGCACCCAGTGTTGACAGGATGCTGGAGAGGGAAACCCCACCATTTGAAAAATCTTGGCCCATGTCTTGCTGCATACAGACATGGATTGTTTCCTTGTCTGAAGCATTGCAAATTGAAATGAGCACTGTGCAATCATCAATGAACGATGGAGGGAAGGTCATTGATGAAGCAGCTGAAAGTATTTGGACCTAGGACACAATCCTGAGAAACTCTTGCAGCGATGTCCTGGGGCTGAGATGATTGGCCTCAAAAACCACAAGACTCCTACCAATTTTATTTCTTCTCACACCGCCGTCGGCTCTTCTGCCATTCACCTTAATCTTTGTCCTTTTTATTTGTTTGTGGAATGTGGGTGTCACTAGCTATCCCTAATTGCCCTTTCTCAGAGAGCAATTTTAAGAGTCAACCACATCAAGACTCAGTCATATTAGGCCAGTCCAAGTAAGGACTTCCTTCCCTAAAGAGTTCCCTAAACTTCCATAAACTGAATTAGATGGGTTTTTACAACAATCGACAATGGTTTTTAATTCCAGATATTTATTGGCCAGAATTTTCCCGTCGGCGATTTGGGGGCGGGGCCCGCTCGCCGATGGGAAAATGAGGTGGGATGACTTTGGGAGGAACCCCCGATGTCTTCCCGGTCCCTTTAAATTTTTAGGAAGGCGGGCGGACAGCGAAATCAGCTGTCCGCCCGCTGACCTGTCAATGGCCAATTGAGGCCAGGAACCCCATCGGGCTTCTGAAAAAAGATAAAACCTCATCCACTGGCGGGATGAGGTTTCATCTCAGTTTTTACAAAGTTTATTAAAGTTTCACTCATATTTATTAACATGTCCCATCTCATGTGACAGTGTCACATGAGAGGGACATGTTAGTAATGTTTTTCTTTCTCTATTTTTAAAGTTTTTTAAACATTCAGCGTTCTCCCTGAGATAGCACTTAGTCTCAGGGAGCAGTGCGCTCTTTCATGCGCATACGCGAAAGAGCGCACTTTGACAGATGGGGAATCCCTCCCCCCCCAGCGCTTCCTGTTGGGCAGGCCGCTGGGTGGGCCTTAATTGGCCTGCCCACTCAAAATGGCGGCTGGCCCTGTTTCGGTGGCAGAGTTCGGCTGCCCGGCCACCGCCAAGCCGGTGGGACCCGCATGACCATCAAGGTCAAAATTCTGGCCACCAGTTACAATACCACTACGCCACCGCCTCCCCTGACAATGGGAGCAATGGGAATGGCCAGGAAACGGCCCGCTGCCTGCGATTGGCCCTCAACCGCGATTTCACGCTGGCTGGCCAATTACCAGCGCTGTCAGGGTTTGGGGGTGGGGGAGATGGTGGGGGGGTGGGTTGCAGGAGGAGGGCAAGTGCATAAGTCTGTGCATGCACGGGGGAGCACGCACTGAAAGCTATCTAAAGGCAGAGAGGTGTCTCAGGGAGCTGAAGACTTTTAAAATCAAAAATTCTGGAAAAAAATGTCCCCACATAGGACTCACTCATATGAACAGGAACATAATAAAAATTATGTCAAAACAACTGTTTTTTTTTAAATTTATGTTGGAAACCTCATCCTGCCCGTGAATGAAGTTTCCTCAAAAAGGCAAAGGCCATCTGGCCGATTCGCCCACCCGCCAACCATAACGTTGGATGGGCAGTGAAAAATCACTGTTAATTAATAGTTTAATGGCCTTAATAGGCCTCTTAACTTTTGGCAGGCATGCTGCTGACTCTCGCATGCGCCTGCCAACTGAAATATCACCCAATGTCATCTCGCTCTATTTTATGCCCGATCGGGTCGGGCACGTGCCCATCTTCAGAACGTAAAATTCTGCCCCATGAATAAAGAGGGAAGATTTTCCATTTTCACCGCATTGAAATAAAAGCTATGGAAGTTAGACATGTCCTAAAAAAAGCGTGAACATGCTGGACTTACCAACTAGATCACCATTAAAGATGGCAGAAAAGGTTAAGGTTGGTACATTCAGGAGTAAGTGAATTTTTAACAGCATCATAATTGATAATTTCTGTCAAACAACCTCACTGGCCCTGAAAATTTCATTTTACAGGTTTGAAAGCTCAAACCTTCAGAAATTAGTGCTGGAGACTTTTTAAAAAACCTTTGCTGTCTGTCTCTTTTATCTGTCTCTCTTAATTCCATCATTCCCAATCTTTATTCTACTTTCTTTAGATGATTTAAATCTAATTTGTACTTCCTGATTTATATGGCCTTGTTTAGACTCTGTTGAGAGCAGGAGACTTTTAACTGAGGGGGCTTGACAGGGTACATGCTGAGAGGATGTTTCACCTTGTGGGGGAATCTAGAACTAGGAGGCTCAGTTTCAAAATAAGGGGTCTTCCATTTAAGATGTTCTGAGGAGGAAGCTCTTCTCTCAGAGGGCCATTAATCTGTGGATTATAGAGAACAGTGGTGACTGGGCCATTGAGTATATTCAAGGATGAATTGGACATATTTTTAATCTATAAGGGAGTCAGGGATTATGGGCAGAAGGCAGGAAAGTGGACTTAAGATCACTATCAGATCAGCCATGACCGTATTGAATGGCAGAGCTGGCTCAAGGGGCCAAATTGCCTACTCCTGCTCCTATTTCTTATGTAACCCCCAAAAACCAATGGATTTGGGTCAGGTTACAATGTTAAAAATATGAATCCCAGCCCGGACCTGCCTCCAACCTGCCTACTTCAGGTTTCAATGGAGGTGGGTTGAGGGACAGGCAACCAATCTGCTCCCAGGGGAAGGGTGTGTAATTTAAATGTTATAATGAGGCTATGCGACCCATATTTAGCCATCATTTTAAACTTAACTCTGGCTGAGTTTTCTGTGCCTCAGCCAGCTTCTGGCAGCTAAAGGGGGGCAAGGACCACTAGACCCAGGTCATTTGCTTTTCTGCTTTCCTGTAGGATCCAATATTCCTGCTTCAAAAAACAAAACTGGGGTCTCTTTGCAGGATTTTGAATCCACAGACGGATAAAGGTGCTGGGTGTTGCTAAAGTTGAGGCTAACGGTATCTCATAGTGAAGTTTATTATTCTCATTGAAAAACAAATTGGATTTGTCATTGCTATGACTTTTCTGGAGAGGGAAGATTTACCTCTGAGTGATTTACAACTAACCAAGGGTGGGTTAATAGCATTAGCAGAAAAGTTGGAATTGGAGTTAAAGCCAACAATTAAGAGGGCAATTAAGCCCATGAAGGTTCTAATTGACTCCGATTTTTCATGGTCCATCCAACCTTATGGTTGGCAGATGGGCGTGATGAAGTTCCGTTATAAATTTTAAAAACATTTTGTTTGGACAGAATTTTCATCATCTACATGTTCAGGTGACTGATTCTGATGCGTGGACATTTTGTTCAAATCGTTTTGAAATCTTTATTCATTGCTTCTAAATTCTTTAGCTCCTTGAGGCAGCTATCTGCCTTCAGGGAGCATTCATTCCGCGATCCCCCACGCCCACGCTTACATCAGCGCCCGCCCTCCTCCCAACCCCACCCCGGCAGCACTGAGCATTTCAGCACGCCTTTCACGCTGGCTGGCCGTTAATTTGCCAGCTAGCGTGAAATCGCGGTTGGGGGCCGATTGCAGTCGGCAGTCCGTTTCCCGGCTGCACCTGATTGCGCTCGCCCACCGAACTAAAAATCCTGCCCCAAGGAAAGTTAGCATTAGGGACGCAAGAGTGTCAAAGGCTCTGTGAGGAACTAGGATCTGCTAAGGGAAAAATTGATCAGTGTAGAGAACCAAATTTCACACACATAAAATGGGTCTGATAATGGAAAACAAGAATTGGTGAGAACAGCTGAGCATCAGTCACAGGAAGTTGAACACTTGAATGAGGGCTTGAAACTTGTAGAAACAAATTCAACAAAGGTAGATCTTCAATTAAGACCTGTTGAACTTCAAATATCAGAAGTCTCTGTTAAATATCGCGAAAAACGCTTTAAGCAGGGGAAGGAGTTGCTGATTAATCAGAAAAGTTGGTTGAATGCAGAATTAAAATCAAGACTGACGAATTACTGGAGCTTTTTTGTGAAAAGAGCAATGAAATCCTTAAATTCCAGTGCAATCTCGGGAGCAAAATGGATGAGATGTGCGGCTTGGAAGAGCAGATCCATACTTTAAAAGCAGCTAAGGAGAATTGAGAGAAACAGATTGAGAATATAACAAGTGAATTGCAGGAGTCTAAGGGGCAGTCGGCAACCATGGAAGAAGTATGCTGAACTGAACTGAATGCCCGTGTGATGTGTCAAACTTGTAGAAGGGTTCTGCAGGTGATTCTGAAACAAAGACAACTGAACTCACCAGAGCAGTTAGTGAGCTGAATGAAAAAATCAAGAAAGTTGGAAAAGAATTGGAAAGTAAATGAGTGAACAAACATTTGGATGATGAAGGTTCCACTTTTCAGGCAACAGCAGGAAGAATATGAATTTGTGCAGAAGGCTGTGGCACATCTCTTGGCTAAACTATAAGATAACTTAAGCAACGAAAATAAAACTACTTTGGTGCAGACTTATTTATCTGCTATTGATAAGGATACTGAAATAACAGAAAATCTGTTCTGAAGGAAGTGGCTGAAGAAGATAATTTTGAAGCTGGGTGTCAATCAGAAATACAAGCTTTCTTTAACAAAGTTAAAGGACCAATTGAAGGCATACTTCCAACAACAGAGGAGAAGAATAAGAAACCCCCTACGTTCTTCTGCATTAAAGTTGGAAAACTTATGTGATAGTCATTTGTACCATATAGTGTGACTACTACTTGATTGAAATATATAAGATCCCAACGGGTCTTGACAGGGTGGATGTGGAGAGGATGTTTCCTCTTGTGGGAGAATCTAGAACGAGGGGTCACTGTTTAAAATAAGGGGTCGTCCAATTAAAACAGAGATGAGGCGAAATTATTTCTCTCAGAGAGTTGTGAGTCTTTGGAACTCTCTTCCTGAAAAGGTGGTGGAAACAGAGTCTTTGAAGATTTTTAAGGCAGAGGTGTATAGATTCTTGGTAAGCAAAGAGGGCACTAAGTTATCGGGGATAGGCAGGATGCAGATTTGAGATTACTATCAGATCAGCTATGATCTTATTAAATGGCACAGCAGGCTGAATGGCCTACTCCTGCTCCTTGTTCGTATGTCCACATGTTCGTATGTACTATGCATCCATATATGAAGGGGGTGGAGGGGCGCCAGAGTATTGGTTTGCACTTCCACCAAGAAGGCTGAAAACCCATGGCATAAAAACATAAGCTGGTCAAGATGTTTCTAAAGGAATTTTCAACGTATCTAGCCAATGCAGACATGATGGGCCAAATAGCATCCTTCTGCACTGTAACAATTCTGTGCTTCACCAATCTCCTGCGATGAGACACTTGCCCCTGACCTTTCTGATTTTGCTCCAATCCTTCTGATTTCTCCCTGATCCTTCTGATTTCTCTCTGACTCTTCTGATCTCCTCCTCAATCCTTCTAATTTCCTCCAAGGAGCTTCCAATCTTCCACCAACATTTCTGATCACCACACCCTCGACCCTTCTGATCTCCTCCACAAGAGCTCCAATCTTCCCCACCCCTGATTCCTCTGATCTCCTCTGACCTTGGTCTCTGAACACCACCCCCCTCCTCAACCCATAATTAACCCCATATCCCAATCGTTCCCCTGGCTTCCAATCTACATTCTGGTCTCCTAGTTCTTCTTTGTTGTCCTCCAATCTTTCCCCTGGCCTTTGATCTTCATCTGGCGTCTAATCTACTCCCCTTCCCTGGCCTCCGATCTCTCTTCCACTCTCTGGTCTCTTGCCCTGCATTGTATCCTGATCTTGCCAATGCCCTGGTCTCCCTCCTGGCCTTCAATTTGCCCCCATCACTGGACTTCCATGTTACCTCTGACCTCCAATCCCCCATCTGGCTTCCTACATCCCTCCTGCTATCTCGACCCGAATTGTTCCTCTGGCTTCCAATCTCTTCACTCCACCACTGTCTTTCTGATCCCTTCCTCTCTCCTCTCCACCCCTGCCAGCTGCGGCCTGGTGCCAAAGGCCTACTTGCCCGATAGACAACCAGCTTCTCAATTTGGAGAATAAATTCTATTATGTCCTGTCATTAACAGGAAGCCCATTCTTCCAGGTTTCCTGACCTCCAAGCAGCCCCTCCACCAAATAGACACTGTTAGAGTAGAATGCTGAGCATCTTTCCTTTGTCATGAGCTGCAAAATTCAGGCCATGATTTATGTGTTCACTATGTGTTTGCCACAATGAAGAGGCTGAAGCAGGACATGCAGCATAGGCTGGCACAGTGATAATATTAGCTCTATCACTAATTTGATAGAAGGGAAAAAAAGATCAAAGAAAATAAAACCCCGCAATTTAGTAATAATATGTATTGTATTTTGTTCAGAGATATTGACCTGTACTTTTGGCCCAGAATATCTTAAGGTGCAATGCCTCAGGGAAACAAAGATCAATTCCTTTCTATAAATATTTAAAGAACTTGGCTGTGGGCCGGGAACTCTAAACAATTGCACAGCTATTTAATTTATCAGCATTTTACCTGCAGATATAATTCAATCAGAGATATCAATGTTTTCTCCCATCCCAGAGGCTGTATTTTCCAAAGAGATAAAATGGCAACATTAGTAGATGAATATGGAATACAATAAATTGCTAAGCAGCAGATTAGATGTTATCAGCAGATGTACAATCATAACATAAAACCTCACAAGATTAGGAAAGGCTGTAAGCCATCAAAAACTAGGCTCCCTGGTTGTTTTATATAAAGTAAGTAGATGAGTCACACATTTGGTAGGTTTAACTCTCCCACTCTGTGCTTATTTAGCTGGATAGTGGTATGGATTATATAATTGGTCTCAGACCTTGTGATTGAGGGAGAGGAAAACCAGCAATGGTCCTTCTCATGACTGTTATCCAGTGACCCCTTCTGGACTGAACTTGTGAGGATGTTTGATCGGAACAGCGTCAGTTTAAGTTGGTGCCAGACTTGGTGCAGTGGTGATGTGCTAAGTGCATGTTGCAGAATAACACCAACAGCATGGGTTCAATTCCTGTACTGGCTGAGGTAATTCTTAGGGCCTACCTCCTTGCCTTGTCCCATAGTAATATCATGGCAAAAGCCATGATTAGCAACCCTTGGTGGACTCCAGCAAAGGGCATGTAGCAGTCATCCATTGCAGCTGTCAAGCTACCCAAATGTCCTGGATTCTCCTCGCCTCTGAGGTCATGCAAAAGCAGCCGAGAGAGTGGTGGCAGCAACACGCATCCTTCCCCCACTACAATCAAATTCCTTAACGTTGGGTTAGCTGTAAAATTGTGACCTTTGAAATCATTTAAACTTGGGCATGCTCAAACAACAAGGAGCTACTGTTACTATTAACACACTTGCTTCCAAGTCAGAGAATCAAGGGTCCAAGTATGATTCTTGATTCTGGACACCAGTAAAGAAAATGAGGGAGCACTGAGGTGTTGCAGGTATTATGCTTTGAATGAGATGCTAAATAGAGGCAATAGCCTCACCTACAACCGTGAAGCACTAGCCCCCATTAAAACCACCCTCTCTCTCATCCTGGCTGTTTTGCTGGTTATCCCCTCATCTCTGGTTCTTTAATTCCAGGAGTTGCAGATCTGACTAGTTATGTTGGATAACCAGTTTAGCCATCAACTACCAGATCACAGAGCACTATCAGGCCCTGCTTTCTACTAAAACTGCGCACATTTCCAGGATCATCCGAGAGAGCAAAGAGAACTCCTGGTTTCATCACTCTATTGTAAAATGTCTTCTTAAGCCCCCCTCCCATGTGCCCTCCACCCTCAACTCCAACAACATGAGCGAGAAGCTCATGGACCTCATTGCTATTAAGATTGAGATAATCCGATCAGCTGTATCTGCTGCTTCGTCCCTTTCCCCAGTCCCAGATCAAACTTTCTTCAAGTTTTCCCTACGAACCAGCTCTGAATTTGCATTCTTTTCTAGTTTCTCTCCTATCTCCTCCACGCCCGGTCTGGGCTCATTTCACCCATGAGAGCCATCTTCCTGCTCCCTCAGCCCTAATCCGACCAAACTGCTGACCACTAAACGTCCCCTCCTGATGCCCTGTTAGCCGATATTCGTTCTCCTTTGTTGTCCCTTTCGCCTTCAAATCTGTTGTCATCACACCTCACCTCAAAAAAAGAAACCTCTCCATCCTTGCAAACTACTACCCCATCTTTAACCTCTCTTCCCTCTCAAAGCCCTTGAGTATGTTATCACCTGACAAATCCATGCCCATCTTTCCCATGAGAACTCCATGTTTGAATCCCTCCAATTATGACCTTGCATCCGTTCTTATCAAAGTCACAAATTACATCCTCTGTGACTGTGACAAAAATAAATTTTCCCTCCTCGTCCTTCTCAGCCTATCTGCGGCCTTTGACACAGATAAACAAACCATCCTCTTCCAACACTGCTCCACCGTCATCCAGCTGGGTGGGACTGTACTCACCTGGCTACACTCTTATCTATCCAGTTGTAGCCAGAGGTTCACATGCAATGGTTTCTACTTCCTCTGATGTCTCCCAAGGATCTATCCTTAGCTCCCTCCTATTTCACTTCTAAATTCTGCCACTCGGTGACATCATTAAAAAACACAGCGTCAGTTTTCATATGTAGCTGACGACACCCAGACTGATTTCACCAGCACCTCTTTCAACTCCTCCATCGTCTTTTAGTTATCAGACTGTTTGTCTAATGCTCTGCACTGGATGATCAGAAATTTTCTCCAACCAAATATCGGAAGGACCAAGCCATTGCCTTCAGTCCCTGCTACAAATTCCATTCCTAGCTTACTAATAAAATTGGCGCTATGAAATGGATTTTATTGTTAGAAGAGCTGAAGTTCAAAAGACCTAGTGATACAATGGAAAATTTACATTCAAAGGGAAAGCTTGGTATATAAAGAAAGGAGTTTGTGTGTGTAAGGTAGAGATATTTAAGACCTAACCAGCCTGTACACCTCCAACCAACTTGCAAAGGAACCTCATTTGGAATTCATAAGGTCAAATGTGCTTTGCCTGGTGTCTATTTAAGGTCTATGGGTTAATGTTGCCTTAGTGGAGATTTACTTGGGGGTGATTAATTTGGGGATTTGTTAAAAAGTTATGATGGTAGTATTTTTTAGCCATGTGGATGTGTTTAATTTGTTGTTAAATTAATAAATGTTTAATTTAGTTTTATATAAAAACCACGAGACTCGGTGGTTTTATTCCGACTGAATTCAAAGTCTGCATCTCAAAATTATAAATTGCAAAAATGGATTATGACAGTTGTTTCACATTTCCCTCTGAGATTTGAACAACTCAGGCCTCTGCCATCGGCTGTGTCATAGTATTCTTCAAAATGCCATTTAAAACCTACTTCATTTAACAAACTTTGTATCATTTGTCCTAATGTCTCCTTTTATGGTTCAGTGTCGAATCTTGCTCCTATAAAGTGCCCTGTGATGTTTCACTATGTTAAAGACTCTAGTTGTACTGAGCCCCTGCCTACCTACTCAGGTGGATGTGAAAGATCCCATGGCAGAATTCGAAGAAGAACTGTGGGCGTATCTGGGCCACCATTCCTCAACACAAGTCATTAAAATGAATTCCTTCATAATAATCAATCCCTATTTATAGGCACAATGTGGAAGTTAGACCTGAAACCGCACACAATCACACACCTATTCTACTAATGTCAAGTTATGCTCAACTTTCCTGTGAATCTCATTAGAATACTACTAAATGTAAAAAGGGTGGAAAGGAGTGGAAAACAACATCAACAGTTGTGGCCAAGGAAAGCGCCAAATTCACTTTAGGTGGTTTTTCTTTAAGTATGACAATTAAAAATTTATCTAACTTAAGCAGCATTCATGTGCACTGGACAGGGCACGTTTAATAACCTGAAATTGCTTTTCAGTTCTTAATGTGCCTTATACTTAGGTCATGAAAATACATTAAAAGAAACAGAAGATGGAGAGCAGATCTCAGTGAGGATAATTTTTAAAAAACTTATGGAATTGCAATAAAACACCAGAAAAATAATTCATTTTTTTCTCGTGCTTGAAAATCTGATCATAATTTGACAAAAGCCTTGGAGTAACTGAAATGGCAAGAACCTTACATAATTTGATACGTTTTGTAATTTGCAACTTGAGGGCATCATAATGGCTGGATATATGTTTGGGTGGAGGGATAGCCTATCGTAGAAGTTCAAGGAGAGCTGCACTTATGACATGCACAAAATGACGTGATATTTTATGCTGCATATTTTATTTGCATCAAGGTTACTCAGTACAACTTTGCTGCTTTGCCTAGAAACTATTATTCATGTATTAGACTTCAGAACAAGCAGATTATCTGGTTGTTTATTTAGTTATTACTCATGGAACCTTTATTTGTACAAATTTGACTGCTACGTTTAACTACAGTTCAACAGTAACTACACTTCAAAGGTATTTCACTGGGTATGAAGTGATATGGAATATTCTGAAAGGCACAACTTAAATGACAGTTCTTTCTTATTAACAGTGATGATCCTATGGCCAACCGACACTCATTCTCAAGGCAAAGATTGAATAACAGTTCCCTGAACAAACTAACAGAGCTAGTGCTCACAGAGCTGTCCTCCAGGAATGAATTAAAGTCTTCAGGGAACAGAGGAGAGGGGAAAAGTTTTAGCAAAGCACTGTGTGCGTAAATACTAAGCAATGGATAAGAGCTTTTCTTACCAAATGGCAACAAAGAGTCACAGTGAATGGGGTCCGCAAACTGGAAACAAGTCTTAAGTGGTGTGCCCCTGGTCCCACACTTGTTTCTTCTCTTTATAAATGGCATCCATGATGGAATATCAAGCTGGGCCAGACTTTTTGCAGATGCCTACCTATTTTACAGAGACATTACTGAAGCAGCAGATGATGTTAGCTAATCTCGTCGAATGGGGATATGTGGGGAATGAAATTCAGTGTAGCAAAATGCAACATCATGCGAACCAGCAATAGTTGATGTCCACCAGTACCCATCTACATAATGCATGATTTCCCCCCTTGAAGTTACTAAAGAATGTTGTTACTTAGGAATCCACATCCAAAATAATTTAAAATTGAAAGTACAAAGTCAACAGGCAGCTTCCATGGCATTGAAAATGCTTGGGTTCGTGAAATGGAAATTCCATTACTCTTCAACTACAATAAAGGAAATGTTGTACCAAAAACTAGCCAGAACAACCCTAGGTATGGTGTAGCTGCTTGGGACCATATACTGCTAAAAATACTACTCTCCTTGAGAAAGTTCAATGCTGAGCAGCCTGCTTTGTTACAAACAATTACTCGCGAGATACCAGTGCTCCCATATTTGGCCACGTTGTGAGGCTGGCGGTCTCCAGAATAGAAGGAAGGCCCAGAGGTTGATTTGCCTCTATAAAATTTTGAATGGACAATTAAGTATTTCTAAGGCATCCATCCAAGTTTGAAGAGTTCATAACCAACAGCTCCAACTGTCTGCACCCCAATGTGCTCCCTTTGCTAACTCCTTTTTCACAAGAACAATTAGGGACAACCTTTCACAAACCTTAATCTCATGCCCCCTAAGGACTCACATAAGGAAAATTAGTTAAACCTAAAAAATAATTAATTACCGCGTTCATTGTGAAAATTCCCTATTGGAAGACTACGGAGGAAAACCTTACCAAATACTAAGTAACAAGCGTGTTGCTTTGTTAGCACAACCAATATGAGACAATAATTACTGAGGCAATGAATCAATATGTAATTGCTTATGCTTCACCTTTTTTATCTTCAAAACCAGTTTGAGATTTGTTTTTAAATAACCTATATGGTTTGAAATATTGAATGTAGATTTGTATAGCAATAAGATCAATCATTTTGAAACTCCACATAAAAAATGATGCTAGTGAACAACTAAGTTTATAATTTTCTAGTTCCAATCGTGATGCTCTATCAGATAATTTTTGGTGCTGTAAGGGCTCATAATTTGAGATAATTTTTATCCCCAGCATTTATAATAAAAGTAGCTAAGGTAGCTTTAAATCCTGAAAAGAATGCATGATGCTACAAATACTAATGGAGTATATACAATACAATAAAAAAGAATGTGATAATTATGGAGGATTTAGGATGTTGATACAATTGTAAGGTTTGGTGACTTGTGAAAATTCTTCAAGGCTTTCAAGGCTGTTAAGACAATTATACAGCATTAAGGCCACAGACATACCATTGAGTAATTACATCCAATATTCCGGTCAATTGGAGCTTAATTTACAGCCTGTGGCAAGTTAAGTGATCAAATGATTGGACAGCAGCAATAACATTTTCACACCTGAGAAAACTGGAAGTAAAATCGGTAAAATGTCACCGATAAAATGCCATGAAATAACTCACTGGAGTTGAGTGAAAATCATGGCTAAAGACAAAAGTAAAGTCTCTAGATGCCCTGTTTTTTTGAGCTGAACTATTTCTGAGGAGTAAAGGCTATCTCCGTACGTTTGCTATTGAGGGCACTGTCTTTCTATTTGCTCCAACTCACAATTTGTTCCAAACAGCTGTACTTTGTGTATTAATGTGGAATTACACATCCAGCTTACTCAGCTATTCATTTACATGTAGCTAATATCAATCTGTAATCATTGCTGGTTTACATTGCCATGATAGCAGATCACAGCCCCGAATTACTAATGGGCATGTTGGACTTTAAGTAAGACATGTCATTTTTTAAAAAAGGGACCTAAAAGCAAAAGCTGACTGAGACCGTAAAGTAATCACTTGCTGGAACATTCCTTTGTGGATTACACTTGGCCAACTAGTCCAGAGGACAGAATGTCACACCTAAAAAGATGTCAAAGCCTACTTCAGAGAGACACACTTCAAAGGAAAAAATGCAATGCAAAAATTTAACTGTAATCTCCAGTGGTTACAGAGATAATGAAGGCTGAGTACCATCTCCTGTGAGTTATATCCCAGACTGTAGACACGATGTGAGTTGAAAAGAAAGCAGGTCTGGGCAAAAGACATGTTTGTTTTTTCCCTTTCAGGAATACACAAGAAAGGGGGTTATAAAGCCAATTACAACAGTAGTTCTATGTGGTAGTTTTGGTGTTCCAGACCTGGTGTGTACTCTGAAGTACATCAACTAGACATCCCTGCATTTACAGGTAAAAAAATCACTCTCTCTGATTGCTGGAAGCAAGTCACAAGTCAGCAAAGCCACAGTTGAAAAGGAAACAGGACAACTCCTTTCAACTAACCTGCAGAACCAAGAATCTCCAAACCAACTGCTCAACTGACCAAAGTCAGTCCTACTGGAATCATCCAACTTAACGGTTGCAACGTTTCATCATCTACTCATCACGGACAAACCAAAAGACTGATTCATATACCGTTTTTTAACCTTTATTTCTGGACTCACTTCTCATTTCTAATCTGTGTGTATGTGTATTGTGTTTTTATTTTTTTCTCTCACATTTTAGTAACTAATAAACTCACTCTTTCTTTCTTTGACTCTAGAAAGCCTGGGTTAAATTGATTCTTTTTAAAACATAAATACATTTGGATTGAGAAGAGGTATCCACGAGGGAAGGGATCATTTTTAAATTAACCTTGTTGCAACAAATTGAGGGGGTTGAATAAAGAAGGGGAGCTAGTTCATCCCTCCTCACCCTGGAGTATAACAATTTGAGGTACCTTGTCCGGGATCATAACAAATTGGGGGAGCCTCGCCGGGGACCAGTCACAACATAGTGCAGTACAAATGCACTGCAACCTTAACATTCGTGCAAAACAATTTCAGATTTGCACTGACAATAAACTAGCAGTTAATGTCTCAACAAAGCTGTATTCAGGTTGAACCTAACTCTGAAACAAAGCAAAGCAAAGCAAGAATCCCTGGAACCATACTGTGCATGATTGGGTTATTTTGAATGCAGTCAGGTTGACTATGTTAAGGAAAAGACAGGTTTACCACAGCATCACCAGCGGTCTTTAAAGGGACCACTGCAGGCTGGCACTAAAATGTACATTTGTTAATACTAAATGAAAGTGGATTTGAGAGGAGCCTGCTCTCATAAACATATTTCTAGGCTATTGCCTCATGATGTTTGATTCTTAAGATCTCCCAAATCTCATCACATTGTATGGATGTACTTTTCCATTGCCTTTGAAGTTGGTACCAGTAGGGATTGGGTCCAAGTAAAATGAGTAATTAGTGTGTTGGTGGTAAATATACATAGATGCCTTTACAAATATGTCTCATGTCATTATCATCCAATTGTGTGATAAAAGGACCCTTTTTTTTAGACAGCTCTCCTTTGATTTTGACATTCAGGTTTACTAAGACAGGTTCTAACTTTGCTCTGGTGCCCAGCATTAAATATATCATTACTGTGTTGTACAACCATAAGAAATAATGCAGTCGTGTTCAGTGTGTGTTGCACAACATGACTTACTGCTTTCAGAGGGCATGGTCCCATCAAATATGACATTTTTGGAGGTAGCTGGACTAGTTAAGTGC
The DNA here is from genome assembly GCF_964194155.1 of Cetorhinus maximus. Classification (NCBI taxonomy): domain Eukaryota; kingdom Metazoa; phylum Chordata; class Chondrichthyes; order Lamniformes; family Cetorhinidae; genus Cetorhinus; species Cetorhinus maximus. Next base: position 29,978,278 of record NC_135900.1, read on the forward strand.
ATCATTATAATTTTTGGTAAGCTAGAATCATCCAGAAATAATGTTAAAGTATGCATGGATATAGAAATCTACAAGCTATAGCAATGCAATTGAAGAAAATTACTAGCATCTATTCATATTGCATTATTACTAAACAAAGAAATATTGGTATCAGAGCACAGGAAAATTTGTATGAGCTAATCACTGATAAGCGTTTCCACTCCAATTGTAAAATAAGATTCAGCTTAGTGCATGTGGAAGCTGAAAGGAAATTCTTATACTGATTTCTTTAAAAAATAAAACTTTGATGGAGTTTAATGTGTAATGGAATCAAAGCATTTTTTAAAACAAAGCAAATTAGTGTGGCTTGTAAGGACATAAATACTATTGTTTCCAAATGTGATTAGTTCCTCGAATAGTGGAGGGAAATAATACAATTGAATTACAAGCTTTAATGTGCATTTTCTACATCCAAGTTACATTACTTCCTTTTCAGCCATCATCTTATGTCTAATTCTTATGTATAAATTTTACATATTGTTCATTTCAGTACTACACTAGTTTCACTATATATTGCCTAATTCTATATTAGCCTCTGCTTCTTTTTTCAGAGAAGGCAAGTGTAATGTATATACTGTATTAATGTAGAATCAACAGGAATAGTTCATGATGCTAAGTTCAAACTAATGTAAACATACAAAAATGATGGGCAGGAAAAGCTGGCTTACCCAACACTTACGATGGTCGCAGCATCAAGATTAGACACTTCCCAAGGCCGCCCTGCCATGTAATCTCCTGTGGGAGGCAAAACAAAAAAGCAGAGAAAGATCCAGGTCTAATAAGGATTTAAAATATGGAAAATTGCTCTGCGATTTCCTCAGGTGATCCATACAGTCCAGGACATCACACAGACCATGTGTTACATGTAAAATTACTTGCCTTCTATATGATGCAATCTCTGGCCCAGTTAAAACCAGTGTGGCTCCCTCTTGAAGATGACTGAGTAACAACTTGGAAGATTTCTGATGGCCTATATATCTACAAAATGTATGAATAAGTGACTTTGTGGAGATCAACTAGGCCATCAAGCAAAGTAGCACAGTCAGTAGAGTGAAGCACCGTTCATCAACAGTGAGGAAGCTATCCTTGGTGCACAAGGCATAGCAAAATCATACATAAATCCATTATTCACAACAGGTTTGTATTCCTCCCATACCTAATGCACAGAGAAACACATCCCCCACTCTAAGCAGATGTGTTCAAAGGCACAAAAAGAATAAAGCAATGCAGGAAACCACAAATAAACACACACATGTGGCAGAATGAAAGTAAATGCCATGGAGTGTTCTCATCTACTGTTGGGGGGCAGAGAGAATCTTGTAGATATTCCCCATAGTTGACTGATTAGGGGCATTAAATCCATTCTTGGGTAGAGGATTTCTGTTTTGTGGTCGGAAAACATTTGATGGACAATTTTGGTTTCATGTTTCTTTGAAGGCAATTTTAACTTTGGGTGTCATTGAATTGACCACCCAGTAAAACGCAACTTCTTCCCCATTAACTTTTATAGAAAGGAAATTTGGGTGATAACTTCCATATTGCCCAAAGTCCAACAACAACTTACAGTTAAATAGCACATTTAACATAGTAACCCCCAATTAGGAATTTAACAAGAGTGATATCAATAAAAACATTTTTTGACTCCAAACCACTGAAGGAAATACCAGGATAGGTGACCAAATGCTTGATCAAAGTGTAGTTCTAAGGAGCATCCTATAAGAGGAGAAAGGGAAAGAAGCAGAAAGGATTACAGAAAAAATTCCAGAGCTTAGGGCTAAGGCAACTTAAAGCACGATCTCCAATGGCAGGGCAATTGAAGTCAGGGATGTGCAAGAAGCCGGATCTGGACGAGCACAGAGACCTCAAAGGCTCTATGGCTTCAGGATGCTACACAGATACTGAGGGGGAAGACCATGGATGGATTTGGAAACAAGGATGAGGATTTTAAAATTGAGGTGTTGTTGGACGGGGAACAAGTGAAGGTCAGCCTGCACAGGGGTTTTGGCTGAAAGATTTCAGGTTGAAGCAGTAAAATTTTGGATGAGCCCAAGTTTATCTGAAAATAGAAGGCCGGCCGGGAGAGTATGGAGTAGTCAAGTCTAGAGGTAACAAAGGCCGAGATTTGCTGGCCCTGCCTGCTGCTGGGATCTTTCAGTCCCACTGAAAGTCAATGGGCTTTTGGCTGGTCCACCGCATTGCGGGGGGGGGACAGCAGGTCCTGCCATGGCGGGGCTGGAAAATCCCAGTCAAAATATAGAAGGGGCATTTGAGAGTGGTAGCACCTGCCCTTTTGTGAGTACCCCCAAGGCCCACATAAGGGTGCCATGCTCAGGGTTAGGCACCGTGGCCAAGGGCGGAACCAATGAATTTTTGGTGGGGATGGCAGAAGAGCTGGAGCCTTGAGGGACAATAGTTGCTTACAGGCGAAGGATATCGGGAAGAGGACTTGTGTTTCCCTTAAGCATGCATGAGAAAGGCAATGGGCAACGCCTCATATTCTTTTTGCTAATCATATTGCCTATTGAAGTTAAAAAGTGGAGGCTCTTATGAACAACGCAAGACGAAAGCGTAGGACCGTGAGATGTGGAGAAACGAGCAGAGGATCTGCCCTTGGGCAGATCTCCACAATATGGAGGTAGCAAAGGCATGAATCAGGGTTTTAATGGCAGTTGAAATGCAGCAAGGTCAGAGTTGATGATATTAAGGCAGCCTCGATGATGGTGCGAATATGTTGGAAACTCATTTTAGGATCATACACAATGCCAAATGTGTGAATGCTCAGGGAATAGAGTTGGGAAGGGGATGAAAGACAAAGGGCAGAATTTTTCAGCTTGGTGGAAGCAGCTTCTGGTGTGTGCGAGTGAAAAGTCCTGGAAATTGGTGTCGGGATCCTGATGTGATCTTGCCTTCTTCCAGATTTCCCCGGGGTGGGATTAAAGGCAAGCAGGGATCCACTTTGGATCTTTTCTTTAATATATTCGTTTACAAGATGTGGGCATCACTGGCTAGGCCAGCATTTATTGCCCATCCCTAATTTCCCATGTTCAGAGGGCGTTTAAGAGTCAACCACATTGTCTCTCTCACTCTGGAGTCTTCTGTTGTCCTTGCTCTGTTGGGTGAGTAATTAAGAAGTGGTTGAGATATTTAAGAAAGCATTTCAGATCTCTTTTAATCCTGAACCCTGCATTTCCCAGTCAGAGGATCTGTTTTCCGACCTGTCAACAACTTGCCAGGATCACGGAGGTGAGTGTCTAGTGAGAAGAGCTTCTTCAGTGAAAACCACAATGGAAAGGCTCTGATCAGATACACTGAAGATCTCCAGCTCTGGCCCTTGAGAGACTGCTGTTCAAAGCACTTATTCTTCTCTCAGAGAATGCTTTCACTGCTTGACAGGTGATTGCTAACCACAATATTCTCTTTTTCTTTTGGTACGCACAGGCAATTTGTTTAAATGTCCAGGTCCTTTACACCTTTTTGCATGATTGTGCACGTGTGTTAACTTAAAGGGATCGACTTATGCCTAGCCTGCATGAGAACGTTTGCGTTGCTGTGCGGCTGCATGGGTTAGAGAGAACATTATTGGCAACTGCTTGGAAGGCACTTCATCTGTCTAGCACTTCATTCACCTTCAACTGCGCTTCCCTGCTGCCAGCCTTCAACATGGCAGGGGAGCTTATGCAACTCCCCCTTCCACCTCTGCTAGCAGACAAGACCGGAGACCACACCATCATCACCAGCCCCAGCAGCTGCTGCTCCACAGGACAGAAGGAATGGACACCAAGATCACACTGGAAGAAGGTGAGACTCCCAAAACAGGGTCTAGGGGCAAACTATCAGCTCTCACGACATTCTGAGCATCAATGTCTCAAGAGGCTCAGGACTGGATTTCATGGCAAGCTACTGCTGATATCTGCATCCAGCAACAAGACCTCCTTCCCAGTAGACCAGGTGGGAATGCATTGTCAATGGGCGACAATGTGCCTATCATTGGAGGGCCAAGCGTACCCCCACACCCAGGTCTCTACCTCTCCTCAGAGTTGTGTGCTCGCTTCTCCTGCAAGGTGATAAAGCAGAGAGGTGTGTGAGGTTATAATGGCTTATGTGGAGAGGAGGGAAGGACACCATTTGTGGAGGGTGGTTATGAGGCATGGATGTGAGTGGGCAAAAGGCTGAGGGTGAGTGTGAGTGTTGGCTATTCAGATGGGCATGTGAGGTGACTGGAGAGTTGGGAATGAGTGCAGCCGGAAGATGTGTTGGCCTGAGGAGCTCCGTGTAGGAGAATGCTGGGAAAGTCAGAGGCCAGGATTTTCCCGTCGGTGATTTGGGGACGGGGCCCACTCGCCGATGGGAAACTGACGTGGGATGACTTCAGGAGGAACACCCGATGTCATCCCGGTCCCTTTAAATTTTCAGGAAGGCGGGCGGACAGTGAAATCAGCTATCCACCTGCTGACCTGTCAATGGCCAATTAAGGCCATTGATAGGCTAATTAAGATTGTTAAAGACCCTACCCGTCCTACATTAAGGCTGGCGGGCAGGCCAGGAGCCCCAGCGGGCTCCAGATTATACATGAAACCTCATCCACTGGCAGGATGAGGTTTCATGTCCGTTTTTAAAAAGTTTCATAAAGTTTGTGTTCCTTATTAACATGTCCCATCTCGTGTGTCATTGTCACATGAGGGGGACATGTTAATAATTTTAATATTTTTTTATTTTTAGAGTTTTTTTACCCGTCCGTAATCTTCCTGAGACAGCGCTTGGTCTCAGGGAGCAGAGCGCACTTTGACAGATGGGGAATCCCTCGCCCCCCAGCACAGGAAGAGCAGAGCGCTTCCTATCGGGCAGGCCGCTGGGCGGGCCTTAATTGACCCGCCCACTCAAAATGGTGGCAGGCCCCTTTTTGGCGGCAGAGTTCGGCTGCCCGCCCGCCGCCGAGCTAGTGGGGCCCGCCCTCCCACCAAGGGCAAAATTCTGCCCAGAGTGTGGGCCTCGGTACCTGAAAGTATTATGGCCCTCACCTTCCCCACACTCCTGAGGTCCTGGATCCATTTGATGCACTTTCTCTAGGTTGGAGGGACCGCACGTATCTCCCTGACTTCCTCAGCCAGTTCCTTCCGCACATGCTTGGAAAGATTGTCCTCTTCCTCCTGTCTTGGGAGAGATCACCTCATTGCAGCCTCTCAAGTCCTACAGCAGGACCTCCAGGTAAGAGTGAGGGACCCAGGGAGCAGCTTTCCCAGGTCTCCTCTCCACTCCTGTGTTTGCTGCAGCCTTAAAAATCCAAGTGCTGCTGACCATTTGTAACCCATGTTTTAGTGCCTTTAGTTAGACATCTGTATAGGGGACAGGCAGAAACGTGGAGTTAAGGCCACAATCAGCCATGATCTCACTGGATATTGGAGCAGGCTCAATGAACAAAATGGCCTACTCTTTCTCATATTACTTATGATTTTATGATCACCCAAAAATGGGCTATCGTTTCCACCCTGTTACCTTTTGCCTTGTTGAATATCTTCCTTTCTGGTTGGATCCAATGTTTTCCTACCTTAGCTAATCAAGTCTATAATTCCCAGGATTATGCTCAGGTCTCTTTAAGTTTGGAACATGATTTGCTATTTTCCAACCTTCTGGTTCTACTTTTGTACTTAATGAGCTTCAAAATATGGAGCTGCAGATTGTCTGACTTCTATTCTCATTTCCATAGTATTTTTGGATGCTTTCCTTCTGCTCCTATTTCCTTATGAATATTCAAACTTCCTTCTTAGAAATAATTATTGTTTATGTATGTCAATGTACCTGGTACATCCGAGGAATGATAGGTGCCATAAAATTTAAGACCTCGGGCAGGATAATACGTATCGAAAACTGGTCTGCCCCACCCGCCACGCTGACACATTATCGTGCACGATGACATGGGGTTGTGCTTCCGATGCCATCACACCCAATTGGGATAATACAGCAGGCGGGCAGGCTGGTCTAGAAATCAGGAGACTGCCCACCTTATTCAAATTTAATTAAATTGGATATTAATGCTTGTTAATGTCCCCACTGACTGAACTAATATGTGGTGGGAGCGCTAAAGCGCTTGGAGAATGTGATTCATGCCAGGCGGGGATCTAGTTTTTTTTAACTGTAAGCTTGGGTTTAAAATCACCAGCTGTGTCCTTAGTTTGAACTCAGCAGTTCAGGGGGCTGTGGCTGCTGGCTGCGCTTGATAGTGAAAGCTGTGATTCCGGTAATACATTTGTTCTTTTGAGCAGTCACTTTCCTGCTGAGAGGTGAGTTTAGACCCTCAACTGCACCTCAGCCTTCTTAATAGGGTAAATATGAGAATAGTTGTCTCTGTGGGAGATACATCCTCCAGTGAGGAGGAGAGGAAGAGGAGGAGGAGGAGAAAATGGAGAGGGAGGAAGGCAGATGGGGAGATTCGGGATGCACTGGTGATGCATGAGGGTGTGAGCTGTGCCGGAGCAAGATGGTGATGCATCAATGGAGGCGCAGAAGGATTTATGCTGCCAATTGAGTATGTAGGCAGAGAATGAGCTACCTTCAGATGTCAGAGACACAGTGCTGGAGGAGACTCATGCTCTCCAGAGCCACAGTCCCCTCTCTTTGTGACATGGTGGCAGGGGAGATCTCTTCCACCTGCGTTGGTCATCGCCCGATGCCAATGGTCATAAAAGTGACTGTTGTGCTGAATTTATTTGCCACTGGATCCTTTCAGGCTGCATGTGGAGACCTCAGCAGAATTATGTAGCCTGCTGCACACCACTGTATTAAAGTCTTCCCAGATGCAATGTTCAGAAGGGCAGGTCATTACATCACATTCTCAATGGGCCACCAGAGTCAATTGAAAAGAGCCAGAGGCTTTGTGGTGATCGTAGGTTTCCCCAGGGTCCAGGGTGTGATTGACTATATTCACGTAGCCATAAAGGCTCCAGCTGGCCAGCCCTGTATATTTATTAACAGGAAGGCCCATCAACCCTTGAATGCCCAGTTGTTCTGTGGCCACATGGACAGATTATGCAGGTATGTGCGAAGTACCCGGGCAGAAGCCACAGCTCGTACATTCTGTTGAACTCCCAGGTGCCAGAAATGTTCAACTGATGCCCTGGATGGTTGGCTTCTGGGTGACAAGGGTTAGCCTTTGAATAGATGGGTCATGATGCCTGTGAGGGCCCCTAGAACAGACATGGAGAAGAGCTATAATGACAGCCATGGAACCATCAGGGCCATCGTAGAGCAGTCAATTGGGCTGTTGAAAGTGAGGTTCAGATGCCTGGGCAGATCAGGAGGAACATTGCAGTATGTTCCATCACGAATGTCACTCATGGTCGTAGTAGGCTGCGCCTTCCATAACCTCACTATTCAGAGAGGGGATGCCAGATAGTGGTCATTCCCCTGATGATGAGGGTGGAGATAAAGTAGGGGAACACCCCAATGGAGAGGTGCAAGGGCCTGCACGCGAGCACATGGATGGTCGTGACACATGGGAGGTCTTGATAAGAAAAAGGTTCCAATAGTTCTGGAATTCTCAGCCTCACAGGTGTGTGCACTGCCTGTATCTCAACATAATACCATGTGGAATATGAGATCACTGAGAAAGCCCTGTTAGCACACTCACGGCTTTGAGTCCTTAGGATCCAAGGCATCTTGACCCGCGTCCAATACTGACAAGTCAACTATATTTTCCCAATAAAAATTCAACAGCACTTATGCATTGAATGAATCACAGCATAAGGGGTTGTAAATGACAAGTTTATTGACATCTTGCCTATGACACATCTAATTATCACATATACAGGATGCATCCATGTGACTCGCTTGATGACTGTTATGAAGTTTTCTTAAACCGTTTCCTTGTGCTACAGTGCAGTGCTCCCCCGTCACTTGCTGCTGCACTGGAGAGAAGCTGCATATCTTCCATTCCTCTTGCCCTGGATGACTTTGGCCACCATCTTGTATGAGGCTGAGACCTTGTGTGTCCCTGCCATGTTCGAAGATTCCTGCTGACTGGCAGGGGCAGCTTCTGTAGCCACGGCAATCGAGGACTACTGTGTCAATGGCGGAGGGGCGGAGGAGAAGCTGCCCCCATTAGAAGTTCCCTGAGTGGTACTTCCAGATAGCGACAGCAGCTGCCCATCCTCTGCCACTAGGTCTGCTTGGTCCTCCCCTGCCTTCTCATGAGGTCACAGGAACTGGATCAGTATCCAGGCTCCCAGTCCCCTTGTCACCCTGGCTCTGGGCCCCTGAGCTCAGAGTCAGGGTGATGGTATGCAGATCGGAGCATTTACCCATGATTGTGTGTGAAATACTGTCGGTTTGCCCCTCCAGCACAGTCACCAGTCTGACCATGGAGGAAGCTTGGCACCTGGTAGAGTGGGCAATCGCAGGGCACAGGGCCTGGATTGACACCTCCACAGTCCGGGTCAGAGAATGCAACCTCTCTGGTATATCTGCCAAATCTCCGTGCACCTCATACTGGACATCCGGCATCTGCTGCCTCCAGAGTCTCATCTTTTGACTCAGACTCAATCTCTGGATCACCGTGAACATTCCTCCGACTGCCCGATGCCTGCTCCACCACACCCTCTGGCCGCTGTATGTGCGAATGTGAAGTGTCCTCATCAGATTATGCCTGCCCTTGTACCGACGCGCTAATCCCTGCCGAGGCGCCAGTATCTGCCCTGGCGCTTGGTGCATGGAGAGGATGTGAGGCTGCATCCTCCAAGGGTTCTTCTTCATCCTCAGAGGTAACTGTTGGTTCCACAGATCTGGCGGGTTCAGCAGAAGAGGGTTCAGCTGCACAGGACACGCAGAAAAAAGGATGTTACTTAGCATTTTTGAGAGCCTTCAATGGATGTGCAAGGTCATAATGTTCAACACCATTTGCAGCATGTGTGCTATGAGACATGACACATAGCAACCACTAAATCACACTTGCAACAAACTCACAATATTTCCACCAGGAAGCTTTCCTGCCTTTGAACACAGAAACCACACATGTGCTATTCATAAAAGCATGCGAGGCATCAGACCCCCTCCCCCTCTGTGTCCCAGTTTCAGCCTCTTGCAATCTCACCAGCCTCACGCTTTCCTCCAATCTCACCTCTGCCAATGGATCCATTCCACTGAGGACAGCAAAACTCCTGTGGCATGAGAATTGCCAGATTGGGCACTCCATCTCCAGTTCTGTTTCTTTCTCTTGAATTGTGGGCCTGCTTTTCCTGAAATGAGGTGTAACATTGCAATGATGATTACTCTCAGGTAACAATGTCATCCTTCCTCCAAGGTAAGAGAGGAATGCATGATCTTCACAATGCTTGGCAGCCAAGTCACTGTACACCTTCTTCATGACTAAGGCCTTCCCCCCACCCCAAACACCACAACAACACCTCCACAGAGGTATTGGGGCCACAAACAGTGCCATTGTTGCATAATGCTGCCTTGGCTGCAGCATTTTCAAGCTTTCCCTGTAGTTTCCTGGCACAATAATATACATAACGAAGACTTACTCATCCTTGCCAATCTCAAGAGGTCATTCAGCTCTTCCTGCATTGCCTCCAGGTTCGCGGCACAATGCCCACATTGTTGACCTCTGCGGCCACCCCCTCTCAGGCTGAACAGGTTACAGGGGGAGGTCTCCTCTTCCCGTCTGCTGGCAACAGGACCTTACGCATCGTGGTCACAGCCTGGAGGAGGATGTTGAGGGATCCATCACCAAAGCCTGGGGTTGTTCTTGCCCTTCTTCCCCGTCTTACCCCTCGCTCCCTTGTCTCGGCCATGTGGAGGAAAAAATGCTGGAACTAAATAGCTCCTCTGTGTTAAGATCTTGACATCATTTTCATGATCAGATTTTATGCCATCTGTGTTTATTGGCAAGAAACAACTCAAATCCTCTGCAGAATTTAAGAAACTTTACATAAGAATCACACTCAACTCAAACAATGCCTGATACTCTCTCTGAAAAAAATATTGCTTTTGCTATGCAGATTCACACCTTTGCAGCGTCACCTGACACCGCCCCATGCCAGGTGGCACTTTAAATGAGTGGCTGTGACCTCTTTCTGGGTCACGGCCAATGATTGTGGGCACTGGATACCTGCCCTCCAGCTCTGATTGGGCAGAGGCTGACAGACATTCGACATTGCAGGCTTGAAACTCACCCTCAGGCCTTCAATTGGTTGACTGCCGTTTTATACGCATGCAGCGGTGGCAGGGGCGGGACTTGGAAATCCGCCCACCTCTGGGTGCGAGTCCCACTCACTGCGATGGTACGTGTTCTTCAGCCCCTTGTTCTCTTCATCTACAATTCTTCAGTACTTTCCTTCCTAATGTGAATTTGAAGAAATCACAATTATTGTTTTCAAGTTCTCAAGTAACTGCTCTACAATTAATTTTATCTACAGGTTATCTTCCTCCCATACATTTTATCTGACAGCTCTAAGTCATTTCCAGATCAGTCCCCTCCCTTGATAACTATTTCATTGCCCACTTTTTGAAATCATTTATCCAGTTCTGTTCAATAATGCCAGTGACAATTATGGAGTATTTTTGTCGACCTGCAGACTGATTCTCCCAGCATGATTGATTCAGGCAGTATTGGAAAAATGGGCTAGGATTCATTGCATGGGATCCCTGCTCAAGTCATATTGTGATGGATACTCTCTGACTGACCTGCAGTGCTCTTACATGTAATATACGAGAGCTTCATTTAAATGGTAAATTTCATAGTCACGTATTGTAAATAAGTCCTCATGGAATTTCCCAATTTTCTCAAGAGAAACCTGCTGTGAGTTCAGCTTGTCCAAAAATGAAGTGACTAAGGCCAGTAATACTCCACCTTTCAGAAAATAAGAATTTAATGTTTAGTTTTTGAACACTATAATCCAAATTCTGAAAATGTATTACTCCGAGGTCACTTCATTTTCAGTTGGGGGTGGTGGTGTTTGTGTGGGGTGGGTTAAGGGAAAATGAAGAATGGAGGGTTGAGAGGCAGGTTTGCTTGCATCAGATGTGTTTACAATAGCAGCTTGCTTTAACATAGGAAAACATCCCTAGGAGGAAATATTTGGAGGAGTCAAAGAGGGTTTAAGGAGGGTCTTAAAATATGAGAGAGGTGGAGAAGTTTAGGGAGGGAATTTCAAAGCTTGGGGCATAGTAACCAATGGTGGAAGGAAAGGAGTGCGTGCTACATTAGAGACCAGAGTTGGAGAAACACTAAGGCCAGAATCTTCGGGTTGGCGTGTGAGGGTGGGCCCCGCTTGCCGACGCGTAAAATGACGCGCAGTGACATCAGGCGTGCATCCCGATGTCACTGCGCGTCATTCAGATCTTCAGTTAGGCAGGTGTGCACTGCAGTCGGCTGCGTGCCCGCTGAACTCTCAAAGGCCTATTAAGGCCATTTAAAATCTAATTAAAGTAATTAACTGAGCTGCCCGTCCAACCTTAAGATTGGTGGGCAGGCGAAGAGCCCAGGCGGCCTTCGCATTTATCATGAAACCTCATCCACAGGCGGGATGAGGTTTCATGAAGTGTTTATAAATTGAATAAAACTTTTTATTAAAGCTCATTGGCATGTCCCAGCTCATGTGACTGTCACATGAGGGGACATGTCGTAAAATGTTTTTTCATTATTAAAATTTTTGACATTAAAAGTAACCTCAAAGCAGCTCCGTGCCTCAGGGGGATTTCTGCGCTCTTTCGTGCACATGTGCAAAAGAGCGCAGGTCGCCACTCAGCCTACTCCCACCGCCTGCACAGGGAGCGCACAACGCTCCCGGGTGCGTGTCACGCTAGGCAGGCCTTAATTGGCCCGCCCAAGTAAAATGGTGGCGTGCAGCCGATCGCGGGCGGTGATCTACTGCATACCTGCCCACGTCCGCTCCCGCTCAACGCCCCCCCAATGGGGAGAAAATTCTCCCCTAAGTTGTTGGAGAGAACTAATGGGGCTTAAAGAAATTACAGGGACAGGAAGGGGCATTGCAATGAAGGGATCAAATACAAGGATGAGAATTTTAAATTGAGAGCCAGTGCAGGTGATGAATTTGCAGATTTTGGTGTGAGTTAGTATATAGGCAGCAGTTTCTGGATAAGCCAAAGTTTATGGAGAGTGGAGGATGGGAAGCTCGCATTGGAATAGTCAAGCCAAGAGGTGAAATATTTTTGAGCTGCAGATGGAAGGAGAGGGTGTGGGGGAGACGGGTGATGTTATAGTGGTAAAAAGTTGCAATTTTTGTAATGGAGAGGATATAGGGTTGGAAGCTTAGCTTGGGGTTGAATAAGATTTCTTGGTCACCAACAGTCTGTTTAAGCTTGAGATAGTGGCCAGGGATTAGGATGCAATCTCTGGCAATGAGAATATTCAAGATAGGTACTGGGAGGGGGTGCAAAGACAATGGCTTCAATCCATGTTCACATATAAAGTGAAGAAGGTCAAAGAGCACTTCTGCAGCCAATAACTTAGTAAGTTAATATGTAGCTTGTATGAATCTTTCTGTTTTCATGCAAAGAAGTAGGATGCACACAACCAGAGCCAAAGCAGCGTATGTATGGCTAACATTAGGCCCCTCAGTAGGTGTAGCAGAAAGCTTTGCAACTGCTGGGCACACATCCTGTAGGAGAGCAGTCAAGTTAAAGTTGCTAATGAGATGGAATGCTTAAATAAATATCATGAAAACTCATCTGTTCTTCAAAGAGAGCCATGGGATCTCTTAAATCCTTCTGAATAGACAAGCATGACTTCAATGTAATGTCAGTCCTGAAAGACGGCACCTGCAGCAATGTGTGACTCTCTTTGTACTGCTCTAGATTACATATTCAAGTGCTGCATTGAGGTTTAAACCTACAACCTTCTGGCTCACGCCAGGGTGGTACCAGTGAGCTGAATTGATATGTGCAACCCCCAGATCCAATAGTATGCACACAACAACAATAATATTTGTATACTTACATTTATATAATGCTTTTAACAAGGCGCTTTGCAAGAGTGTTATGAAAATAAAATTTGACGTTAAGTAGCATGTGGAGATATTAGGACAAATGACCAGAAGATCTCTAAGATCTAGGTTCTAAAGAGCATCTTCAAAAGAGGAGAGAGAGGTCGGGAGGTTTAGGGAGGATATTCCAGAGCTTAGATCTGAGACAGTTCGACTCCAGAGCTTCGGTCATAGGCCATGCCGCCAATGGCGGAGTGATGGTGGAGTGATTAAAGGCCAGAATTGGAGGAGATGGGGTTCAGAGGTGATAGGGTGTAGGAGGATACAGAGGTAGGGAAGGGTGAGCATGGGGGGTTCTGGAAATATAGAGGTGAGATTTAAAATTGAGAGTTTTGCTGGACCGGAACCAAATGCAAATTTTGTTTAACTGTTGGGGCCGGTGCCACTAACAAGTTAACATCTCTTGTCTTTTCTGCATTTATAATTTTCATCACCTTAGTATTTCTATTTAATGTGTTTCTTCTGCAATTCATTGAAGAATTTAAAATTGAGCTTTTTCTTATAAATGATTGTGCTATTTCAAAATAAATACTTTATTGTCATCTTAGACCTGACCGAACAATTTGAAAGATATTATTGTAAGAGGCTGTCATTTTTTTTAAGTGCCTCAGATCATACTGTTATTACTTTGTGTTTGATGGTAAAATCAAATGTACAATTGCTATTAACAACAGATGTCATTAAAGCTGTTTTTAGCTTCAAACAGGCAAGTGGGAGATAAACTGATAGGAAATAGTGCTGCAAAACATCTTCGCATCAACCTCATTAAGCATTCATTAAATAAAAGGGTAGCCAGCAAAAAGAAATGCAAAGTAAAGCTCGAATGTATGGTCATATTTTTTCTTCATATGTTCCATTCTTCTTTGACAACAAGTAACAGAAAGTGCTTTATTAAAGGTGACAGCAGCTGATGAGATAAACCCTAAGAGATGCATAGGTAAACATCTTGGAGAAATAGTTAATCTGCATCCACACTCGCGTAACTACAGGCTCTTAATACCACATAATAACATTGCTATGGACAAAAATTTCAGACATCACAAAAATGTTATCATAAATGTGAGCTTTTAGATTTTTTGACATTTTTTTTCAATATATTTACTATTCCATTGACCTCTAAACACATTTCCTCTGGAAAGTCAAGAGTTTGAGTGCTTCCAGCTTATGTTGGATATATGGAAATAATCATTACCACTCAGTTTTGATAAGTGAGAAATTATATTTTATTGCATAGTGAGTGTGATTTAAGAAAAAGTGACACGAGTGTTTGAAAACAGATTGAAAATCCTATATATAAAATAGAGGCTAGGACAAAAACAACTTTTAGAACAAGGTTAGGCTACAAATTAAAGAATTAAAAAATCTGAGGATGGGTTTTTAAAACTTAAGAATGTAAAATATTATGGAGCATCAGCAACTATTTATTGTATGGAATATACTTTCTGATGCCGAGTTCAGGTTTGGATCTTCAGAAAAGACAGGAACATGGGTCAGAAGGTTTAGTAATATTGATAAAATACCCAGTTACACCATTGAAAGAAAAGATTTCAGTCAGGGGGATGTGGCAGTGCGAACAGTACTGTCCAGAAATCAAAGGTCTCAAAAATGTGTGTGGGAGAGAAGGAAAGGCCTGGACTGCCCACACTAGTTGCTATAAATATAGGCAGCACACAATATCCATGCTACCTGTTAATTAAAATAATTTGTTCGTGCCACCAGCACTAGCTCTGCTGCACACCTATTGGCTGGGTTGGGGGCAGGGAGGTGTGATATCAGGCGTCCAGGATGCTACGTAAAGACAGCTAGCATCTCTTAAAGGGGTCGGGGTGGGGTGTATTCTGGCTCTAGTGACTGTTTTAAGCACCTTGTGGAAGATATGGCTGAAGAAGGGAGTGAATAGGCACAAAGGGGCTCTGACATTACACTGCAGAGAGGTGAGGGAATACTCTTTTTCACCAGGGGGAAGTAAGCCCACCAGATATCCAGTCAGGAGGCAATGCAGTGGCAAGGAATTACAGAGTACATCAATGCCATGAGCACTGCGTCAAAAACGTGGCTAAAATGTGGGAAAATAATTTAATGATTTAACTAGAGTAGTTAAGGTAAGAATACAACTAAAATACTTCCTGTTCATAGTTGCATCACTCACAACTAGACAACTCATAACACTGACAACACTACCCTCCCTCACTACTCTGCACTATCCTGCAGTCACTGCACCAAACTTCACTAAATCTCTTTTTCCTCGTGTCCCCACACTCACCACTATTAAATCATTCACTTGCACAAAACTCACATCTCACACACAGACTGTCAGCTATTTCATTATTACAGCGGCATTCTCCAAACACCTCATACAAAGCAACAGGCTGCCACTGGATGAGGAAGAACTGATCTACACATCCTCCCTTCCACTGAGGACAGCATCCTGGCATCCATGGAAAGGCTCATGGGCAATAGGGAATGTTAGGTGCATGTGGAGCATGGAGGAGGCCAACTCCATCTTGCCTAAAGGCTTTGTGCAGAGTACAGAGATCATTCTGCCACATGGTCAGCTCCAGCAATACTGCAGTGGAACCGATTACGATGAAGCATCTTATAACACCTTTGACATCTTGCATGACAGCACATACTACTGCTACAGAAGCTTATAGGACGTTGAGGTAGCTTATACAGCTAGCACAAGATCTCAGACAATTGTCACTTTGGCTTGGAGGGTCACTGTTGAAAGAGGATTCATGAGCATCATGTCACTCCTACACTATGTTCTCCAGCAGAGCCTCAAATCGCTGAGGTGCAGCCTCAGGAAAGTGGCTTTGGCCCCATGTGAAAGCCGTCTGATGTGCTTTCTCTGAATGACAGTGTGCCTGCTCTCCCAGGTACAAAAAGTAATTAAATGTTAGTGCTATGTTGGCCTTTATCTCAAAGAGTTTGGAATGTAAAAGTGAGGAAGTTCTGCTTCAGTTGTATAGAAGGTTGGGCAGAGTCCCTTTGGAATATCGTGTTCAGGTTTGGATACTGAACCTCAGGAAATATATTTTGACCTTGGAAGGGATGGTTTGGCATGTATTTATCAAAATAATACCAAAGCTTAAGAGCCCATGTTGTTTAAACCTAATTTGTACTCCTTTGAATTTATCACAGTTGAAGTGTGTTCTAATCAATACATTGGAAATAATAAAGGGACTCATTGGAGTAGATATAAAGGAATAATTTCCTCTGGTGGTGATATCCAGAACCGTGGTGGCGGGGCGCTTTGGAACTGGACTTTTTAGCTTGAAATTGAGGCATTGGTTTAACAGGAAGGCAGTAGGCCAAGCCCACCTCCGATGGCCCTGAAAGCCAGAAGCAGATTTTACGGTCCTCAGGCAGTTAGTTGCTGAGGCCGTGGCTTCAGCTCCCCTGAGGCAGATGTCCCACCCTCAAGAGATTCTTGTTAGGTAAGAGTATCAGGGATATGGAGAGAACCTCAGTAATGAATAGTGGAATAGGCTCAAAGGGCTGAATGGCTTCCTCCTGTGTAATGAATTTTGACAGCTAATTTCCTAGGCTATGGAGTGCTTAATTGCTAAGTAAGAATTGAAAGGTATCGAGGAGAGTGTAAGAGGAGGACCCTGGGACAGGCAGTCAGCAGCACCTGGAGGATTCAGTCTATCTAGAGGATCTATCATCTAGTCTAACCTCAAGTAGGAGTAAGGGTGAAATAAAAGCAAGGATCCATATTCTATTTAGTTAAGATATGTCTGGGGAGCTCAATTCGATGATTTGCACACCCTGCGCTATGTGGGAAATCCTAGATGCTCCTGGCGGTCTGGGTGATCATGTGTGCAGGATGTGCCTCCTACTGGAGCAACTCAAGCTCCGGGTTTTGGAGCTTGAACGGCAGCTGGGGCCACTACTGTGCATTCATGAGGCTGAGCGGTTTGTGGATAGCACATTTCAGGATGTGGCCAACCCGCAGCTTAAGGAAGTGCAAGCAGAGAGAGAATGGGTGACCGCCAGACAGAAGAAGGGGACCAGGCATGTAGTGAGGGAATCCTCCAAGTGCATCTCACTCGCAAACTGTTTTTTGGCCTTGGAAAACAGTGAGAGTGATGGTTCCTCTGTGGAGGCCAACCAGAGCAAAGGCCATGGCACTGTGGGTGGTCCAGCTGCTCAAGGCGGGAGGAAGAAATGTGAAAGGGCAATAGGGGATTTGTTAGTGAGGGGAGTAGATAGGCGCTTCTGTGGCCGTAGACGTGACTCCAGGATGGTATGTTGCCTTCTGGGTGCCAGGGTCAACGATGTTATGGAACGGTTATAGGACATTCTGAAGGGGTAGGTTGAACAGCCATGGTCCATGTTGGGACCAATGACATAGGAAGAAAGAGAAATTAGGTCCTGCAAGCAGATTTTAGGGAGTTAGGTAGGAAATTGAAAAGCAGGACTTCAAAGGTAGTAATCTCCGGATTACTCCCGGTGCCACACAGTAGTGAGCATAGGAACAGAAGGATAGAGTAGGTGAATGCATGGCTGGGGAGATGGTGCAGGAGGGAGGGCTTTAGATTCCTAGGGCATTAGGACCATTTCTGGGTGAGGTGGGACCTGTACAAGTTGGACATGTTACATCTGAACAGGAACGGGACCAATATCCTCGCGGGGAGGTTTGCTAATGCTGTTGGGGTGAATTTAAACTAAATTGGCAGGGGAATGGGATCCTGAAAAGTAGTTCAGAGGGAAGAGAAGCTGAGATGGCATTAGAAGTTAAAACGCTAGTAAGTGGGCCTGGAAGGCAGAGGAAAGATAGGCTAGATAAGAAAGAAGCGAGTTTAACAAGGCTAAATGGAATATATTTTAATGCAAGGAGCCTGAGGAATAAGACAGATGGGCTGAGGGCACAGATAGGCATGTGGGAGTATGGTATCATAGCTATGACCGAGACTTGGCTAAAAGAAGGGCAGGATTGGCAGCTCAACATTCCTGGTTATAGGGTATTCAGGTGAGATAGAGAGGGGGATGGAAGAGGAGGTGGGGGTTGCAATATTGATCAAGGAATCAATTATAGCAGTGAGGAGGAATGATTTCTTGGAAGGATCATCAAATGAAGCCATATGGGTAGAAATAAAAAACACAAAAGGGGCAAACATGATGTTGGGTGTGTACTATAGGCCCCCAAACAGTCAGGGAGAGATAGAGGATCAAATATGTAATCAAATTTCAGAGAAGTGTAAGAATAATAGGGCTGTAATAGTAGGGGATTTTAACTACCCAAATATTAACTGGGATAGTTTTAGTGTACAAGGTAGGGAGGGAGAAAAATTCTTAAGTTGCACCCAGGAGAACCTTTTAGCCAGAACGGAGAAAGCCCAACAAGGGAGGCAGAAGTTCTGGACCTAATATTCGGAAATGAGCCCAGCGGGCGGAAGGAGTATCAGAAGGGGAGCATTTTGGAGATAGTGACCATAACTCAGCTAGATTTAGGATAATTATGGATAAGGATAAGGCTGGGCCAGGAATAAAAGTTCTAAACTGGAGAAAGGCTAATTTTACTAAGATGAGATGTGATTTGGCCCAAATGGACTGGGAGCAGCTACTTGCAGATAAAACTGTGTCAGAGCAGTGGGAGGCATTCAAGGAGTAAATAGTGAGAGTCAGGGCAAATATGTTCTCGCAAAGGGGGGATCCAAGTCCGGAGAACCTTGGATGTCAAGGGACACAAAGGTTAGGATTAAGGAAAAAAGAGAAGCTTATGGCATATACTGAGGGCTCAATACGGCAGAGTCCTTAGAGGAGTATAAAAAGTGCAGAGGGGAACTTAAAAAGGAAATTAGGAAAGCTAAGGGAGTGCATGAGAAAGCGTTGGTGGGTAGAATAAAGGAAACCCAAAGGGGTTTTTATAAATATATAAAGAGCAAGAGAATAACTAGGGAAAGAGTAGGGCCAATTAGGGACCATAGAGGTAATCTGTGTGTGGACCCGGAAGATGTGGGTGCAGTCCTCAATGAATACTTAGCGTTGGCCTTCACAATGGAAAAGGACGATGCAGATATAGACATCAGGATGGAGGACTGTGAAATAGTAGAGGAAATTAACATAGAGAGAGAGGAGATACTAGCGGGTTTAGTGGCCTTAAAAGTGGATAAATCAGCAGGCCTGGATGAGATGTATCCCAGACTGTTGAGGGAAGCAAGGGAAGGGATATCAAGGGCCTTGGTAGTAATTTTCAAATCCTCTCTGGCCACAGGTGAGGTGCCAGAGGACTGGAGGACTGCTAACATTGTCCCATTATTAAAAAAGGGAGGAAGGGATAGACGAGGAAATTACAGGCAAGTTAGTCTAACCTTGGTGGTGTGGAAATTACTAGAAAGAATTTTCAGGGACAGAGTATATCTGCCCTTGGAGAGACACAGATTAATCAGGGATAGTCAGCATGGATTTGTTAAGGGAAGGTCGTGTTTGACAAATTTGATTGAATTTTTTGAGGAGGTAACCAGGAGTGTTGATGAGGGTAATGCATTTGATGTGGCCTACATGGACTTTAGCAAGGCTTTTGATAAGGTCCCTCATAGCAGACTGGTCAAGAAAGTAAGAGCCCATGGGATCCAAGGCAAAGTGGCACTTTGGATCCAAAATTGTCTAAGAGGCAGGAAGCAGAGGGTGATGGTAGACAGATGTTTCTGTGACCGTGAGTCTGTTTCCAGTGGGGTTTCACAGGGTTCAGTGCTGGGGCACTTGCTGTTTGTGGCGTACATAAATGATTTGGACTTAAATGCAGGGGTATGATCAAGAAGATCGCGGATGACACGAAAATTGGTAGGGTGGTAAATAGTGAGGAGGCTAGCCATAAACTGCAGGAGGATATCAATGGACTGGTTAGGTGGGCAGAGCAGTGGCAAATGGAATTCAACCCGGAAAAGTGTGAGATAATACATTTTGTGAGGCTAACAAGACAAGGGATTACATTATGAATGGTAGGACCCTGGAAAGTACTGAAGATCAGAGGGACCTTGGTATGCATATCCATGGTTCCCTGAAGGTAGCAGGGCAGGTAGATAAGGTGGTTATGGAATACTTGCCTTTATTAGCCAAGGCATAGAATAAAGAGCAGGGAGGTTATGCTGGAACTGTATAAAACACTGGTTAGGCCACAACTGGAATACTGCATGCGGTTCTGGTCACCACATTATAGGGAGGATGTGATTGCATTGGAGAGGGTGCAGATGAGATTTATCAGGATGCTGCCTGGGCTGGAGGGTCTGAACTATGAGGAAAGATTGGATAGGCTGGGGTTGTTTTCCTTGGAGCAGCGGAAGTTGAGAGAGGACTTTGTAGAGGTGTATAAGATTATGAGGGGCATAGATAGGGTGGATAGGAAGGCACTTTTTCCATTAGTAGAGGGGCCAATAACCAGGGGGTATAGATTTAAAGTGAGAGGTAGAAGGATAAGAGGGGAGTTGAGGAGAATTTTTTTCACACAGAGGACAGTGGGAGTCTCGAATTCACTGCCTGAAAGGGTGGTTGAGTCAGAAACTCTCGTAACATTTAAGAAGTATTTAGATATTCATAGCCTCCAGGGCTATGGGCCAAGCGCTGGAAAATGGGATTAGTGTAGTCGGATCTTTGTTGACCGGCATGGACATGATGGGCCAAATGGCCTCCTTCTGTGCTGTAGATGTCTATGAGTCTATGAGATTCTGCACTACCGTGACATTTAAGTGAGTTCCCTTTGTTCAGGATATACTGGTGTCTAGAAAACCACTTTGTGTGTTGGCTGGGAAACCCATTCTGTGCTTGGTGACAACTTGATCTGCTGCTGCCAAGGAAAAGAAAATGTTGCAGCTGCACAGGCATCCAAGATGCAGGCTGGATTGAAGAAACAAAAAGGTGCTTCAAGTGTTAGACCTCCAAAGGGACACATCCTTGCTGAAATTTAACACAGTTCAATTCGCGATACTAAAACAACTTTTAAAATTTAAAATAGCTTATGTACAAAGTTAGGCTACAAATTAAAGAACTTAATCTGATTTTTAAAACTTCAGAATACAAAATATTATGGAGCATCAGCAACTGGCTATTGTATGGAATATACTTTCTAGGGCAGAGCTCAGGTTCGGATCTTCGGAAAAGACAGCTTGTAATTTTAAAGTGGAAACATATGTCTATTTTTCCTGGAAAGATATTATTTTATTGGAACTTTAGTGCTCTTCAAAGGAAGGAAATTCAGTTTAGGAAAATGGAACATTTTTTCAGTTTGATTCACTCAGTTCCAACACTAAGAACAATATAACACAAATAATTGCAAAGTGAAGCACCTTTTATTTTGCCCCAGTAAGATTTCTTAAACCAACAGACCGAGCCACTAGCTTAATGCTTGCATCTCCCACATCAGCCATTGTATAATCAATTTGAATAAAATACCAATTTAGTTTTAATTAGTGCTAAATTAGGAATAGTTTTGTATCATGGATTCATACTCAATATGCATAGAGTTGGGACCGCCCAAGTTCATTTCCATTAGCAGTTTACAGGAAGAAAAATTAAGAGACTTTCATTTCACCCAGTCTGAGCTATTGTTGAATAACCAGTTTCAGGAGGTAAAAGTAAAGTATACAAACCCAGACGTGTTATCCCATCCCATTCCAATCGATTACTTCTAGTCATTTACCCTCAAGAAGTCACTTCATTTGACTTCATAAATTCTCGGAATGTAATCCTAGTCTAAAATAAAGTATGTTAATTTTGTTATTTATGATTGCCAATTCAAAATAATTTAATAAGCCAAACATTTAAAGCCAAGATGGTTTTGAAGATCAATTTTTAAAATAATGAGAAATAACAAGTTCATTATGCTCATTAAGCTTAAGTATCAGCAATAGCTCTGTTGGTAGCACTTCCACTCCTGACATAGAAGGTTGTGGTTTTAAGTTCTATTCCAGGGCTTGAGTGCAAAAAGAGTCATATGGACTCGAAACATTAGCTCTGTTTTTCTCTCTCCGCAGATGCTGTCAGGTCTGCTGAGTTTTTCCAGCATTTTCTGTTTTTATTTCAGATTTCCAGCATCCACAGTATTTTGCTTTTATCTTGAGTGCAAAAACCTAGCCAGACACTCCAGTGCTGCACTGAGGGTGGGCTGCAATGTCAGAGGTGCCATCTTTGTCATCATCCTCTCAGTTGGGTGTAAAAGAAGAGCAGGGGAGTTACCCCTGGTGGCCTGGCCAATATTTATTCCTCAAGCAATGTTGTATCTGGTCATTATCATGTTGCTGTTGGTTGGAGCTTGCTGTGTGTGAATTGGCTGCTGTGTTTCCCACATTACAACAGTGACTACACTTCAAAAGTATTTCATTGGCTGCGGAGTGCTTTGGGATGTCCTGAGGTCCTGAAAAGTGCCTTTCAAATGCAAGTTTTTCTTTTTTAATAGAAGGCAATTTTATGCTGATTACTGGTGCAGCAGTATTTGTTGCATGGCACCTGCATTTTTGGCACAACGGGGGCTGTTTCTGCTTCAAAGCAGTGTCTGCACTGTTTGAGCACACCTCTGCTGCAGGCTGCACTGGGTACCATTTTGGGTAAATTATTAATATGGACGCTGGAGGTGTTGACGAAAGTACACAGAGTAGACATATTGTGTGGTGCGTAACGCTGATTTGATTCTAGCAGTGCTATTTTCAACCCCAACACTCCAGCTAACTTCCTTAACTTTACACAGCTGAACATGCATTCAGCAGCATGAAGGAATCCCATCAGTTTTATGTAAAGGGATCATCAACTGCTTTCAGGTTAGTTGCTGATTGATTTTTATTGGCTGCTGCTGAGTCAGTAGAAGCCTTTGGACTCTTATTAGGTAAAAGTATCAAGGGACATGGAGCAAACCTTGACAGATGGTGTCAAAATACAGATCAGCCATGACCTAAATGAATGGTGGAATAGGCTCAAAGGGCTGAATGACCCACTCCTGTGTAATGCTTCTTGACAGCTAATTTTCTAGGCTACTTGGAGTCCACAATTGCTAAGTAAGAATCTAAAGATAACGATTCTGCACTACCGTGACATTTAAGTGAGTTCCCTTTGTTCAGGATATACTGGTGTCTACAAAAGCGCTTTGTGTGTTGGCTGGGAAACCCATTCTGTGCTTGGTGACAACTTGATCTGCTGCTGCCAAGGAAAGGAAAATGTTGCAGCTGTACTGATATCCAATACTGGAGGCAAAGCTGGTGTCTCCACCCTCTGCAAGTGGTATAGGTGGCACTACTCGAAGTTGGTAAAGTCTACAGGGAGTCATGTGGCAACTGGTGAAGGCCTTGGTTCTCACTTCAAGGATTCTGCACAAAGCACTTGCTCCTATTCCTCGCCACCAGGTATACAACTGAGAGGGAAGAGGAGGAGGAGGAGGAGGAGGAGGAGGAGGAGGAAGAAGAGACGGAGTGGGAGGAGCAGAGGAGGCAACCAACTGAAGCCCATTCCAGCCGGGCTGTCAATGATCCACTCATTCAACTGAGGTGTCAACAAATGCAAACCCGATAGCCTATATAACAACAGCCCCTTGCCTTCCCTGTTACGGACCATCACAGCATTCTCTTGGCTTTAATGCTGAAATAAGAGCTTCCACAAAACCAACATTTCAAACCAACTTGCTATATTAAACCATCAACATTCCATATAAAAGTCAACTAATCACTCTTGTGCATTCCCCTTCTGCCTGACATCCATGTGCCTTTGCCTGTCCTATTGCTCCTAAGCAGTTCTACCTCAGTGGCTGGAGGAAAGTTGCTGACTTTCAGTGGGGGAGATTGCTTTCAGGGTGACCTCAAGCAGCTCTGGACCTAGAAGGCCTAGCTTTGGACTGCACTGCCTCAACATGGATGGTAGAAGTCTGGGCTGCCAAGGGCACTAGCAGAGTGGCCATGGTAGGAGGATGAATGCTGCTGTCCTGAGAGCTCCATGGATCCACTGTCACTCCCTTGGGGGCAGTGCCTCAGCAATCTGCCAATGTGTTGAAGCACAGATTGCTGAACTGTTTTAATACTTTGCAAGTCCCTTTGAACCTTCCAATCAAGTGATGGAGGCAGCAATGTGAGCTTGTATGGCAACATGCTGAGCTTCCCCTGCAGCATTCAGATATTGGGTGTCTTCTGATGGTGCTACAATAGAAGCTGAGACATTGGCCATCAGATGCTGCATCATGATTGGGTCCACAGTTATTGGAGTTGGTCACCACTTCCATGCTGGAAAGGATGGGCTCCAAGTTCTCTGCAAAGCTATGTGCAACGTTGGTGCTGGGCTATTCCACTCTTCTTGACACTGATTGCAGGCTTCCTGACAGGCTGTCAATGAATGGAGCATGCATATTAATCAGACTTTCTCTGTATGCGGCACCTTCAATGTCCTCAGCTGAATTCTAGTGCAGAGAACTCCTGTGTGACCTCATTGTCTACCCATCTGGCACCTGAGTATCCTTGCCCCCTGCCTGATTGCAGGTCACTCATGCCCGATGTCTTACCACCTGCATATCCCACCTACAAGTGATGCTCTAAAGTACGTGCAGTGTCAGTATCTGAGCTGGTGACTGCGAGTGTATGATCGAGTGACAGGGTGGTCTCTTCATCTCTTCCACTTCTTGCTCCTGTACTATTGCTTGGCCAAATTGCACTTCTTGGGTATCTGAAAACGTAAAGGCACATGGGATTGCAAGGAGTAATTGTGGAGGGTTAGGGGTGAGAGCATGGGAAAGTAAGAGGCGCATGCATTCATCATCTCTGGCTTGTAAATCAGAAGAGATTGTGGTATGAGGGTGAAGTAGGATGTAAGAAGTAGCGTGCAATATTGTCATCTTCAATGGTTTCAGATCCACCACTGGCTACGGCCTCAGTTCAATGATGGTATGCACTGTCTCTTCCATTGGGGTGAGAACACAGAGTTGTGCTTGTCCCAAGTCGATTAGGTGCTGTTGCCTCCAGTTAAGCTGCCACTTTATCCTGCAATAGAGACCGGTGTCTCAGTGAGTGTGGTGGAATGTATTTGGGTGATGTGCTTGTTATGGTTGAATAGTTGGCAGGGAGTACAAGCTGTGAAACATGGGTGTGAGGCTTGCAGCAGTGCTAAGTGTGTGAGAGTGAGGTGAAGCTATGATCATTAGGTACAAGTCGTGATTGATGGAGATTGTTGGTCGGCATGTGATGGGAGGGGTGGTGAATTCAGTAGTGTGTGAGGTTAGTGGTGCAATTGGTGAGATATGGCATTTGAAGACGAATTCACCAACTTTCAGTACTTGTGGGAGGTCATTAAACTCCCTGCATCCAGGCCCTGAAGGCTACACCTTTTGTATTGGCCATGATGGCTATCTGCTCTCACTGCCCTCCCTAAGGCAGTTTTGGGGGAAGGGGCATCCTGGTCCCCTTTGGATAAACGATATTGGTCCTGTGCACCTCCTGCACCAAGACCTCCAGTGCTCTGTCAGAGAACCTTGGAGCATGTCCTCTGCCATGTTGTGTCTTTCCTAGGTCAAACTCACTCTAAGGGTGGGATTTAAAATCCCCGCCTGAGAATGATTTCCAGCACCTGATCCAATCAAAATGCTATACTCTTTAAGTGATGCAGGCTAGCTTGAACTCAAGCTCATCTCTCTTGATTTTGCACCCTTCCCCCAGCTGTGCAGCAACTCAACAATGTGTTTAGTATTGGCTGTGTGCTACAATCATGTGAATGAATGAGCAGGCAGCATTAAGTTTGCCTGCTGGCTACATTGGAATGCACAGGCGGGGGTTAATCGCAAATCACGATCCCTGCACTTGTTTTGGTGGCTATCCAATTTTGCCCCCTAAATCTTATGTTTACATAGCTAAAATCTGTAGGCTGGAAGCCCTACACACCCTGAAATAAATCTCTCATTGTATAATCTTCTAATAATTAAGTTCTTAAACAATGCGGATTTCAGGCGTATGAACATCGTATTAACATCTAAAGAGCACGTTGGTACAATGCTTTGTCCATTCAGCCCATATATTAGCTACAGGAGCTTACCTGGTAAAAATAATTACATTCCACTGCAATGAGTTAAAACTTATCTACACAATAAACAAATTTAACATAGATTAATTATAGCATCAAAGTAAAATATGATTTTGCATATTTTCTCTTTTCATATGTTAATGATATCAGATTGAAGAGAGGAAGAGAAAACCTTTTGGGAATTTTCCCTGACACAATTGTCTTAAAGCATCTATTTTCATACAATGTGTCACTTTTAAACTAATTGCAGGAACATTGATGCTGTAATGTGTCTCCACAAATTTAACAATATAACATTAATAGTATCTTATTCTGTAGTGTAAGCACATGTATTACTGAAACATTATCCATATTACTACGTCTGAGAAGAATATGGGTGAATGTTGCTGGAATTGGGTGTCTTTCTAAGTGACACATTTTTGTTTCAATTATTTCAGATTTCAAGGACAGATCTTATAAAACAGGTTGCTTTAAGGATTTCTCTGCCTTTTTCTGATTTCCTCATCCCTTAAATAATAAAAACAAAAACTTGCATTCATATAGCATCTCTTACATAGGACAATATATTAATTGTGTACAATTGTATGTAGGGGATGGCCATTGATTGGGTATTCTCTTGAATCCCGATAAGTAGGCACAGAGTCAAACTGCAGTTATTGGGTTAGGAGGTGTACCTCTGTAAATAAATATGAAAATAGGTAAAGATTGGCTCCAGTTTTATCCTTCGTCAACTGTCTTTCTGCAGTATAACACAATATCGCAAGGTCTTTCACAGGAATGATACCAAACACAATTTGACACCAAGCGTCTTAAAGAAAAAGAGAGAGGTAGAGAGGGGAGAGATTAAGGGAGGGAATTCTGTAGATTAGAGCTTAAAAGTTGGAAGCACTGGTACCAATGGTAGAGTGCCAAAATTGGGATATACAAGAGTCCAGAATTGGAGGAGTGCAGTTATCTCGGTGGGTTACAGGGCTGGAAATGTTTCAGAGATAGAGAGAGCAAAGCCATAGAGGGATTTGAAAACAAGATGAGTGGTTTAAATTGTGGGATACCGAATGGGGTGCCAATGAAAGTCACTGAGCACAGGGATGAATGGGACTAAGTACAAGTTAGGATATAGGCAGCAAAGTTTTGGATGAGCTGAAGGTTACAGAGGGTGGAAGGTGGGAGGCTAACCAAGAAAGCATTGTAATAGTCAGATTCAGAGCCTACAAAGGCAAGAATGAGAACTGCATCAGCAAATGTACAGAGGAAGGGACAGAGACAGACAATGCTACAGAGGTGAAACTAAGCAGTCTTGGTGACAAGTGGATATGTGATCAGAAGCTCATCTCATGGGTGTTTTCTTGGAGGCAGTAATGGCCTGCAGGGAGATGCTGTTCCCTGCTGATGGGGGGAATGAGAATGCCAGTAAAACAAAGAAGGCCTGGCTGGAGTTTTCCCATCAGGTCAGCAGAAGGAACATGGTAGCACACGTTTGGATTCATGTTTGAAAACAGTTTAGTGACTTAAATAGGGCAGGAAAGGTGAACAAAGTGGTATATTCACCCAATCCAAGCCTCTCACTCTGCCTTCTCAAGCTACTCCAGCACCTCAATCTGCGCACCAAATTACAGTACATTATCTCGCTCTGTCTAAGCACTTCCTCACATCCCCATATGTCCATTCACCACTGACACTCATCCCCATCAATATGCAATGTCACACCTCTCCTTCAAGTCACCATAAAAAACATCTGATTTGGAATGATATTGCTGTTCCTTCATTGTCACTTGGTTAAAAATCCCTGGACTCCCCACATAGCAGCACTTTGGGAGTGCCTTCCCCACATTGACTGCAGTCGTTCAAGAAGGCAGCTCACCTCCACCTTCTCAAGGGCAATTAGAGATGGGCAGTAAATGCTCTCCTTGACAATAATGCCCACATCTCAAGAACAAATGAAAAAAACTCATTTAGCTTCTCATCAACTGCATCAATGCTGATCGCCTCAACCACAGCATGTGGCAGCGAATTCTACATTCTCAGCATTCTCTGAGTAAATACATTTCTCCCAAATTCCTATTGGATCTAGGCTGGCATTTTTATGCATTACTGAGGAAGGATTGCAGGAGCTGCCTTCTTTCAAATGATAGATTAAACCAAGGTCCTGTCTGCTCTGTTACTTGAAGAAGTTACTTGAAGGAAGTTCTCCAACACTGATCCCTCAGCCAACAGCTAACACATTATTTATGGTCATTTATTTCAAAGCTGTTTATGGAACGTTGCTGTGTCCAGATTGGTTTCCATGTTTCCCACATTACAACAGTGACTGCACTTCAAGAAGCACTTAAATGGCTGTAAAGTGTTTTGAGACATCCAATACTCATGGTAGTCACTATGGTCAGAACCTTTGGGTCAGCGTGTGGGGGTGGGCCCCGCTCACCGACGCAGAAAATGACATGCAGTGACATTAGGCCTGAGTCCCGACTTCACCACGTGTCATTTCGATTTTCAGTTCGGCATGCGCGTACCGGAGTCAGCTGTGCACCCGCCAAACTGTCAAAGGCCTATTAAGGCCATTTAAATGTCAATTAAAATAATTAACGGAGTTGCCCATCCAACCTTAAGGTTGGCGGGCAGGCGAAGAGCCCTTCGCATTTATCATGAAACCTCATCCATGGGCAGGATACGTTTTCATGAAGTGTTTATAAATTGAATATAAGTTTGTATTGAAGTTCATTGACATGTCCCAGCTCATGTGACGCTGTCACATGAGGGGACATGTCTTAAAATATTTTTTTCTTTATTTAAATTTTTGATAATGAAATTAATCTCCCTGAGGCAGCTCTGTGCCTCAGGGAGATTTCTGCGCTTTTCCGCGCGCATGCGTGAAAGAGCATAGGCCCTGACCCGGCCTGCTCCACCTGCCTGTACTCACCTCCGGGTATGCGTCATGCTGAGTGGGCCTTCATTTGCCCGCCCACGTAAAATGGCAGCATGCAACCGACCACGGGCAGCGATCGGCTGCGTGCCCGCCCGCACCCACTCCTGCTCAGCACCCCCCCTCCCCCCGACGGGGAGAAAATTCTCCCCTATATAAATGCAAGCCCTTTCAACATGTAATCTGGTGGGGGAGGGTGGGAGACTGTGTCAAGCATTCAGTCAATTTTCAAGAGTTTACACACTAGATTGTGATAATCTGCATTCTACATGAGATTCAGCAACATCAAATGGAACAGCCTATCAAAATCTTCACCTTAATTTTTGATTAAAATTACAGTCACAAGTTGAAGGATGATTTGCTAATTGTTTTTGGCAAGGATAATGGTATCATCAGGCACATATGCAAGTGAGGATAGAGTTCATAGAGAGAACAATATATTCTGCAAAATGTTTCACTTATTTTACACTGGGTTAAAATAGAAGAAACTGCTGTTTGAACTCTAAGAGATGTGATGGTAAAATAGGACTCAGTGCATCAATCAAACTGTGGTTTAAAATGTTACAGGCATTTGTGATAAGATTAGTAAATAATAAATATATAAAAGAAAATAAATAATTGAATAAAATAATTAAGTAATTAATTAAAGCACATAAGTATGGCAGGACAGGTGATGTGTCATGGCTGCAGCATATGGAAGCTCCTGGATACCAGTGTTATCCAGGGTAAACACATCAATAAGTGCCTGTGGCTTGAGGAGCTTCGGCTCAGAGTCATTGAGCTGGAGGCTGAGCTGCAGACGCTGTGACACGTCAGGGAGGGGGAAAGTTACCTGGACACTTTGTACCAGGAGGCAGTCACACCCACTAGGATAGGGTCTTCTGATTTGGAAGGAGGTCAGGGACAGAAGGGTGTGACTGTAGCTGAGGCAGGTAAGGGGACCCAGAGGGCAGGAGTGCAGGAGTGTGAGCCTCTGCAATTGTCCAACAGGTTTGAGGTTCTTTCAGTTTGTTTGGATGAGAGTGGGAGCTGCAGGGTGGATGAGCTGACTGATAATGGCACTGTGGTACAGGAAGCCATTCAAGTGGGGGGAGCACAAAGGAATGTAGCGGTCGTAGGGGACAGTATAGTGAGGGGGATTGACACTGTTCTCTGTAGCAAGGAGTGAGATTCCAGACGCTAAGTTGCCTGCCCGGTGCCAGAGTTCGGTACATTTGCTCAGGGCTGGAGAGGAACTTGCAGTGGGAGGAGTAGGATCCAGTAGTCATGGTCCATATAGGCACCAATGACTCAGGCAGGATGAGGAAGGAGGCTCTACATAGTCAGTATGAGGAGCTAGGCACCAAATTATGAAGCACAACCTCAAAGGTAATAATTTCTGGATTATTACCTGAGCCACGTGCAAAATGGCACAGGGCAAATAAGATTAGAGAAATGAATGCATGGTTCAAAGACTGGGAGAAATGGGTTCCGGTTTGTGGGGCACTGGCACCAGTATTGGAGAAAGTGGGATCTGTACCATTGGGGCAGTCTACACCTGAACCGCGGTGTCCTCGTGAGCTGCATAACTAGGGAAGCAGAAGAGTTTTAAACTGAATTGTGAGGGAAAGGGATCAAATTTGGCATTTGATAACGTGCCACAGCAAAGGTTATTGTGGAAAATAAAAGCTCATGGTATGGGGGTAACATTTTGGCATAGATAGAAGTTTAGCTAACCAACAGGAGGCAGAGAATTGGCATGAATGGGTCTTTTTCTGGTTAGTAGGGTGTGATGAGTGTTGTGTCACAAGGATCAGTGCTGGGGCCTCAACTTTTTACAATTTATATAAATGAATTGGATAAAGAAATCGAAGGAATGGTTGCTAAATTTGCTGATGACATAAAGATAGGTAGGAAAGTAAATTGTGAAGAGGACATAAGAGGACATAAAGGGACACAGATAGGTTAAGTGAGTGGGAAAAGATTTGGCAAATGGAGTATAATGTGATTAAATGTGAAATCATTCATTTTGGCAGGAAGAATAAAAAGGAAGCTTATTATCTACATGGTGAGAGATTGCAGAGCTCTGAGATTCAGAGGGATCTGGGTGTCCTAGTGCATGAATCTCAAAAGGTTAGTATGCAGGTACAGCAGATAATTAGGAAAGCTAATGGAATGTTATCATTTAACGTGAGGGGAATTGATTACAAAAGTAGGGAGGTTATGCTTCAGTTGTACAGGGCAATGGTGAGACCACATCTGGATTATTATGTACAGTACTGGTTTCCTTAATTAAGAAAAGATGTATAGATGTTAGAAGCAGTTCAGAGAAGGTTTACTAGACTAATACCAGGAATGGGTGAATTGTCTCATGAGGAAAGGTTGGGCAGGTTTAGCTTGTATCCACTGGAGTTTAGAAGAGTAAGAGGTGACTTGATTGAAACCTTTAAGATCTTGAGGGGTCTTGACAGGGTGCATGTGGAGAGGATGTTTCCTCTTGTGGGAGAATCTAGAACTAGGGGTCACTGTTTAAAAATAAAGGATTGCTCATTTAAGACAGAGATGAGGAGAATTTTTTTCTCTCTGAGGGTTGTGAGCCTTTGGATCTTTCCCTCAAAAGATAGCGGAAGCATATTTTTAAGGCAAAGCCATGTAGATTCTTGATTAACAAGGTTATCGGGATAGTCGGGATTATGAGGTTGAGGTTACAGTCAGATCAGCCATGATCTTATTGAATGGCGGAGCAGGCTCAAGGGGCCGAGTGGCCTACTCCTGCTCCTTATTCGTATGTTCATGTAAGTTGTGTTTTTTCTAACTGGATTATAAAGTTCTAAGCATATAAAGACATGGGTTAAGATATACAGCTATGGATTGTAGAGTAGAAACTATCAACAGCTCATTTACCTGGTCTTATCTTAGTATCTGCACTTGCAATCTTGTAAATTGAATAAAAATTGTCACCTTTGCTGTGAGTTTTCAAGCATGCTCAGCTTTCGAAACAATCAGGAACAATCTAGTCCAAAACCTGTTTGCTATAGCTGTTATATTGACTATAAAGACAGTCTGTTTGTAGGATTTGTGCTATCTCCTGCAGCACAAACTCTGCTAATAGAGTTCCTATCACAGCCATTTTACATTTTTCAGATTTTGAAAAGCATATTTTTAGAGCTGACATGACCAATGACTTAATTATGAAACCACATTATCACTCATTGTGGTTTTCTATCAACAAATGAGCACACTGTCAATTTCCACATGAATGCTGATATTGCCTACCTCTATTTCTCCCCTACTACCCTTGATCCTTAGACTGCCTCTGTGCTGCCAAGCTGCTTGTTTCAACATGAAGTAATCAATGACTCATAATTCCTCCAGCTTAACATCAGGAAGGTTGAAACTGTGGTTTTGGCCTCTGCCACAAACTCTTGTCTCATGCCCCCGAGTCCATACCCCTCCTCAGCCTCTCTCAGGCTGAACTTGACAGTTCTTGTCCTCTTGTTTAAGTCAGCAGCAACAATGAGCTAGAACTATGCCAGTGGCTGGTCTGGAGTGAAATAGGGGCACTTTGACTGATTTGGAAGCCAGAAAGGGAGTAAGGTATGCGGAGAGTGGTGGGACTGGCACGGTGATGGTTGGTAGTGGGAGTGGCCAGGCCACACGTATCAAAAGACATCCTACAGCCATAGCTAGAAATGGTTATGTATGGAACTTGAGAACATAGTAGCAGCCAGTACAGAAGAACTTGGGGCCAGTGCCACAAATAGCATTGCTCTTTGGAAAGGAACTGGACTGGGGAAGATACTATTAAACACAGAGCAGGTGAAGGGATTAAAGATTAAGGACAGAGCCTTACATGGAAGATAAGTGTTTTCTAAATAGCCCCCACTGAGTAGACTGGAGGAGCTCTCCTGCCTGGTCCTTCACCTTCCACCCTACATAAACCTGAACTCATCCAAAACCCTTTTGTTCCTATTCTAATTCACACAAGTCCCCTTCACCCATCACCCCTGTGCTTGCCGACATGCATTGACTCCCAGTCCAGCAATGCCTCAGTTTTAAAATTGTCATCATGGTTTGCAAATCCCTCCATCTATTTATAGCACAATTTAAAAATTGCTGAAACGGACATATTTTTGCAGACTCAAATCAGAGAAGCAAAATGGCAGTTTATCTTTTAGTGGGGAGATGGTGGTATAGTGGTAATGTTGCTGGACTAATAGCCCAGACGTCCAGGCTAATGCTCTGGGGACATGGGTTCAAATCCCATCATAGCAGCTGATGGAATTGGAATTAGGTTAAAAAATCTGGAATATAAAGTTAGTCTCAGCAATGGTGACCATGAAATCATTGATTGTTGTAAAAACCCATCTGGTTCACTAGTGTCCTTTAGGGAAGGAAATCTGCCATCCTTACTTGGTTACTACATGTGACTCCAGGCCCACACAGCAATGTGGTTGACTCTTAACTGCCCTCTGAAATGACCTAGCAAGGGCAATTAGGGATGGGATAGGCAACAAATGTTGGCCTTGACAGTGATGTCCACATCCCATGAAAGAACTAAAAAAACAGTTTATTCTACAATGCTATCCGGGCACAGCTTGCAATAGGCAGAAAACACAATTTAACTATGTACATATTCACTATAAATATATGAAAGTTTAGCTGTCATATAACATTAGTTCAGAAGCACAATAATTAATTATATTGAAAATCCCACAGTGCCACCTACATGCAAACTTGTATGTGCTATAAATATTGACACTTAGGACTTTCAATTGACAAAGCCTGACTCAGGAATTTTCACTGTATTTTGCAAAGGAATGTTGCAACCCCTTTCAGAATTTGTTATATGTATGTATACTATATATGTATATATTCAATGTATATATATATGTATTCAAAGATTTTGAAATTGTCTGTCAAAGCATCAAATAAGGGAATACAATCACTTCCTGCTGCAGCCAATTCAGGTTAATTAGTGGTGAAAACAAAAAACTACTGCGGATGCTGGAAATCCAAAACAAAACAAAAACAAATACCTGGAAAAACTCAGCAGGTCTGGCAGCATCGGCGGAGAAGAAAAGAGTTGATGTTTCGAGTCCTCACGACCCTTCAACAGAACTGATTAGTGGTGAAGGCAGTTTTTAGATAGGCTTAACATTGACAAGCATGTGTCAAACTAAAACCTTCCCTCATTAACAGAAACTAATCTGGGGGTTGACTCAAGGGCTCTTTTAGACCATAGGAAGTAACTAAGTGGATGGCCTTAAAGCAACCAGCAACTAAAAAGTTGCAGAGCCCAGGTTACTTACAACATAAAAGACCATTCATTCATAGGGTATTACATGTCAAAAATGACCTGCATGCTTTAGGTGAAATATTAGTTCAAAAATCATATCAATAAAACACTTTAGAAACCAATCTACTAAACAGCTAGCAGGCAACTCCAAATTGGGGAGTAGTCAATATATGGAACAGGATCCATAGGGAGACGTTGGAAAAGATAGCACTGATCCAGCCATTCAAATGGGAATTTGATAGCTTTCTTTCAGAAAATAACCTTTGGGGGATACAGTATCATGAATAATTTGAGACATGGCATGTTTTAAGTACAGCATTCTTGAGAGGAACAGGTGACCTTGGACCAATGGACCCCAAATCCTTCCATCGGGTTGCCCTCAGGTCATGTCTGTTGTAGATTAATTGAAAGGGATTATTCAACAATGATCAATCAACAACTTCATTGCCAGTGGCTATCAGGATGGGAGAAGTTGAACCTCCGTCTTTTTCTGTTGAGGAATTCCTATGTGTCCACCAATTAGCAAACAGCAGAAAAACTGCTAAAGACATTTTTGAAAATCATTTGAGCTGCCAAATTGAGTTATGAGTTAGCCCATATTAGAAAGAAACAAATAACAGTCATAAAATCAACTCATAAAAAAGTAAATAATTCTCTGTCTTCACAGTGTTGCCAATGCCTGCACTAATATTTTTCTATTGGCACTCTGTTGATTATTTGGACCTTGCTATATCTTATATTAGTTTTGAAGTGAATATTTTTTACATGTTTTTAATGATGTCCCAATTATTTGACTTCCTATAGTCAATTGGGGTAGGCCGGTTTATTTTTGTTTCTGTGCATTTTGGAATGTTTGGGGGTGAAATTCAGCTATGTCAGACCTACCTGCATTTTTCGTGTATGTGCTGCTGGCTGCTTCCCTCTTGACTGCGAGGCATTTCTTGTGGAACTAACAGACGAGGTTGATGACGGCAATGCTGTTGATGTGTATATGAACTTCCAAAAGGCATTTGATACACTGCTGCACAACAGACATGGAATAAAAGGGACAGTAGCAGCATGGATATGAAATTGGCTGAGTTACAGCAAACAGCAAGCAGTGGCTAATGGATGTTTTTTCAGGCTGGAGGGAGGTTTGTAGTGGTGTTCCCCAGGGGCAACATTTTCTGGTCAGTGAGTGGAGGTGGGGCCCACTCGCCGACGTGTAAAATGACGCGGGGTGATGTCGGGCGTGCATTCCAACGTCACCCCATGTCACTTAGATTTTCAGTTCGGCGGACGCCATTAAAAAAGTAATTAAAATGACTGATGGACCTGCCTGTCCAACCTTAAGGTTCATGGGCAGGCAAAGAGCACAGGTGGCCTCCTGATAAAGAATGAAACCTCATCCACGGGCGGGATGAGGTTTCATGAGGCATTTAAAATGTTTGGAAAATTTTTACATAAAAGTAATGAACATGTCCCAGCTCATGTGGCACTGTCACATGAGGTGACATGTCAGGAAAATTTTTTCTTACCTTTAATAATTTTTTAAATGTTCAACTGATCTCCCTGAGCCTCAGGGAGATCTGTGCGCTCTTCCACGCCCCCCGCCCACACAGGGAGCGCTCAGCGCTTCCAGGCGGACTCACGCTGGGTGGGCCTTAATTGGCCCGCCCGCATAAAATGGCAGCGCGCCCCGAACCTGAGGCGCCGATCAGAGACCCGCCTGCTTGCGCCCACTCCCGCACAACTTCCCAAAGCGGGGGAAATGCTGCCCCAGGGCTCAATGTTGGGAGAATTGCTTTTTCTGATATATATTAATGATCCAGGCCTTGGTGTATAGGGCACCATTTCAAAATTTGCAGATGTTATAAAACTTGGAAGCATTGTGAAGTGTGAGGAGCATAGTGTAGATCCTCAAAAGGATATGGACAAGTTGGTGGAATAGGCAGACAGGTGGCAAATGAAGTTCAATGCAGAGAAATTTGAAATGATTCATTTTGGCAGGAAGAACATGGAGAGACAATGTAAAATCAAGGGTACAACTTTAAAGGTGGTGCAGGAGCAGAGGGACCTGGGTGTATATGTGCATAAATATTGAAGGTGGCAGGACAGGTTGAGAGTGCGGTTAATAAAGCATACAGTATTGTAGGCTTTATTAATAGGGGCTTCATTAATAGAGTACAACTGCAAGGAGGTTATGTTGAACTCATTCAGCCTCAACTGGAATATTGCATCCAATTCTGGGTACCGCAGTTTAGGAAGGATGTGAAGTGCAGATGAGATTCACAAGAATGGTTACAGGGATGAGAAACTTCAGATGCGAAGATAGATTAGAGAAGTTAGGACTGTTTTCCTTGGAGAAAAGAAGGCTGAGAGGAGATTTGATGGACATTATGAGAGGCCTGGAAAAAACGTTCCCACTCATGGGCCAGAATTTTTCTGTCGATATCATCCCGCCCCATTTAAATATTCAGGAAGGCGGGTGGACAGCGAAATCAGCTGTCCGCCCGCCGACCTGTCAATGGCCAATTGAGGCCATTGACAGGGTAGTTAACCCAATTAAAGGCCCTGCCCATCCAACCTTAAGGTTGGCGGGCAGGCCAGGAGCCCCAGAAGGCTTCTGAAAAAACATGAAACCTCATCTACTGGTGGGATGAGGTTTCATGTCTGTTTTTAAAAAGTTTAATAAAGTTTTAGTCATATTTATTAATATGTCCCATCTCATGTGACATTGTCACATGAGGGGGACATTTTAATAATTTTTAAATTTTTCTATTTTTGATGTTTATAAAGCTTTCACCGATCTCCCTGAGACAGCATTTAGTCTCAGGGAGCTGTGCGCTCTTTCGCGTACATGCCGAAAGAGCGCACTTTGACAGTTGGGGAATCCCTCCCCCCCACCGCACAGGAAGCGCATAGCACTTCCTGTTGGGCAGCCCGCTGGGCGGGCCATAATTGGCCCGCCCACTCAAAATGGCGGCGGGCCCCATTTCGGTGGCGGGGGTCAGCCGTCCGCCTGCCGCCGAGCCGGTGGGGCCCACCCGCCCATCAAGGGCAAAATTGTGCCCATGATAGGATTGAGAACAAGAGGGCACAGATTTAAAGTATTTGGCAAAAGAAGCAAAAACAATATGAGGAAAACCCCTTCCACGCAGTGAATAGTAAAGGTCTGGAAAGCATTGCCTGAGAAGGTGGTGGAGGCAGGTTCAATCGAAGCATTCAAAAGGGAATTAGACTGTTACATGAAAAGGAAGAATGTGCAGAGTTACGGGGAGAAGGCAGGAGAATGGCACTAAGTGAATTGCTTATTTGGAGAGTCACTGAAGATGTGATAGGCTGAATGGCCTCCTTCTGCACTGTAACAATTCTGTAAATCTGTGATTCTGCAGTGACACTCACAGGACTGCATACGTGCAAAAATATTGGGTCCAATTGTACCTCTATATAAGTGAATGGGTTTTGAGTGAGTTAAAAACTCATCTATTAGATGTGTGATGTAAAGATGTTGATGATTCGAATGGGCTGATGCAATGCCTAGATACCAAATTTTGGTCAGGTACCGTCTTTGTTAGTCACTTCTGAAACATGTTAAGAAGTAAGATGGGCTTTGCTCTGGAGATATTTAAAGGGCCACTCAACATGTTACAGTTGATGTGCTTTTGACTTGTGCTGAAGCAGTTTGTGGAAGTACTATTGTGAATTACTGCTGTAATTTGGAGCTTTTTGCTGACCACAGGAAGGCAGGAATTAACAGTGTCTTGGATAGGGATGGAAGCAATAGATTCATCTGCTTGGACAATAGTTTGTTGTTTGTGGGGAAGAAGACCTGTCTTTAGGCCTTCATCTGTCCCACCAGAATTTGAAAACTCATTTAGGAGACATCGATCATAGAAAGTTCCAAAAATTATGCCAAAATTATTTTCAAAATTAATTCACACCTCACTTTCAGAGGTGTTTCAAATTGGCATCAGGTCTGGCACAAATCCTGCTTCCCAAAGCAATTCGCTGCCAATCAATATGCTTGCCTATGAGATTTAAATGAGGCCAGGCCATCAAAATGGCTCTAACCTCTCTTTACTGACATCAGCAGGCGTCCTGTCTCTTCCACTGTCCAAACAAACATGAAAATCAACCCCAAGGTATTCCTGATCTACCAGGAGCAATACCATGGAAGATCTCCAGTTTCTATTCAAAATGTTCAAAGTCTGGATTCTGAAAACCCTTGGTACATTCATGAATTAATGTGCACAATTAATAAAAAGCCCAATTTTCCATCTTTTCCTACCAATTTTCTGGCAGGTTCTAGTCAGACTCTGTGCCAACAGAGCTTTAAGGGATGACAACTTCAAATCAAATAGTTTTAAACTTCTGACCTTTCACCTTCGAGTCTTGGCTTGGATCTATGAGCTACCTGACTCCTGGAATTTGTTCCACTGAGAAAACTTTATAGGTCTTTGCATAGCAGAATAATTATGCTGTAGTTTGAAAATAAATTTACTGTAATTAACAAACATCTTTTCTTTTTCTAAACTGTTTCACACTGGTTTTTAAATGACTTCGAATTTCCTGTCAACTTTGGAGAGATTGCACTTGGTTTCAGATCAGAATTAACATACCAAAAGCAAGCTATACAAAAGTGTATATTATTTTGAAGCTAAAATGAATGCATATTAAGTCCCATAATAAATGTGATCTCCTACAGTGCTGAGGATTGCACCAGAGTCTGTGTGTACAGCCAAGTACTAAATTACTTACCTGACACATGTACTGTTATTTTCCCTTGATGAGAACCTGTCAAAGTTTCAGATTAAACTGTTTATAGAAGCGTGTTACAAACCTTCAAATTCACAACATATATTTCTTGTAAGGTATGATGAGATTTACATTTCTTGCAATGTTTCCACCATTTGTTCAGTGTTTAGCTAAATTGACACCACTTGGAGTGAAAGTGGTTATTAGTAGATCTCTTGTAAATCATTTGCCTCAGTGAATCAAAATTCTGAACAGTGGAAAACTTACAAAGTATGACAAAAACAGAAAACGCTGGAAGCACTAAAGTCAAAAGGCAACTGCGGAGGGAATAGACAAGTTAATATTGCAGATATAAACCTTTATCTGAACTGAAAAAGAATTACAGATTACCAAATTTGCAATAATCAGATATCTATTCCATGTAACACGCTGTTTAAGAAACCGAAGGGATGATGTCTCTATAAAGAATATCATAAGAACATCCTGTTGGCTTGTTAGGCAGAATGTTACCATCCCATATACATAAAATCCAAGTAGAAATGAGCAAAAGTTTAAAAAAAAAATCAAAGGCCAGAATCGTCCCAGATTTCATTAACTGTGGTAGCAGGCGGGAAAAAGGACATTTTACCCACTGACCGCAATGGTGGCTTTTTGTGCTGTATCATCCCAATCACCTCTCATGAATCATGCATTCATGGGAAACATGTCGTTTCGATGGCGGGCGGGCGGGCGGGCGGGCTCCAATTCGCTCACCACGTGGTCACCTTGTCACTTCATCACACCGGCATCACAACTAATGTGCAACCGCACACACATCTCTCAGTGCTTCCAGCCCAGGACTGCTGCCCAGAAGACATGGCCTTGAAAAGCAAGAAGAATGCAGCCACTGCAGTTTAGAGACGCATCCCTTGAGCGCCTTTTGGACACCGTGGAGGCCCATTGTGATATCCTCTACCCCCATTCTGGTGCAGGAGGGACATCAACATTACCACTCCGGCTTGGGAGGCGATGGCAGTGGTGGTCAGTGCTAATGTTGCACAGAAGAGGTTGACCATCCAATGCAGATAGAGGATGAATGAGCTCATCCGTGCTGCCAGGGTAAGGCAACCATCTCATCGCTCTAAACTCACACACTCAAGCCCATCACACATTCACTGGCATTTCACTCACTGCCAGCTCAAGGGGCATCACCACTCACTCTCTCATACACACCCTCACATCTCCACCTGGCCTTATCTCCTCTGAAGACGGCCTCCTCAGACCTCACCACCTTGAAAGCCAGTTGCACAGATCAACTTGTGCCCCCACACACACCCTGGGATATCCTCCTTCCCCAGTATAGCCATCGCCTTGCAGCCTCTTCCCTTGCCTGAGGCCACTTCTCCCCCTTCCCCAAGCAAGCCCTTGCCCTGCAGCTGCTGAGAAGCCACTCCCGCCAGGGGTAAGTAGAGACCAGCTCAAGAGCCCCCCTGTAAGTGATGTGGTGCTGTCTGTGAAGCCTGGCGCTGATGACTGTGAGTGCAGCCTGAAGCAAGGTAGGCAAACAAACCTTGAAGTCCCAAGCAAAGTGCAGCTTGCCAGGTGCACATTACTTATGTACAATTGGGAAACACGTTGGCTTGTGCCCGGATGATCCAGAGTGGGGGGATGATTCCAGCAGGCTGGGCTAATGATATGCAGATGTATTACAATGAGGTTCCCAACGTCCGATGGCGGGAAACATGACCCGCCATTGACGGGTAGAGGGGACAACTGCAAACTGGTTTCACAACGTCGTGAAACTGATTTTTGGCTTTCTCGCTATATTGTCCGCTCACACCGCCAAACACGTCCGACACCAGCGGGCCTGGAAAATTCCACCCAAAGTGTTTGCGTAAAATTTGTATGGCTGCTTGTACCTGAATTATCTTTCTACTCTTCACGTCCTTGGTTTGGTCTTGTCTGCTGTCCACCATCTGCTATTCCCTTCTGCCTGTCTTGATCTGTTCCCCCATTGCTTGTTCCTCACTCTGATACTTCCTTTGTCATTTTCCACTGTTCTTGATTTGGTGTCCACTGCTACTCAAACCTGAAGACATAAAATTTCGGCTTCAGTTCTTCAAACTTACTATGGGCAAACGCCCTTGAAAATGGGCGCAGGAATTGCGATGTGCGATTAACTCACATCTACTGTTTTCAATGCAGGCAGCATGCCAACTTCATGCTATGTGCTAAGTTACATGATTGCTGCGTGCAGTCAGTGCTAAATTTGCTATTGTGGGTTGCAGGGGGCCCAAGTTTGTATGAGGTTGACAACACTTAAAGCTGGAGCAAAACACAGTGGAAGTTCAGTGATCTAATGAAATGTCTTTGACTTGAAATAATGGGGTGGATTTTACCTGCCTTCTGGGAATGGGCTGGGAGGTAGGGGGGAATCAGTGTGGGAGGGTGTAAAATGGTATGGGAAGGAGGGTGGGGTGCTATCTTCCTGTCGCTATTCCTCCTTGCCAGTGGTGGGCAGATCGCATACTGCCTGTCCCCCCAGAGGCCAACTGAGTCATTTAAGGCCAATTAAGGGCCTCTTCCCTCTGCTGCTGGCACTCTTTGGCCCTTGGAAGGCTCCCCAGAGGCAATGGTTTCCCCGCCCTCGACACTGGCGCTGCTTGCTATCACTAAACCCTCTCCCCACCCCTTGCTGGGGCCTGTTTGACTGGCCCCTGCAGTCCCAGACCTCACTTACCTGATTGTGAGGGTGCATGCTGGTCCATGGCATCCTCTTTTTCCAGGTGCAATCCCAACAGTAGTCACCGGTCCTAGTGGTGCTGCTTAGGATCTGAATTACCAACCCTCCAATGGCCCAGCAGCTCTTGAGGGTGGGCAGACATCCCAATTAATTGGATGCCACTGATAAGATGCGGCCCTGAGTCCTAGTGACTGCCAAAGCAGGGTCACTCCCTCCCCCCACCCCCACTGGACCCATTGGCAGGACCTTCACCACAATCAATAAATTCAGCTCATTAACTATGTTTCTCTCTCCACAAATGCTGCCGGATCTGCAGAGTATTTCCAGCATGTGATGAATTCATACCACTTAAAGTACTTCTTA
This sequence comes from Cetorhinus maximus, assembly GCF_964194155.1. Classification (NCBI taxonomy): domain Eukaryota; kingdom Metazoa; phylum Chordata; class Chondrichthyes; order Lamniformes; family Cetorhinidae; genus Cetorhinus; species Cetorhinus maximus. The sequence goes on from NC_135900.1 coordinate 30,020,322, forward strand.
AAGCCAACCTGCACCTCCTAAAGGGGAGGTGCACTCTGGCTGCTGCAGGTGCTGGAACCATTTCTGGAAGAGAGTATGGTGCCACAGGGGAGAAAGGGTGTTCCAAGGTTCTCAAGCTGCACTGAACACCATGGTGAAGGAGATGGAAAATATGGAGAAATACAATCTATCCTCAGGGAGCCAAGGGGGATTAGATCATCAATGTCAGGAGTCAGGCCCTTGAGGACTGTGCTGCAAAAAGTTCAACGATCTCACATGAGTTGTCAAGGTCCAGGAATGTGCCTTCAAATGCAATATCCCACCAACTGCACCACTAGACTCAATACATTACAATATTGAGACCATGGTCCAGATCTTCCAGTCTCCGGGTCATCACACACCGGACATACACCCAAGTTGCACTTCAGGACCCTGCAGAAGCCCGGATGCAGTGACTCAGTGAGAATTGTCCAGGAAGCTTGAACTTCTGATAGGCAATTCCCCTGCTCCCCAAGACCCTCCGAGAAAGCCTCTGACTCGAGTTAGAGTCGGAAACTTTGGACAGTTCCAATTTACTTACCTGGATAAGAAGATACTCAGGAAATGTTAGATAGAAAATTCCTAGTTTATGTCCTGGGTAACTATACAATTGACGCCCCCCTCCCCCCCCCCCCCCACCCAACCTAACCACCCCCCCCCGGCTCCCCCCCAACACCCCGACTCCCCCCACCCACTCCCCTGAATTCCCCCGGACCCAGTTTGACTCGCCCCCACTACCCAACTCACCCCTGACACCGACTCCCCCTGACCAAACCTGACTAGCCCCCGACCTGACAACCTCTCCTGACTTGAACTAATTAACCTCCAAAGCACCTACCCACCTCATCCACCTACCATCCTACCCAGCTGCCACCCCACCCATCTACCACCAACCCTATCACCCTATCCAGCTGCCATCCTATCCTCTTAGGCACTTACTCTAACCACCTACCCACTTACACACCTAAACACTTACCCATTCACTCAAACACTCATTCACTAAAACCCTGATAAGATTGGAGACTATTAAACACTTCTCAGAATACAACAGCTAGTGCTGTAAAAAGGGGGCATGGCTTCCATGCAGATTATATTCACTGCTCTCTGTAAGGGTTCCTGCACTAAGGGAGTTCTGCAGGATCCTCCATTGTAAGTTGGAAGCTTTTTAATGTATGTAGGTATATGGGTAGTTTTCTGTCTGATCAGAGTCAGGCACAGGGGTTCCAACTCTGACTGGAAGTTTTGGGCCTTGAATTTTCTTTGAAAGGCAGCTCTCCTTTGGCTCATTTGTATGAGTAATCATATTTTACCTATGGCCTTGTTTGAAAATCATTTTGATGGTTTTCCCCTGTATGCCAGTCAAGCACACAGGCCAATGCATAAGCAATGTTTTCCTGGAACTTGCAGTTCATATCCCATTCTGGACAGGGTCCCAATCTTTGATAACTTCCAATCCTTCTATGTTCTCTAGTATAAATTTCAAAATCTTAGTCTTCATCAAGTCTCTCTCCAGTCCTACATCCCACATCATGCATTCTTATGACTTGTTCTACTGCATGTTTCCCTTCTGCTACATTATCAGCGGAACAAATTCCAGCCACCTTACACTCTGGGGTTCGCTTCCCATACAGCTTTATTTAGCTATCTCTCCACACAGCTTCAAAACTCTCCACAACATGTAGTTACTGCCACCTCTCCTAATGCATCCCCTACTTCCTACTTGGTGTCCACAGGTCCCTTGTTAAAGTGCCCTAGAATGTTTTGTTTCAAGAAAAGTACCATATACTGGTGAGTTGTTAATTCTAATTAGAAAAACCAGTGTAGGAACATATTTATATATGAAAATACCTCTTGTGATTACAGGCAATGACTGATACAACTCTATGCAGTTACAAATAACTGAATTTAAACAAAAAGATGGCATAATCCCTTTCTCTCCAGAATCTAGCAATGAATTCAGACTAAATGAAGAGATGAAGATCTTCTTTCATTTGTGGCTGAAAGCTTGTTGAATAAAAGTCGCTTGGGTTGCTTCAATTGCATTAAGCAATTTATGCTTAATACATAACCATTGACTTCTGTTTTCCGGGGTAACAAGGGCTTCTTTGGGTATTACAACTGTCAAAAATGGATGCCAAGCTGATGGGGAAGAAGGAAAGGTTAGGAGAAGTAACCAAATGTTCGGGTGAAGATGTGGGATTTGGGGATGATGATAAGGAGGCAAACGGAAGAAAAGAGCTGAAGAGGTTTAGGATGGGAATATCACAATGTGATGCCCAGGAGATGAAGACAAAGCCACCAATGATGGATGGAAGAAAGGGAACTTTACAATACTGGAGTCAGAGAAGTGGGAAGTTTTGTGGGGTTGGTAACACTAGAAAAGGTTACAGGGAATGATGTGGCAATGGAGGAATTTAATGACATTTAAAATTTGGGACATTAAGAGATTTGAAGTCAATGTAGCTCAATGAAGATGGAGTTGATGTATGAATAGAACTTGATGACTGTCATATTGAAAGAATTGGGGTAGAATTAGGTGCCCACATTTCAGGTGTAAAACAGGTGCAATGCATATTAGTACAAAAGCAAATAATGTGGAAACAGGAAATCTGAAATGAAAACAGAAAATGCTGAAAATACTCAGCAGGTCAGGCAGAGGGAGAAACCGAGTCTATGTTTCAGGCCAATGGCCCTTTCATCAGAACTTCGACTAATTTAGTGGTCAGACATCCTACAGCCAATCAGTGCAGGCGTTGGTTCCACTGTAAAATTCATAGGCCTAATTTTTTCAGGTACCCAAAATCTCCTAAAACAGGCATAGCCCCTTTAAATGTTAATTTAAAAACTAACACTTATTAAAAGACAGCGTCTATGAAATTAGCTTTCAATGAGCAGGCCAGCCATCTGGTGCACATTTTGCCTGCCACATGTTGGAATCATACAAACATGATTACAACTCCTTAGAGTATGTTAAAGTGGAATGGTCAGGTGTCCTAGCAGGCTTTGCATCTAATATTTTAGCCAGGAAGCAACAGGAAGGAATTAGGAAGTGAAGATTTAATCTTGTTCTTGGTGGTGTACAAAGGAAGATTAGAGATAGGGAATGTAGAATTTTCCTTTAGCTGTAACTGTCAGGTCAGGGAGGACCCTTACCCTGGTTAAGAAAGCTAGGTTGCAAGGTGACCCCCATACATGGGAAATGGCTCTCACGAGGAGGACTTAATGGCCATAAAATAACTAGTGCTTCGAGTACCTACTCTTTCACAATCCTGAGGGGTACAAACTGTGGTCTCCAGCCAAGACAAGACCTGGGGCTATGACATTGGCAGTCGGCTATAGCAGACCTAGAATGTTTGCTTACGTTATGGTGAAAAGGTAAGAGCAGCACATGAATACATGCAGCCTAGGGCAAATAGTATAAAAATATAAAGGTAGATCATTCCCGCTTTTGAAAGTTAGAATTCTCTGTCAGTCCCAAGTTTACAGCCTGACAGCCTAGAAATTCAGAACTGATTGCTTCATAGTCCAGAAATCTGGTTCCATTAGTTGCATGTCATCTTGTCATCTAATAAAATGCTGGAGAATAGCTGTGTAAGAACAATACTGTTATTAATCAAACCATATATATTAAAGGTTGTTGTTTGAAGCCACTCAAGCCGAAGCCATGTGGAAGTTATTTTTTCAGGACTAACAACCCTTTGCTGTGATAGAAACCATGGTCAAATTTAACAATTTTTCATAACTCAAAGCTAAGTGAGCAGCATGATTGCCAATGGGAAACGGCTAAATACATATGAAAACATTGGTCTCAAAATAGGATGTTTTTCAGGCACCAAACGGGCACCTAATTATCCAATAATTATTTCAAGCCACTCACCATTTTGCTACAGGCATTAAGAGAGGCTTCTAGGGCCTATGACTGAAACAGGAGTTAGGGCAGAATTTTGCGTCCCGCGGGCGGGCGTGTGCCCGACCCGATCGGGTGTAAAATTGTGCGAGAAGGAGTCGGGCGAGCGTCCCAATGTCATCGTGCACTCGTGCGATATTTCGCTTGGCAGGCGCACGCAAAAGTCGGAAGTGCGCCCACCGACAATTAAGAGGGCAATTAAGCCCTACCATTAATGGCGTTATTGTCTCCGATTTCTCGTGGCCCATCCAGCCTTACGGTTGGCGTATGGGCAAATCAGCCAGGTGGCCTTTACATTTTTCATCAAATCTCGTCCAAGGGTGGGATGAAATTTCAGTTATGAAATAAAAATATGTACGGACAGCATTTTTATGAGGTACATGTTCAGGTGGTTTATTGTGATGCATAGACATTTTTTTAGTAGCTTTTTAAATCTTTATATGATCATTTACAGGTCTGCAGTTCCCTGAGGCAGCTGTCTGCTTTCAGGAAGCTGTCTCTCAGTGCTCACCTGCCCCTGCGGTGACATCATCGCCTGCCCCCTTCATGCCCCCACCCTGGCAATGCTGAGATTTTCAGCGTGCGTTTCACACTGGCTGGCCATTAATTGAGAATTGAGCAGTGTGTGCTTCAGTTGGAAAGACATGGCATGTGAAGGTGCATTCACTGACCTTGACTATTCATGTTAGGGTATTAAACTTTTATGGCAGTGCATTCAGATCCTAGGGGCTACACTGTTGGCATTGATCTCCTCGGCTATCTGGTCCCACTTCCTTCACAATAGCTGGAGGGCCTTTTGGCTTCCTGTGGTTGGACAACATCTCCTCTCCTGCCCTTCTCCTTCTCCAAGGCCTCCAATGCAGGGCCTGAGAAACTTGAACACACTTTGTCCCCTGTTAAGCATTAGTTACTGTTTTTGCAGGTGAGACTGTCATTCTCAGCTTCGAGAACCTGCCTAATCACAATGCACCTCCTCTTTAAGAATTGGAGGCTGGCTTTAAGTAGTCCAGGATAGTTTTAAGCAGTGCTAGCCTCACACAAACTTGGCCATCCTGCTGAGGTGTTCAGCTGTTCAATGGCACGTTTAATGCTGAACTCCATGCTGCAATCACTTAAATTAGCAGGCAGCACAAAAGTTGCATGCTACCTGCACTGGAAGCAATGGGCATGGGTTAATCATACAAGCCAATTCCTGAATTTTAAAAACTCATTTTTGACATGTCCCCTCATGTGACAGTCACATGAGGGGACATGTTTTCCTTGTTTTTGAAATATTTATTTTTAATGTTAAAAGTCTTCAGCTCCCTGAGGCAGCTCTGTGCCTTCAGGGTGTTTGCACTGAGCACACCCCCACACATGAGCACACTTCAGCACTCGAGCTCTTCCCACCCCCACCCAGGCAGTGCTGTGGTTATCAGGGTGCCGTTAATTGGCCAGCCAGCGTGAAACCGCGGTCAGGGCCCGATCACGGGCAGTGGACTGTTCCACGGCCGCTCCTGGGCCCGTGGGCAGCGGGAAGCTCAGCGGGTGTGGGAGCTCATTTTGGCGTGAGGCTAAAAATCAACTCCCTGACGGCAGGATGAACTTTAGCAGTTATGTTCTTGGGACAATAAAGGCAGGCTAGCTTTGCAATGAACAATGTCGGGAAGCCCTTTGCCTGCACTAGCAAGTCGTGCTTGCTCGTCAAAAGGCCAACTCACTGGAATTAAAATCCCCCCTAAATTTAGTCCCCCCAACCAGAGAGAAAGTAGAATGTTCACACTCACGACTGCACATAAGTGGCATGCACCTGGCATGATAGGCTTCTTCCATTATTAATAGTGAGTTGCTGCTGCATAGTCCTCTTTGGGATTATGTAGTAAGTGCCAGCCTATACTTGAGACTGGGTGGTGACAGTGCAAGTTGTGTGGAGAATGACCAAGGAAGGGAGGAAGGGTTAGCGGGGAAGGGTGAAGCAGTGGCGCAGCCAAGGCGGAAGGGGTAGTGCAGGCTGTCCGGCTGCCCTTTAAACATGGCGCCCAGGCCTTCGAGCCCATGAGGTAACGGCGGGGACAGCGACCTCCTGCCTGCCACCGCCATGAGAATCAGCGAGCTCCTCATGGATGCATATTTAATGAGCTGAACAGCGCAAGATCACACATGGTCACATGTCTCCCGCCCACCCCTCCCCCAGCAGAAATCATTCCCACTCCTGCGCCCGACACCGAACTTAGACTCCAGAATGGAAGATTCAGCCTCTGCCTCCCCTGCAGTCTTAATTTACAGTTCCAGAACAAATCATTGCTTCCATAAGATTTGTTGATCTAGCTGCGGTGCCCCCTACCCCACCCCCGTGGTGGGTCCCCCGAGGCAAGGAAGAAATCTCCATTCACATTGGATTGGAAAATTCCTCTGGCATGAGGGGCTGGAAAATTCTGGCCCATGACTCTTAACCAGGGCAAATATTGGGCCAGATTTAGCTGTAGATGTAATGTCTAGGCTAACAATATACCTTGATATTAAAGTAGATATCAGATAACAACATCTGGTTGTTGAGCATGTGCAGTTAGATGTGGATATTGGGAAGTTGCTGTCCGGAAACTATGCTGTACCAGCATCTTGACAAGAAATTCAGCACTGAAATACATGGGACAGCGTGAAATTGCTGTAATTATGTGATAAATACACACTAAACTTACCAGAAAAAAGTTAGGGCTTATCCACAGCAAGTAAGTTTTTAATGGTATGACACATCTTAATTGCTGCCAAACAACCTCTCTAAAACTTTTTTTTACAGGTGTGGAGTCTAATGTCTTCAGATTTTAGTTATTGTTGGCAAGTTAAAAAATAAAAAATGAATTTTGTTTTAACCTTTTCTTTCTGTCTCTTTTACCTCTCACTTTTAATCCTACTTTTCTTTCCCTCTCTTTATTTCAACTCTTGATTAACAGCATTTTAATGAGGTATATTTTCAGGTGCTTTATTGTGATGCATAGACATTTTTTTTTTGGTAGCTTTTTAAACCTTTATATGATCATTTACAGGTCTGCAGTTCCCTGAGGCAGCTGTCTGTTTTCAGGAAGCTGTCTCTCAGTGCTCACCTGCCCCTGCGGTGACAACATCGCCTGCCCCCTTCACGCCCCCACCCTGGCAATGCTGAGATTTTCAGCGTGTGTTTCACACTGGCTGGCCATTAATTGAGAATTGAGCAGTGTGTGCTTCAGTTGGAAAGACATGGCATGTGAAGGTGCATTCACTGACCTTGACTATTCATGTTAGGGTATTAAACTTTTATGGCAGTGCATTCAGATCCTAGGGGCTACACTGTTGGCATTGATCTCCTCACTGGTCCCACTTCCTTCACAATAGCTGGAGGGCCTTTTGGCTTCCTGTGGTTGGACAACATCTCCTCTCCTGCCCTTCTCCTTCACCAAGGCCAACAATGCAGGGCCTGAGAAACTTGAACACACTTTGTCTCCTGTTAAGCATTAGTTACTGTTTTTGCAGGTGAGACTGTCCTTCCCAGCTTCGAGAACCTGCCTAATCACAATGCACCTCCTCTTTAAGAAGTGGAGGCTGGCTTTAAGTAGTCCAGGATAGCTTTAAGCAGTGCTAGCATCACACAAACTTGGCCATCCTGCTGAGGTGTTCAGCTGTTCAATGGCACGTTTAATGCTGAACTCCATGCTGCAATCATTTAAATTAGCAGGCAGCACAAAAGTTGCATGCTACCTGCACTGGAAGCAGTGGGCACGGGTTAATCATACAAGCCAATTCCTAAATCTCTTTTCAGAGCTTATTGAATTTTTGCCCTCAGTATCTTTTGTGTTTGGAACAGTCTCAAAGCCCTAGGAATATCTCAGAAACTCTAGGGGCAGAATTTTCATCCTGCGGGGAGGCCGCGTCCCTGACCCGAAAGGGAGTGAAATAGTAGGCGATGATGTCGGGTGAGTGTCCCGATGTCATCGTGCACTCTCGCGATGTTTCGTTCGACGGGCATGCACGAGAGGCAACAGCGTGCCCACCGACAATTAAAAGGCCTATTAGGGCCCTTAATCAGTTAATTAAATTGAATTTTTCGCTGCCCATTCAACCGTCCAGTTGGCGGGCTGGCAAATAGTCCAGGCGGCATTTGCATTTTTGACGTAACCTCGTCCACGGGCAGAATGAGGTTTTGGGCAGTAAATGAAATAAAACCAATAAAAAATTTAAAAACTCATTTTTGAAATGTCCCTGCTCATGTGCCAGAGTCACATGAGGGGACATGTTTTCCTTATTTTTGAAATATTTATTTTTAATGTTAAAAATCTTCAGCTCCCTGAGGCAGCTCTGTGCCTTCAGGGAGTTTTCACTGAGCACACCCGCAAGCATGCGCACACTTCAGCACTCGAGCTCTTCCCACCCCCACCCAGGCAGTGCTGAGGTTATCAGGGTGCCGTTAATTGGCCAGCCAGCGTGAAACCGCGGTCAGGGCCCGATCACGGGCAGTGGACTGTTCCACGGCCGCTCCTGGGCCCGTGGGCAGCGGGAAGCTCAGCAGGTGGGGGAGCTCATTTTGGCGTGAGGCTAAAAATCAACTCCCTGACGGCAGGATGAACTTTAGCAGTTATGTTCTTGGGACAATAAAGGCAGGCTAGCTTTGCAATGAACAATGCCGGGAAGCCCTTTGCCTGCACTAGCAAGTCGTGCTTGCTCGTCAAAAGGCCAACTCACTGGAATTAAAATCCCCCCCTAAATTAAGTCCCCCCAACCAGCGAGAAAGTAGAATGTTCACACTTACGACTGCACATAAGTGGCATGCACCTGGCGTGATAGGCTTCTTCCATTATTAACAGTGAGCTGCTGCTGCATGGTCCTCTTTGGGATTATGTAGTAAATGCCAGCCTATGCTTGAGACTGGGTGGAGACAGTGCAAGTTGTGTGGAGAATGACCAAGGAAGGGAGGAAGGGTTAGCGGGGAAGGGTGAAACAGTGGCGCAGCCAAGGCGGAAGGGATAGTGCAGGCTGTCCGGCTGCCCTTTAAACATGGTGCCCAGGCCTTTGAGCCCATGAGGTAACAGCGGGGACGACGACCTCCTGCCTGCCACTGCCATGAGAATCAGCGAGCTCCTCATGGATGCATATTTAATGAGCTGAACAGCGCAAGATCACACATGGTCACATGTCTCCTGCCCACCCCTCCCCCAGCAGAAATCATTCCCACTCCTGCGCCCGACACCGAACTTAGACTCCAGAATGGAAGATTCAGCCTCTGCCTCCCCTGCAGTCTTAATTTACAGTTCCAGAACAAATCATTGCTTCCATAAGATTTGTTGATCTAGTTGCGGTGCCCCCTACCCCACCCCCGTGGTGGGTCCCCCGAGGCAAGGAAGAAATCTCCATTCACATTGGATTGGAAAATTCCTCTGGCATGAGGGGCTGGAAAATTCTGGCCCATGACTCTTAACCAGGGCAAATATTGGGCCAGATTTAGCTGTAGATGTAATGTCTAGGCTAACAATATACCTTGATATTAAAGTAGATATCAGATAACAACATCTGGTTGTTGAGCATGTGCAGTTAGATGTGGATATCGGGAAGTTGCTGCCCAGAAGCTATGCTGTACCAGCATCTTGACAAGAGATTCAGCACTGAAATCTGGCCCTGCACCTGATAGCTTTTTATTTATTTGACCACTGAATGCAAAATCCAGCCAAATGTTTTCTGAGCTATATTTTTGAATTGCTTATTATTGGCAGAGAATGCAAGGTTTACCCTCATTTTTTTAAGTGATGCATAAATGACTGACAAGAACTTTGACGATTGAAATACAAATTAATATAATTATAATAACCATAACATAAAGAAGCTGAAGCTCAAAATCATGGTGCCTGTTTTTCAGTTGTGCTGCTGCAATAGTGGGAGATATTGTGAACAGGAAGAAAGGGGAATCAGGAAGCGAAGGCTGTAGAAGAAGAGTAAGGTTCACCAGAGTTACAACTGTCAGAGGTTTCCAGCAGCAACTCATTGATGAAAGTGTCTCTTGAAAGGACCTTCCCACATCCAGTACACCAACATTTCCTCTACCCACCTAACCCAGCTCTCGCAACAACCTTCTGAAAGGTCTCACATGGCCCAGCTTCATGGGTGTTGCCCTTACATAACTAAGAGTGTTAATACTGTAAATAACATATCTTGTTATTTCTGTTGGACTGTGGATTAAAATTACAATGGCTGCAGTTTGAAAGACATGTCTGCTGGAACAGTGTGAGGAATATATACAATGTTGCTGTCCTGAAACAGAGTGTGCCATGAAAGACAGGATGGTGCCAAGGAGGAGTCTGGTCTAACGGGGAACTGCCTGGCAACAACATTTTAATTGGTTCCTAACCAGGTGACCAGGGTTTGTGTGAGAGCAGTGCAGCAGAGCAAAGCTCCTAGCCTGAAAAGAGATAAGACCAAAAACCTCTTTCTCTGGTATGTATAAGATTCCAGTAATTCCACAATGATAGCCAGTTGGTTTTGTTCTTTCCTCGTATCTCTATAACCTGCTCTCTCTCTGAAAAAAGCCTGTCAAGAGGGAAAGGGGAAAATCACTATTAGAGACATTGAAAAGCAAGTGCTCAACCAATGAACTAAAGACTGAAAGTGCTGGAAGATCACCTCATGTCACCAACAAAGAACTGAAAGGAATTTGGAAGACATCGGTCAAAATCAACCTATCGAACCCTTATGGGTGCTATTGAACTGTTTTATCCTTATTGGTGCTATTAAACTGTTTTATCCCACCCTTAAAATCCAGTTTTTTGTGTGTCTTATGTTGTATGTGTGTGTATAGGGATTTAACAAAGGGTAGAGTTTAGGTTATAGAGTTAGAAATTAGCGGTTCATATTTCTTTCTTTTGTCACTGGTTAAAGACAATTTGTTCTATAAACAGTTATTTACTTATTAAGTTTACAGCCTGGTGCTCGTATTCTGTTGACCTAAATTAAATAAGTTTGATCAAACTTTTCACATTTGTTGTGGCTCGAGGAGCAGTAGGGCTTGATATTGCAGAGCACTATTCCCAGTGAGTCATGACAATACCAATAATAATCCAAGAAAGAAAGCTTTACAGCAACTCTTTCTTTGACAATTAATTCTACATGCCAGTAATACAAAACCCAACCTTGTCTTGTGTGTTCTGAAAGATCCGCTCTGATTAGACATAATATATTCAATGCTCCAACAATTTATTATAAGCACAAGAACAATAAATTGTAAGGAATTACTGAGTTGGCCCAGTGCCTAGATCTCTGTGAAAAAATTGTATTTTCTCTCCATTTCTGTTGTTTCTGTCATGCAATCGTCTCAGACACTTTAAGTAGAAGGCCCAGTTCTCCCCTCCCCCAATAGCTCACTGAGTTTATTCAGTCTTAAAGGAAAGTCTTAAATTGAATTCCTGTCTTTTCCAGTGGATGATGACTATCAGTGAAAAGAAACTCTTTCTTGTGTTGAGCCTGAATTAATAGGTTAATGATAAAACGTCATTGACCTGAAACTCTGTTTATCCCTCCACAGATGTTGCCAGACCTACTTGCTGAACATTTCTAGCACTTTCAGTTTTAATTTTGGACTTCCAGCATCCACAGTATTTTACTTCTGAATTAGCAGAGGTCATTTATTTTAGCAACCCTGAACTAGATAGGGAGGGGAAAAAAAAATACCTCTTTCCACTTTACTTTCCAATGATCCTTGCTCGAATTCTGTGCATGCACATAGAGCATAGGGCTCCACTATAGAGATACTGTGATCAAATAAACAGCCAAAATACAGTGCTAAGACTGGCTTGGCAATGGAGGGTGTCTGGCATTGATGGAACTATCTCCAAACAAGGAGGTAAGGGACAAATGTCTTTCTCCTAGAGCATTTCTGATCATATTTAATATTCAGGTTACCTACATGCTACCTATCACAGAAATTTGAAACATCTTTGTTTTCAATTTGAATTTTAGAATTGTAGGTAAGGGGGTAGATTTTGACTTTGTGTGGATAGTGTAAAATGGGTGATAGTGAATGGGTAGCCACTTATTGGGCAGAATTTTCCGGTCCTGCCAGCTGCGGGCACCGTGAAGGACAGGACCAGAAAGCTCGGAGTGCGGCCAAAAGTCAGTTTCCTGCCAACATAAAAATAGATCGCAATTTTCCGCTTCCGAGCTTCCTGGTGGGTTGGGTTGCACCATGTCGGGAACTGCATTTGCACGCCTTTGCATCTCATGAATGCTTATTAAAGCAGCTCGCCAGAATCATGCCCTCACTCCAAATCTAATGGCCATGTCAACGGCTAATTAGACTGGCATGAATCATGAAGTATATAACAGAGGCGCAGTTCACAAACTGCACTTCACTCATGACTTCGAGGTTTGTGCGTGCAGTACTCGCCTACCTTTACCTGCGCTGCATTCGCGGCTGCTCCCACTCCCTGCCAGGGCTACTGGAGCAAAACTAATTTTTAAAAATTCACTTACGTGGTGTGAGAATCCCGTGTTGATGACTTGGTACTGGGCCGCAGATGGCACAGTCACAGTCAGGGGAGGCAGCTGCAGCCTGTAGATGAGGAACTGGTAACTAAAAGGGAGGGGGGGGGGGGTGCACTCAAATGTCTCATGTGGGGTGGGGTCTCAGTATGTCACTCATAGGCATCAGGCTTCAAAATGGGGAAGGGTCAGATCAACATAGGGCATCGGGGCATCAACATCAAACAGTTCAGGGCTAAGGATAGAGCTATCTACCAGAATTACGATGGGCTCCAGGATTAGAGGAGGAGGAAGGAGAGTGATCGGAGCGAGGGAAACTTGCATACAATGCTCTTCCAGGGTGATAGGAAGGACTTGGATGCTCATGGGGGAGGGTGTTTAGAAACTGGTCTCATAATAGAAGCGGAGCAGCGCCATTTCGATAACCGATGGAATGGCGCAGTTGAAAAATAGCTGAGAAAAGAAATTGCCAGGCGAGGGGTTTGAGGGCTTGTAGGAGGAGTTGACTACTGCACTTTTGGGCCAATTGAGGGGGCACGCTAATAATTTCCGCTTCAGGACATGGAGAGCAAGGCTCAGCGAGACATGTTAGGAAGACTCAAATGATCCAACACAAGATCCAACTGTAAAGGGGAAATGACTAAAGTACATATTCAAAAAGCTCCAAAGACTCCTACACATTGCAGCTGAGGGGTTCAGGCTTTACATGTCTCAACCATTACAGTCTTTATAATAGTGCTGGGTTGGGCTCTAGTCCATCCCAAAGGAGGCAGCCTGACAATGCCCTGAGGGAGGCTAATAGTGCCTGTCTGCACTCATCCAGATCCAACCCACTTTGTGAAAGTGCTGTCTTGCCTAGGGCATTTGGTGGGGGGAGGATGGGGCAGATGGGCAGTGGGGGGTTTATCTTCTAGTCATCCTTAAGGCAGTGTGACAGCTGCAAGGGAGGATCTGGGGATGGAATGCCTGGAATGAGGGCAGCCCAGGGGCTTTAAAATGACTCCCTAGCTTGGCAATGGAAGGTGGTCATTGCAGGGCAACGTTCAGTCATGTCTCTGTTCACTCTTCCCACTGAGACGAGGAGGAATGCTTTCATGGCTCCCATGCAGCTGAGGAGAAGAAGGGCCCATCGCCATCAGGCAGGGCAAAGGAAAGATCCTTGCCCTGAGGAACATGGGCCAGCGGAGCTCCCTAAAGACCCAGAATCTGAGGTGGAGAGACCTATTCCATGGAGGCATTTGGTGCAACCCAGGGTGTACTGAAAACACCTCCTACCTGCAGAGGAGTGAGAGACAGTGCTGTAGATGCCTTTGCTTGTCAAGGGACGTGGTGACTCACACCTGGCACATTGTTTAAAAGGATCTGACACTGCATAGCCTGGGAGGCCATCCATTGCCAGGGGTTGTAAGGGTGGCCACCACACACAACTTTTTTGTGAGCGGCTAATTCCAGGGCTCCACTGGAGACCTCTGCGGAATGTCACAATCCTCCGTTCATAAATGCATCCGAGAGGTTACCGATGCCCTATTCAGTAAGGCACACAATTACATCCAGTTCTTCTTGGAGATGAAGTCTGGTCAGGCTAACAGGGCAGTAGGATTTGTAGCTATCTCCAATTTCCCACAGATGCAGGGCACCATCAACTGCACACATGTGGCTTTAAGAGCTCCCTGGCAATAGCCAGTACGATTCATCAATAGAAAAGGCTTCCCCTCTCTCAACGTGCAGCTGATCTGTCACTACCAGAAGCAGATTATGCAGGTCTGTGTGAGATATTCTGAGAGGTTGACGTGACTCTTATATCTTGATTCACTTGCAGGTGCCACAGATCTTTGAGGGACCTCGGCACATTCAGGGTTGGCTCATCAGTGACAAAGGCTACCCCCAAAAGATGTGGCTAATGACGTCCATTCACCGGCCACAGAATGCTTCAAAGGAGAGGTAAAATGCGGCTCCTTGATTGAGCAGACTATTGACATGCTGAAGATGCGTTTCAGATGTCTGGACCAGGACTGGCCCTCTCCGGTACTCTCCCCAGAGGGTATCCTGCATCATCATGGTTTACTGCGCTCTACACAACCTGGTGCTCCAAAGGGAGATGAATTGCCAGATACAGAGATGGAGGAGCTGCATATCTCCTCTGATGAGGAGGTCGTTGTGAGGGATGATCTTGATGAAGGTGAGGATGTTGAGGCCTCAGAGGAAGAGGCCATAGCACAGGCCAGACCTGGCAAACATGCCCGTGAGATCCTTATAGCCACAAGGTTCCAGGGCAATGAAGATGAATAGCTCATATGAGTAACTTTCACCTATGCCCTCCATGCAAGCTCGACATTAACACCTCCTTTGCTATCCTTAGTATCTCAATGAAGGACATCAATCTCAGAATGAGTACTCACAATCTTGCATGATGGTGCCTCATCTTGGAAGGCCTGGCAGCCAATGGAGCATGTAGCTGTTCTGTTATGGAATAAGAACTCCACCAACTCACACTGTGAAGAAATTAGGCTTGGTTCAGTCTTTTCAAGCATTGCACCAACATTTCACTGCCTTCGAGAGGCAGGAGCAGCACTGTAAACCTCAGTATGCCTGCAGTGTCGCAAGGCACCTCAAGAGGGATAATCATCTATCACTGGTTCTCGCCTGAATGTCTGAGGTCAGATCTGAATCCAGTCTGCGGCATCTCTTCGCAGGCCATGGGCCATCCCTCATGGAAATATAATATTCTGATTCCATCCTTATACTGAGTCCCCAGCATGAGATCATTCTTAGTGCACAATGATCTGTCACCCTCAGTCATGGATGTGAGCCTGTGAGTCAGGTCACCTTTATATGAACAGAGCTTCAGCAGCACCATCACCTGATCGTTGACAAGCACTCATGACCCAGCCTTCGTATAAAGCTTCCCAAGTTCACGTCCAACATTGTCTTGGCACATGTGGACCAGAAAATATTGACACTGCATTTAGGCATTACTTAGTAACTTCATTGGTAGTAAAGAGCGCACAACAGATGTAGTGGAGCTTCACTATGATCCCATTTGATACCTCCATGTTTCCATTCCAGCAGTTTCAGATAGGTACAAGGAAACCTGGCACACTGATGGCATTGTCACGATCAGCTAACCATGTCGATTGCCCATCAGCAATCTGGCTCAGGGATTATGTCAAGCCACACTAGCTAGACCTTCAAGTCCAGAGTGGCATTCTCCTATTTAATAGTCCGGCATTTTCGGCCTAGGTACACACCTCTGATACTGCACAGTCATTGAAATGCAACCCACGCTCAAGCTTGACAGGCATTACACTATGGCCATTTAAAGCTGCTCCAAGTTAGATTAACTCCTGCTTTGGGCCTCTGGCTATGGGGTGGGTACACCCTCCTCGGCCTGAGCAGTTTAAGTTGTAGGGGTCACAGGCAGAAGGGACTTGGAGTGGCTGAACAGCCCAGGGGAGTCCTGAGTGGATTGCCCCGGGGTGTCCAGCTGTCTCGTCTCCTCCCTGTGCGTGCCCGAGGGCCCTTTCCTGACTCCTTGAGAAGAAGGGGCTCCTGAAGGGAGATCGAGGTGCCCTGTCCCCTCTCACCTAGTCACTGATGGATCCGATTCATGGCTATAGCGATGGTGTGCACGTCCGAGCGCATATCTGGCACAAACTGCTGGACCAAGGTCTCCATGGCGGTCACCATCCTTTCAATGGTGACCTTGATGCACTGGCATGTTGGCATCACGATAATCGACTGAACACGGTCAGACTCTTCCATCCTCCGTTCTAATCTGTTGACAACCTCTGACAACCTTGCCTGATGTGCCCCTGTCTGTCTTTGGAGCTCCAACATCCCTCGGAGGGCCGGATTCCAGAGGCTCATCATTATACTTGAACTCAGCAGGAGCCTGGCCTCCAGCAGTCCTCTTAGCATCAGGGACACTGGCCGTCATGGCCTCCGCCTGGTATGGACCCAAATCTGTGCTCACCAGATGGTGACCCTGAGTCTGCTCTAAAACTTGGACCCACTGAGGTGTGCGTCTCTGCGCTGGTGGAGGGTGCAGGTGAACGCTGTTCTAGCTCTATATCCAGTGGTTCCTCCAGATACTCAACCAAGGTGGCCTGGGGGCTGGGGCTGATGGGTTGTTCTGGCAGTGTGCCTCCTCCTTTTCTTGCTTGTTGACCGGCCAGGTCAACTCCCCCTTTTTGAACTACTCAAAGGCAGCTGCTAGAGTTGTACTGCCTCAATCTTCAATCGCATTGCACCAGATGAGCTGCCTCTTACTCTTTACAGTGCATCTGCTACATGGAAATGATGCCTGGGGCCAATATTAAAGGCACTTCAAGTCTTATCATTAAGGTTCAGGGATTGTATCTACGCCTCTGGCCCACTCAGAAATGGACACAACAAATTTACAGAGGGACAGTAACTTTCGTTATGATCATGAACTAATCAGAATATTTTCGATACCATTTTATTTGCAAATTATTCCCATTCACTCTCAATATATTCTAACCACCAAGACAAATAAAAATACCATTATGTTGGCCATTTTGGATCTATTCATTTTCGATGGAATACAAAGCATTTTGCGAAAATCTTGGATGAATGTCATGTTTTTACGTGGAGCCCTTCTGTGATTTACAGGATGAAGAGGAACATGAGACAATTATTTACAAAAATAATTGTACTCAAGCTTAGAACCCAAGGTGCAAATAATTTTGTGTTTAGTACACCCCCAACAATAAAACATACCTTTGTTATGTAAATATAACATGGCCACAGAAAATGCAAAGGAATTAATATCCTTGCTCCTTAGCAGAGCTGGAATAACTAACCATTTTCAGCAAAACTGTTAGCTTGTCATTAAGCTGCGAATAAACTCAATGCTTTGATTGTAAATGAGGAGCAGACAGGTAGCCAACAGTAGGCTAAGATCGCTTAAGTATTCTTACCAAAAACTGAATAATACGATCTAAACTGAATTGAAGCTCAAAGCGGAACAGTTCAAAGTTCTTGGCAATCATCTGAATTTTTACCAAATATGTATTGTTTTCCTCTCCTGGCGTGTGTAAAGGTGAAAATTACTGTTTTGCACATTGTGTAAATCCTGTCAGAATGACAGATCTCGATCAAGTGAGAATTATCTGTGAATCAAAACTGGGAGGAATGTTGGGTGGAATTTTCTGCTCCAGAGATTAAGTGCGATGGCAGGCAGGCAGGAAAGGCAGTGTCGTTCCCACCACCTGGTGTGGCAGGTTTCCGCAAGCTCATTGGTGCTGAGAGACGCTGTCAACACTATATCGGGGAGAGGGGCCCAGACAAACCCTGCGAGAGCTCCTGGTGCGCAAGCCCAGCTGGGCGAGTCTCCCTGGAATCAATCATCCCTGGATGTCCACCCCACCAGCTCTGCTGTACCTGCTCGTTTTACATTCTAGTTGACTACTTTGCCACCGCTTTATTCCCTTTGGCATAGTTTAAAGTTGCCCAAAAAAGGGAAGAGCTTGCTGATGGCGGAGGATGTGCGGCAGGTGGTGTAGCACCAAGTGAAAGGGCTCAATGAGGAGGCTGGGGAGAAACAGCTCAGTACTGCACTGGAATAGGTCACAGTCACATAGACTCTCATCTCCCCTTAATGTGAAAATCAACATTACCAGGAGCTGGTCAATGTGTCCCAGTTTTGACTTTTGAAAATTTGGTAACCCTACTCATAATAAGCCTGTGCTTCCTCCATAGTTGAATTTCTAAGCTAATTCATGATTGTTGAGAAATTTCCACTAGGCTCTAGCATCCCTCAGAATTTGTTATACTTAGACTTGAGTCCATTGGACTCAACCAGAGCACCTTTAATTGTTTCATTTTAGATCTGCATGTCCCTCCACCTTGTATATAGGAAATTGCCACAACAAAAAATACCAAATCCAAGCACACAAAACTCAGAAAAATTGGCATCTGGGTGGAAGAAGTCATTGGAAATAAAATCAGGAGAGATATAAACCAGGCAGCCAACTTGCTCTCACCCATTTATACCTTTGCACAAAGTGAAGATCTACTCCATCTTACCCACTTTTAAATCTGAAGGATTTAGAGATAATAATGGACACTCTGTACCTCTGTTAGAATTCTGCTTGAATCCAGTCTCCCTTTACTCAATCATGCTCACTTTTTTTTGGTACAGTGATAAATTCTTCAAAGAGGTAAGGCAGAATAAAGCATAAAATTACAAATAGTGCAAAGTTCATACATAATCATGAATGATTAAATATGACCTACTTCCATATACGCCAGACCTATGTATTTTAAAGAGGTAGGACAAACAACATATCCAAAATGGGTAATATTTGATGATTAATCTGAAAATAACCATTTCAGTCATGGCTGGCTCCACAAGAATCAGTGACAGTAGAGAATTACAATGAACAAGCTATTGTCCGAGCATTTGATATATGGCCACCTGTGTTCTTAGAAGTTCACTGTGAATTGATATTTTAGCTCTTGCAATGCACAATTTTAAAGGAACAATGATTTGTATGTTTTAATTCAAGTTAAAACCACTTATAAAATATGAACAGTCAGACATAATAGTACAAATGATTTGATACCACAACGCGTATTAGGAGTGCACAGAAAAGATAAATCTAAATTAATTGTCCTTAGATGAACATTTATTATTTGGCAGGATGAGAACTCGAGATAGAATAATATCAAAATGCCATTAAGGATGCTATTCCTGTGAAATCCTACCACACACCTCCTACTGTGCTGTAAACAGCAGGCGATGAGCTATATTTACAGATTCAGAACATGCTCCATGTCATACTTAACAATCTGCAAAGCAATTCTAAGACCTCATAAGGAATAATTTATAAATAAGCATCTTGGTCTGATTATAGCATGATTATGGTTTTAAAAAGTTAATTTAAATAAACAGCTGTAAAGTTGTAGTAGGAATTTTAAATCACATATGACAGCCCTACTGTAAACCTAAAGATGATCATATGTTTAATAACAAGGGTTTTTTAGTTAATACTATAGATGTACTCAAGCTTTTTGACTTGGAGCTTAATGACACCCCGTTAAAAAGGTATACAGGTCAGCTAATGTGCATTTGCTTAATATTAAAGTTAAGATTCAAAGACATATCAAGCTCTCTTCTTCAATTACTAAACAATTAGTCTGCGTAAGTTACAATTTGTTGGAGCATTATTTGCTT
This sequence comes from Cetorhinus maximus, assembly GCF_964194155.1. NCBI lineage: Eukaryota > Metazoa > Chordata > Chondrichthyes > Lamniformes > Cetorhinidae > Cetorhinus > Cetorhinus maximus. Next base: position 30,039,920 of record NC_135900.1, read on the forward strand.
GATCGGATTAGAGTTCCCAGCATTCCCATTTTGGGTAGGGGTCTACTGGAATGGACAATTGGTCCCCCAAGCACTGCTGCTAGCAATTCGGGAGAAATGGTCCTTATCTGCACAGTTCACACATGAACAGTGATCCCGCTGCATAGTTGCAACCAAATCATATTGTCTGGGTTCTGCTGGTTTCGTCAACATTTGGAGCACATAGTTTCACTGGCAGCTGAGGCAATGATGGCACTGGGTCATCTAAAATTGCTTGGAAACTCCTTGAGACTGTTATGATCCCCATAGAGACTGATAACTCTTAAGAAGATATGTGAATTCCCAAAGACCAACTTAAAGGAATTTCACGACAAGATTTCAATTTTTAAGACTTTTACTGTAATAAACAAACAAAAAGCAACAGTTGTAAACACTGCTTAGTAGACAACTAATACTCTGAACTGCAGAAAAGATAACCCTTATTTCTGTCTTAACATGACTGATAACCCCAAGCCTCATATCTACTGCACAGCACGCTTTCTACTGAAATTGCAATCTTTTCAGGGAACAATCTAAAATCCCCCTCAGCTTCCAACATGTTCACTTCTGCGCATTTAACTGGGCCGTAACATCCAGTGACTGTCGAAGGTTGTCTCTCTCAACTTTCTGAGAATTCCCGAGTCGACTTTCAGCAGTGAGGCCCACTCCGCTGATTTCATCTCTTGACCTCGCCAGGATGAATCTTCCAGTGTCATTATCAATGTGGGTTCCCTCTCTTTGACCAGTGGACCAGCTTTCCTCAGCATCCTGTCTGGTGACTAAAAAATAAAACAGCCTTTTCCCTCCATGACTGCAGCAACTGCTGTTCTGTCTCTCTCTTTCTCTCCCTCTCTGTGCCCAGTACTTTTTCAATCAGGCTGCCTGGGAATCTAAACATCTACATAAGGCAAGATAGTTGCTACTCTCTTTGTGTTCAGGTGTGAAATATGGCACATGTGTTCAATAGGTCTTAATCTGGGTTCTCTGTCCCTGGTAACCATTACTTGGCCTGTTGCCTGGCAAAGTCCAATACAAATTCGTGCCACCTCCCTTTTCCTGGGCATTCTGTTTTCTTTTAAATTAAAAGAGACAATTTAAACATAACCATCTTATAAAACCTTGCATTTATAGCAAGTCCGAAGAGAGCAGCTGGGAAAAGAGAGAGAGAGAGACAACTGAGCCAGAGGGCAAACTTTTTCATTCTGGGACTAAATCTGGTGATAGGGGGGTGGGAACTCCCGCTGCAGAACATAATGGGTAAACCTCCAGGCCATCGAGGAAAGTCCTCTATCCTAGAGATGGCTGCAAGAGGCCATCCCATCTCATCACGCTGGCCTGGGAGGAGGTCATCAGGGCAGTCAGTGCCTGTGGAGTCCAGGGGAGGACCACCCTGCAGTGCAGGAAATGGGTCGATGACCCTATTCGCTCTTCTAGAGCAACTGAACCGTCAGCTGATTGGGTTTACATTTACATTAGTCTATTCTCCTTGTGTATCTTTCAGCTGCTAAGAGTATGAAGAGAATATAACACTGTATATCCTGTCATTTCTCCTCTGCACTTCTATTTTCTGACATTTGGGCATTGATGCATGCTAGTCTGATTCACTGGATAACATGAAGAAAAGGAATCCTTTCAATTTTATTTTCCCTTACTTACAAAGGCATATTGGTCTAAACTCATTTCACCATTCGTTTTGTGATTCTGTCATGCGATATAACTGTCTAGGCCAGCATTTTTCTTGCCCATCACTACATGCCTTGAGTAGGTGGTGGGGTGCTTCCTTCTTGAACCTCTGCAGTCCATGCACTGTGCTGTCAGGGAGGCAACTGCAGTAGTCGGACCCAGCCACAGTCAAGGGATAGCCATGGAGTGTGGAGTAGAGGTCAAATTGCAGGGGCTGCTATTCCCATGTACCTGCTGCCCTCGCCCATTTAGCTGGTAGAGCTCATGGGTTTGGAAAGCGATACCAAAGGAGGCTTGGTGAGTTTTGGCACAAACCGCTGGTACTATGCTGGAGCATCAGAATGTTGAAGGTGGTGAATGGGATGCCAAACGGGCTGCTTTGTCCTGGATGCTGCCCAGCTTTGAAGTCATTTTGGAGCTGCACTCATGCTACTTCATTACACTCCTGACTTGTTTCTTGCACATGGTGGTCAGGTTTTGGGAAAGCAGGAGGACAGTTAGTAGCCACAGTGTTAGGAGCCTACGACCTGCTCTTTCATCAAACTTGCTCACAATCCATCCATCTGTCTTTATGCAGGAGAACACGACAGAAGGGAGAGAGAGAATATGGGAGGTTAGATGCCAGAGTTGCGACCCCTCACTCAATTTGAGCAGCAGGCACAGAACTCACAGGGGAGGACAGAGACTGTGCCTGTACCAATGGCGAGGTCGGCCTACCCCAAGCATGCAGTAAGGAAGCATGTTAATCTCTGCAAATAGGAAGCTGAGGGTGAGGCAGTGTGCAATGTGGGAGGCAGCCTAGACAGTCACTCATTATCTCCTCTCTCCATTCTAGTTACCAGCAGGAAGAGGATGAGGCCAGTCCCCACACTTGAAGTCAGCCCCAGACCACAGGAGACCATGGAAGAGGACGAGGGTGACTTCTTATCTATACAGCCATCATAGCATTCGCCTGCACCATCCACCAGCCTAAAGACACACAACTTTGGTGGGTTACAGATCTAGTTTAGGCTTGGGGTCACCCTCTGGTGGTCACCTCACAGACAAGTGTCCACAGCAGGAGGAGGCAGTAACAGCCTTAAGGGCGCTGACACTTGGAGGACTACTGGAGAAGAGGCACCTGCTAAGTCTGAGTCAGATGATGAGCCTCTGGAAGTGGCCATGGAGAAGATGCTTGAGTATCAGTGAGATGCAGGGGAATATCAGGCAGAGGTGTCAGAGGCCCTCAATGGAGTGGCATGTGAGACAGAGGAGTCCATTTGTGTGTTCTCTGATGCAGTGGCATCGACATGTGAGCACATTAAGTCTCCACAGGGAGGATGGCAGATGCCATGGAGAACCTGGTCCAGCAGAATGCCCAGTTTTTGCTGGAGATGCGCTGAGACCTACACTCCATCGCCATTGCCATGGGTGAGCTTGTGCAGTGAGGGGGCGGGGTCCTCGACCTCCCTCCAAGTGCCCTTTCTCCTCAACGAGTCAGGGAGGGGCCCCTGGGCACTTAAAGATGGGGGGGAGTGACAGTCGGTCAACCTTGGGGCATCTACGCAAGACTTTCCAAGGGCTTCCATATGTTCCGAGCCCCCTCTGTCTGTGCCCCCATCAGATCCAGTCTCTGAGATTGCTGAGGGTGCACCTGCCACACAGCAAGAGACCTGAAGAAGGCCGGGGCTCTCCAGAGGACGCCCACCAAGGTAATCAGAGACAAGTGGACGTAGTAGTCAGCAGGCTGCTTCCACATCTGTTGCAGATGTTGGGAACGCACCGAGATGAAGTGATAGAGTTAGAAAAGCTAAGAAGCTTTGAATGCACACTGGTGGCACGGGTGTATAATCATTGAATATACTTTTGGCACTTATAAATTTATGTCCACTTACGCTGTTTGGAAGTTTTCTGGAAATTTTGTAGCAGCTAGTTGCTTTAAGGTATGTGTTCACCACATCCCTCCCACATGAAGGACATCCTGGGAGAACAAGGATGGGTCTCCCTCCCCTTTATACATGCCAGCGTATGAATCCATGGTTCTTTGGCAAGGCTGATGAGAGCCTTGTTTGATAAGCCATCCTTTCATGCTAGTTCACTTACCTCCACAACCCTGGGGAGTCTACAGACAGAATTTGGCTTGTCATAATGGAAAGACTATCCAAAGGAGGCCATGTCAGGCATAACCATGAACCCAGGAGAATGGAGGTTTGCAATCACGAGCTACCAGACATTCCCCAGCATGGCCCTTATGGCCATACACGTCCCTCTATCCCCTCATCCCTCAATCTGACAGCAGATGAAGGCTTATGGCTCAGATAAGCAGCAGCTGAACAGCCTGATGGGATCTCGTAGCTTGGAGAATCCTTGGAATCAGATCTGCTGCTTTGTGGGCTTCACCATAGTTAGGATTTCAAATGACCGTAGCAATCAATGTTCCTGCTATTTTGTTAGGGTGCTCCTTTAATTGTCCAGTTGTGCTGACCTTGAGCTCCATCCACCCAAGAGGACCCCTCCCCCCAATCGACTTTTCTACATTTGAAGATCTAGAACATCGTCTTTCTACTGAGCTGCCTTGGTCAGGATAGTACACATCAGGTTTTGCATCCAATCTACAACCCTTTACTTTCCCCCTGTCACCCACCAACTTCCCTTGTTACCATTGACCCCCACCCCACCACCCCCCCAGTGTTACTCTTGAACCTCCCCCCATCACTCTGGGCTGTATAACAATAACACTGCAAATGCCTTCCCTCCCCACGGAGCCCACACATGTCACTGTCCCGATGCCCACCCTGACCCTGCCCACCTCCCTTATCCATGCAGTATTCATGTCCCTCCTCGATGACCCTCCCAACCAACAATACACCCAAGAAACCCTCACCCTCACCCCCCTGCCTTACCCACACCTCACTTCCCCCTGTACCTGTGACCATCCCCTCCAAATCCCAGCACCCTCACTTTTCCCTCCAGGACATCAATATTGACTCCACCGGGACCCACCTCTCTTGCAGAGCTGCCCTTTCCTAGAATCCCCTCCTTAGGACCTTGCCTCCCCTACCCCACTTCCTTCATGTGTTCCAACCTCCCACCTTCCTTCATGGGCATGCCACCTACTGCGTGATATGCTGTCAGTGCCTGGGAGAAAAGCAGTGTGAATGGCGAAGTCAATGTTAGTGGCAGGTAAGTGAAAGCGATCTCCCACCCTGGGTGCACACCACGTTTGCAGGTTGGGAAACAGGACAGCCTGATTTCCCACTGGTGGGGTGGAAGATTTCACTGGGGTGCAAGATTCCAGTGAGTAGCCCCATTAAGGAGCATTCACGGCATGCAAATTACGATCCCAACGTTCACCAGCGAGAAAGGTGACCCACCATGGAAATGCTGAGGGGAGGATTGCAACTTGTTTTCCAGCTGATGGATTTTTGACTTTTGGCCTCATTCCAAATGTTCCAGTCCTGCCCACCACAATTCCCGTCGCTGGCAGAACCAGAAAATTCTGGCCAGAGAGAGGGAAAGAGAAACATTAACTGGGGGAAGGAGAAAGAAAGAAAGAAAAGAAACAGGAACTAAAGGAGAAAGGGAGAGAGCAACAAAAACAAGAGAGAGAGAGAGAAACACAAATTAGGGCAGGGAGAGAGAGAGCAACACAAATTTAAGGGAGAGTTCATGCCTGCTAGTCGTGTGTACCATATGCTATGTTTTGTTCCAGGAATCTGGCAGCTTTGTTGTTTCTCCCTGAGGACTGAGCCTCACCACCCTGAAGCTGGATTTCAGTGATGGGGTGTGAGGGTCCGGACTACTTGCAGCATTGCACCTAAGTCCTCGGGTCTACACTACTGGCATTGACTGTTTCAACTAACTGCTCCCACTGCCTTCACAGTGTCTGCTTGGAGGGCCTCCCATCACCTGTGGATAGCGGATCTCTCTCTTCCTGTCACTACCAGCATCCTTAAGGCCTCCAGTGCTTCATCTGAGCACTTTGGAGTCTGCCCCCCGCTGTCCTGTTGCAATCATTAATCAATGCTTTTCCTGCTCAGATATCAGCCACTCCCAGTACCTGCTGCAGCCAGAATGCACCTTCCCTTTAAGAGGTGCAGATTGGCTTTAAATAGTGTAGGCTAGCCTTAAGTAAGCTCAACGCAAACTGGAGGAACAGCACATCATCTTCCGACTAGGCACTTTATAGCCTTCCGGACTTAATATTGAGTTCAACAATTTGAGATCATGAACTCTCTCCTCCATCCCCACCCTCTTTCCGATCCCCCTTTTCCAATAATTTATAACTTAAAAAAATATATTTTTCTTTTACCACCTATTTTAAAATTTATTTTGATGTATTGTTTCATCTCCACCTTTTAGCCCATTTCGATCTCTTCCCCCCACCCCACCCCCACTAGGGCCATCTGCCACTAGCTTGTCCTGCTTGCTACCCTTAATGTCCCCATTAGCACATTCCTTAGATAATATCACCACCATCAACACCCCTTTGTCCTTTTGTCTATGACATCTTTGGCAATCTCTTCTTTGCCTCCACCTATCACTGACCCCTTATCCAGCTCTACCTGTCCCACCCCCCTCTACCAGCTTATATTTCACCTCATTTCTCTATTTCCTTAGTTCTGATGAAGAGTCATCTGGACTCGAAAAGTCAACTGTATTCCTCTCCGCAGATACTGTCAGACCTGCTGAGTTTTTCCAGGTAATTTTGTTTTTGTTTCAGATTTCCAACATCCGCAGTATTTTGCTTATATCTTAAGTAGTGCTTCCCTTGCACAAACTTGGACCTCCTGCTGAGGTGTGCAGTCACTCAACAGTGCATTCTGCACTACTATTATTTAAAAGAGCAGGCAAACATTGAGTTTGCACCACAACAAAGGGAGGAAGGCTAATTGTGCAACATGATTCTGGTGCCTGCCTTCAGGCTTTGTCCAATTTTCCCTCATTATGTCATGTTTTCAATGGTGCAGCAGATAATAAATTACTGAATGATCAAGAGTCAGCATTGCCTCATTGGTCATGCACACCAACCTGCTTCAGGCAGAGTACTGGCCATCTATTTTGAGGCCTGCTTTACTGAGTCCAATAGGCCTCAGGCAACCAATTCATGGACTTGTTTTATACCTGAAAAAAATCCTTGCCTTTTTTTACCCCTAGGGTAAATGTATACATCTGAAAATTGGCCAATGTATGTTCACACACTGAACACTAGAGATTCAACACTTTTATTTGAAAATCACCTCCAATCTTATTTAAAGCTATTCAAGAATGAACTCATGAAATCACAACACTTTTTTTTAACAACTACACCAATTTAACAGAGCTAACATAAGCTAAATGCTATCTAACATTAGATAATAGTGGTTGTCAGTTTTCTACAGTCAATATCAGGAACTTGCCAACTATTTGAACTCAGCAAGAGGTTGGCCTGAAATTTCCTTTAAAAGATAATATGTGATGGAAGTTATGATCAGAATATTGAAAACTAGCTTATCTGGAATGAAATAAAATGAGCTATTAAGAATTTTTTTCAAGCTCAATGTGTACAGTTAGAATACAAACGTCTGGAAGATATGGGCAGCCGACTTGCTTGCAATTTTACCTGCACTAATCCACACTGAACAAAAACTGTAAGCCCAATGTAAAAATAGATTCCATCATCTCCCTTGTGAACAGGTGGATAAGTATTTGTGATAACATCAATTGTCGATGGTATACCATCCCTAATTACTTATAGGTTTGGAGATATCTGCACAAAAATAAGTTTCTCAAAGCTGTGTTTTTCCAGGTAGTTGTACACATATTTGGAAAACTGATTTAGTAACTCCAATATATGCTTCGAAAACAGATGAGCACTCGTGCTGTTGTTTTATTTACAGGTGACATGGCCAACAGTAATTGTTTCTTTATATTCCTGAATGATATATTAAATAGAAAATTTTGTCTGGCACCATTTGGCTTGATAATTGGCAGTATTTCCAATTCTAGCTCTATTTTTAACGTTGTTTTGTTCAAGTAAATTGTTATTTAAAATTGAGACTAGGTATGTCAGGCAGATTGTCATTGTATTCTGTGTATTTTTGTTGGTAACAATGGACAATTCATCTAGATGTATGTTAAAATAACTAAATTAGATTTTCCTCTTTTGGCATTATTGTGGCAGGTTGGTGTGCATGTGTGGCCAATGAAGCAATGTTTACTTGATCTTTCTGTAATTTTTCTTTCATGCAGTTCCAACTTAGGACATGTCAAATTGGCTTAGATTTTGCAGTTGTAATAGTGGCAAAACTGTCAGGGTTCGCCATCATTACAACTGTAAAATTCACAGCAACGTTTGGTACCTGCTCAAGCACAGTTAGACTCAGAAATTCAGAAGTTGTCAGTGAAGCCCTGCTCCTCTGCAATGTGTGCTATTGAATTCCCTCCAGATCAAGATCTTTAGAAACCATTTGAACTGATGTGAGTCTCTGTTTTTTAAGTTCCAATTATGTTGTAAAAATTCCTGGAAAAGTTACACCTTGTTGAAGGAGGTGTACCTGGGTTCTTAATGGCATACAATTTTATAATTACTCTAAATAACCTCTCTGTTCCTGAAAAACAATTCTATTTTTGTGGAATGTTAAATCCCTACATTGTGATAAAAATTCCATAGGTTTTTAATTATTCCTTTTAAAAGTTTGTTTGGGATATTTCTACCTTAACTGCATGTCTATATCTCAATCTTTATTTCATTCTTTGTAAAATGATTAAGGGTAATCAGTATATTTGCTTCCTGGTTTGCTGACTGTGAGATTGCTTCAATGTGACTGGCTGTTTAATGACATCACTGTTGCTAAGCATTGGAGATCCCCTTCACTTCTCACCAGAATCAAACTAATGTCGGGGAAGGTGAAATCTACATCATAGAGATCGCTAGTTCTTTTTGGGCAGTGTAGGGAAATTGATGTTTAACGATTAGTTTTCGTTTAGATGACACAACCAATCTATGTTAATCAATTAAGCTTATGGTATTTTATCCTTTTAAACTGTAACCAGTAGAGGACGCCAGCATTTAATATCATGTGACTCTGCTTAGCCTCATTTGACAGAGAAAGGCACCACAGGATTTTAGACACAATGGAGGTAACATACTAGTGAGTTAATTACAGAGCAATTACTGAAGAGGCCCCTGTTGTACTTATCTCCATTTCACAGAGTCACATTGACTTGCTGCCTTCAAGGTTGAACGGGCAAGCTTACACCCTTTCACATCGTAAAGCCTTATCAAAGTCTAGTGTTATCATCAAAGGAAAGTTAGGAGGGATTTATTGTATAGAGAGGAGGGAAAGAATAACAGCAGCTGTGTTCTACATTAAGTTAGTTTTAATTCGTAGTGATTTAGAAGCAACTAATTACATTTGGTTCAAACATTAATGAACAGTATGGTCCTACAGGTAATTGGCATTTTAAGAGGGTAGTGGGAAGTTTGATGACCATCACCTTTGAGGACCAATCACAGATTGATCACACACCCCTTAAGCCAATTAGAAAATAGCCTTGCCTCGATTAGGCCAATCAGAATGCAATAACATTGTTGACCATGCTGTGAGTTGTGGTTTGGAAAGAGTTAATAAGCAGTAGCTTTCACTGACCAGGGCACGCTGAATGTGAGACAGAGGACTGTTTGTCAGCTGAAAGCACTTGGGAGAGAGAGAGTGAGAGAGAGAGAGAGAGCTAGGAGACTGTGTTGACCTGTGCCCAGAGCTGAACCAGGAAGCATGAACTGTAGCACACCTGTAAAGTAGCTGACTGCTGTGATAAGAATTAATTTATAACTTATTAAAGTTTCCTCAGTTACATCACTTAATTGTCTCCTATTGCCTGAATAGTTAAAGTCTCAAAAGAACAAATTAATATTGAGTAAGTGGACTCGGAGCTTAAATACCCCTGCCAAAAAACTTACAGCAACTTCCTTTGAGGTTAGTGGTGCATACTGTCACTTCATTCTTACTTCAAAATTGATGCAGTTAATGTGTTTCAGAGTAAGCAACTGCATTAAAGCTAATCAGTCATTCACATATGTTACCGATGATATTTCAAGGCGATGAAGGTCTTGCCCACTGGCTGGAGAGTGAGGTTGCCATATTAAGTGCCAATTAGGCACTCAACTGGGCATTAGTGGCCCTTCCCTGGAATCAAGGACCTTAGGCGCATAAAACCTGCCCCCCTGAGAGCTGCTGACCAATCAGAGGCTGGCAGCTGTATATGACTTGGCAACCCCAGAGGGTGTGGTGGCTGCTACCAACAATGCACCTACCCAAGGTCCAGGATTGCTGAGGGAGCCAGACCACAGGTGAGTAATGTCAGGATGGGGTCATGGGTTGGTTTTGTGTGGGACAGGGGACGGGTGAGAGGTTGTTTGGCAGTAAGGACAGGAGGAAGTTCTCAGCAGGCCCCCTGTTCCCGATGCCAGGTCACTCAATAAGGCACTGAGTGCCTGACAATAAGCCCCTTCACCACCACCCCCACAGAAGCCCACAAGCAACTTGGACAGTGTTTGTTTTCCAGGCATCCTGCATAACGAGTTGCCCTCCTGCTGCTGGGTGAATACCAGTGGTGGTCGGATGAGGTGCTGAAGTGGGCATTAATTGCCTACTTAAGGGCCTCAATTAGTTTCTGGGCAGGGAGATCATCTACGAGTCTCTCCACCCTGGACTTAATTGGGGCAGAGGCGGGAAGACAGTGGGGAGCCCACATGCCACCCTCCCACCTGACTAAGTGCCCCCCCACCACTAAACCCACCTTGGGAGAGGACATTAAATACCACCCATTGTGCCTTCTCCTTTTAGGAACTGCACTTATGGTCTGTGAGAATGAGATGTCAGTTTGCAGTTATTGATATTGCTATGTGGGCATAGAGCATTCCTCCCATTTTTCAGGATCCAAGAACCTATGAATGTTCAATAAGGCAGGAAGGAAGTCTGCTACCTGCTATAGAATCATAGAAAGTTATAGCACAGAAAGAGGCAATTTTGTCCAGATTGGATCTTTGAAGTTTCACACCCATATAATATGGACTTATGGACTATGGAGTTTAAATTTTAAATGGACACTTTACTTTAAAACAATATGGAGTTGAGAGGTCAGGTGACCATCTCTTTCCTGTCAATACACATGGAACTACACAAAGACCCCTAGGTTAGCCTTTGTTTCTGGACAATTCATTAAAATGCAAATGAACTTTCAGGACACATCTTTGAGAAGTCATTTAAAATGCAACAGACCTTTCCTGTGGTTATTTGCTGCCCTCCTCCAAATAATTAAAGGAACCATTTTCACAATATCGCTTGCAGACATTTCAGCTTCAGAGCTGATATCCAGATAATGGGTGTGAAAAAAACCTTATTCTTTCATAATGGTATGTAAATGTATGAAACTTGGTGACCGTTGGCTTCACAATGGCCTAGCCATCAGAAGCCATTTGTGAAGCCAATGGTCAGAAACACTCTGGTCACATGACAGAAACTAGATTTCTGACAACAACATTTAATTCAGCACATTGCTGGAGCTGCAGAGGAGAAAGATTCAAACCAGCAAATAACAAGGCTCTGCCTAAGCACCATCAGTAGACAAAAAATTCAGGTTGATCTTCATTTCTCCATTTGAGGAACTGAACCAGAGATTTGCTACAGAGCTTCGATTGGATCTCAACTGGAGTGGAACAAGAGAAATCTGCTACTGCAAGCAATAAACCACAGTGAATCTGTCTTCCTAAACCTCTAGAATCTATTTACCAGCAGACCAAGAAAGAATTACAGCCCTGCAACATTTCGAGACTTCAGATCACGGATAAAAGCAAGTATGACAGAGAACTTGTGAATTTTTAAGACTTAAATGCATGCTACCTTTTGTAGTCACAGTCTCCTCTCTAGTGTGTGTGCCTGCATGAGTGTGCAAGTGGGGTGGTTGTGAATAAATTCGGATGTTGGATAATAAACACTTCTCTTTCTTTTTTAAAGTTTATGAGAAAACCTGTCATTTGTCTGTTCTTGACAGTTAGAGCACTCAAAGGGTTAAAACACTTTTTCCTTTCAAAACACATCTGCCTTTGGTCAAACGAGAGGTGGGAAAAGGGTATGCTCCCCTATCATCATTCCCCTATCCATAACAGAGGGCAAAATCGTCCCATTCCCATGAGGATGTGCTTCAAGGCAGGACTTGGAGAAATTTCAGAGGAATACACTTTGGATCAGTGGCACAACGTGTTCTCGCCTCTAGGCAAACTTCCCAGAGGTGGGTCAACACCGGCAGAGGCAGTTCCGGTAACAGAAGGTAGCCAATTGAAATCCCCATTTGTTGGGAAACTGGGGCTGCGAGCGGGATGTTCCTGGTAGCAGATGGACCACCCCAATGCCCGCCCCCCCACCATCCCAGACCAAAGGCCAAACCTGGCAGGTGTCTTGCTGGGGGCTCTCCTTGGGGACACACAAGGCCTCCTCTTTTAAACCCCTCATTGCAGTCATCAGCAGTCTACAGCTGCAGCTGCTGGTCATCCTATGGAGGTACTTCCCTTCCACAGGGGTGGCCTTTCAGCTGTGGCCACCATTTATTTAATTATAGTTAATATCCCTTTGGAGGACTCCTCAAAATGAAGGCACCCTCACCTTCCGACAGTGGCAGCACCCACCTCTGACACTGGGACTGCCATCCTTCCAAGGCTGCAGGCCCTCTGATTGGCCAATAACCTCAGGCACTCGTCCACTGCCCTGAATTGGAAAGCAGATCCACATTTGCCATCTTAATTGGCTGCCTCTGGGAAGATTTCCCCTGATAGTCAAAGCAAGCATGTGTCCCGGAAATGGTACCGATTAACACGTATATCCTAAGAGCAGAATGAAAGAGCAGTCATGTTTAGTTCCATATCCCCCTTTTTGTTCATAACCCTTTAAATTCCTCATCCTCAAGTACCTGACCAACTGTCTTTTATGGTTTTTATGGAATCATCTTCATCCATCTTTTCAGGGAGAATTTTCCAGATCCCAACAATTCCCTGAGTGAACAGATTTCCCCTCATCTCCTTCTGGATCCTGTGTGAATGATTTGAATCTATGACCTTTAATATTGACCCGCTCGCCACAGGGAATAATTTTTTCTCTATTTACTACATCAAAACCTCTTGTCATTTTGAAAACCCTTTATTAGATCACATGTTACCTTTCTTTTTTCCTAGGGGCACAGTTTTAACTTTTCCAACTTCTCTTCATGACTGAACCCCCTGGTAACATGCGGGTAAACTTCCTCTCAACAATTTCTAAGGCCTCTACATCTTTTCTGGTGCCAGAATTGTTGTCAATACTATAGCTAAGGGCTAACCAGTGGCTTATAAATTCTTAGCATAATCTCTTTCCTTTGATATTCTATTCCTCTATTTATAAGCTTAAGTGATCCATATGTTTTTTAAACGTGTTTTTTGGAATGATTTTTAGCTCCTGATGAGGTGAAAATGGAGGCAGGTGCGTGCGAAGATTTGCATCACCGGCCAGCATTCTGGATTGTCGATTCTGTTCCACCATCCCCGCAGCCCTTTTTTCTGAAGACGAGATTGAGGCAGCAGGGCTATCCGCCCACAAGCGGCAGGAAGCAGCAGGTAGCCACTTAACAATAGTTGAAGATCAATTAAGGCCTACTGTCAGAGGTTGACTGGAATTTTCCAGTCAGTGTCCAGGCACTTGGAGGTGTTAGGGGGTTTCCCAGCTGCCTGGAAGTGGCCTCCTGGCGGCAGACCAGGCAGACCACTGCTCCAGGTAGGCTTTAAGGTCTTGCCCCTGCCCCACCTCCAAAACCCCTGCCTGCCTGAATACAGATTTGACCACTGGTCACCGTGCAGAGAGGTTTCCCCCTCCTCCATGCTGGCTTGGCTGCACAGATTATTTTTTTATTTAAAAGTTTATAAAGTTGGAGAAAGGGTGCCCCCATCTTCAGGACCTACTCTTGGCCCTCCAGCTTTGAAAGCCTGCCTGCCATCCTTACTTGAACAGCAGTGAACCTATTTTATGGCCGCTAATAGCCCTATTTGTGAAATCACTGCCAGATGACTATCTCCCACATAATGCGGTGTCCTGACCCCCATTTAACCCTGACCTCAAGATCCCCAAGTTCTTGGGAAAAAGCCTGCCCCTTATTAATTTGTCCTGCCACTTTTAAGGATTTGCATGTATGAACACCAAGGTCTCACTGCTCATCTATATTTTCCAAAATTATCCCATTCATAGTATATTGTCCTTCCATAGTTCTCCTTCCAAAATGTAACACTTTGCACTTTCTGCAGTGATCTCCTTCTGCCACCCTTTTACATTGTTCACCATTCTGTTTGTCATTCCTAATGGCTGTAACTATCCCTCATCCTATTACTTTGCAGTCATCTGCAATCTTTATAATGTCGCTTCCTGCACCCAAATTGAGGATGCTTATAGAAATTGAAAAGAGCAATGAACCCAAAATTGATCCTGGTGAACAGCACTGCAAACCACCTCCCAGTCTGAGAACTATCCATCCATCCGCCACAATCCTTTGCTTCTAATCACCGAGCCAATTTTGTATCCATACCGCCACTTTCCCTTTAATTCTATGGCCCTCATGTTTTTAATAAGCCTCCAGTGTGGCACTTTGTCAAAGTCTTCTGAAAATCCATACTTAACACAACATCTGCAGCTTCATCTTATTAAACCTTCTTTGTTACCTCAACAAATTATTCAATCAAATTAGCCAGACACAACTTGCCTTTAACAAAACAAAAATAAAAATACCTGGAAAAACTCAGCAGGTCTGGCAGCATCTGCGGAGAGGAATCTCTCCACAAATGCTGCCAAACCTGCTGAGTTTTTCCAGGTATTTTTATTTTTGTTTTGGATTTCCAGCATCCGCAGTTTTTTGCTTTTGCCTTTAACAAATCCATGCTAGCTTTCCTTGATTGACCCATACTTTTCCAAATGAAAGTTTGATTGTCCGTGATAATGGTTTCCAGTAACTACTTCACCCTCACTGTAAGGCTTTGTGTCCTGTCATCTCCTGGTTTATCCCTCTCCTCTTTATTGAATAGTGATATAATAACATTGGGTCACAACCTGCTAGATGTCCATACCTCCACCACAAGGACACCTGCAAGGGAGATAAGAAGATGGCAAACATTGAGACAGACAAAAGGAGACAATTGCTGACAACCATGATCTCAGGAGGCTGACTGTTGGCAGGGGAATTGAAAGAGGCATGGAGAAACAGAAAGCTTAGCTGGCTGAGAAGGGAGCCCAGAGAAAACCAAAACTAGCAAATCCTTCCGCTTCTCAGCCAACTGTTTTCATCTGTAGCAAATGCGACAGACTGTCATGCCAGAGAGGGTTCCTGAGCCTCACCAGGTGATGTTTAATTCAGAGTTGAACACCATCATCTCACAAGACAGAAGGCTGCAAAGAGATATGTAAAATTAGCAATCCTCCAGTCCTCCTCCTGTACTGAATGTAGATTGGAAGATTGTGACTAAAGCTTCTGCTAGTTCTACTTTTGCTTCTTTCAGCAATTTAGGATACATTCCATCTGGACCACATGATTTACCAACATCCAGTCACACTGCTCTTTTAAGCATATCGTCCTGATCTATTAATATATCCTGCCTATAACATCCCTTCCCTCTTTTAGTGTTACCTTCAATCATCTGCTTCCTTTGTGAAGACAGTTGCAAAGTACTGACTTAATACTTTTATTTAATACATTTATATGACAATTTCCCTTGGATCCTTAATAGACCCAGCTTTTGCCCTAACTGCTTAGACTTTATAGGGTGGAATTTTCCTCAGATACTTTAGATGCAAAAGACCTTCTGGGATGGCCAAGATTGGATCTTAAGCTGGAACACTGGTTTAGTTCATATTTAATGCAAGACACCATCTTGGTATAGGAGTTTAGGCTTGCAATAGGAGATGGTGCCCAGAGGATTATTAACTGACAAATTGCCACTTAAATTGTTTGCTAGCACTCATTAATAGGGCTGTTTGGTATTTTGGTGGATACCACTTCACTTAACGCCTGCTCCTCCTGCAGCGGCCAGCTGATTGGAAGTAAGCAAGTTGTTGTAGAGGGTTTCAAGGCTATGTAATGGTATATCAACTTTTACAATTCAGTTACTGTTGGAGATTTGAAGGGGACTTTTGAAACACATTGGAATACTTTCTGAGATACTTTTTCAAAACTTTAACAAGTTTAACAACTCTGTCAACATTTATTCTGGAAATTCTCTGGGGACTTTGCCTAAAAAGAGAGTGCTGTGAGGGTATCACCAGGAGTAAGGGAATTTTTGGTCAATGGCATCTTACTAAGGACCCCACTTGATCTGCAGGAGGTTTGGGGGGAGGACATGAGGCTAAACTGAGCAGGTAATTACCAATTAGCCCAAAACTGCATTCTTAAATCAGACTTTGAAACAGCAAAGTCTTAATAGCACAACACCCACTTAGCGCCTGTTTTCACCCTTATACTAAAATAACTAGCTAAATGTTTATAATTTTTTTAGGGTTCAAATCAATATTGTCTGCTAATCTTTTCTCAAAGCTTTGCTTTGCTTCCTACACTAACTTTTCAATTCCCTCCAGTACATTCCATAATATCACTCCTAACATTATCATAAGTCTCCTTCGTCTATTTTATTTTAACTTTCAATTCCACTGTGATCCAGGGTCCATTAGCTTTCGATACTCTACCTTTTGCATTCAAAGACATTTTGCTAGATTGTACCTGAACTAAGTCTTCCTTGAATGTCCACAATTGCCCCATTATTGCTTTACCCTGCAATCACTATTCCTAATCTACCTGCGCTAGGTCTCTTCTTAAATCACTGAAATTAGCTCTTCTCTGCTGAACATTTTGGGCTGGAACTTTGTTAAGATACAGGAAGTGGGAGCTGCGAAATCTCCTGAATCCACAAACCTGTCTGCATCCTGCAGGAGCGTGCCCGCCCTATTTTCATGCCGGGAAGGTGCGATTGTATGAACAGAGACATGTTCACATCTGGCCCTCTAACAGGGCCAGAAATGGGGTTTTAATATTCCTGGTTGCCAAAGGAATGATAGAGAAGATAAAAGAGGGCGGATTTTTGATAGAATTGATTAAGAATGATGTTATAGTTCACTAAATAGAAAGGATTTACTCGATTTTAGGACTGAACCTAATTGGCTTGAGTTAAGGAACAGAGAAGGAGCTGTTACATTGCTGGGAATCTATTAGATACAGTCAGCCCTTCAGACACATCTGTACTCAATTGAGTTCTTTCAACAGGAGACGTTGATTCAGTCACAAACACTGGTGGAATCATTTCTGGATATTTTGTTTCTCCCCTTCTTACATGATCCACATGTCTCCTCATGACTCAATCTTCCACTTTCATGTGGTAGGAAAGAGGTCCCATTACTGCACTTATTTCAACAAACAACCATTCTGGTCCTTCTCTAAAATTTTTCACAAATGCTTTCTCTCCTATGTTAAACGACCTGTCACAACTGTGAGTCATGTCCAATTTTCTGACTTCCCTGACTTCTTTCCACCTTACCCCCCAGGTGTGGTGTAACTAGGCTCAATCTTGATTGGAGACGGCGCTCCATCAACAATTCTGCAGGCGTGATACCTGTTGTCGTATGAGGGATGGTTCTATAATGGAAAAGAAAACGTGCTAATTTAGTTGCTATAGAACATCCAGACAATACCAGATTTGAATGTCTGAAGTGCTCTCTCAGCCAGTCCATATGAAGAAGGGTGGTATGGTGAAGTTCTCACATGAGTAACACCATTGAGATTGATAAATCGGTGAAATGCAGCACTCGTGAACACTGTTCCATTGTCTGATTATGACCACTTCAGGTAGTCCATTGATTGTGAAACTTTGCTGTAGCTTTGTCGTAGTCAATTGTAGCAGAAGATGTCAGCGACCTCACTTCATATATGTCCATCCATTTTGAATGTGCATCAACGGTAAGCCGATTTGTACTTGCACCCATGGC